>NC_066584.1:365003818-365684818 GCF_024323335.1 Lathyrus oleraceus
AATTTGGATTCAATGTCGTTTATTTTTCCAAGTGAAACCATATCTGATCATTGCATTCGGCATAAGTGTCCATAACCATTTGATCATTGATTCAAATTGATTTGGAAATTCAAGTTAATTTTGATGATTCAAGTCAAGGTTGGAAATTCAAGATGGTTTTAGATTCAAACCGATTTTATTAATTCTAGATGAATTGGAATTTTCAAGTTGAGTAGATAGAACATACAAAAAGGAAAGGGAAAAAGTACGAATAGGAACCCTTCCAAGCCACGAAAAGGAACCCTATCAGAAACTAGTATACCCAAAAGATAAGCATATTTATCCATGGTAGGTAACAACTGATAATCAGGGAAAGTGAAACACTAGTAAACAGGATCGTAGAACTGAACCAGAGTACAAAGAAGACAATTTTCAACTTCAGTAGATAGAACAGACAAAAGTCTTCGAAAACGGTCTCTGAAATCCTTAGGATCCTCCATAAAGATGCTAGCTTCTTCAATTTCTTAAGATCAGGAAATTTGAAATTGTATTTCCGGATATTCCTTCTTCCAATATCCATGGTTAAAATATTTGTGATGTTTGCAAAGAGAATCTCTAATTTCCTTGAAGCATGAGAAAAATGCTCATGAATGCAATGAATGCATGATGCAACAGCCACAAACAAGATCACACAAGGCACACAAGCAAGGTCCAAAGGTTTGAAGTCACGAGCATGAATCCAATGGTAAGAACCAACCCACAATGTATATGCTAAGGGTATAATCACTCGTAGAACAAGATTCTAAAAAGTTCTCAGAGTCATACTTCCACATTTTGGATATTATTGGTTTAAATGACTACTCATCAACCAATAATATTCTTAAGAGAAACTCGTCTGAGTTTAGTATCGCGTAACAACTAATTCAAGTCTACATCTGAATAGCCACTGTACTATGTTCTAAAAGGCCAAGATGGATTAAGGGTTCTAAGGTCCTCAACTTCTCGAGCTCCCAGGTCGGAAAAATTAATGCCAACTACGACTACTCGTATGACATCAGTAATCCCAAAGGGACCTCCACTGAGCGGGGAATCTCAAGTCAGCTTATTAAGGATTAACTACACGTAAGCCAAACAAGACTATATCACCCTCATATCGTAAGAGCACTCAAGTCTGGATATAGGACTTATCTCACCACACAGAGATCACCAAGAACCAGACAGAACAGGCAATAACAAACAACAACACACATCATATACACAAATAAACAAAGCTAGAATAAACTCGTTGAGGACTACTCCCCAACAGAGTCGCCACTTTTCTGTAGCGGTAAAAATTTTGAGTTTAATCTATTGATTAACTTAACTCACAAAGCAAGATCCGCCACCGCGCTTTTATTATTTCCAAAGGGAATAAAAAAAGTATGAACAAAACCCAAAGAAGTTTTAAAACAAAACTAATACAAAGAGATAAGGGTTCGAGGGTTAGTTATGCAAAGGGAAGGTATTAGCACCCTAAACATCTATGCTACTTTATAGGAACCTCTTTGAAAATATGTGCATTTTAGTTTTAAAAGGTATTGTTTGCAAAATATTGGAGAGACGGGAAAAGAAATATATTTTTCAATTTTGTGTTTGCCAAGACTTTTGGTGTCTCATATCTACGTACCAACAAAGTGCAATGGAGGATCAAAACCTCGTAGTTCGTAGTAAAAGTAACAAAATATGTTTGTTTTTATTCTTTTTAATGAAAAAACATTTTGTCATTTTAAGGAGAATACTCAACTAATCACCCAAAAGTATGAGAACTTTGCAGCACCATGAGAAGGGCTCCAACTTGGATAAAGATCAACAAGTATGCCACTAGCTCTCTTAGATGGAAAAAAATTATCATCAATACTATGGGGATATGAGAATTATATATCAACTATGGAAATGTCTAAACTGAGAAAATTTTTAAAAGAAAAAGTGCACAAAGGGCACAAAATGATTTAAATGAGTTCATGCATTTTTTTAAGTCTTTTGAAATTGGTCAGAATATGTTTAAGATGAAATAGCATTTATTAAAAAAAGATTTTGAAAAATCACTTGACAAAAGTCAATGTTTATTTAGAAAATGGTTCATGTTTAAAAACAAGAAGGTTTTGAAAATTAAAGAAGAAGAGAAGAAGAAGAGATCATCCTAAAGTATGAAGTAAAAGCTAGGGAGGAAAGATCTAACCAAGATATAGAAAGCTTTATGACATAAGTCAAACAAAAATTTACTCCTTTGGATTGAGCCTCAAGCAAGCCAAATAATCAAAGAATGATTCTTGCTTCAGATGAAATCAAAATAATCAAGCCAAGTCTTTACAAAGAAGTCCAAATCCAAAGGTATCAGATGAATCCTAGAATATTAAAGCACAAGCTCCCAAAGCAAAGGTCAGGGTCAAAGTTCTTAAGTTTATAACTCCACAACAATGCTAAGGATAGTAACCACAAGCCCATGAATCAGGAGAACCAAATTCTTTTTAAGTTTTTTTCTTTATTAATGTATTTTTACAATAAAAATAAAAGTCTAAATGGACAAGGAACAAATAATATGATATGAGATGCTAAAAAATAAAAGCATAAAGTAAATGACAAAAGAATAAAGAGTGTAAGATAAATGGCATTAAAGTAAAGTCAATGCAAATATATGTTAGTAAATGTTAGTGATTAAAAATGAAAAATGGTTTGATCATTTTTTGGAGAACACTAAACTATTCACCCACAAGTATGAAAACATGAACCTCTACATTACTTATAAGAAGGGATCCAACTTGAATAAAATCAATAAATATGCCACTAGCTCTCATAAATGAAAAGGAGGCAATATTTTCATACAATACCATGAAGAGTAGGAGACTTACAATTTCACTTATAAAAATGACTTACTTTCTGGACAAACTTAGCGCTATGTTAAGAAATTGTAATTAGACTTATGTAGAAGTCACAACTATCTCAGATCAGTCAATAATAACGTTTGTGTTAATATATGATAGAGCCATGATATGTAAATCATTCTCCTAAACTCATGCCACACAAAAATAAAAGAGGATGGATCAAGCACAAAGGCTATGAGGGTGGTCCATTACTCAAATCCATACTTCATAATACTTAGGACAAACTTATGCATCAATTCAAAGTACCTTAAATGACTCATGATAAATTAGGAGATATAGTTGAAATTATGAAAGTTCATCAAGTACCAATCCATACATCATGAACAAGATGGACATAAGCCATCAAATTGATCAAGGGAAAAAGAAAGAGATAAAGAAGAATGAGACAAGAGAGATCACACACGAATTAGATAAAGGTTTGATCAAGTCATCATCAAAATAAATCATCCATTTTTGGTGGATTAGACTTTTCACCCCATCAACACCCAAGATCCATTGAGTTTGGTGAGACCTATTGTCAAAACAACCATGATTCAAGGCCAACAGAAGTCCACAAAGATCAAACAAATATAAAATGGAATTAAATGACATAAAATGCAACAAAAGTATTTTTAAAATGAATTTTAAAATATAAATAAAGTGAAAAATCCATGAAGTCCTTCAAAACACCAAATATCTCAGAATCATGTAGAACTTCTGGTACTGATCTACATTGTTACCCTTGGAATAATAATGTTGTTACATACGGGAGTTAGTTTGATGAAAAAAATAATACTCTTAATATGTAACTTAGTGATATATTTTTTCTTGAAAGTTATGAAGGTTGAAGAATAAAAATAATTCAAAAATATTAATAAAGTAGAAAAAGTATTGGTTATTATTATTATTAATTTACTATTATTACTATTATTATATTATTATTATTATTATTATTATTAATTTTAATATTATTGTCATGACTTTTTGTATGGATATATATATATATATATTATATATATATATATATATATATATATATATATATATATATATATATATATATATATATATATATATATATATATATATATATTATATATATATATAAGTTAGTGGTAATTTAATATAAGATAAATGGATACTAAAATTTCAAATTTAATATATGATATAACATAGATTGTATCTATGAGATTATTCATTAATTTGAAAATATTTTATGTGTATAATAATTTAAATTTTATGACTTTTATCAAATAAATTAATTTTAATATTTATTTTATTGACATTCCCAATGTTTACATATTAAAAATAATTTTTATAAAAATAAAATATGTTATAATATCTATCCATCTAACAAAAAGTTTGTAATAAAGATAAATGATAAAATCTAAAAAAAAAGATTTTATGATGTTAAATTTGACAAACTGGCTTCAAATGATCAATTTCTGGTTTGATATAAATTTACTAATACAATTTCATAGCTAAAATAAAAGCAATTATTATAATATTTTAGATTTAATAAATCATTATTTTATTTTTAAAATAAATATAATAATTTTAAAAGGAATAACATATAAAGATAGAAGTTTTAAACATAGATAGTATCTATGAGATTATTCATTAATTTGAAAATATTTTATGTGTATAATAATTTAAATATTATAATTTTTTTCAAATTAATTAATTTTAATATTTATTTTATTGACATTCCCAAAGATTACATATTAAAAATAATTTTTATAAATATAAAATATGTTATAATATCTATCCATCTAACAAAAAGTTTGTAATAAATATAAATTATAAAATCTAAAAAAAATATTTTATATATATATAATTCTTAAAATATAGAGTTTTATATATTTTTAGCTTAAAATAACAAAAATTTATAAATCAATATTAATTTAAAAATTTAAAGATATACCATTTTAGTTAGAAAATATCAAAAGTATTTTGTGCTTATATAGATAATTATCTACTAAAATAATACATTTCAATAAATATAATTTGAAATATATTTTAAGAATTTAATATATATATATATATATATATATTATATATATATATATATATATATATATCTATATAATAATTATATATATATATATATATATAATATATATATATATTATATATATATATATATATATATATATATATATATATATATATAGATAGATAGATAGATAGATATAGAGAGAGAGAGAATTTTTTTTAATGTATTAATTTTAATTTCTTTTTTGTTCAATTTTTCTTAAAATAATTATAATAATAATTATTATTATTAGACTTTGGTAAATCATATATTTATTATTGAGATTGTGACAGTTTAAACTTAAACCTCTAAATTTGGTTTTAAGAAAAGAATGCAATATTCTTTTGAAAAAATAATTTATTAATCTTTTATCTTTATCTTAGGGTTCATATTGGTCTTTGTACTAGTCAAAAAGTACATGTGTGCGTGTTCCTCCTACAAGGGTATGTAAATTT
Organism: Lathyrus oleraceus; assembly: GCF_024323335.1. Classification (NCBI taxonomy): domain Eukaryota; kingdom Viridiplantae; phylum Streptophyta; class Magnoliopsida; order Fabales; family Fabaceae; genus Lathyrus; species Lathyrus oleraceus. The sequence goes on from NC_066584.1 coordinate 365,009,188, forward strand.
AGAGGTCTTATTATATTGTAATAATTATAGGTGGTTAGGGCTTTCCTACTACGGTGAAAATCTTTGTACGGTGGTAGACCCTATTGATGGACAATATGCTTACGTATAAGCTTCTTTAGTAGATGTAGTGATCTGTGTGATTTTAGATCTGTCTAAGCGTTACGCTTATGCTATAATGAATTGTCATCCCTCATCCTTGATATGAGGTATTTATTGAGGCTTTTAGGCCTAAGGTTAATGGAAGGGGTTATTCCTCCTTTGACCCCCCCCCCCCCCCCCCCCCACACACACACACACAAACTACTAGATAATGGGGAGGAATGGGTTATTCCTCCTTTGACCCATTATCATGGTTTCTAGTAATATGACGCGTCATCTTCCACGTCTTATTGACGACCGAAAAAGAGTCCAAATGGATTAAGCCTAACTGGGCGACTTTATAGCCCATTTTGTAAGGTTTATGGCCCATTTTAGGCAACCGGGGATACGCCAAATCACTCGCCCCTTTGTTGGTCTTCCTCGCTGTAGCGGGGTTTTCGTTACCTTTAGGTTTATTGACTAAACCAAAAGTAAACATACAATTCTAGTCGCCACCGCACTTTTATTTGTCCAAAGGAAAGGCTAAAAAGCGAACAAAAGGCAAGTAAGAAGTTTTATCAAATCAAAAACTAATAAAAATGTCAGAGATCTGGGTAAGGGGGTTGGTTATTGTTAGATGCCCAAGTTTGCTTATTTGAGCTATCAAATGTGGGCATCTTTCACTCCTTTTTGTCGAAAAAGTGTTCAAAACCGCCCTGGCTTTTGTTGATTTGCAATACTATGTGAAATGATCTTGGTACCTTTAATTTGTGTGTTACTGTGCAGAAATTAGGCATGAAAGAGTAGAAAACGAAGGCACAAGAAAGATGGCAAAGGAACCAAGAAAGAAAGCAAACATCAGCAAGCTCGCTAGGCGAGTGAGGTAGAGAAGTGCTCGCTAGGCGAGCACTCAGCGAGATGCCAGCGAACACTCCCAGACTTGGACAAAACCATAGCTATCAATTACTCGCTAGGCGAGCATCCAGCGAGCAATTCCAGTAGCAAAACCTTCAGAACTCGTTGTGGCGAGGGAAATAGCCAAGTACTCGCTAGGCGAGCTTCCAGCGAGCAGGTAGCGAGCAATTCCAGTAGCAAAATCATCAAGGCTCGCTGGAGCGAATGAGAGAAGCGAGGGCTTCGCCTAGCGAACATATGCAACTTTTCGGGAAGATTCCTCTGGGCGCAGGTGCCTCTGGTGGCTTATTTTGGGGCTCGCTAGGCGAACCATTCTGCTCGCCTAGCGAGCATGACAGCTCAGTAACCAGTACTATAAGTAGCAGGGGCTACTTTTTGGAAAGGACACTTACTTACACTTAGATATTTTTCAGCATTTTTCTTGGGATCCTACTTTTGCTTGTTTTTGTGACCTAGAAACACAATTTTCTCATTCTTCTTCATCTCTTAACAATATTTTACAAAAAGAAGGTGGATTCCCATCCAAAATCGATTCTTCGACTCAGATGTTGATCAACCTTCGACCGAAACTTGTTGACCAAGCTACCATGAAAATGAGTAGCTAAGTCCTTCATTTTATCAAGGTTAGATGTAAATGATCATAAGCTTTATAAGTATATGGGATGATCTTCATTTGTAAACTCTTTGATGGTGAATGTATGGAGAAAACCTTGTTTTATTTATAACTCTTTGTGTTGGTTTATTATTGAAAGGTGTTTTCCAACTCTTGACCTAGGTTTTCATCCATTCTTGTTCTTTAGCTAGAGATAGTATTGAATGAGTTTGTTCACTAAAAAAGTTGAACCTAAAAGTTGTCATTTTGATAGATTGTGTGAGAGATCAACAATGGATCAAAATGGGAAAAACCACAATGTGCGTTAGAGATAAACACATTGGGAGGACTTTGTGAAATAGTTTATCATCTAATGGAGTTTACGAGTTTTGTTTGATCGAACATATGCATGCAAAGTGATCGTCGAACCCTAACTTTGACAATCTTTCTCAAATCGTAACACCAAAACTTTTACCGCAATTTCTTACTTTTTAGGCAAGATACCGTAAACGAAAACTAAAACCCCCTTGTTACTATAAGTTAAGAATTTAACAACTGTCGAACGGCGGCAATATCACATAATCCCTGTGGAGACGATAACAAACCCCGACACTCATATCACAATACCAACAAAATGGCGCCGTTGCCGGGGATTGTGAATTGATATTGCGAGCATCGCAATAGTTGCTTAATTTTTAACTTCCGAATTTTTGACTTGTGCTTGTTAATTTGTTTGGTTTAGTGTGCAGCTTTCGTTTTATGCGAAGGCAGGTTCCTGAGGACCAACTTCTTTTCGATCCTGAGATCGAAAGAACCGCAAGGAGACTGAATAGTAGAACGAGACGAAGGAGGCAACAAGCTGAACAACGACAAGAACAAGGAGAAGGTTCTTCTACAACACACCCACCACCTTTCACACCTATCATGGATCCACCACCACCACCGCCCATTTCCACACCATATGTCAACAGTCCGAGGAATACAGCTAAGTTTGCCAACCACACGGGAAGACAAGCCGAGATGAAGACGGGGACTCTTAACTTGCTATATGGAAGTCCATTCACCGGAATGGACCATGAAGATCCCTTTGCTTTTCTCACCAAATTTTACGAGATAGCATTGGCGGCCAGAGTTGATCAAGCTCAAGAGCTACCGTTGTTCAAAAGACTATTTCCTCATGCTTTGCTCGGCAAAGCCAAAGATTGATACTTGGATCAAACACCTGCAGTCATGACGGATTGGAACGTGTTGGAAGAGAAGTTCATTGAAAGATTTTTCTCCCACAACCGGTTCATGGAATCCAAAACAGCCATCTCCGTGTTTTCGCAAGGAGCCAACGAATCATTGAATGAGGCATGGGAGAGATTTAAATCCATGCTTCGGAAGTGCAAAGGGCATGGTTTTGACGAATTAACGCAAATCCACATTTTCAAGAATGACCTTCAACCTAATTGCAAGACTTTGTTGGATGCTACCTCGGGTGGTTCTTTGTTGTCTAAAAGCGCCGACGAAGCTACTGATATCATTAACCGTATGGCTCTAAATGACCTCCAAAGTCAAAGTAGAGGCAACACTTTGAAGAAACCGGGAGTGCTTGAACTTGGGACAAACGATGCTATTCTTGCCCAAAACAAACTCATTTCACAACAAGTTGAACTCTTAACTCAACAAATAAAAGAGTTGAGAAAGCCCTCAAAAGCTAAACAAATAGCTTGTTGTGAGCTTTGTAAGGGTGATCATGACACCGGGTCTTGTCCACCTCCCGGGTTCGAAGAAGTGAATTACATGGCGAACCAACGAGACTACCAACCGAGGCAACAACAACAACAACCGTATCAACAACATCCTCAAAATCAACAACAACACTTTCAAGGGAATCAAGGGTTCTAACCAAGGGCTAACTATCACCATAACCAAGGTTATGGGGGTGGTATTTCTAACCGCCAAAATCCTTACAAACCTCAACAACCGCCGGTCGTGACTTCAAAGTTAGAAGAGACATTGACACAATTTATGCAATTGTCGATGGCTAATCAAAAGAGCAACGATGCGGCAATCAAAAATCTCGAAACTCAAGTCGGTCAACTTGCTAAACAACTAGCGGAACAACAACCCGGACCATCTTTTTCGGCGAACACGCAAACGAATCCAAAAGAGCATTGTAAAGCGATAACGAAGAGAAGTGGAAGGGAGTTGATTAGTGAGAGTAAAAAAAGAGATGAGAGTGAAAAAAGAGATGAGGAGAAAAAAATAGAGGATAGTATTGATGGTGAAGTTGGGGAGTGGAGTTAGGAAGAAGTTGAAAAGAATGAAAAAAATGGACAAGTAGAAAATAAAGAAAGTGTGGAAGTTGAAAAAAATAAGAGTGATGAAGTGAAGGTGGAGGGAGTAAAAAAGAAAAGAGAGAGGAATTCTAGAGTTTCTAAAGGAAACGAGGTAGTGAGTGCTACTCAATTCCAAAACCTTCCGTATCCACATGTGTTACATGCCCAAAAGTGCTTATTTGAGCTATCAAATGTGGACATCTTTCCTCCTTTTTGTCGAGAAAGTGTTCGAAACCGCCATTTCTTTTGGTGATTTGCAATACAATGTTAAATGATCTTGGTACCTTTAATTTGTGCGTTATTGTGCAGGAATTAGGCATGAAAGAATAGAAAATGAAGGCACAAGAAAGATGGCAAAGGAACCAAGAAAGAAAGCAAACATCAGCAAGCTCGCTAGGCGAGTGAGGTAGCGAAGTGCTCGCTAGGCGAGCACCCAGCGAGCTGCTAGCGAACACTCCCAGACTTGGACAAAACCATTGCTAGCACTTACTCGCTAGGCGAGCCACTAGCGAGCTTCCAGAGAGCAATTCCAGTAGCAAAACATCAAAACTCGCTGGAGCGAAGGAGGAAGCGTGGGCTTCGCCTAGCGAAGGATTCTTCGCCTAGCGAACATATGCAAGCAGGACTTGGATGTTCTTCTGGGCGTAGGGGCCTCATTTTGGGGCTCGCTAGGCAAACCATTCTGCTCGCCTAGCGAGCATGACAGCTCAGGAACCAGTACTATAAGTAACAGGGGCCACTTTTTGGAAAGGGAACTTTTTACACAAATTTTAGACTTAGATATTTTTCTGCTTTTTCTTGGGATCATATTTTTGTACCCTAAAAACCCATTTTCTCACTTTTCTTCATCTCTTAACAATATTTTGCAAAAAGAAGGTGGATTCCCATCCAATCTCGATTCTTCGACTCAGATGTTGAATAACCTTCAACCGAAACTTGTTGACCAAGATACCATGAAAATGAGTAGCTAAGTCCTTCATTTTGTCAAGGTTAGATGTAGATGATCACAAGCTTTGTATGTATATGGGATGATCTTCATTTTAAAACTCTTTAATGATGAATGTATGGTGAAAACTTTGTTTTATTGATAACTCTTTGTGTTGGTTTATGATCGAGTGATGTTTTCCAACTCTTTACCTAGGTTTTCATCCAATCTTATTTGTTAGATAGAGATAGTAATGAATGATTTTGTTCACTATAAAGTTGAACCCAAAAGTTGTCATTTTGATAGATTGTGTGAGAGATCAACAATGGATCAAAATGGGAAAACCCACAATGTGTGTTAGAGATAAACACATTGGGAGGACTTTGTGAAATAGTTTATCATCTAAAGGAGTTTATGAGTTTTTTTGATCGAACATATGCATGCAAAGTGATCGTCGAACCCTAACTTTGACAATCTTTCTCAAATAGAAAAACCAAAACTTTTACCGCAATTTCTTACTCTTTTATGCAAGCTACCGTTACCAAAAACCAAAACCCCCTTGTTTCTATAAGTTAAGAATTGAACAACTGTCGAACGGTGGCGATATCTCACAATCCCTGTGGAGACGATAACAAAAACCCGACACTCTAACCTTATATTCCAACAAAATGGCGCCGTTGTCGGGGATTGTGTATTGATATTGCGAGCATCGCAATAGTTGCTTAATTTTTTAACTCTTGAATTTTTTGACTTGTGCTTGTTAATTTGTTTGGTTTAGTGTGCAGCTTTCGTTTTATGCGAGGGAAGGTTCCTGAGGACCAACATCTTTTTGACCCCGAGATCGAAAGAACCGCAAAGAGACTGAATAGCAGAACGAGACGAAGGAGGCAACAAGCTTGACAACGACAAGAACAAGGAGAAAGTTCTTCTACACACACACCACCACCTTTCACACCTATCATGGATCAACCCCCACAACCACCGCCCATTCCCACACCATGTGTCAACAGTCCGAGGAATACAGCTCAGTTTATCAACCACACGGGAAGGCAAGCCGAGATGAAGACGGGAACTCTTAACTTGCTATATGGAAGTCCATTCACCGGAATGGACCATGAAGATCCCTTTGCTTTTCTCACCAAATTTTACGAGATAGCATTGGCGGCCGGAGTTGATCAAGCTCAAGAGCTACCGTTGTTCAAAAGACTATTTCCTCATGCTTTGCTCGGCAAAGCCAAAGATTGGTACTTGGATCAAACACCTGCAATCATGACAGATTGGAACGTGTTGGAAGAGAAGTTCATTGAAAGATTTTTCTCCCACAACCGTTTCATGGAATCCAAAACGGCTATCTCCGTGTTTTCGCAAGGAACCAACGAATCATTGAATGAGGCATGGGAAAGATTTAAATCCATGCTTCGAAAGTGCAAAGTGCATGGTTTTGACGAATTGATGCAAATCCACATTTTCAAGAATGGCCTTCAACCTAATTGCAAGACTTTGTTGGATGCTACCTCGGGTGGTTCTTTGTTGTCTAAAAGCGCCAACGAAGCTACTGACATCATTAACCGAATGGCTCTAAATGACCTCCAAAGTCAAAGAAGAGGCAACACTTTGAAGAAGCCGGGAGTGCTTGAACTTGGGACAAACGATGCTATTCTTGCCCAAAACAAACTCATTTCACAACAAGTTGAAATCTTAACTCAACAAATAAAAGAGTTGAGAGAGCCTTCAAAAGCTAAATAAATAGCTTGTTGTGAGCTTAGCAAGGGTGATCATGACACCGGGTTTTGTCCATCTCCCGGGTTCGAAGAAGTGAATTACATGGCGAACCAACGAGACTACCAACCGAGGCAACAACAACAACAACCGTATCAACCACATCCTCAAAATAAACAACAACACTTTCAAGGGAATGAAGGGTTCCAACCAAGGGCTAACTATTACCATAACCAAGGTTATGGGGGTGGTACTTCTAGCCGTCAAAACCCTACCCAAAATCCTTACCAACCTCAACAACCGCCGCCCATGACTTCAAAGTTAGAAGAGACATTGACGCAATTTATGCAATTGTCAATGGCTAATCAAAAGAGTAACGATGCGGCAATCAAAAATCTCGAAACTCAAGTCGGTCAACTTGCTAAACAACTAGCGGAACAACAACCCGGACCATCTTTTTCGGCGAACACGCAAACGAATCCAAAAGAGCATTGTAAAGCGATAACGAAGAGAAGTGGAAGGGAGTTGATTAGTGAGAGTAAAAAAAGAGATGAGAGTAAAAAAAAAGAGGATGAAAAAAAAGATGAGGAGAGCATTGATGGTGAAGTTGGGGAGTGGAGTAAGGAAGAAGTTGAAAAGAATGAAAAAAATGGTGAAGTAGAAAATAAAGAAAGTGTGGAAGTCGAAAAAAATAAGAATGATGAAGTGATGGTGGAGGGAGTGAAAAAGAAAAGAGAGAGGAATTCTAGAGTTTCTAGAGGAAAGGAGGTAGTGAGCGCTACTCCAATCAAAACCTTTCGTATCCACATGCTCCATCTAAGAGGGAGAATGAACGGCATTACGCCCAGTTCATGGATATATTCAAACAACTTAAAGTGAACATTCCGTTTGCCGAAGCATTGGAGAAAATGCCTAAGTATGCAAAATTCATGAAAGACATACTTACTAAAAAGCGGAGGTACACGGAACCCGAGACAATCTTGCTTGATGCACGATGTAGTGCCATCATTCAAAAAACTCCCCCAAGGAAGGAATCCGATCCGGGCCGAGTCGCTTTACCGGTAACCATTGGAGACACCTACACGGGTAATGGCTTGATTGACTTGGGATCTAGCAACAATTTGATTCCCCTATCCATTGGTAAAAGATTGGGAAATGTTGAGATCAAATCTACAAAGATGACTTTACATCTAGCTGATAAGTCTACCACTTCACCATATGGAGTTGCTCAAGACATGTTAGTGAAAGTTGACAAATTCTTCTTCCCGGTTGATTTCATTGTGATTGATATGGAAGAGGATGACGATGCTCCGCTTATTCTTGGCCGGCCGTTCATGAAAACCGCACGCATGATGATTGACGTTGACAACGGTTTGAAGTAAGGGTCCAAAATGAAGAGGTAGCCTTCCATCTTTTTGAAGCCAAAAAGCATCCTAATGATAAGCATGATTCTTTCTGAATCGATGCCACCAAGGAGAAACTAGTGGAGGTTGCAAACCAAGTTCATGTTTCTAATCCTTCAGAAAGATCTCTTATCGGAGTCTATAAAGTTTCGACCAAAAATAAAGGAAAAGAGATGGAAGAATTGTTGCATGAATTAGAGGCTTGTGGAGAACTTGTTTATCATGAAGAGACAAGCGAAGGCTTGGATATGACAAAGAAATTGGAGGAGCCAAAACTAGAGCCACATTTGAAGTATGTGTTCCTTGGTGATAACTGTACTAAACCGGTGATCATTAGCAATACTTTGTCCATAAAAGAGGAGAATCAATTGATACGAGTGCTGAAAAAGAAGGAAGTTGTCAAACTAGTAGAGGCCGGGATGAATTGTTCTATCTCCGATGGTGAATGGGTGAGTGTTATGCAAATAGTTCCGAAAAAGGGTGGTATCAGATTTTATCGAAGGTTCACCAAGAACCTCTTGAAGACAACAAAGCCCTTGAGGAAGTTGCTCAACAAAGGCGGATCGTGAAGACCGTCGAATCGTCGAGCTTATCCGACGTTAAACAAGCGCTTGTTGGGAGGCACCCCAACATTGTAAGTATTTACAGCTTTCTGTTGTGTGGAATTGGTGTTCAAATTGTTGGAAACTTGCTGAGATGAGCTTTGCATGCTGTTTTGAAAAAACAAAATACTGTCATGCTCGCTAGCTGCTCGCTAGGCGAAGGCAGTAGCGAGTTGATTCGCTAGCTGCTCGCTAGGCGAAGCAGTAGCGAGCGCTGCATGGCAGAAACCCATTTAATTTTCAGCAGGCCACTCATTTGGGCCCAAAAACCATTTTTAAGTGTTGTAGTCTGAACCTCACAAACTCACAATCACTCTCTCACTTTCCATCTCACACAAACCCTAACTGTTACATTGCAAACCCTAACCAACGTTGCATTTCAAATTCAACAGATCTCTCCAACCAGGTTTGTTCTATCTCATTTACTTTATGCTTTCAAGTTGTAAATTCTGAAGTATGAGACATTTAGGGTGAATTTGGGAGAGTGGGTATCATTAGGTTTTGCATGTATGTTTAGGTTTGCATGAATGTTTAGAACGATGCCTTGCATGATAAATCACTTAGTTTCTGAAATGGGTACCATTAAACTTAGGGTTTTCTGAATTTGGATGGTTATCGAATGAGAACTCAGAATCCCGTATCATTCGCTAGAATATTCGCTAGGCGAATCTGTGGCGAGCATTCGCTGCCACTTCGCTAAGCGAACCTGTAGCGAAGCTTCGCTAGGCGAAGCAGTAGCGACCATGATAGTAGTGGGATTTTCTGTTTTGCTTTCTAATCTGTTCTGTGGTTTTGTGTTGTTCTTTTCTATAATTTTACAGATGGCATCCAGGTCGAGCGCTTCGAAGAAGAGAAAGGTCGGGAGCACTTCCCGTAATGTGCCCATACAGTTTGACACCGACAAATTTGTCGGGGCAAAGCTAGCCGCTCGCTATGTGGCATTGGAAAAAAGAAACTTTTTGCCAGAAAAGAGGTTTATGATCAACCCCAAAGGCGACTACCGGACATTTGTTGGGTTGATTCATTGCAAGAAATGGGACCGGTTGATCGCTCCGCTTGAGAGTTATGACATCGAGATAGTGCGTGAGTTCTACGCGAACGCACTGCCTAATGACGACGAGCCGTTCACTTGGACCACAAGAGTGTCCGGCCGTCAGGTTGCTTTCGATCGGGATGCAATTAACCATGTGCTGGGTGAACCGCTCCATCTGGGAGCTAATGAGAGGGACGCTTACCACCGAGATTTGAGGCTACACAGAGACACCGACTCTATTTCTGCAGCCCTGTTATTTGAGGGAAAATCAGTTGAGTTGAACCCATCTGGGGTTCCTATGAGGTACCATAGGGAAGATATGATTCCCTTGGCTCAGCTGATCCTAATGCTGGTTCTGACCAATATTAAACCCATGTCCCACACATCGACCGTGCCGATCCCAGTGGCACACTTGGTCCATTACATTCTCACTAATATTCAAATTGATGTGGTGAGAATCATTGCTTTAGAGATGAAGTCCGTGGTTGAGAGCGGGCTGAAGTCGGGGGCACGAGTTAACTGCCCCCTTGCTTTTCCTTGTCTCATCATGGCTTTGTGCCAACAGTTGAGGGTGAAGCTACCCTCCAGCAGCCAAGTGAGGATTCCGCCTGCTATCGACGATAGATATGTGGCCAAGTATTGCAAGCCAAAGAATTTCAGGAGTTGTACAGCTGCTGGTGATACCGGGGCTTCTGATGGTCCTGGTGCTTTTGCTCAAGGATCTGATCCTTTCCAGCAGGCTGTCTGCAATTATAATTGGGATTGGATGGCGGCGACTCAGCGTGCCATGATTGATATTCACGATTCTATGCAGTTGTTACAGTTGCAGGTACGTGACCCTTCTGGAGAGCATCCGATGATGACGCGTGAGCAGTTCTTGCAGCATGCTAGCTGGCCTGTGGACAGGCCTGTTTTCGGAGAGGGGGCGGGTGTTGGTGCTTCTGGTGCTGATACTTCTGGTGGTGCTGAGGATGGTGATGCCGATGATGATGATAGTGATGATGGTTCCGGTTCTGAGGCCGGTAGTGAAGAGAGCTCTGAGTCCTATAAGGACTAAGTTTTTATTGTTGTTATGTTTTATTTTCTTTGTATTTTTAGATATTTGGTTATGTACTTTTGGGGTGTTTTGTCCCCCACGCACATTTTAAAATTTTGAAGTAATAGTTTTTTTTTTATGTTTTAAATTATTGTGTTTGGTTTAATTTCTTTTGTTTAATAAATTTTTGGTTGTTGAGTGTCAAACCTTCTAGATTGGTTACTCCTCAAAGAAGTATCCAATGAAGGTGCATCCGAGCTTGGATGGCAATGATAAAAATAAACAAGCGAATAATGCTAAGGTACATGTTACCTCCGGTTAGAATTTTAGAATGCATTAAGAACTTTACTCTTTTCGTAATTGAATATTGTTCTTTTTGCAACATAATTGAATGAATGATTCACTTAGGACTTAGAACCACAAATTGTGAGGAAACCTCCATTGTACACTAAAATGCTGGATTATAATAAACTTTGTTGATTCATTTGATTCATGCCTTGTCTTTTATTATTGTGAATTTGTGGAAGCAATTAGAAATGATCAAGGCGCTTGTTTTCTTTCGAGCACAACCAGTTCCAAATACAACTTACCCGTGAGCAGAGAGAGTATTCGTGAATCCATTTGAGCTTAAACAGTTGAATCTCTGCTTGAAATAAGGCGAGATGTCAAAAATCTTTTTTCTTGAAACCCTGAAATTTTTGGTAATTGTTCTTTTGCCGTAAAAAGTCAAGACCATTCACTTAGGGTGAGTAAGAGATAAGTTGGGGAGAACGAAAATGAGAATCGGTAGGTGCCACAACTCTTGAATAACCAAGCAAGCATTGAAAAAAAAAATTAGAAAAGAGAAACATCTGTTTTGTGAATACGACGTGAAAAGAAAAATATATATATATATATATATATATATATATATATATATATAGAGAGAGGAGAGAGAGAGAGAGAGAGAGAGAGAGAGAGAGAGAGAGAAAATCAAAATGAATGCTTGCTTGGAAGAAAAATAGTGAAAAACAAAAATTGAGTTGTGAAAAAAGAGTTGTGAAGGTTTCAAATGAGAAACAAGTGAAACGAAGTTGAGATGTGTGAATAGCTTGTACAGTGAATGTCTCTTTTGCATCGGCAAGTTCGTTTTCAATGGCCTTAGATATGACCCTTGTTTGTAAACCTAACCAAGCTACAACCGAAAAAGACCTTAGTGATCTTCGCGCTTCCGCATTTTCATTTATAATTGTTAGATATTGTATGAATTGAATTGTCTTTCGCATTGTTTGTTGGAGAGAGAGATTGTCCCCGCGGTTGCAAACGCGTAATTTCTTCAATCCTTATTCGAAGAGGAGAGATAGGGTGATTCATTCAGGATAACATTGTTGTGGATTGTTACATGTTTTCCATTGCTATAAAGTTTTAGTTCTTGTGTATTATGTTATTCTAACCACTGGGAACTCGTGTCTGGTTGATTCTCTTGTGTTTGAGCCATTTTATCCGATTTCGGAGAAATCTTTTTCTTTAAGCAAATCCTCTTGTCCTTCAAGAGGCATACTTTGCTTGAGGGAAAGCAAGAATCTAGTTGGGGAGAGTTGTTATATGCCCAAAAGTGCTTATTTGAGCTATCAAATGTGGGCATCTTTCACTCCTTTTTGTCGAGAAAGTGTTCGAAACCGCCTTTGCTTTTGATGATTTGCAATAAATTGTTAAATGATCTTGGTACCTTTAATTTGTGCGTTATTGTGCAGGAATTAGGCATGAAAGAATAGAAAATGAAGGCACAAGAAAGATGGCAAAGGAACCAAGAAAGAATGCAAACATCAGCAAGCTCGCTAGGCGAGTGAGGTAGCGGAGTGCTCGCTAGGCGAGCACCCAACGAGCTGCCATCGAACACTCCCAGACTTGGACAAAACCATTGCTAGCACTTACTTGCTAGGCGATCCACTAGCGAGCTTCCAGTGAGCAATTCCAGTAGCAAAACATCAAAACTCGCTGGAGCGAAGGAGGAAGCGTGGGCTTCGCCTAACGAAGGATTCTTCGCCTAGCGAACATATGCAAGCAGGACTTGGATGTTCTTCTGGGCGCAGGTGCCTCTGGTGGCTCATTTTGGGGCTCGCTAGGCGAACCATTCTGCTCGCCTAGCGAACATGACAGCTCAGGAACCAGTACTATAAGTAGCAGGGGCTACTTTTTGGGAAGGGAACTTTTTACACAACTTTTAGACTTAGATATTTTTCTGCTTTTTCTTGGGATCATATTTTTGTACCCTAAAAACCCATTTTCTCACTTTTCTTCATCTCTTAACAATATTTTGCAAAAAGAAGGTGGATTCCCATCCAATCTCGCTTCTTCGACTCGGATGTTGATCAACCTTCAACCGAAACTTGTTGGCCAAGCTACCATGAAAATGAGTAGCTAAGTCCTTCATTTTGTCAAGGTTAGATGTAGATGATCACAATATTTGTATGTATATGGGATTATCTTCATTTGTAAACTCTTTAATGATGAATGTATGGTGAAAACTTTGTTTTGTTGATAACTCTTTGTGTTGGTTTATGATCGAGAGATGTTTTCCAACTCTTTACCTAGGTTTTCATCCAATCTTGTTTGTTAGCTAGAGATAGTAATGAATAATTTTGTTCACTATAAAGTTGAACCTAAAAGTTGTCATTTTGATAGATTGTGTGAGAGATCAACGATGGATCAAAATGGGAAAACCCACAATGTGTGTTAGAGATAAACACATTGGGAGGACTTTGTGAAATAGTTTATCATCTAAAGGAGTTTATGAGTTTTGTTGGTCGAACATATGCATGCAAAGTGATCGTCGAACCCTAACTTTGACAATCTTTCTCAAATAGAAAAACCAAAACTTTTACCGCAATTTCTTACTCTTTTGTGCAAGCTACCGTTACCAAAAACCAAAACCCCCTTGTTTCTATAAGTTAAGAATTGAACAACTGTCGAACGGCGGCGATATCTCACAATCCCTGTGGAGACGATAACAAAAACCCGACACTCTCTCCCTTATATTCCAACAACATGCTCCGTCTAAGAGGGAGAATGAATGACATTATGCCCGGTTCATGGATATATTCAAACAACTTCAAGTGAACATTCCGTTTGACGAAGCATTGGAGCAAATGCCTAAGTATGCGAAATTCATGAAAGACATACTTACTAAAAAGCGGAGGTACACGGAACCGGAGACAATTATCCTAGATGCTAGTTGTAGTGCAATCATTCAACGAACGCTTCCGAAAAAAGAGGTTGACCCGGGACGAGTTACTTTGCCGGTTAAAATTGGTGATGTCTATGTCGGAAAAGAGCTAATTGATTTGGGGTCAAGCATTAAACAAATACCATTGTCTATTGTGAAGAGGCTTGGCAACATTGAAACGAAGGCCATCCGGATGACTTTGCAATTGGCCGATAAGTCGACTACCCATCCTCATGGGTTAGCCCAAGATGTATTGGTCAAAGTTGACAAATTCTTCTTCCCGGTTGATTTCATTGTGATTGATATGGAAGAGGATGACGATGCTCCACTTATTCTTGGCCGACCGTTCATGAAAACCGCACGCATGATGATTGACGTTGACGACGGTTTGATGAAAGTAAGGGTCCAAAATGAAGAAGTTACTTTTGATCTATTCGAAGCCATGAAGCATTCAAAGGATAGAAGTGATAGCTTTCGCATTGATGTGATCGAAGAGGCAACTTTTGAGGTTTCTAAGCATATTCATGAGATATCTCCTATGGAGTTATCTCTTGATGACTCCTTTGAAGTTTTCACAATTGAAGAAGAGCAAGCTCTTGATGAATGCCTAAGGGAACTTGATAGTCTAAAAGAGTTACATCCGTGGGAAGTTGAGGAGGAAGTATTGAAGAAGGAGGTTAATGAAGAAAAATCGGCGATTGAATTGAAAATGTTACCTTCTACTTTGAAGTATGCATTCCTCGACGAGACCGAAGCAAAGCCGGATATCATAAGCAATCTTTTGTCAAAGAATGAAGAAGCCCGTTTGATCAATGTTTTGAAAAAGAATCAAGAAGCCATGGGTTGGACTCTTTCCGATCTCAAAGGAATTAGTCCTTCCTATTGCATGCACAAGATCTTAATGGAAGAGGACTTTAAGCCGGTAGCTCAACCGCAACGCCGCTTAAATCCTACTATGAAGGAAGTTGTTAGAAAGGAGGTTGTTAAATTGTTGGATGCGGGAATGATTTACCCGATTTCGGATATCCCATGGGTTAGTCCTGTGCATGTGGTGCCGAAGAAAGGTGGCATTACCGTGATTCGAAATGAAAAGGATGAGTTGATCCCTGTCGCATCCTGCGAAAAATCAACCGGCGAGCCTAAAAATAAAAACACACAGAGCCGCCACTAAACGTTATTTATCCCAAGATAGGGAAAGGAAACGCTCAGAGAAACCTGGAAAGACATGGTCTCGCGACCAAAGAGAAAGGGTAAGGGAGTCGGTTACGCGAGGGGAAGGTATTAGCACCCCTCACGTCCGTCGTACTCGACGGGATCCACGTTCTAAGAAAAGAAAAGGTTGCTAAGCATCACACACACACTGGGAACGCAGGTGGGGTTAGGAGAAACGGGCTCGATAAGGTATCGCACCTTATGCCTACATATCTTGTCTGGAACAAGAATCAGAGCCACTGTAGTTCGGCTTACGCACGCCAAACAACACAAAACATACAAACAAGCAAGGGTGGCAAACATGGAGCCCGACAACCACTGGATGGAATTACGTCGGCATCCGAACCAAAACACACTCAAAAGGGCAAACGTGGAGCCCGACAGCCAATCACTGGGCTTACGTCGGCATCCGAACCCAAACATACAGTCAGATAACAAGTAAACGCACGCAAAAAAGAAAAAGGTTGCCCGGAGTGGTCTCGCACGACCACCTGCCTACATACCTTGTCTGGAACAAGGATCAGGGCGATGTAGTTCCCCTGAACGGGACTAAATTGCTAACCAGAAACCGGGGAAAGATACACAACTAGGGAGCTGAGACTCGAGCCTAATGTTGTCATGCATCGTTAACCCTAAGTTCGGTTTTCTATCCTACTTGCATCAGCAAACTAACCTAACCAGGAAAGAAGCTAGCACACAAGCATACAAGCATACCAATCAACATACATCAAATGAGAACAGGCATCTCACACAATCATGTCAATCAGATATCCACATAACACGCACTATAGCCAAACAAGGGGCTCAATCAATCAGGTTTGATTGCCTAAGCAATCGTCTGTACAGGCTATGTTTGCTCTTAACCTTGCCATCACGAGGCTAAGGTGAAGCAGATGATGGGTGAAGTGAGGATCAGACCTCACAGCTCTTATCCCTAACCAGGGAGAGCTGACAAATGAGCATGGGTCCAGAATAGGGGAACCCTTCTATACTCGATGACTCCGACTCAATTGTGCACTGCACGGATCTTGGGCTTTTGATCTCAATGCTACAACCATGTAATGGGAGAAAGGAGAAGACTCACTGAATAGTGGGGGACAGGTTGCTTGTCCCTACCTTCCACCAATTGCCTTACTTGAAGGGCTTTTCCTGCTTGGGCTTGAAAAATAAACATACACAATCATTGCCTCTTAAGGAGGACTTCAGACATTTATTTGCCCGGCCCGGTAACAGCCGGGTCTCCAGACTACATGAAGTCAAAAAGACTTACCTCAATGCCAATTGCTTAAGCAAAGCAAAGCAATAGTTCACAAGGAACTGAGCAACTAAAGTACCTGGAAACAGTCAAACACAGTTAGTACTCAATCAGACAAACTATACAGCAAACAATCAAACAGTTTAAACAATACAACACAAAGCAAGCTCAAGGCTTAAGCCCAAGCTCCAACACCTACAAAACAATGTTATGTTAGTGTACAAACATCCACAACATCAATTAAAACCAACTTGTATCATTCTCCATGTACATTGCTTTTTTGATCCTGAAAAATCAAGCAAATATTAGCAACTAGACCACTAGGCCAAGCCTAGGGTCCCAAAGCAAGAAAAAAATTAAAACAGCAAGGTATCCACCATCCAACATCAAATTATCATCAAACACAAGCAAACATCATTGGTCTCATATTTATATCATCCATCATGTTCAATTCATGCACAAAACAATCCATATTGGTTCAAATGAAGCACCAAACATACAAACAGAAGTATTGCATTCAAATCCCTATCAAAATAAATCCAAAAATTCTCAAATTAAATACACCTAAACAGGGGATAATCAAGGTCTACCATGTCAAATTTGGGCTTAATTGGGCAAATAGAACCATGTCAATGAAAATCAACAAAAACAGTCACCATTTCATGCTTCAATTCACACCATCAATGCATACATCCAATTCAAAAATTCATATCTCATTGAAAACAACAAAGAAATGGATGAGACCAAAACAGGGAGGTCACACAATGTGTCTAGTTCATGCATATCAAATTTCATGGCCATACAATACAATATGAGGATTTCCCAATCAATCTACCAACATGTACCACATGAGCTTGCAATTTCAACAACCAGAAATGAAAAATCAAGATTAAATTGAAAAGGCAGTGAAAAATTCTACAAAAATTCATACAACATCCTAACATATCAACAATTCACCATGCAAAATTTCAGCCAATTCCAACATGCATAGGTCATCCAATTAAATTCAACAAGTTGACATCAAGAGGTGTGACACAAATTGTCACACCTAAGTTCCAGAATTTGCTGCTCTCTAACCAGGTATCAAAAATTCATGAAATTTACATATAAATAATCCTCAATGAGTCAAGAACCACCACAAAAATTTTCAGCCATTTATTTTATGATATGAGTATTTCACAATTAAAATGGTACAAGGTATCAAAATATGACATACATTAGAAAAGCCTATGCCAAATAAAATATTTGCCAAGCACAACTTTGACCAATAGGTCAAAAAAATCCTACACAAACCAAGGAAGTCAACAAAATTTTTTCCATAATTTTCTGATTTTTTTTACTATTTTTTCTGAATTTTTTAAGGTCCTAAACAATTTCTAATAATTAACAAATTATTAAAGTGATAATGGCAATATCTTAAATAACTCATGGCGGGAGAGGGAAACACAAGATTCAAAAATTCAAATAGAAAAACGGATCTAGCATCACTTTCAGCATCGTTTTCATTGAAAAATTTCCAGAAATTGCAAAATCATGATGAACATCAAAACTCAATGGAAATTAGCAAACAAGGATCCGTTGGAACCGTCTCATCGAGCACAACACGAATATCACATTATTACAACCTAAAAGTTCCTAAATCTCAAGAATCGTTGAACTTAGGGTTTGGATCTAAACTTTAAATCACGATTTCGTAACCTACGATTCACCGTTCTATAAACCACAAGCACCATTGGATTCTACATGAGACGCACTACACAAAGCACCTATCAATCGAACAAAACAGGAGATTCGAAATTTCGACATACCGGCAATGGCAGTGCTGCAATCGGTGTTCTTCGTGTGTTTTAGCTCCAAACAGGTGTAGTATATGCTCGTGGAAGGTGAGTAGAAGAGTTGGATTCGAATGTAATGGCTTCTAATGCTCGAATTCAAGATCCACCATGAATGATGCACTTTTGGACAGCTATGAATTACCACTCCTTGTGCTCCAATGACCAAAAACAGTTTGAGATGATGATGAGAGGAGTTCAAATCAAGAAGAAATTCGAGAATTGGTTAAGATTTGAGGAAGATTGATGGATTTTGGTTTTTGGAGTGTTCTTGAGATTTTGATGAATTTGAGAGAATGTGAGAGGTTTTCAGATCCAATTTGGGGAAATGTGTTTTTCTGTTAGGATTAGGAAATGATTATGAATATATATGAATGCTTAATTGTAGCTTAATCATGTTAATTAGCATTTTGGCCATGTTAAGTGAAATTGGTTATTAACAAGTGAGGGCAAAATGGTCAATTCACTTAGACAGCTCATTGACACCTGTTTACAGCACACACAACTTCTAAATATCATATATGAACTGTGGAAACTTGTCCCATGCCCATTGGTTGCTTAAAACTCAAAATCACTATGTGTATGCAAAATGACCAATTTTCATCATTTCACTTTTCAAGCCAAAATCCAATTCTCATGCCTTAGCCATGAAATGAATATTCAAACACACTCTAAATGCCATTCCTGAGGTGTTGGAAAAAGTCCCATTCAAAAATTCCAATTATTTTGACATTTGGACGATTTTGCCCCTGGTCCAATTCAGCTGTCCAGTTGAAAAGTGACTTTTTGCCTTGGCCACTTTTGGGAAAATCCAATGATGCACCCTCAAAGTACATGTCAAATGGAGTTTGTGCATATAAAGAACTTGCAATTTGGACGAACCATGTGGAAGTTATGGCCTCCTGATTACGGTCTTTTCTGAAATTCACTGAGCCATATTTTGCAAACCGTACATTGGATTTTCAAGTTCTTGGACTTTTTGGAAAGGTGAGAACAAGATCTACATCTGTCATGTTGAACAATTTTTCATTTGAAGCTTCCTTGGACATCTGTTTTTGAGGTCAAAAACTTTCCATTTTTGGAAACTTCAGCTACAAGTCACTTTCTATTTTTGGCAGTTTTTGTCCTGACTTGATTTTCTTCATTCTTAAGCTTTGAGATGTCATATAACACTTGTTCCAACATGAATGAAGTGTGTCTAACTCATTTCCACCTCCAAATCCACCAGATCATGTACAGTTGACCACAGTTGACTTTTCATCTGATAGATGAATCTGGCAATGCATAGATCAAACTGAGCCCCAATCTTCAACTGAAATGGCTCAAGGGTGATACCCTAGCCTCCATAAGCACCATATAGTCACAAAATGATCCTCATCTCCTTCATAAACCCCATCTCCTGATCCAGCCCTGATTGGCCCAATACAACTGATTAGGGTTGACCAGTGGTCAAAACCCTAATCTCAAGGAATCTTCTCCAATCTCCTGATGACATCCAACCATGATGATGATGATGTATCAATTCAAACAAGATGAAGACCAATATCCTTGGAAATCATGAAACCCTAATTCACAGTCCAATCCTCAGATGGCCCATGATCAGTAATTAAACCCTAGCTTGCACCTTTGAACTTCCTCATCTCCTGATCAAGACTTGGGAAGATGGCTTGCACTATGTAACCACATGCTATGCAATATGAGATGCCTAATGTCCTAGAATGAAATGCAAATATGTTAATGCTAGTCCCAAGAGAGGAGGGCAAATTTTGAGGTGTTACAGCTGCCCCTATTCAATCCACTGTGAACCTGTCGATACGAAATAGCCTCGGATTTCGGATGATCAGGATGAAGAGTGATTGAATACCAAGAAACAGACGAACAATTTGCACCCTGATGGGATAATAATTAACAACGCCTGTCAGCATCGGCGAAGAAAAACTCGAAAAACCGACGACCTGGATGCCAAAATAAATGGTAACACAGGGATAACCATGGCCTGATCACCACACATCCACGCGGGATTATCATCTCTTCTTTTCTCTATTCTTTTCTTGAACCCCGAATTTTTCTTTTGCGTAAACGATCCTCAGATCTCTGCATTTGAACCCGGAAAATGCCTCAGCATCTCTTTTGCCAACATAATGAACCCCGATCTCCAATTTGAACCCCAGTCGCCTGACGATAACTCGCGATCGCCAATATGAACCCCGTTCTCCAGAAAATGTCGCAACATCTCCTTTTCTCCATTTGAACCCCGTCTCCAGAAAATGTATCCACATTTCCTTTTCTCCATTTGAACCCCAGAAAATGCCTCAGCATCTCCTTTTCTCCAATCTCTCGTGATAATTCCGCTGGCAACGTCGGAAATAACACCAAACCACTCTGAGGGCGACATGTCAGAGGGTAAACCTTCATAAAGAAGGTAGCATGTGTATCTCTTCCTCAGAAGACACCTATAACGACCCCCATTGGCCTCAGCCCGAGTCTACGGTGACACATGAACAGAAGATAATCCTGAGGACCTCATCCCGGATATAATCTTCAACTCCATCTCCATTTGAACCCCAGAAGATACCTCAGTATCTCCTTTTCTCCATTTGAACCCCGAAAATGCCTCAACATATACTCTTCTCTTGATTGAACCCCGAAAATCGCGTTGATCGCGCAACGTCTTCTGATTTTATCTCCATCTCTGTCCGACGGAAACATCTCCTCCAATATCGCACTACTGGGGAACATTGTTGATCTGACGTCGTGATGCTAAACTCCTCAGAGTAACATCTTCACCATCCAGCGAAACCAAAACTCCAAGCGGTAACCACGGCTTGAATTGCGCTGATCGCATAACCTTTCCATCTCTGTTCGACGGAAAACAATTACTCCAGTATCGCACCACTGGGAAATACCTTTGATTCAATCACGATGCTGAACTCCTCGGAGTAACACCTCTTCACCTTTGGGCAAAACCACCTCTCAAACGGTAACCACGGCTTGAGACTAGCTTATGCTTGCCATGATGAATGATTGATTTTTTCAGCGTAATGCTCCACAATTATGGAAATGCTACGCGATTATTTATTTTTCTATGCAATATGCCATGTTTATTTTTTCATGATGAATGCATAAAGAAAGTATCCCCCTCAAGGGACTCTTCTGGGGAATACGAGACACTCTGCTGAGGGACTCGTCAACGCTCCGATTTCCACCATGCTGGGGAATCACTGCTGCTAGGGATAAGGCACCCTTGCTGGGGAATACCTCCTTTGCACCCAACCCTCTCGAGGACCTGCTGGGGAAGAAGAACCATCATCGCGCTCTGTGGGGATACCACAATCTCTTTGACTCGCTGGGGATACACGCCCCAACTCCACTTCGGGAAACCCCCACAGATATCTGTCGACTTCACTGGGGAAATGCTCACAGATACTCTGCCAGGGGAATAGCAACCTCCAAGCTCAACTGGGGAAACATCAATACATCACCTGCTGGAGATAACCACCTGACCCTGCTAGGGAATGCATACGACTCCGCTGGGGACAATCCATGCAATCCATAGGTAGAATCAACTCAGCTGGGGATGCAAAAATCCGTCCACTACGGGAACTCGTTCAATCCACTGGTAGGATGAACACTGCTGGAGAAATATGTCATTGAAACCCGCTCCACTCGGGGAACTGCTGGAGATATATTTCATTGAAACCCGCTCCACTCGGGGAATAGCAACCTTCTGACCTGGCTGCTGAGGAAATACCGTTGTAAACCCGCCTGGATAACCATCCTGACTCGGCTGGAGAAGTCCACAGACCTTGAATCTGCTGGGGAGCTAATCCTATAACTCTGCTTGGGGACTTAGCTGGGAAATGAGAAAAGTTGGTATAGAACACCCGCCGACTCATCGAACCATGGTATCCACCTTCCAGTCTCGTATCAGCTTTCCTCTTTTGAGAATTCCCAGACTCGTCTGGACCTTTTCTGCTCCATCATCTTGTATTCCAAACCGCCCCGCGCTCAACGAGAACGTACTCCTGGAATTATACAGAAATTCGATTTTCCGACTTTGAAGAGTCCCCTTGGTTAATTCCAAAGGTCGTCGGACGTCTCGTCGTCTCTCCGTCCTTTCTTCATACACTCGTCCCTGATTGGACTCTGCGGGGAATCGCATACTTTCAAGTCCTCCGACTTTGAAGAGTCTTCTTGATTACCATCAAGGATCGTCGTACGTCTCAACGTTTTCGCCATTTTTCATGCGTTCGTTCCTGAGCGAACTCTCCGGGGATTTGTTACCAAGCTTCCACATCACAACCTGCAAGTGAGTGAAAATATCCAACAGCTCCTGCAAAACAGATCGTTAGATAAAACCGTGCCCCAGGCGTGTCAAGATTTCAACACTTGGGTCACTCAACCTTCCAAATAAGATTTCAAGCTTTCCATCTTATAAACATGCATTGGAAGGAACCTGTATGTATTAAAAATGCAAGATTCTTTATCAAAAATATCTGGATGTTTTTGCAATCAAAGCGGTAATGAAAAACAAAAACAAAATTATTTGACTGAATATGCATTTTATTGATTGAAAAAGTGTGGCTCAAATGAGCAATACAAAAGGAAGCAATTCCTGAAAAGAGGTAATTGCGCTCAAAAGGAAAAATCTATCCTAATGGCAATGTGAAACCCGTAATCTCATCGAGTTCCAACTCGGTTACACCCCATATGTCCTCAGACTCTCCGTGCTTTCTGCCTTCTGAACAAGACAATTCTGACTGATCCCTACCGGGTATTATCCAAGATGCTTTAACCAAAGCGTAAACGATCATGCTGGACGTAGTTGTTCGTTTCAATCCCTCTTTTGCCTGGACCGCCCTTTCGGGTTTTCAGTCCACCGGGATACCCATTTGCCCAAGTCGCCTTCTCAGGTTTTCGACTTGCCGGGTGTACATTTTCATTTTTATCCTAATTTTTGCCCGAACCTTTCTTTCTGTTTTTTGGTTCGCCGGGATGCCCATTTTTGCCTGGACTATTTATTCTTTTCGTCCAGCGGGTCTTTTTTATATGAAGTATTTTTTAACTGCGTCCGCATTCACAGGGGATGGAAAATCTTCACCATCCATGGTCGTTAACAACAAGGCTCCTCCAGAGAAAACCTTCTTGACCACGAATGGACCTTCGTAATTCGGCGTCCATTTGCCCCTTCGATCGTTTTGAGGAGGAAGGATCCTTTTCAGCACCATATCACCTACGTGATATACCCGAGGTCTCACCTTCTTGTCAGAAGCACGCTTCATCCTTTGCTGATACAACTGCCCATGACAGATGGCTGCTAGCCTCTTTTCCTCTATCAGGCTCAACTCTTCGTACCGGGTCCTCACCCATTCAGCCTCTTGCAATTTCACGTCCATCAGGACTCTCAAAGAGGGAATTTGAACCTCAACAGGTAATACAGCCTCCATCCCATATACCAATGAGAAAGGAGTTGCCCCAGTAGATGTACGCACCGACGTTCTGTACCCATGCAACGCGAACGGCAACATCTCATGCCAGTCTTTGTATGTTACCACCATTTTTTGCACAATCTTCTTTATATTTTTGTTGGCTGCCTCAACCGCCCCATTCATCTTCGGACGATAGGGAGAAGAATTGTGATGCTCGATCTTGAATTCCCGGCACAACTCTGCCATCATCTTATTGTTCAAATTAGAACCATTATCAGTAATGATTCTCTCGGGAACTCCATATCGGCAAATGATGTCTCTCTTGAGAAATCTAGCAACAACCTGCTTCGTCACATTCGTATAAGAGGCTGCTTCTACCCACTTGGTGAAGTAATCAATAGCCACTAATATGAATCTGTGCCCATTCGAAGCTGTAGGCTCAATCTTTCCGATCATATCAATGCCCCACATAGCAAACGGCCATGGAGACGACATCAAACTCAATGGATTTGGAGGCACGTGCACCTTATCAGCATAAATCTGGCATTTATGACACTTCCGCACAAAATTAAAACATTGGGCCTCCATTGTCATCCAGTAATAACCTGCTCTCAACAGCTTCTTTACCATCGCATTCCCACTGGCATGGGTACCAAACGATCCCTCATGAACCTCTTTCATCAATTGGCTTGCTTCTGCATCATCAACACATCTGAGCAAGACCCAATCAAAATTTCTCTTATACAAAACCCCATCCTTATTCAGATAAAACACCATGGCTAACCTCCGCAGAGTCTTTCTATCTTTCTTAGATGCTCCCTCAGGATACTCTTGCGTCTCAAGATAGCGTTTGATATCAAAATACCACGGCTTCTCATCATCAGGCGTTGTATCAACAGCAAACACATAAGCCGGCCTATCCAGACGTCCCACTTCAACACTGGGGAATTGATTCCACCTCTGCACCTTAATCAAGGCAGCTAGAGTAGCCAAAGCATCCACCAAAGGATTCTCCTCTCTGGGCACATGATGCAACTTCACCTCGGTGAAAAACGTCAACAATCTCCTCGTATAATCTCGATACGGAACCAAATGAGATTGATGCGTATACCATTTTCCGTTAACCTGATTTATCACCAGAGCTGAATCTCCATATATCACGAGGTTCTTGATTCTCAAATCAATCGCCTCCTCGATACCCAATATGCAAGCTTCATATTCAGCTACGTTGTTGGTGCACTCAAATGTTAGCCGGGCAGCAAAAGGAATATGAGATCCTTTCGGCGTAACCAAAACAGCACCAACACCGCTTCCATTCACGTTAACGGCCCCATCAAACATCAGAATCCATTCGGATTCAGGGTCAGGCCCCTCCTCCGGGATTGGTTCCTCGCAATCTTTCGATTTGAGAAACATGATGTCCTCATCAGGGAATTCAAACTTCATCGGTTGATAATCATCA
This sequence comes from Lathyrus oleraceus, assembly GCF_024323335.1. Taxonomy (NCBI): domain Eukaryota; kingdom Viridiplantae; phylum Streptophyta; class Magnoliopsida; order Fabales; family Fabaceae; genus Lathyrus; species Lathyrus oleraceus. Next base: position 365,034,210 of record NC_066584.1, read on the forward strand.
ATAGGTTGCTGGGCGAGGTAATCAGACAATACACTCCCCTTGATCGCTTTCTGAGAGGTGTACTGAATATCATATTCAGTCAAAATCATTTGCCACCTCGCAACCCTTCCGGTCAATGCTGGCTTTTCAAAAATGTACTTGATCGGATCCATCTTGGAAATCAACAAAGTGGTATGAACCAGCATGTACTGCCTTAGTCGGCGAGCAGCCCAGACCAAAGCACAACAAGTTTTCTCGAGCAGTGAATATCTGGTTTCACAGTCGGTAAACTTTTTGCTAAGTAGTATATGGCATGCTCTTTTCGACCAGACTCGTCATGCTGCCCCAATACACACCCCATAGACCCCTCGAGGACTGTCAGGTACAGAATTAACGGTCTTCCCTCCACAGGAGGCATCAAAATCGGAGGCTCCTGCAAATATTCTTTTATTTTTTCAAATGCCACTTGGCAATCATCATTCCACCTGACCGTTTGATCTTTTCTCAACAATTTGAATATCGGTTCACACGTGGCTGTTAAGTGAGATATGAACCGTGAAATGTAGTTCAATCTACCTAAGAAACCACGAACCTCCTTCTCTGTTCTCGGTTCAGGCATTTCTTTTATTGCTTTTACTTTTGCAGGATCAACCTCAATTCCTTTCTCACTTACAATGAACCCCAGCAATTTACCGGACCGCACTCCGAACGTGCACTTGTTCGGATTCAACCTCAGTCTGAACTGTCTCAACCGGTCAAACAGCTTGGCCAGATCTACCAAATGCCCCTCTTCTGTTTGGGACTTTGCTATCATGTCATCAACATAGCATTCAATTTCATGATGAATCATATCATGAAACAAAGTCACCATGGCTCTCTGATAAGTAGCACCGGCGTTTTTGAGACCGAATGGCATCACCTTGTAACAAAAGGTGCCCCACGGTGTAATGAACGTTGTTTTCTCCATATCATCTGGCGACATTTTGATTTGATTATAGCCAGAAAAGCCATCCATGAAGGAAAACACCGAGAATTGAGCAGTATTATCTACCAACACGTCAATGTGAGGTAGTGGAAAATCATCCTTCGGACTAGCTCTGTTCAGATCTCGGTAATCCACACACATTCTCACCTTCCCATCCTTCTTCGGGACTGGCACAATGTTCGCAACCCATGGCGGATAATTAGTGACAGCAAGGAAACCAGCATCCCACTGCTTCTGCACTTCTTCTTTAATCTTCATCGCCATGTCAGGTCGAGTTCTGCGCAACTTCTGCTTCACTGGAGGACAATCTGTTCTCAACGGTAGCTTGTGCACAACGATATCGGTATCCAACCCTGGCATATCTTGATAAGACCAGGCAAAGATGTCGACATACTCTTTCAGCAACGCCACCATTCGGCTCTTGACACTCTCCTCCAAAGCAGCCCCGATTTTCACCTCCTTCTTAACCTCATCGGTACCCAGATTTACAACCTCAATCTGTTCCTCATGCGGCTGAATGACCTTCTCCTCTTGTTTTAACAACCTGGCCAATTCCCCTGGTAGTTCACAATCTTCTTCGTCTTCTTCTTCAGCAAGATAGATCGGATTGTCGAAGTCATACAAGGTGTAACAGGATTGTTATCAATGAGATCCGGAGAGGAATCGCATCTGCATGAATGTTGATTCATGCATTGCTTTAGAACCGGTGTGAAAAATTGAAAAGGAAAAATGAAAACATTGCCATTTTTATTTGTTTTTAATTTTAAACTGCAAAAATAAATGAAAAACAGGGAACACCGCTTTTAACTGAAAAACATCCTTTTATTAATGATGCAAAATTCTGCAAATTTAAACATGAGGTGGCCCTTACAATGGACCATTACGTGTCGGGCAACACGCATGGTTTGCATGCAAATAAGAAAGAAAACAAGAAAAATATTACTCTTCGAGGAGAGTGACCCGGATGATTTCTTCGGCCTTCCAGTTGTGGATTTCCATCCCTGGTTCGCACGGCGTTATCCACCGGTCCATGTCACAGTCGCTGTCAGTATCTTCACCCATCATGCAGATGTGGTCCGGATCCAGCATTCCGGCACTCGTGAAAGTTACAGACGTACGACCCCCTCTTCCTCGTCCCAAGCCTCGGCCCGGTTGATATCCAACCCCAAAACGGTCTTTTTTCTCAGGGACCTCCATTATTCTGCCCCAGCCTGGAGCCTCTCCACTTTTGACTACCTCAGCAGCCTGCTTATAAGAAGCGATGGACGGTTTCTCTTCCTCTTGCTTGGCGAACAAGGCATTCTCCACCTTAACAGTTTCAAATGACTGGCTAGGCGTCTCCCATATTTCGCCGTCCATCTCAACATATTTGAAAGAAGACAGGTGGCTGACAAAGATGTCCTCCTCTCCGCAAACAGTAACGACATGGCCTCCCCAAACATATTTCAGCTTTTGGTGCAAAGTCGACGTAACTGCTCCCGCAGCATGAATCCATGGGCGACCCAACAAGCAACTGTAAGCTGGTTGGATGTCCATAACATAGAAGGTTGACTTAAACACCTCCGGGCCAATCTTTACTGGTAACTCCACCTCCCCGAATACGGCTCGCTTTGACCCATCAAAAGCCCGCACAATTAAATCAGTCGGGGTCAAAATCAGCCCATCACAATTAAGCTTTGCCAGGGCCTTCTTAGGCAACACATTCAAAGAGGAACCGGTATCAACCAGCACATGCGAAAGCACGGCTCCTTTGCATTCCATTGCAATGTGTAGAGCCCGGTTATGATTCCTGCCGTCCACTGTCAGGTCCATATCCGTAAAGCCCAGCCCATGGCTAGCATGCACGTTGGATACGACCGTCTCCAATTGGTTGATTGTGATCTCCTGAGGAACATAAGCTTTCTTCAATATTTTCAACAAAGCCTCCCTATGACCCTCAGAACTCAACAGCAGTGACAGAATTGAGATTTTTGAAGGAGTCTGCTGCAAGTGATCAACCAACTTGTACTCTGACTTCTTGATGATCCTCAGAAATTCCTCAGCTTCATCATCAAATTTATTATCCGACCCCGCAGGCGCCGGTGTCATCACAGGAGTACTACCATTATCCACCACAGCCTTTCCCTTTGCCCTGGCTAAAGCCTCGGCCTTTTCTTTTTTCTCTTTTTCTTCCTCCCCCCTCCTCAAAGCATCGGGAGCAAATAACCTTCCACTGCGAGTGAAACCGCTGGGACCGGCATTATCCACCTTTAGCACGGTGGTTTCACTAGCAGATTGTTTTTCCAACCTCTCACCATTACAATATACCTCTCCCCCATAATGCCATGGCACGGCATCCTCTTTGTCGTATGGAATCGGCCCAGGTACCGTGATGGTAACTGGAGCCTCCTCCACCAGATTTGACAAATCCACCGGATCATAGTATATAGTTATGGTGGAGACCTCTTCACTCTTTCCTTCAGCCTTCTCAATCACAATATTCCCTGCGTCCATCAGACCCTGGACATGCTTCCTCAGAAGCTCACAACCATTTGCAGAAATAGTGCACTCAGCACAATCAGATCCGCAGCCCGGATAGACCCCATTCCTCAACAACTGCCTTTTGACCTCAATCAAAGGCGTCTTCAGCTGACCAACCTCAAACAACCCCACTCTGCTCTCCTCAAAGATGGCATTCACCCCCCTCTGACCATGCGCAGGCATGGGATTTGCATTGACATTGGGGGATGGAGCAAAATTAATAACCTTGGAATCCACTAAATCCTGAACTGTGTGCTTAAAAGCTTTACAGTTCTCAATATTATACCCAGGCGCACCTGAGTGGAATTCACATTTCGCAGTCTCATCATAACTGGCTGGCCTCTGATCAGGTCTCAAAGGTGCCAGAGTTCTAGTTTGCACAAGGCCCAAATCCATCAACTTTTTGAACAAAAAGGCATAGGTCACCGGAGGCCTATCGAATTGTCTGTCCTGCGCTCTGCCCCAGACTTGATAACCAGCCCTTTGTGGTCTCTGTTGAAAGGGTTGTTGTCTCTGTTGCTGTTGCTGTTGCGGTTGTGCTGAATGAGACTCAGCAGGAATTGTTACCGCAGCGGTATGCTGGAAGTAACGTTCCCTACCGGGTCCGCGCTGCGTGTACACTGCACTGGTGTCTCCTTCCTTCTTTCTCTGACCGTTACTACCGAACGGTTTCTTCGTTCCTGAAGAAGACGCAGATGCACCACCCTGGATTTTACCCAGCTTCAACCAACTTTCGATTCTTTCTCCTGCCACCACAATGTCGGAGAAGTTGGTGACAGGACAACCTACCATCCTCTCAGCAAATGGCCCCTGCAGGGTCCCCATGAACAAATCGGACATCTCTCTGTCCACCAGAGGAGGTTGCACCCCTTGCAGCCAGTTCTCTCCACCTCTGCGCATACTCCTTGAATCCTTCGTTATGCTTTTGAGACATACCCTGCAGCTGGGTACGACTCGGAGCCATATCAACATTAAATTGGTATTGCTTAAAGAAAGCATCTCCCAAATCTTGCCAGCTTTTGATATCGGACGATCTCAACTTGGTGTACCATTCCAAGGAGCCTCCAGACAGGCTGTCCTGGAAAAAGTACATCCACAGTTTTTGATCCGCGGTGTATGCCGAGATTTTGCGGACAAATGCCTGGAGATGAGTTTCCGGGCAAGAACTGCCATTGTATTTGTCGAATGCGGGCGCCTTGAATTTCGGAGGGATTACAATCCCCTCCACCAGCCCCATGTTGGACATATTTACCACCCCAGGCGTGGCATAGCTCTCCAGCACTTTGATTTTCTCAGCCAGCAGCTGGATTTCCTTATTCTGAGGAGGAATGTCGTAAGGCACAAAAGGCTCATTTCGCATAGAGAACTGGTCAGCCTCTCTATCTTCCTCCTGATCTTCGTCAAACCCATAAAACGGAGGCACAAAGTTGTCTTTCATATTCTGACTAGGCCCAGGTTGACCAGCAGCACCAGCATTATTCACCAGACCAACTGTTGTCCTCTTTCCACCATCACGAGATCCCTGCCCCTGGTTGGAGACTCCATCCAGGTTGACCCCACTGTTCTGAGCAGAAACCCGCTCGAGTTTCTCAACTTTATCTGCGAGAGCCTTCTGACCAATGGCAAAACCTTGCATTATATTGATCAGTTCGGTCATTTTCTCCTTCAATTCCAGCATATCAGCACTGGGAAGCTCCATGAGTCTGGGAGTGTTTCTTCTTGTGTAATATCTGTGAGGGCGAGTTGAGTGCAGGGGTACTACTCTTCGAGCGCGAGCAATGATTCCTGGTTACAAACAAACACGTTAGTAATAGTCACCTGCAAAATAAAACACAAGTTATCATGATTATGCATGTATGCAGTGCCTATCCATATGAAGGACACTCTGTCTCTGGACCCTGGCATCATCGAGACAAATAATAATCCGGCATCAATATTCTGATTAGCAGTGTTTGATTTTGTTGTGCAGATCGGAGATATGTGATTTAGCAAGAATACCCCCAACCATGTGTGTGCTTGTGTAAGTGCATACAGCAAAGCAAATAAAGCTTGAAAACCAATCATTGAATGAAAAATCACCATCACATAGCAAAAGTGCACAATCAGTGCAATAGTCATACATCAACCCGATAAGGTCAGATACAATCCTCCAGAATAGGAAAGAAATACAAACAAGTGAATTCCGTCAACAAGCCTGACGGTAATTCACAACAAAAGAAAGATCTAACTGGATGAGGGTCCCGCAGATGGCCCTATCTCGCCTTCCATCCTTGCGAACTCTGCGGCGAACCTGAGCTCTATGTTCTCCTGCTGTAGTCTTCCAACTTCCTTCTGATGAATCTTCATCTGTCTGAAGTAGTGGTCTCTCTCTGCCATGTAATGATCTCTCTCAGCCTTGATCTTTGCTTTCTCTGCCTCCCACTCTGCAGCGAGGACTCTGGCTCTCTCATCCCTCTGATCCCTGACTAGGATTTGCCTCCTCTTCTCATCTTCTATCACCTTTGATGCTCTGAACAGCTTATCCTTAGTGATGTCGTGCTCCCGGTTGGACGATGCTAAAGCTTGGCTGATCTTCCCATAGTAGGCTGTATCCATCTCAAATCGCTTGGTCTCCAAAGCATGCCGCTTATCCTGATCTTCCATCTTCACTTTGAGCTCCTGATTAGCTCTCTGAACCCGAGCAACATTCATCTCCAATTCCGTCTTCTCTGCAAGCAGCTGATCTCGTTCCCGCTTCATCTCTAAGAACTCATCCATACTAACAGTAGAAGGAGTCTCCTCAACCAACGGATACCACGGATCGACCATAGGAAACGGTAGACAAGTAAGCTCCACTCTCTTTCTGAGCCAATCATCGAATGGAGGAAAAGATCTGTTGTTAGCCCTACCCCAAGAAGCCTTGCCTTTCCTTTGAATACTGCGCCATGCATCGGATATCTGCTTCACCCTATCCTGATTACCCTCAACCGGGAAGTACACAGATTCCTGAACATCACTCTTGTATGGTGGAAGCTCCATAGCGAATCCCATCTGCCTCTTAAGAAGTGTCGGGTTATAATTAATGCAACCCTGCACCCCTATAAGTGGCACATTGGGAAAACCCCTGCAACTGCAAATAAAATCTTGGCCAACCCCGCTGCTGTGAGTCCAATCTATGTCCTTAGCCCTCAAACCCATCAGTTTGGTCGCCCAATTAACATTCTGACCCAGAAGAACAAAAGCACCCTTGGATGGCAAGTAACCCATAAACCACTTGACCAATAACTGCGCACAGCATCGAATCAGACCCCCACGCCTCTTCTCATTCCGGTTATGAACCGAATAATAGACATCTCCAATCAATGTAGGGATAGGATTCCTTCGAATAAACAAGCGGATGGCATTGATATCCACAAAGTTCTTCTGGTTCGGAAACAGAATGATCCCATAAATGCTCGCCGCAACCAGAGCACAGACAGCTTCCCAATTCCCCAATTCTGACTGCTCTTTAGCCTTAGCCTCTAGGAAACTCAGATGAAAACCAGGCAGCTTACCCTTCTCCTTCAGATTACTCCTCACTTCCTCTGGACTCAGATAGAAGGCACGAGAAATCCCACCAATATCAGGTTCTTCCTTAGTAACACGGAAAGGAACCTGATCCCTGATCTGGATATTCAAAATATCAGCATAATCTTCCAACATCGGCCCTAGCACATAATCTGGGAAGACGAAACACCTCAGCTCGGGATCGTAAAACTGAAGTAGAGTATGGATGGCACTCCTGTCTCTATCCATGAGCCTGAAAACTGTCTTCAGAATACCCCCATACACCTCACGAAACAACCCCACATGGTCAGGTGTAATCAACGCTATCATATCCTTCAGCACACTGATATCCGGGTCAAAGAAACTGTAAGCAACATCATCCTTCAAGCCGGGTCTTCTCATCTCTGAATAGAAAGTCTCTCAGCCAAGATCTCGATCCAAAGGGTCCCTGCATATGGGTAAACATGTGTTAGATGTAATTAATGCAAGATGCAATGATGCTGATGAATGAATGCAATGCGTTGCCATCCTCCAAGCCATCTGGTCATCTTCACTGAATCTGGGCTCTGAACTGATCATAACCATCTGAGGAATACACAATCACAATTCTGACCCACGGGTTCCGAAATAAACGGAAGACAGATACATCATCATCACCACTGGTCTCTGATCAGACACACCATCACCATCTGAATCGGCCCAGGGAATCTGAAATAAACGGATCCCCACTGATAAAATATCTCGGCCCGGGGAATCCGAAATAAACGGATCCCCACTGATAAATCACGGACAGCACTCCGGCGTCACGGCAACAAATAACCATAAATCCGACTCATAAATATGTCTCTGAATCACAAATCAAAAAGTCACCATCTGATTATGCATCTGAAAGATTCACCCTCCCCTCACAGGTAAATTCTAATCAGGTCACCCTAAGGCGGATAATAGTCTCAACGATCGGGCGGAGATACTCAATGGGTTTGCCCTTGCGGGTGTGCCATTGTAGCTCCCTTAAGATCGTCTAAACCAAAGATCCGGGAAATGATCGGTCATCAGAGTCAACAGCCCAAAAGAGATAACCCAACCAAAGTGGAGAACCCCACTGGAAGAGCACTTCTCAGATGAACCTCGTCCGACTTGTGGTATGTCACGTCGCAACAATATGCCCAACCGACACATGAGCGACATGAGACCACGCTAATCCTAGGTGTACACTCGGGCCTGGGTTTTAGCCCCACTCAGAACACCCACCCCACACAGAGGAACCACCTGCAAAGAGGACGGCAACAACATGATAGTATGATGCATGCAGACATTAATGCAAATATATACACACTGGTTAGAATAATTAAATGCAATAAATAAACATAAAACAAGCAACCTAACTCGTCCTAAACGCTAGGAAAGACTCGCTTAGGGAAGATGGACCAGCATAGGTCTACATGTATGTCCCCAGCAGAGTCGCCAGCTGTCGCATCCTGCGAAAAATCAACCGGCGAGCCTAAAAATAAAAACACACAGAGCCGCCACTAAACGTTATTTATCCCAAGATAGGGAAAGGAAACGCTCAGAGAAACCTGGAAAGACATGGTCTCGCGACCAAAGAGAAAGGGTAAGGGAGTCGGTTACGCGAGGGGAAGGTATTAGCACCCCTCACGTCCGTCGTACTCGACGGGATCCACGTTCTAAGAAAAGAAAAGGTTGCTAAGCATCACACACACACTGGGAACGCAGGTGGGGTTAGGAGAAACGGGCTCGATAAGGTATCGCACCTTATGCCTACATATCTTGTCTGGAACAAGAATCAGAGCCACTGTAGTTCGGCTTACGCACGCCAAAAACACAAAACATACAAACAAGCAAGGGTGGCAAACATGGAGCCCGACAACCACTGGATGGAATTACGTCGGCATCCGAACCAAAACACACTCAAAAGGGCAAACGTGGAGCCCGACAGCCAATCACTGGGCTTACGTCGGCATCCGAACCCAAACATACAGTCAGATAACAAGTAAACGCACGCAAAAAGAAAAAGGTTGCCCGGAGTGGTCTCGCACGACCACCTGCCTACATACCTTGTCTGGAACAAGGATCAGGGCGATGTAGTTCCCCTGAACGGGACTAAATTGCTAACCAGAAACCGGGGAAAGATACACAACTAGGGAGCTGAGACTCGAGCCTAATGTTGTCATGCATCGTTAACCCTAAGTTCGGTTTTCTATCCTACTTGCATCAGCAAACTAACCTAACCAGGAAAGAAGCTAGCACACAAGCATACAAGCATACCAATCAACATACATCAAATGAGAACAGGCATCTCACACAATCATGTCAATCAGATATCCACATAACACGCACTATAGCCAAACAAGGGGCTCAATCAATCAGGTTTGACTGCCTAAGCAATCGTCTGTACAGGCTATGTTTGCTCTTAACCTTGCCATCACGAGGCTAAGGTGAAGCAGATGATGGGTGAAGTGAGGATCAGACCTCACAGCTCTTATCCCTAACCAGGGAGAGCTGACAAATGAGCATGGGTCCAGAATAGGGGAACCCTTCTATACTCGATGACTCCGACTCAATTGTGCACTGCACGGATCTTGGGCTTTTGATCTCAATGCTACAACCATGTAATGGGAGCAAGGAGAAGACTCACTGAATAGTGGGGGACAGGTTGCTTGTCCCTACCTTCCACCAATTGCCTTACTTGAAGGGCTTTTCCTGCTTGGGCTTGAAAAATAAACATACACAATCATTGCCTCTTAAGGAGGACTTCAGACATTTATTTGCCCGGCCCGGTAACAGCCGGGTCTCCAGACTACATGAAGTCAAAAGACTTACCTCAATGCCAATTGCTTAAGCAAAGCAAAGCAATAGTTCACAAGGAACTGAGCAACTAAAGTACCTGGAAACAGTCAAACACAGTTAGTACTCAATCAGACAAACTATACAGCAAACAATCAAACAGTTTAAACAATACAACACAAAGCAAGCTCAAGGCTTAAGCCCAAGCTCCAACACCTACAAAACAATGTTATGTTAGTGTACAAACATCCACAACATCAATTAAAACCAACTTGTATCATTCTCCATGTACATTGCTTTTTTGATCCTGAAAAATCAAGCAAATATTAGCAACTAGACCACTAGGCCAAGCCTAGGGTCCCAAAGCAAGAAAAAAATTAAAACAGCAAGGTATCCACCATCCAACATCAAATTATCATCAAACACAAGCAAACATCATTGGTCTCATATTTATATCATCCATCATGTTCAATTCATGCAAAACAATCCATATTGGTTCAAATGAAGCACCAAACATACAAACAGAAGTATTGCATTCAAATCCCCTATCAAAATAAATCCAAAAATTCTCAAATTAAATACACCTAAACAGGGGATAATCAAGGTCTACCATGTCAAATTTGGGCTTAATTGGGCAAATAGAACCATGTCAATGAAAATCAACAAAAACAGTCACCATTTCATGCTTCAATTCACACCATCAATGCATACATCCAATTCAAAAATTCATATCTCATTGAAAACAACAAAGAAATGGATGAGACCAAAACAGGGAGGTCACACAATGTGTCTAGTTCATGCATATCAAATTTCATGGCCATACAATACAATATGAGGATTTCCCAATCAATCTACCAACATGTACCACATGAGCTTGCAATTTCAACAACCAGAAATGAAAAATCAAGATTAAATTGAAAAGGCAGTGAAAAATTCTACAAAAATTCATACAACATCCTAACATATCAACAATTCACCATGCAAAATTTCAGCCAATTCCAACATGCATAGGTCATCCAATTAAATTCAACAAGTTGACATCAAGAGGTGTGACACAAATTGTCACACCTAAGTTCCAGAATTTGCTGCTCTCTAACCAGGTATCAAAAATTCATGAAATTTACATATAAATAATCCTCAATGAGTCAAGAACCACCACAAAAATTTTCAGCCATTTATTTTATGATATGAGTATTTCACAATTAAAATGGTACAAGGTATCAAAATATGACATACATTAGAAAAGCCTATGCCAAATAAAATATTTGCCAAGCACAACTTTGACCAATAGGTCAAAAAAATCCTACACAAACCAAGGAAGTCAACAAAATTTTTTCCATAATTTTCTGATTTTTTTTACTATTTTTTCTGAATTTTTTAAGGTCCTAAACAATTTCTAATAATTAACAAATTTATTAAAGTGATAATGGCAATATCTTAAATAACTCATGGCGGGAGAGGGAAACACAAGATTCAAAAATTCAAATAGAAAAACGGATCTAGCATCACTTTCAGCATCGTTTTCATTGAAAAATTTCCAGAAATTGCAAAATCATGATGAACATCAAAACTCAATGGAAATTAGCAAACAAGGATCCGTTGGAACCGTCTCATCGAGCACAACACGAATATCACATTATTACAACCTAAAAGTTCCTAAATCTCAAGAATCGTTGAACTTAGGGTTTTGGATCTAAACTTTAAATCACGATTTCGTAACCTACGATTCACCGTTCTATAAACCACAAGCACCATTGGATTCTACATGAGACGCACTACACAAAGCACCTATCAATCGAACAAAACAGGAGATTCGAAATTTCGACATACCGGCAATGGCAGTGCTGCAATCGGTGTTCTTCGTGTGTTTTAGCTCCAAACAGGTGTAGTATATGCTCGTGGAAGGTGAGTAGAAGAGTTGGATTCGAATGTAATGGCTTCTAATGCTCGAATTCAAGATCCACCATGAATGATGCACTTTTGGACAGCTATGAATTACCACTCCTTGTGCTCCAATGACCAAAAACAGTTTGAGATGATGATGAGAGGAGTTCAAATCAAGAAGAAATTCGAGAATTGGTTAAGATTTGAGGAAGATTGATGGATTTTGGTTTTTGGAGTGTTCTTGAGATTTTGATGAATTTGAGAGAATGTGAGAGGTTTTCAGATCCAATTTGGGGAAATGTGTTTTTCTGTTAGGATTAGGAAATGATTATGAATATATATGAATGCTTAATTGTAGCTTAATCATGTTAATTAGCATTTTGGCCATGTTAAGTGAAATTGGTTATTAACAAGTGAGGGCAAAATGGTCAATTCACTTAGACAGCTCATTGACACCTGTTTACAGCACACACAACTTCTAAATATCATATATGAACTGTGGAAACTTGTCCCATGCCCATTGGTTGCTTAAAACTCAAAATCACTATGTGTATGCAAAATGACCAATTTTCATCATTTCACTTTTCAAGCCAAAATCCAATTCTCATGCCTTAGCCATGAAATGAATATTCAAACACACTCTAAATGCCATTCCTGAGGTGTTGGAAAAAGTCCCATTCAAAAATTCCAATTATTTTGACATTTGGACGATTTTGCCCCTGGTCCAATTCAGCTGTCCAGTTGAAAAGTGACTTTTTGCCTTGGCCACTTTTGGGAAAATCCAATGATGCACCCTCAAAGTACATGTCAAATGGAGTTTGTGCATATAAAGAACTTGCAATTTGGACGAACCATGTGGAAGTTATGGCCTCCTGATTACGGTCTTTTCTGAAATTCACTGAGCCATATTTTGCAAACCGTACATTGGATTTTCAAGTTCTTGGACTTTTTGGAAAGGTGAGAACAAGATCTACATCTGTCATGTTGAACAATTTTTCATTTGAAGCTTCCTTGGACATCTGTTTTTGAGGTCAAAAACTTTCCATTTTTGGAAACTTCAGCTACAAGTCACTTTCTATTTTTGGCAGTTTTTGTCCTGACTTGATTTTCTTCATTCTTAAGCTTTGAGATGTCATATAACACTTGTTCCAACATGAATGAAGTGTGTCTAACTCATTTCCACCTCCAAATCCACCAGATCATGTACAGTTGACCACAGTTGACTTTTCATCTGATAGATGAATCTGGCAATGCATAGATCAAACTGAGCCCCAATCTTCAACTGAAATGGCTCAAGGGTGATACCCTAGCCTCCATAAGCACCATATAGTCACAAAATGATCCTCATCTCCTTCATAAACCCCATCTCCTGATCCAGCCCTGATTGGCCCAATACAACTGATTAGGGTTGACCAGTGGTCAAAACCCTAATCTCAAGGAATCTTCTCCAATCTCCTGATGACATCCAACCATGATGATGATGATGTATCAATTCAAACAAGATGAAGACCAATATCCTTGGAAATCATGAAACCCTAATTCACAGTCCAATCCTCAGATGGCCCATGATCAGTAATTAAACCCTAGCTTGCACCTTTGAACTTCCTCATCTCCTGATCAAGACTTGGGAAGATGGCTTGCACTATGTAACCACATGCTATGCAATATGAGATGCCTAATGTCCTAGAATGAAATGCAAATATGTTAATGCTAGTCCCAAGAGAGGAGGGCAAATTTTGAGGTGTTACAATCCCGACAAAAGTTGCAACGGGGTGGCGTATGTGCATTGATTATAGGCGGCTGAATACCGCAACTCGAAAAGATCACTTTCCACTCCCGTTCATGGATCAAATGCTAGAAAGACTTTCTGGGCAACAATACTATTGTTTCTTAGATGGCTATTCCGGGTATAACCAAATTGAGGTTGACCCAGCCGATCATGAAAAGACGGCTTTCACATGTCCTTTTGGAATTTTCGCATACCGTAAAATGCCCTTTGGGTTATGCAATGCACCGACGACTTTCCAAAGATGTGTGCAAGCTATTTTTGCCGACCTTATCGAGAAAACAATGGAAGTCTTTATGGATGACTTCTCCGTATTTGGTGGTTCTTTTGGTCTATGCTTGGACAATTTGGAAACGGTTCTTGAAAGATGTGTGAAGACCAATCTTGTTCTTAATTGGGAGAAGTGCCACTTTATGGTGACCGAGGGGATAGTGCTTGGCCATAAAGTCTCTTCAAGAGGGCTTGAAGTTGATCGTGCTAAAGTTGAAGTGATTGAAAAGTTACCTCCTCCGGTGAATTTGAAGGGAGTCTGAAGCTTTCTGGGGCACGCCGGTTTCTATCGGCGCTTTATCAAAGACTTCTCAAAGGTAGCCAAGCCTTTGAGTAACTTGCTAGCTAAGGATCAGGTATTTCTTTTAACTGATGAGTGTTTACAAGCTTTTGAAATTTTAAAGGAAAAATTGGTTACTGCTCCAATTATAGTCGCTCCAAATTGGAATTTAAATTTTGAGCTAATGTGTGATGCGAGTGACTATGCAATCGGAGCGGTATTAGGCCAACGAAAAGAGAAAATTTTTCATGCGATACACTACGCAAGTAAAGTTCTTAGTGAGGCTCAAGTTAACTATGCCACCACTAAAAAAGAATCACTTGCGATAGTGTATGCGCTTGAAAAGTTTAGGTCCTATATTATTGGTTCCAAGGTCATAGTGTATACCGACCACTCGGCGATTAAATATTTGCTCACCAAACCGGACTCGAAGCAAAGGCTCATCCGTTGGATCCTCTTGTTGCAAGAATTTGATGTTGAAATCAAAGACAAGAAAGGATCTGAAAATTTGGTGGCGGATCATTTATCTCGCTTAGTTAATGTGGAGGTTACCGCTTCCGAGAAGGAAATCCGGGAAGAGTTTCCTGATGAAAAACTTTTCAAAGTTCAAGTTAGGCCGTGGTTTGCGGACTTTGCGAACCATAAGGCTAGTGGTTTGGTGCCTCCCGACCTAACTTCGAACCAAAAAAGGAAATTTCTCTAGGATGCTAAGTATTACGTGTGGGACGACACATACTTGTTTAAATTGGGTGGTGACAACCTTTTAAGGAGGTGTGTTATTGGCGATGAAGCGCAAAACATTCTTTGGCATTGTCACAACTCGCCTTACGGCAGACACTACAATGGGGTAAGAACGGCCACTAAAGTCCTTGAGTCAGGATTTTATTGGCCTACTATTTTCAAAGACGCACATGCCCACGCGCAAAGTTGTATTAGTTGCCAAAGAAGTGGTGGGATTGGTAAGAGAGACGAGATGCCTCTCCAAAACATCCAAGAGGTTGAAGTATTCGATTGTTGGGGTATCGATTTTGTTGGACCATTCCCACCCTCATATGGTAATGAATATATGCTTGTGGCGGTTGACTATGTTTCTAAGTGGGTTGAGGCGATTGCCTCACCTCGGGCGGATGCTAAAACGGTAATAATTTTTTTGAAGAAAAACATCTTTTCCCGTTTTGGAACCCCCCGTGTGTTGATTAGTGATGGTGGGTCACACTTTTGTAATGCACCGTTAGAAAGCGTTTTGAAACATTACGGTGTATCACATAGAGTGGCGACTCCGTATCACCCACAAGCAAACGGTCAAGCCGAAGTCTCTAATCGTGAGATTAAGAGAATTCTTGAAAAAACTGTGTCAAATTCTAAAAAAGAGTGGTCGCAAAAATTGGATGAAGCGTTATGGGCATACCGTACCGCTTTTAAAGCTCCAATTGGGCTAACTCCTTTTCAATTGGTGTTTGGTAAAACTTGCCATTTGCCGGTTGAATTGGAGCACAAACCTTTGTGGGCTCTGAAATTATTGAACTTTGATAAGGATTTGGCCGGTGAAAAAAGAAAAGTGCAATTGCTTAAGTTGGAAGAAATGCGCAATGCCGCATATCACTCGAGTTGGTTGTACAAAGAAAAAGTGAAAAAGTATCATGACAAAAAGCTTAGGAAGAAGGAATTTGTGCCCGGACAGTTGGTCCTATTTTTCAATTCTAGGTTGAAGCTATTCCCCGGAAAATTGAAATCTAAATGGTCCGGGCCATTTCGTGTCAAAGAAGTCAAAGAGTATGGAACTGTTGTCATTGAGGACTTGGAGAAGAAAGAGAGTTGGACGGTTAATGGCCAATGTTTGAAGATTTATCTTGGCGGTCTTGTGGATCGCGAAAGATATGCAATTTGCTTGGATCCTCCTCTGTGAGCATCTCGAACCGTCGAGCTTATCCGACATTAAACAAGCGCTAGTTGGGAGGCACCCCAACATTGTAAGTATTTACAACTTTCTGTTGTGTGGTATTGGTGTTCAAACTGATGGAACCTTGCTGAAATGTGTTGTGCATGCTGTTTTGAAAAAACCAAATTCTGTCATGTTCGCTAGCACGCTCGCTAGGCGAAGCAGTAGCGAGCTGATTCGCTAGCTGCTCGCTAGGCGATGCAGTAGCGAGCGTGGCAGAAACCCAATTAATTTTCAGAAGGCCGCTCATTTGGGCCCAAAACCATTTTAAATTGTTTTAGTCTGAACCTCACGAACTCACAACTACTCTCACACTTTTCACTCCCATCTCACACAAACCTTAACTGTTGCATTGCAAACCCTAACCGTTGCATTCCAAATTCAATCGACCTCTCCAATCAGGTTTGTTCTATCTCCATTACTTTATGCTTTCAAGTTGTAAATTCTGAAGTATGAGACATTTAGGGTGAATTTGGGAGATTGGGTATCATTAGGTTTTGCATGTATGTTTAGGTTTGCATGTATGTTTAGAACGATTCCTAGCATGTTAAATCACTTTGTTTCTGAAATGGGTACCATTAGACTTAGGGTTTTCTGAAATTGGACTGTTAACAATGGAGAACTCAGAATCCCGTAACATTCGCTAGCATCTCGCTAGGCGAATCTGTGGCGGGCATTCGCTGCCACTTCGCTAAGCGAACCCGTAGCGAGCCTTCGCTGGGTCCTCGCTAAGCGAAGCAGCAGCGACCATAACAGCAGTTGGTTTTTCTGTTTTGATCTCTAATCTGTTTTGTGGTTGTGTGCTGTTTCTTTTCTATAATTTTACAGATGGCATCCAGGTCAAGCTCTGCAAAAAAGAGAAAGGTCGGGAGCACTTCCCGAACTGTGCCAATACAATTTGACACAGATAAGTTCGTTGGGCCAAAGCAAGCCGCACGTTATGTGGCTTTGGAAAAAAGGAAAATTTTACCTGAAAAGAGGTTTGTGATCAACGAACAAGGCGAGTATAGGACTTTTGCAGGGTTGATTCATAGCAATAAATGAGACAGGTTGATCGCTCCACTTGAACGCTACGACATTGAGATAGTGCGCGAGTTCTATGCGAACGCACTGCCGAATGACGACGAGCCTTTCACTTGGACTACAAGAGTGTCAGGTCGTCAGGTCGCTTTTGATCGGGATGCAATTAACCGGGTGCTGGGTGAACCGCTCCATCTAGGAGCTAATGAGAGGGATGCATACCACCGAGATTTGAGACTCCACAGGGACACCGATGCTATTTCTGCTTCCCTGTTGTTTGAGGGAAAATCAGTTGAGGTGAACCCATCTAGGGTTCCTGTGAGGTACCATAGGGAGGATATGATTCCCTTGGCTCAGCTGATCTTGATGCTGGTTCTAACCAACATTAAGCCCAAGTCTCACACGTCAACCGTGCCGATCCCAGTGGCACACTTGGTCCACTGTATTCTTACCAATATACATATCGATGTGGCGCGAGTCATTGCTATTGAGATGAAGTCCGTGGTTGAGAGCGGGCTAAAGTCTGGGGCGTGAGTTAACTGCCCCCTTGCTTTCCCTTGTCTCATCATGGCTTTGTGCCAACAGTCGAGGGTGAAGCTACCCTCCCGCAGTCAGGTGAGGATTCTGTTCACAATCGATGATTGATATGTGGCCAAGTATTGCAAGCCGAAGAATTTCCGAGGCAGTACAGCTGCTGATGAGACCAGGGCTTCTGATGGTCCTGGTGCTTTTGCTCAGGGGTTTGATCCTTTCCAGCAAGCTGTGTGCAACTACAATTGGGATTGGATGGCGGCGACTCAACGCGCCATAATTGATATTCATGATTCTATGCAGTTATTACAGTTGCTGGTGCGTGACCCTTCTGGAGAGCATCCGATGATGACGCATGAGCAGTTTCTGCATCATGCTAGCTGGCCTGTGGACAGGCCTGTTTTCGGAGAGGGGGCGGCTGGTGCTTCTGTTGCTGATACTTCTGGTGGTGTTGATGATGATGATGGTGATGATGAGGATGGTTCCGGTTCTGAGGCCGGTAGTGAAGAGAGTTCTGAGTCCTATGAGGACTAAGTTTTATTTTTCATGTTTTGCTTTATTTTATTTTATTTTATTTTCAGATATGTAGTATTTTGGTTTTGATTATGTACCTTTTGGGGTGTTTTGTCCCCCACGCACATTTTTTTTTTTAAATTTTGAAGTAATGATTATTGTTTATGTTTTAAATTATTGTGTTTGGTTTGAATTTCTTTTGTTTAATAAATTTTTGGTTGTTGAGAGTCAAACCTTCTAGATTGGTTGCTCCTCAAAGAAGTATCCAATGAAGGTGCATCCGAGCTTGGATGGCGATGATAGAAATAAACAAGCGAATAATGCTAAGGTACATGGTTACCTCCGGTTAAAATTTTAGAATGCATTAAGAACTTTACTCTTTTCGTAATTGAATATTGTTCTTTTTGCAACATAATTGAATGAATGCTTCATCTAGAACTTAAAACCACAAATTGTGAGGAAACCTCCATTGTACACTAAAATGCTAGATTCTAATAAACTTTGTTAATTCATTTGATTCATGCTTTGTCTTTTATTATTGTGAATTTGTGGAAGCAATTAGAAATGATCAAGGCGCTTGTTTTCTTTCGAGAACAACCAGTTCCAAATACAACTTACCCGTGAGCAGAGAGTATTCGTGAACCCCTTTGAGCTTAAACAGTTGAATCTCAGCTTGAAATAAGGCAAGATGTCAAAAATCTTTTTTCTTGAAACCCTAAAATTTTTGATAATTGTTCTTTTGCCGTAAAAAGTCAAGAGCATTCACTTGGGGTGAGTAAAAGATAAGTTGGGGAGAACGAAAATGAGAATCGGTAGGTGCCACAACTCTTGAATAACCGAGCAAGCATTGAAAAAAATTAGAAAAGCGAAAACATCTGTTTTGTGAATACGATGTGAAAAGAAAAAAAAATAGAAAAATGAAAATGAATGCTTGCTTGGAAGAAAAATAGTGAAAAAACAAAAATTGAGTTGTGAAATAAGAGTTGTGAAGGTTTCAAATGAGAAACAAGTGGAACGAAGTTGAGATGTGTGAATAGCTTGTACATTGAATGTCTCTTTTGCATCGGCAAGTTCGTTTTCAATGGCCTTAGATATGACCCTTGTTTGTAAACCTAACCAAGCTACAACCGGAAAAGACCTTAGTGATCTTCGCGCTTCCGCATTTTCATTTATAATTGTTAGACATTGTATGAATTGAATTGTCTTTTGCATTATTTGTTGGAGAGAGAGATTGTCCCCGCGGTTGCAAATGCGTAATTTCTTCAATCCTTATTCGAAGAGGAGAGATAGGGTGATTCATTCAGGATAACATTGTTGTGGATTGATACATGTTTTGCATTGCTATAAAGCTTTAGTTCTTGTGTATTGTGTAATTCTAACCATTGGGAACTTGTGTCTGGTTGATTCTCCTGTGTTTGAGCCATTTTATCCGATTTCGGAGAAATCTTTTTCTTTAAGCAAATCCTCTTGTCCTTCAAGAGGCATACTTTGCTTGAGGGCAAGCAAGAATCTAGTTGGGGAGAGTTGTTAGATGCCCAAGTTTGCTTATTTGAGCTATCAAATGTGGGCATCTTTCACTCCTTTTTGTCGAAAAAGTGTTCAAAACCGCCCTTGCTTTTGTTGATTTGCAATACTATGTGAAATGATCTTGGTACCTTTAATTTGTGTGTTATTGTGCAGGAATTAGGCATGAAAGAGTAGAAAACGAAGGCACAAGAAAGATGGCAAAGGAACCAAGAAAGAAAGCAAACATCAGCAAGCTCGCTAGGCGAGTGAGGTAGTGAAGTGGTCGCTAGGCGAGCACTCAGCGAGATGCCAGCGAACACTCCCAGACTTGGACAAAACCATAGATATCAATTACTCGCTATGCGAGCATCCAGCGAGGAAGCAGCGAGCAATTCCAGTAGCAAAACCTTCAGAACTCGTTGTGGCGAGGGAAATATCCAAGTACTCGCTAGGCGAGCTTCCAGCGAGCAGGTAGCGAGCAATTCCAGTAGCAAAATCATCAAAGCTCGCTGGAGAGAATGAGAGAAGCGAGGGCTTCGCCTAGCGAAGGATTGTTCGCCTAGCGAATATATGCAACTTTTCTGGGAAGATTCCTCTGGGCGCAAATGCCTCTAGTGGCTTATTTTGGGGCTCGCTAGGCGAACCATTCTGCTCGTCTAGCGAGCATGACAGCTCAGTAACCAGTACTATAAGTAGCAGGGGCTACTTTTTGGAAAGGACACTTACTTACACTTAGATATTTTTCAGCATTTTTCTTGGGATCATACTTTTGCTTGTTTTTGTGACCTAGAAACACAATTTTCTCATTCTTCTTCATCTCTTAACAATATTTTACAAAAAGAAGGTGGATTCCCATCCAAACTCGATTCTTCGACTCGAATGTTGATTAACCTTCGACCGAAACTTGTTGACCAAGCTACCATGAAAATGAGTAGCTAAGTCCTTCATTTTGTCAAGGTTAGATGTAGATAATCATAAGCTTTGTAAGTATATGGGATAATCTTCATTTGTAAACTCTTTGATGATGAATGTATGGTGAAAAACTTGTTTTATTGATAACTCTTTGTGTTGGTTTATTATTGAAAGGTGTTTTCCAACTCTTGACTTAGGTTTTCATCCATTCTTGTTCTTTAGCTAGAGATAGTATTGAATGAGTTTGTTCACTAAAAAAGTTGAACCTAAAAGTTGTCATTTTGATAGATTGTGTGAGAGATCAACAATGGATCAAAATGGGAAAAACCACAATGTGTGTTAGAGATAAACACATTGGGAGGACTTTGTGAAATAGTTTATCATCTAATGGAGTTTA
The DNA here is from genome assembly GCF_024323335.1 of Lathyrus oleraceus. Lineage (NCBI taxonomy): Eukaryota > Viridiplantae > Streptophyta > Magnoliopsida > Fabales > Fabaceae > Lathyrus > Lathyrus oleraceus. The sequence goes on from NC_066584.1 coordinate 365,055,062, forward strand.
TGAGTTTTGTTTGATCGAACATATGCATGCAAAGTGATCTTCGAACCCTAACTTTGACAATCTTTCTCAAATCGTAACACCAAAACTTTTACCACAATTTCTTACTTTTTAGGCAAGATACCGTAACCGAAAACTAAAACCCCGTTGTTACTATAAGTTAAGAATTTAACAACTGTCGAACGGCGGCAATATCACATAATCCCTGTGGAGACGATAACAAACCCCGACACTCATATCACAATACCAACAATTATGAAATGGGAAGGTTTTGCGCACCCAAAACATCCTTAGTACTCTAAGGGAATCCTTTTTGCAAATATGTGTTGTAGGTTGGTATTTGTGAAAATATGTGCAAAAGATTGGGGGGGGGGGATGAGAAGAGAATAGATTATATTTAAAAATTTTGTTGTTTGAATGGATGAACCCATTGCCTAGTACCATCACAAAGGTAGGATCAAAACCTCGTAGTTCGGGGTAAAAATCACAAAGATTGGTGAATTGATTTGACCAAAAGCCTTAAGGTCTTTTGTTATCAAAGGGAGAAAACTCAACCTAAACCAACAATCCACCATGTGAGGAAGGCTTCAACATGCTAGTGAGGGGTTAACCCTATAATAAGCATGGAAGGCTTATAATCCAACACTAAGGATGAGGTGAGATTTACATCAACCACTATGATAACTCAAACCTATGACTAATGTTTATGAAAAGTTTTAACAAAAGTGACCATTGGAACCACAAAAACAACTTGAAGTGAGTTGTATTTACAAGTTAAGTGTATTTATAAAAATGAAGTCAAAGTTGGATTAAGATTTATTCACAATGAGTATTAATGAAGATAGTTTGAAAAGTAAAAGGCATAAGGCCTAGGTTTCTAGTTTGAAACAAAGTCAAATGTTTGAAGAAAAGATTTTTGGCTTGGGTTAGAGTGAGGAGAATAAGAGAAGGGCTAGTCCTAAAGCATACAAAGATAAGAGAGAAGATAAAAACCTTTGGAGTTCCTTTTTTTGAAATCATAGAGATGATTCAAGATGCTCATTTCCTTTGGACTTAGCACACAATCAAGCAATCAAACAATTTAGATTCAAACTCATAGGATCTCCATTTGACTTGTCTCTCTTAACTTGGCTACTCATGACAATGGTCCTTCTTACCATCTCAAGATGGAATCCCTATCACACAAGAGCAAACATCAAAAAGTTCACAACATAATAAGGGGAATGGAAAAAGAATAAGTTTAGATGAGAAGTCCTTTAAAGTCAACTTTGGAATTTAGCGTTCTAAAGGCATGAGGCCTAGTTGCTCTTGAACAAGTTTAGCATTCTAAAGGCATGAGGCCTAGTTGCTCTTGAACTCCTTTAAGCATAGGTATGTCCTAATTCTAAATCCTTTCTCCTTTTTGCATTAGGTTCACACAAAACAAAGACAAAACAAACACAAGACAACAATATATTTATATACAATAATGAGCTCAAATGAACAAAAGGAAAATGACATAAACATAAAAATATGGGCTCAAGTGAGCAAAATTAAAAGCAATATGAATAAATGAGCAAGAAATAAATGGCATTAAAAGTAAATTTCAAGAAATTAAATGCTCAAATTAAAGTTAGTAATTAGTGTGATTATGTTAGTTTGTCATAAGACAATGTAGCGCTATGTTAAGCAATCGTAAGTGGACTAATGTAGTAGTCACACCTATCTGAGGCCGATCAATAAAACTATAGACAAATAAACACAAGTTAGAGATCATGACTAGTAAGCCAAGCTCCAAAAACTTGCCATGCCAAAAATAAAAGGGGAAGGGCCTTGTATGGACTTTAGGTTTTTTGCTTGACCAAGAAGCAACCAATCTTGGACACAAAACAACTCATTTGATCTTGGATCAAGTTGAGTTTGGTTTGGATTAAAGAAGGTTAAACCTCTCATTTGTCAAGACCAACCATAAGACATTAACTCATTGGCCAAATGGTGAAAAGAAAGGGACGAAGATGAAATGGATGAAAAGAGAATTCAAGCTTCAAACTCAATTGATCAAATGTGAATCAAGTCATCATCAATCAATGCCAAACAGAAGAGAAATGAAGATTACAAGTCAACCATATTTTTTTGGTAATTTTTGAATTAAAAATAAATGCAAAATAAAATAAACAAAATATGGTCAAACCTCAAATTTAATTCAAATCAACTTCAACAAGTCCAATTAAATTCTCATAGGTCTAACATGGTCAAACAAACTTTGACAAATTTTCTCAATAATTTTTGAAATCAGAAAGTATTTAAAAACAATTAAAAACAATAAAAAATAACACAATATGAATTAAAATCTCAAATAAATCTCAAATCAAATAAGAAATTAATGAGACTATTTTTCATTGACTTATCATGATCCATAGGTGTTATGAAAATATTTTTGGATTTTTCAAATATCAGAAAGTAATTAAAAATGAATTAAACTATTAAAAATCAAATAATTCATAAAAAATATTAAATGAATGTCACAAAAATAGTTAAAAATCAAAATATGAAACTAGATTTTTCAAGAAATTTTTTGGCATTGGTCTCATATTTTTGTGACTTCAAATAAAATATTTATGAATTTTTGAAAATAAAAGGAATTAATTGAAATGAAAAGAAAATAAGAAAAATAGAAAAATCCAGCGCCATCAGATCATTTCATTAATTGACGTGGCAAATCATCAAGGGCTCAGGGGTGCGGATAAAAGGTACACGTGAGTCAAGCGCGCAACACATTGCATTAGAACAAGTCAACACATGGAATGTCCAAGATTAAAACGTTTAAGCACGATCCAAAGGCTCTGAAGCTACACACGTGGTATAGGCGGTGGAAAACACCTTCTTCTCCGGCGAAGTACCAGAATCTGGCCACCACCCGCAGGAAATTTTTTTGCAATGAAAATGAAAAATGAAGACATCAAAATGAAGCTGGGGTGATGTACATCACCATTGTAACCATGAATCATCCTCACCATTCCTATTTAGAGAGAAATGTGAGCTTGAAAATCATGGTGTGTCAACTGGAATGACACGATTTGCACAATTAAGACCACCTCTGGCCTGCCTCAAGTGAGAGGACTTTAGAAAACAACACAAACCAAAGAAAATCTCATTGTATTGCAAGATCTAGATCAAAAAAGTTTGAGGTTCTACCTCTGAAATGAAGCTTCAAACAGCACGAATCCTTCAAGATCTTGATCTGCTTTTGCTCTGGAAGTGTGATGGAGATGATAGGTTAAGGAATTGAGCTTTGAAAATCAACTAATGATGTTGAATTTCAAGCTTGAAAAAGAGAATGAAAACTGAAAATTCCTTTAGTGAGGGTTGGGATTTCAATTCAGCAACAATTCAGATCTCCACTTGGTTCCTCATTGAAGCTCAAGGCACCTCTATTTATAGCTGGATGTGACTGATTCCCACGCTTCTTTTATGTGCATGGCCATTTGAATTTTGGTGCATGGGCCTGTACAGGAGCGTGCAAAGCCCAAAGGTGGATGCAAAAGTTTGCTGAGATCATGAGAACATCATTTGGTCGTGTGCATTGGACTGAAACAACTTGCATTTCAAGTTTTCATCATAAAATATCAAAATGAACATGAAGAAAGAGCTCTTTGAAACTCACACATGGAAAGTCCAAAAATTAATGTGAGTAATGGTTAGAAATCCCTTGAAATAAGGAACAAAAGTCATGTTGGGCAAAAACTCATTTGGAGTTTGGAATTTAATGAAAACTGGCTGTGAAAATTTGGGCACAAAACATGTTTAAGTTCCCCTTTGAAAATTTCACCAAAAGCAAGCATCTTCAAGCCCTTCTGTTTCCATGATGCAAGTTTCAAATGAAAAACCCTCCAACATAAAAGTTGTATATATTTTCAATATAATCAATTTAGACTTAAATTTTGCATAATTTGGATTTTTCATGAAAAAGTTATGGGTACTTGAAGTTGGGTATTTTTCAAATTCAATGACTTAGGTCCAAAGTGACCTATAATATTTTGTATTATCACATGTGTTTATTTTAGGATTATAAAATTTTGTCCAACATAACATTTTAAATAGACATCTTAAGCTTTCAAATTCATTTGGTCTAACCTCAAAATCATAAAAATTAAGGGAGTTAGGTCCTTGGGAAGTTGACCCAAAATTTGGGTTTCAGTCAAAATGACCTATAATGTTTTGAAATTAATGATGACCTTACAAGTTTCAAATGGATTTTTTATGAACATGAAAGTTGTGCATATGGTTCTTAAGAACATTTTCTATCTTGGGGTCATCTTCATTTGACAAATACATCACAAGTTATGTCTTAGTGGACTTCAGTATAGTCAGATGGCTTGACTGATCAACTTCTCAAGGCCAAACTTCTAATCTTGATGAATAAATTGTTGAGGATCCTCAAATAGGATAATATATGCATAAAATAATTAATGAAAGAACTTCCCTTGATTAAATTTGATCATAGGTTGAGGTTGCTTCATGAGCAAGGCACAGTCAATACACAGTTGAATTAGGGTTTCCTTGGGAAACAATCCTCAAGCCCTTTGGGTTATCTTGATCAAATTGGAAAAATGAGATGCTTGGGGAGACATATATTATGATTAGGAGCTTTGTGGACCATTTCCATGCTTTTTGTCATCTTCATCTAGCCATTTCATTGAGCTTAGGAGCCTCCTAAGAGTATGGGAGCACATGATCACTTGAGCTTCAAAACAAAAGAGTTAGTGACATATTTTTGTGCTTTTGTTAGTAATCAAAATAAGAAAAGAAATAATATACAATACAAGTATGCTTGGTGGTCTCAAACTACTCACACAAGTCCCAACCCTAGGGTTAAGGAGTCAAACATGCTATGATCCTTGAGGCAATGCACTGAGCAAATGATATGATGCCATGAGGGATCTTAGGGTCAAAATTAGGGTCTTACAGATGCCCCTATTTAAGTTCATTCTAGCCGGATATATGAAGGTTAAAAACTTCATCTCGACGAGGTAGAATGGGCTTAAATAATAACAAAGAGACGAATTTTGGTCCCTAAGAGACCTCATGATGCAAATGTATGTATGCAAAATAAAATCTTCATGGTAAATAATTGGCATGAAGAAAAAGAAATCAGGAGAAACTAAAAATCCACAGGAGTTACACACTCACTCGGGAGACAGAGACTCTAGGGGGAATCAAGATAAAATGCGTGAGCAGGTCACGACTTGAAAACTTGCTAGGAGACACGAAGGGATTCCACGAAATTAAATCGATGGAAAGATTCGAGCTAACGCAAAGATGCATGTATTGGGGAATATGCCAATACATAAAAACTATCCTCAAAGGATACTTCGAATAAAAATCCGGAATCAGACGGGGATGTCCACAAAGGACTCAGCTGAGGAAGAAAACAACGAGATATTACCGGCTACCGGGTAATAAACTCCAAGAGAGACATGTTATCAAAACACCGGTTACTAGGTGAGAAGACAACATGCTAAGGGAGAAAGAATATCTAAGACCGGTATAAGGGTGAAAGATATCAATCATCTGAAACATTTGAGGAGGACCCAAAAGGCACATCTTAACTCAAGAAAATCTGACTCCATAGGGGACAAAAAGTCATAATAGGGAGCAGAAGGAAGGAACACCAGGGATACGGTTACTGGGCACATAATAGGTGATCAACCAGGCGTGAATTGGGAACATATCCAAGACACTTATCATCCGAAAGGAGGGCTGAAAAAGCAAACTCGTCATACAGGATGGACATTCGATTCTACTAAAGGAATACGAATCTTACTCGACTGAGGAAGAAAAAGATTTCGTCTGAAGAGCGCATGAGATATATTATCTATTACCGTCATAACGTAGATAACATACTCGCATGGAAGATTATCCACAACCGGTTACTGGGTTAATAAAGGATAAATTGACCGAAAAGAAAGGACATCGGGATACCGGTTACTGGGTATAAAAATATGACCAATCAGAAAGAGAAACAATCATCACCTAACAAGGGTAAATGAAACATGACTCGCAAGGGATAAATTGCCTGACAAAAGTAATTATCCAAGAGATATATCACCGGTTACTGGGTGGTATACTCAAAAACGAAGGAGTATCAATACCGGTTACTGGGTAAAGATAACCAACAAAGAGGGGATTACATCTACCGGTTCTTGGGTAGAAAACCACAGAAATAGGACTTATAACTACCGGTTACTGGGTAGAAGGCCACAGAAATCCGCTGGGGAAGAAGGTGAACAATTACTGGCTATTGAGCAATTGAATAACTAAACCATAGGAAACTGCAGGGGATAACAAGGAAGGAGTCAATCTATGAACAAACTAGAAAGACACAATTAAACAAGACTCGACCCGATGAGGGTATATCTCAGGGGAGTGATTCCATCCCAATACACAACTGGGGAGGAAACTGAAACAATAATCATCCACGAGGACATAACTCAATGGGGAATAAAGAAGGAAAGATAGACACTTTCTGCCTATGGGGGCTGACTCTATATGGAGAGATCAGACGCAAACATCCGTTTGGGGAAGAACATTTCACCCCTAGCAGGAAATATCAAGCAAAGATATATGGCAAAGAATGCAATCATGAATATCTGAATGCTATGATTATGCGTGTATATGCATGATTTGTGTATGATTAATGCTGACAAACAGACATATCTAACACAAACAGGCTCAAGAGCCATGAACGAGCATCCGACGCAACATCCTGAGAAGGAGGGCAAGGCCTATAGGAGAACTCAACTCTGATGGGGATGATTGAACAGGGGAAGACATCGATCACAACCGGGGACAGGAAAAGTCACAACTTCCGACTGCCGGGGATTTTCCAACAATTCTCGGGGACAAGTAGCTGAAAATCAATATGATATGCCGTAGAAGAAACTCTACTGGGGAAATCATCAAGGAATGTGGTAAAACTCCATGGGGAACAACCGCCAAACAGATACCCATCAATCAAAACACTTCCCTCTAACTGCTAGAGAGACATCTCTGCTAAGGGGAGAAAGAACAATTTTCTCCGCTGGGGAAGGAAACAACACATCTTCCTCATCAGCTCTCAATACTTAGAAGAAAATTTCAAACACGGAGGGGAAACAAATTATCAAACTCGGGTCAGGCAAACCTGCAGAGGATAAGCTGTAGGCAATCCTCAAAGGAAAACTGCCTCTGCTGAGGGAATCGAAAACGAATCCTTCGTCAACACGTGACATGTTGGGGATGAAAAGGAAAACAAGTCTTTCACCAATTGCTCTAGACCACTTCTTGCTGAGGAAACAACTGAAAGTTGATGAAGAGGACATGAACAACGCCTGAATATGAACAAATATCTTACCTTTTTGGAAATCGTACTATCCTTGGTAGAGCACTAAAGACATTTCAACTATCCTTTTAGTCTTTGTGAATGTTCATTTTGTTTAAAACAGTTTGTAAAACTTTATTTGTTTAAAACAATGATATTTATCAATTAAAAACATGCAAACATTTGTTAAATGGAAACAAATAAGAGTGTAAAGAATTGAATAAAGGCTCAAATTTATTTAATAGAATGGTAGTCCGCAAATGGCGAGACTCCATGGATCTTTACAATTTTGAAATTGGTGATATACACGGAAAAGGGCTACATTGAACATAATGACCGTTTTCTCCACCAACTATGAATCCAATGTATTTGAAGCTTTAATCGACGATGACTGAGCGAGAATCTTTGACAGAAGACGGCTATAGAACAAAGTCTTGTAAGGATGCAGTTACTTGCCAAATCCCTAATTTTTGCCTAGATTGCCCCAGGGTGAGGTACTCAATCTAGCGGGATATACATATTTATTATTTTTTTATGTCTCTAACTTTTGCTTGGACCGCCCTTTCGGGTTTTCAATCCACCGAGACGCTCATTTTTGCCTAAGCCGCCCTTTCGGGTTTTCAACTTAGCGAGCTATTCTGTTTTATTTTTATTTTTTAGGCGAAGTATTTCTTGACTGCATCTGAATTCACAAGACGAGTGAAATCCTCCCCATCCATAGTTGTAAGCAACAAAGCACCGCCTGAAAAGGCTCTCTTAACAACATATGAACCTTCATAGTTTGGAGTCCACTTGCCCCTGGAATCAGGCACGAAAGACAAGACTTTCTTGAGTACGAGGTCACCTTCTCGGAACACACGAGGCTTGACCTTTTTACCAAAGGCTTTCTTCATCCTCTGCTGATATAACTGACCATGACACATGGCAGTTAATCTCTTCTCTTCAATCAAATTCAGTTGATCATAACGACTCTGAACCCATTCAGCCTCAGTCAACTTGGCTTCCATTAAGACTCTCGTTGATGGGATCTCAAGCTCTACGGGGAGCACAACCTCCATGCCATACACAAGAGAGAAAGGGGTTGCCCCTGTTGAAGTGCGAACAGATGTACGATTGCCATGCAAAGCAAATGGCAGCATCTCATGCCAATCTTTGTACGTAACAACCATCTTCTGAATAATCTTCTTGATGTTCTTGTTAGCAACTTCAACAGCCCCGTTCATCTTGGGTCTATATGGAGAATAATTATGATGTGAAATCTTGAACTCGCTACACAGCTCTTTCATCATCTTGTTGTTCAAGTTAGATCCATTATCAATAATGATCTTGTCTGGCACACCATATCGGCATAGGAGTTGGTTCTTGATAAACTTCACAACCACCTGCCGGGTCACATTTGTATACGATGCCGCTTCAACCCACTTGGTGAAGTAATCAATAGCAACGAGAATAAAATGGTGACCGTTCGACGCCTTTGGTTCAATCATGCTATTCATGTCAATTCCCCACATGGAGAAAGGCCATGGTGAGGAAATAACATTCAGAAGTGTCGGGGGAATATGAATCTTATCAGCATAAATCTGACACTTGTGGCATTTCTTCACATACTTGCAGCAGTCAGACTCCATTGTCAGCCAATAGTAGCCTGCTCTCAACACCTTCTTTGCCATGGCATGCCCATTGGAATGAGTACCAAATGAACCCTCATGGACTTCAGTCATCAACATGTATGCTTCGTGTCTATCCACGCATCTGAGCAGAACCATGTCGAAATTCCTCTTGTAAAGCACATCACCATTAAGGTAGAAATTGCCAGATAATCTCCTCAAAGTCTTCATATCTTTAACAGATGCCCCAGGCGGGTAAGTCTGACTCTGAAGAAAACACTTGATATCATGATACCATGGCTTATCATCTTTTACTTCTTCAACTGCAAATACATGAGCTGGTCCATCCAATCACATCACGGTAATATTAGGGACTTCATTCCAATACTTTACCACAATCATTAAAGCAAGCGTAGTAAGAGCATCCGCCATCCGATTCATATCTCGAGGAATATGATGGAAGTCAACCTCAGTAAAGAAAGTTGAAATCCTCCTCGCATAATCTCTATATGGGATGAGGCCAGGCTGATTCGTCTCCCATTCACCCTTAATCTGATTAACAACAAGGACCGAATCACCATAAACATCAAGATGTTTGATCCTAAGATCAATACACTCTTCTAATCCCATGATACAGGCCTCATACTCAGCCATATTATTCGTGCATTTGAAATTTAGCCTTGCTGTAAAAGGAAAATGTATACCTTAAGATGTAATAATCACTGCCCCAATACCATTTCCATACTGATTAACAACACCATCGAACACCATACCCCATCGGGAACCAGGCTCTGGCCCTTCGTCGAGCGTAGGCTCATCGCAATCTTTCATCTTCAAATACAGAATCTCCTCATCAGGGAAGTCATACTGCACAGACTGATAATCTTTAATTGGTTGATGTGCCAGATGGTCAGCCAAGATACTACCTTTAATATCCTTCTGAGCTCGATATTCAATATCTACTCAGATAACAACATCTGCCAACGGGAAATCCTCCCAGTTAAAGCAGGCTTCTCAAAGATATACTTGATTGGATCCATTTTGGATATCAACCAAGTTGTATGATTCAACATATACTGGCGTAAGCGTTTAGCAGCCCAAGCCAAAGCACATCATGTTTTCTCAAGCATTGAGTACCTAGACTCACAATCGGTGAACTTCTTACTCAAGTAGTATATTGCATATTCTTTCTTCCTAATTTATCTTGCTGACCCAATATACAACCCATGGAATCATCAAGCACAGTCATGTACATAATCAATGGTCTCCCTTCAACAGGCGGAGACAGAATCGGAGGCTCAGACAAATACTCTTTGATACTATCAAAGGCCTTTTGGCAATCTTCGATCCAATCATGACGCTTATCTTTCCAAAGGAGCTTGAATATAGGAGCACATGTGGCAATTATGTGGGATATAAATCTCGAAATGTAATTCAAGCGGCCAAGAAAACCTCGGACTTGCTTCTCAGTTTTGGGCGCAGGCATCTCTTATATTTCTTTGACCTTGGCAGGATCAACTTCAATACCTCTTTCACTGACAATAAAGCCCAATAACTTGCCGGAACGGACTCCAAATGTACACTTGTTCGGGTTCAAGTGGAGTTTGTACTTCCTCAAACGCTGGAAAAGCTTCAACAAGTGTTCTACATGTTCAACTTCCGTTTTCGACTTCACAATCATATCATCGACATATACCTCAATCTCCTTGTGCATCATATCATGAAACAAGGTAGTCATAGCTCGTTGGTACGTGGCTCCAGCGTTCTTAAAACCGAAGGGAATCACTCAATAACAGAATGTTCCCTAAGGTGTGATGAATGTTGTCTTCTCCATATCCTCGGGTGCCATTTTAATCTGATTATAACTGGAAAATCCATCCATAAATGAGAAGATATTGAATTTAGCTATATTGTCTACCAACATATCAATGTGTGGTAGAGGAAAATCATCTTTTGGACTAGCGTTATTCAAGTCACGGTAATCCACACACATTCAAACTTTTCCATCTTTCTTAGGCACAAGCACAATATTGGCCACCCATTGAGGATATGTAGAAGTCACCAGAAATCCCATATCAATTTGCTTTTGAACTTCTTCTTTAATTTTCACTGCCATATCAGGATGAGTTCTTCTGAGCTTCTGCTTCACAAGCACACACTCATGTTTCAACGGCAAGAAATGTTGCACTATATCAGTATCTAGACCAGGCATGTCTTCATACAACCAGGCAAAGACGTCGACATATTCTCGTAGCAAATCAATCAACCCCTTCTTAACAGACTCTTCAAGGAGTGCTCCAATCTTCACTTCACGAATGCAGTCTTCAGATCCCAAGTTGACTATTTGCAGATTCTCAAGATACGGCTGAGTGATCTTCTCCTTGTGCTCAAGAAGACGGGTAATCTCATCAGGAATCTCTTCAACATCATCTTCTTTTGCCTCAAATACAGGGAATTCAAAGTTGGGAGATGGTGTTGGATCATTATGTTCAATGGGTTTGATTAATCTGCATAATGATTTTGAGTATAAAAGAGATTTCAGAATTCAAACAAGGCAAATCATTGTGCAAATGAAAAGATTGATTTTATTCTCTTTTTTAGGGTTTTATAGTGATAACCAATTTCATGCAAGAAGCAAAAAGGAAAAATAATTTGGAAAAACAAACATTTAATATGTGATTATTGAATGAATATCATTATATTAATCAAATTATGCCAACAATGTCTTCGCTTCTCCATTTGGCATGGGATAAGGGTTTTTGAACAAAATGAACACATTACGTTGACTTATGGACAACTGTTGGAACATCAACAACGACCCAATTATTGCAGATTCCTCCGGGTATGACAAAGTTGCCAAGGTCTTCCTCTTCATCATCTTCAACAATGGCAGCAGCTTCCTGATCTTCAACAGTGTGAATAAAACCTCCACTCTGGAACAACCCAAGCTCATTGGAAACACCGGAAGAATACCCTATGCCAGCTCGGGACTTGTTATCTTCCAACTTGATCATTTTCCCCAAACCAGTAGTTGCACCATGCTCAATGGCCAACTTCGCATCATTATAGGAGACAAATGAAGAAAGTCATTTCCTAGAAGGCTCAGCAATAGACAAGGCTTGGAACGACGTTCCAACCTCATCCTCAACATCAATGTAGGAGAAGGAAGATAAATGACTGACCAAGAGAGCCTTCTCTCCCCCTATTACCACCAACTTCTTGTTCTTCACGAACTTTAACTTTTGGTGTAGGGTGGATGTCACGGTGCCTGCCTCGTGAATCCATGGTCTGCCAAGCAAACAACTGTAAGATGAATGAATATCCATAACCTGGAAAGTGATCTGAAAATCACTAGGTCCAATCTTGATCGGGAGTTCTAATTCGCCGATCATGATTTTACACGATCCATCAAACGCCTTAACAACCACTCCACTCTGCCTCATGGGAGGCCCCTGATATGAAAGTTTATCAAGAGTAGATTTTGGCAACACATTAAGTGGTGATCCTGTGTCCATCAACACATTGGACAAGACATCATCCTTACAGTTCATAGATATGTGTAAAGCCAAATTATGGTCTTTTCCCTCCTCGGGAAGATCAGCATCACAGAAGCTCAAATTGTTGCAAGCGATTATATTTGCAACAATGCTATCAAACTGCTCTATTGTGACATCGTGGTCTACGTATGCCACGTCCAACACCCTCTGTAAAGCTTTGCGGTGTGGCTCTGAATTCGTCAACAAAGATAAGACAAATATCTTTGATGGAGTTTGTAGCAGTTGATCAACAATATTATATTCACTCCTTTTGATGAGCCTTAGCATCTCATCACCATCCTCTTTCAAAATGCCAGACTGGCCAACCAGGATAAGAGTATTATTATTCTTAACAGCAATAGGGTCAACACCCTTCACAATAGGAACATAATTATCTGAAGAGGAAGTCCCCACGGGACCGACAGGATTAACAACAGTTCTCTTTACAATGTCTTCATGGGATTTCGGCTGAGCCGAGAAAACATGACCACTACGGGTCACACCACTAACATCTGAAATGCTTACTACAGAAGTTAAGGGCAATGGCACCTCCTTTCCATCTTCCAGCATGACTGCGTTATATCGGTAGGGAACAACTTTGTCCGACACATACGGGACAGGACCCGCTGCCTTGATCACAAGAGTGGGAGATACCTTCTTCTTGCTGCCATCATACTTGATGACAACAGGCTCAGGAATTTTAAATAGAGGGGTGATAACATCGACTTCATCCTCATTTCGATTCTGAAGTATTTCAATCATCCCTTGATCAATCATCTCTTGGATGTCCCTTCTTACTTGACGGCATCCTCTCTCATTGATAGTGCACACATGGCACCTATCATGGTCATGCTCATAGTGGTTGTGTTCACACAGCAGCTTATGCATCTCGACCAAGGACTTCCTTATGTCATTCACATAAAGGACTTTGTATTTTCCAGGGCATCCTTGGACCATGTTAACAGCTGCTTTCCCATGCTCGGGCAATGGGTTCTTCTTCACATTCGGACCTACGTCCTCAAAAAACAATATCCCACTTCTTACAAGGTCTTGCACCTTGGTCTTCAATGGGTAACAATTCTCCACATCATGTCCGGGAGCACCGAAATGATATACACAATGAAGTTCGGGCTTATACCACCACTGAGGATTGGTTGGTACAGCAAGAGGGTCTCGTGGAGTTATCAACTTCCTATCGATCAAGGAAGGATAAAGCTCAGCATATGTCATCGGAATTGGGTCAAAAGTTACCCTCTTCCTCTCGTAATTGTTGGTGCTGGTGTTATTATTGTTGCGAGGCTGGTAGGCCTGTTGTTGTTGACGATGTTGTTTTTATTGTTGATGATCTTCTCTGAAAGCAGGTGCTATATGAGCCACCTGGTGTTGGTTGACGGCATGACGCACATCCTTCCTCCTTACAGAGGGCCTTCTTTTAATATGAGAGGATACAACATGAGTCTCTCCCTCTTTCTTCCTAGCAAAGCCTCCATACTTCTTTGCTGAGGAACCATCATCTCTATATAAACGCCCTTCACAGACCCCCTCTTCTAATCTCATCCCCATATTCACCATTTCGGTGAAGTCTGAGGGAGCACTGGAAATCATTCTTTCATAATAGAAAGAGCTCAAAGTCTTCAAGAAGATCTTTGTAATCTCCTTCTCTTCCAGGGGTGGCACTATCTGAGCTGCCAGTTTTTGCCATCTCTAAGCGTACTCCTTGAAGGTCTCCTTATCCTTCTACGACATTGCCCTCAATTGTTCCCTGTCCGGAGCCATATCCACATTATATTTATACTGCTTCACGAAGGCCTCGCCTAGATCGTTGAAAGAGCGGATGCTTGCACTCTTCAACCCTATATACCACCGGAGCGCATCACCTGTCAGGCTATCCTGAAAGTAGTGGATTAGCAGTTGGTCGCTATCAGTCTGTGTTGACATCTTGCGAGCAGACATCACAAGATGGCTGAGTGGGCAACTATTTCCCTTATACTTCTCAAAGTCAGGCACTTTGAATTTAACAGGGATCTTCACGTTGGGCACTAGGCACAACTCAGCAGCACTTTTCCCAAAGAGGTCCTTACCCTCAAAGTCTTTAGTTCCTTGCGCAACTCAAGGAATTGATCTTTCATCTCATCTATTTTCTCATAAACATCTGGACCCTCAGACGGCTCGGAATGATAGATGGTGTCTTCAACACAGGGAAGGGTGTGCACAACGAGAGGTGGCACAGATAGGACCGGGCTAGATGCCGGCATGGAGGCGAGAGTAGGAGCGAAGCCCTCTGGCATGAAATTGGAAGGCATTCCCCAGGGGAACCCAGTTGGCATAGTCGGAGCAAAGTGGGCTATTGCAGCAGGCACAGTTGACGTAGCTACCTCAGATACGACCGTCCTCGCGGGAGGAGTTGCAGGAGTTGGTGAAGCTTGGCTTTATGCGGCCAGGACTGACTCCATCATGGCAGTCAACCTTGCAATCTCTTCCTTCAAGTCCCCGTTCTTTTGCTCTAGATGCTCCATTATCTTCAGATGATTGGCTCTGGTATTATACCGGTGCGTCAACTTGTCTTCAAAATAAATGAAGAGCAAAGAGTTAGACCACTGATCAAGAGCTCGGAACAAAGCCTGCTTATGCATTAGAGGAACTTTATAGAGATCTATTTGCAAATATTTGAAAATATTTAACTTTTAAGACATATATGGAATACTCATAGCAATAATAATTGGAAAATTTTTACACCAACAAAGTAATACAGTTTTGGTAACCAAACACAATACAAGAGAGAAGGAGAATAAACATCCTATGGAGCCCTAGAAACAATCGTCCAAAGCCTTCGAGATCGGAAGATAGGCTGCACGAAGTCTCTTCACCTCTCTCTCATAAGCTGTTTCCATATCGGCCTTCTCATTGGCGAGCTGATCATACTTCCTCTTCCAGAACCTAGATGAATGAGGAAGAAGAGAAGTAACCACATCATCAGGCTCATCAATAACCTAATGCTCTAGAAACTCTATCACTGCATCCTTATCTTTGAGCTGCTGAAGAAGCTCCTCACGCTCACGAACCCAAGCACGCGAACAGTCTTCATCTCTCAACTCCTCTACTCCTTGGTTAGGGAGGGTTGAAGGCCCAACCATAACCATAGGGGTAGGTCTCAGATAATCGTACGACATGCGGTACTCAAGAGCTCTCTTCCTCACCCAAGAGGTGTAGGGTTCCAAAGCAATGCAATTCTTCGGACCAAGCTCATTCCTCCCTTTCCTATGAACTTTGCGCCAGGCACGGACCATTCTATCCTTCAAGCTCTGGGGATCTTTACCCTCTTGAAAGAATAAGTCTTCCAACAAAATGCTATTAGTTTTATCCTTTAAGGGGAACCCAAGCTGACGGCGAGCCAAAGCAGGATTGTAGTTAATTCCACCACATGTACCAAGAAGAGGCACATTGGAGAATTCACCACAAGAGTCAATAATCTGAACGCCATCATAAACACGATTATACCAAGAGATATCATCATTAGTGAGAGACATAAGTTCCGTGGACCACCGTAGACATCCCTTGTTCTCCTTGAAGGCAAGCGTCTGAGGCAAGTGCGAAATAAACCAATTGTACAACAGAGGCAGACAACATACAATGGAACCACCACCCTTTGCATTCCTCATATGCAAAGAGAAATAAGTGTCACCCAACAGAGTCAGAACGGGATTAAGAGAAGAGAAAATCCTAATAGCATTCACATCCACAAAATTGTCGATGTTGGGAAATAACACTAGCCCATAGATGAGTAGTACAAATATGGCTTCAAAAGCATCCTCACTCATGGCCTTCCCAAGCAAAGTAGCTTTGGCAATGAGAAAATTAGATGGGAGACCTTGAATTCCACCTTTGGTAGTCACATGAGCAACAATATCGGATACATCTATGTGAAGCATGTCAGCAATCTCTTGAGAAGACGGAACCTTCTCCAAACCACTGAACGACAACTGATCATGAATAGGTACACCCACATGATAGGCATACTCCTCAAGTGTAGGAAAAAGCTGGAAATCCAGAAAAGTGAAGGACCGATACAGAGGATCGTAGAACTACACCAACACACTCATCAGACCTTCATCCACCTTGGTAGAAAGAATAGACAGAAGCTTCCCATGGCGAGCTTTGAACTCCAAGGACTCTAATACATAAGATGTCAAACTCCTTAACTCTTTCAAGTCGGGTTTTCTGAAACTGTACTTCTTCGTATTCCTTCTTTGCTTATCCATGTCTGAAAATTTGCAAATAGAACTCTTAAGTTCCTTGAAAACTTTTATTGTTGATGATATGGATGCATATGAATGCATGAATGCATGGATGCAACAATCACACTCAAGGATCAAGCAAGTAACACCACACAAAGGTCACGGGATGGCTCAAGTCATCATCAATATCAATTATCCATTTTGGTGGATTATGGTTTAAACCTTATCAACACCCAAGTTCCATTGATATTGAGGATATACGAGAACAGATCAACCGCGAATCAAGGGTTTGTTGTAAGTCACGAGCATGGAGTCTCAGTTAGGAACCACCTAATGGGAGTGTACTATGGTTAAACCTAACAATCATGTTCTAAAAAGGGTCCCCATAGTCATCATCTCATCTTTCGGATATTATCGGATAAAACGACTACTCGTCCTCCAAAAATATTCTCAAGAGGGACTCTTATGAGTGTAGTATCACGTAACAATCATATCAAATCTTACACTTGAACGATCTTCGCACTACGTCCTAAAATAGGCCAAGATGGGCTAGTTATCTAAGGTCCTTGGCTTCTAAGGTTTATGTTGGAAAGAGTAATGCCTAACCACGACTACTCGTGTGACATTATTGATCCCAACAAGACCTCCACCAAGTGAATGGGCTAGCAAGTCAACTTGCTAAGGAATAACTCCACACACGTCAACAAGACTATGCCATTCTCCTATCATAAGTGCACTCGAGTTCGGGTATAAAACTCATCTCACAAGAAATCACCAAGCATACAAGCAATTAATATATCAAGCAATTCATACATTACAAACAATACAGTCATCCTAAATTTGCACAAAAATATGTCACAAAAACATAAAACACACATAAGCAAAAAGTAGGCTAAACCCACAAGAGAGTTTATCCCCAGTAGAGTCGCCACTTTTCTGTAGTGGGGTTTTCGTTACCTTTAGGTTTATTGACTAAACCAAAAGTAAACATACAATTCGAGTCGCCACCACACTTTTATTTGTCCAAAGGAAAGGCTAAAAAGTGAACAAAAGCCAAGTAAGAAGTTTTATCAAATCAAAAACTAATAAAAATGTCAGAGATCTGGGTAAGGGGGTTGGTTATGAAATGGGAAGGTTTTACGCACCCAAAACATCCTTAGTACTCTAAGGGAACCCTTTTTGCAAATATGTGTTGTAGGTTGGTATTTGTGAAAATATGTGCAAAAGATTGGGGGGGGATGAGAATAGAATATATTATATTTAAAAATTTTATTGTTTGAATGGATGAACCCATTGCCTACGTACCATCACAAAGGTAGGATCAAAACCTCGTAGTTCGGGGTAAAAATCACAAAGATTGGTGAATTGATTTGACCAAAATCCTTAAGGTCTTTTGTTATCAAATGGAGAAAACTCAACCTAAACCAACAATCCATCATGTGAGGAAGGCTTCAACATGCTAGTGAGGGGTTAACCCTATAATAAGTATGGAAGGCTTATAATCCAACACTAAGGATGAGGTGAGATTTACATCAACCACTATGATAACTCAAACCTATGACTAACGTTTATGAAAAGTTTTAACAAAAGTGGCCATTGGAACCACAAAAACAACTTGAAGTGAGTTGTATTTACAAGTTAAGTGTATTTACAAAAATGAAGTCAAAGTTGGATTAAGATTTATTCACAATAAGTATTAATGAAGATAGTTTGAAAATTCAAAGGCATAAGGTCTAGGTTTCTAGTTTGAAACAAAGTCAAAGTTTGAAGAAAAGATTTTTGGCTTGGGTTAGAGTGAGGAGAAGAAGAGAAGGGATTGTCCTAAAGCATACAAAGATAAGAGAGAAGATAAAAACCATTGGAGTTGCTTTTCTTAAATCATAGAGATGATTCAAGATGCTCATTTCCTTTGGACTTAGCATACAATCAAGCAATCAAACAATTTAGATTCAAGCTCCTAGGATCTCCATTTGGCTTGTCTCTCTTAATTTGGCTACTCATGACAATGGTCCTCCTTACTATCTCAAGATGGAATCTCTATCACACAAGAGAAAACATCAAAAAGTTCACAACACAATAAGGGGAATGGACAAAGAATAAGTTTAGATGAGAAGTCCTTTAAAGTCAACTTTGGAATTTAGCATTCTAAAGGCATGAGGCCTAGTTGCTCTTGGACAAGTTTAGAATTCTAAAGGCATGAGGCCTAGTTGCTCTTGAAATCCTTTAAGAATAGGCATGTCCTAATTCTAAGTCCTTTCTCCTTTTTGCATTAGGTTCACACAAAACAAAGACAAAACAAACACAAGACAACAATATATTTATATACAATAATGAGCTCAAATGAGCAAAAGGAAAATGACATAAACATAAAAATATGGGCTCAAGTGAGCAAAATTAAAAGCAATATGAATAAATGAGCAAGAAATAAATGGCATTAAAAGTAAATTGCAAGAAATTAAATGCTCAAATTAAAGTTAGTAATTAGTGTGGTTATGTTAGTTTGTCATAAGACAATGTAGCGCTATGTTAAGCAATCGTAAGTGGACTAATGTAGTAGTCACACCTATCTGAGGCCGGTCAATAAAATTATAGGCAAATAAACACAAGTTAGAGATCATGACTAGTAAGCCAAGCTCCAAAAACTTGCCATGCCAAAAACAAAAGGGGAAGGGTCTTGTATGGACTTTAGGTTTTTTGCTTGACCAAGAAGCAACCTATCTTGGACACAAAACAACTCACTTGATCTTGGATCAAGTTGAGTTTGGTTTGGATCAAAGAAGGTTAAACCTCTCATTTGTTAAGACCAACCATAAGACATTAACTCATTGGCCAAATGGTGAAAAGAAAGGGATGAAGATGAAATGGATGAAAAGAGAATTCAAGCATCAAACTCAATTGATCAAATGTGAACCAAGTCATCATCAATTAATGACAAACACAAGAGAAATGAAGATTATAAGTCAACAAGTCAACCATATTTTTTTTGGTATTTTTTAATTAAAAATAAATGCAAAATAAAATAAACAAAATATGGTCAAACCTCAAATTTAATTCAAATCAACTTCAACAAGTCCAATTAAATTCTCATAGGTCTAACATGGTCAAACAAACTTTGACAAATTTTCTCAATAATTTTTGAAATCAGAAACTATTTAAAAATAATTAAAAACAATAAAAAATAACACAATATGAATTAAAATCTCAAATAAATCTCAAATCAAATAAGAAATTGATGAGACTATTTTTCATTGACTTATCATGATCCATAGGTGTTATGAAAATATTTTTGGATTTTTTAAATATCAGAAAGCAATTAAAAATGAATTAAACTATTAAAAATCAAATAATTCACAAAAAATATTAAATGAAGTCACAAAAATGATTAAAAATCAAAATATGAAACTAGATTTTTCAAGAATTTTTTTGCCATTGGTATCATATTTTTGTGACTTCAAATAAAATATTTATGATTTTTTGAAAATAAAAGGAATTAATTGAAATTAAAAGAAAATAAGAAAAATAGAAAAATCCAGCGCCATCAGATCATTTCATTAATTGACGTGGCAAAGCATCAAGGGCTCAGGGGCGCGAATACAAGGTACACGTGACTCAAGCGCGTAACACATTGCATTAAAACAAGTCAACACATGGAATGGACAAGATTAAAACGTTTAAGCACGATCCAAAGGCTCTGAAGCTACACACGTGGTACAGGCGGTGGAAAAAACCTTCTTCTCTGGTGAAGTACCAGAATCCAGCCACCACGCGCAGGAAAAAAATGCAATGAAAATGAAAAATGAAGACATCAAAATGAAGCTGGGGTGATGTACATCACCATTGTAACAATGGATCATCCTCGCCATTCCTATTTAGAGAGAAATGTGAGCTTGAAAATCATGGTGTGTCAACTGGAATGGCACGATTTGCACAATTAAGACCACCACTGGCCTGCCTCAAGTGAGAGGACTTCAGAAAACAACACAAACCAAAGAAAATCACATTGTATTGCAAGATCTAGATCAAAAAAGTTTGAGGTTCTACCTCTGAAATGAAGCTTCTAACAACACGAATCCTTCAAGATCTTGATCTGCTTTTTCTCTGGAAGTGTGATGGAGATGATAGGTTAAGGAATTGAGCTTTGGAAATCAACTAATGATGTTGAATTTCAAGCTTTAAAAAGAGAATGAAAACTGAAAATTCCTTTAGTGAGGGTTGGGATTTCAATTATGCAGCAATTCAGATCTCCACTTGGTTCCTCATTGAAGCTCAAGGCACCTCTATTTATAGCTAGATGTGGCCGATTCCCATGTTTCTTTCATGTGCATGACCATTTGAATTTTGGTGCATGGGCCTGTACAGGCGCGTGCAAAGCCTAAAGGTGGATGCAAAAGTTTGCTGAGATCATGAGAACACCATTTGGTCGTGTGCATTGGACTGAAACAACTTGCATTTCAAGTTTTCACCATAAAATATCAAAATGAACATGAAGAAAGACCTCTTCGAAACTCACACATGGAAAGTCCAAAAAATTAATGTGAGTAATGGTTAGAAATCCCTTGAAATAAGGAACAAAAGTCATGTTGGGCAAAAACTCATTTGGAGTTTGGAACTTAATGAAAACTGGCTGTGAAAATTTGGGCACATAACATGTTTAAGTTCCCCTTTGAAAATTTCACCAAAAGCAAGCATCTTCAAGCCCTTCTATTTCCATGATGCCAGCCTCAAATGAAAAAACCGTCAACATCAAAGTTGTATATATTTTCAATATGATCAATTTAGACTTAAATTTTGCATCATTTGGATTTTTCATGAAAACGTTATAGGCACTTGAAGTTGGGAATTTTTCAAATTCAATGACTTAGGTCCAAAGTGACCTATAATGTTTTGTATTATCACATGTGATTCTTTTAGGATTATGAAATTTTGTCCAACATAAAATTTTAAGTAGACATATTAAGATTTCCAATGCATTTTGTCTCACCTCAAAATCATAAAAATTAAGGGAGTTAGGTCCTTGGGAAGTTGACCCAAAATTAGGGTTTCAATCAAAATGACCTATAATGGTTTGAAATGAATGATTACCTTCCAAGTTTCAAATGGATTTTTTATGAACATGAAATTTTTTCATAAGGTTCTTAATAACATTTTGTATCTTGGGGCCATCTTCATTTGACAAACACATCACAAGTTGTGTCTCAGTGGACTTCAGTCTAGTAAGATGCCTTGACTGGTCAACTTCTCAAGGCCAAACTTCTCATCCTGATGAATAAATGATTGAGGATACTCAAATAGCCTCATATATGCATAAAATAATGAATGAGATAACTTCCCTTGATTAAATTTGATCATAGGTTGAGGTTGCTTCATGAGCAAGGCACAATCAATACACAATTGAATTATGGTTTCCTTGGGAAACAATCCTTAAGCCCTTTGGGTTATCTTGATCAAATTGAAAAAATGAGATGCTTGGGAGACATATATGATTATTAGGAGCTTTGTGTACCATTGTCATGCTTTTTCTCATCTTCATCTAGCCATTTCATTGAGCTTAGGAGCCTCCTAGGAGTATGGGAGCACATGATCACTTGAGCTTCAAAACAAAAGAGTTAGTGACATATTTTTGTGCTTTTGGTTAGTAATCAAAATAAGAAAATCAATAATATACAATACAAGCATGCTTGGTGGTCTCAGACTACTCACACAAGTCCCAACCCTAGGATTAAGGAGTCAAACATGCTATGATCCTTGAGGCAATACACTGAGCAAATGATGATGCCATGAGGGATCTTAGGGTCAAAATTAGGGTCTTACACTCGCTATCCCATAAGTTGTTCCTCTTTGGGTCCAGTAAAAATATATCACTACATAGTCCCTAAAGCACGAGGGCTTGGTATATGGTGAAATGTATAATTGGAATTGCATTGGAAGGGTTTTTAAGTTGGTTCACTCTGATGAGACTTTAAGTTGAGTCCCTCTAGAGAAACTTTAAGTTAAGTTTTATGGAGAAAATTTATGTTGGATCCCTTTTGCGAGACTTTAAGTTGAGTCCCTCTAGTGAGACTATATGTTGAGTCCCTCAGTCTAGACTTTAATTTGAGTCCCTCTAGCAAGAGTTTAAATTGAGTCCCTCTGGCAAAATTTTAGGTTGAGTCCCTCTAGTGAGACTATATGTTGAGTCCCTTTGGCGAGATTATAAGTTAAGTCTCTTTGGCAAGACTATATGTTGGATCTCACCCAAGAAACTCTAAGTCGCTTAGGAAATATTATATATTTATCTCGGCTAATAAGACTTCAAGTCTCTCAGGTGAGGCGTTGGATCTCTTGGGAGGGGCTTCTATTAAGCCCTTAGACGAGACTTTATGTTAAGTATCTTTGGCTAGACTTCGGTTGTGTCCCTTAGTCGTGACTTCTGATTTTGATCCCGTACGAGGAAACACTTAGTCCCTTCGGTGAGAGTTTTGTTAGCCTGGGGAGGATCTGAGACTATGTCTTACATTCCATATACTCCGTCTTATTTTTTCTTAGGAGAAAGCCACACATTGCTAAAACTTGTTTCTAAGTCTCCAACCTCTCATTCAAATCCTCATTTGACTATCCAAATATGATTATATTGTAACGCCCCGAATTTCCAATTAATTATTTAATTGAATTTTTAATTGCTTTTGTCTATTTATTTTTTAATGTTGGTGAATTTATATTTATTTGATAATTCTAGGATTTATTTGGATTTATTATATTTTATTTTATCAAAATGATAGAAAATAAAGAATTGGGAATTTTGGGGTGAAAATTGAATTAATGAGAAAATTAGAGTGTAAAGGTGGAATAAGGAAAAGTGAAGGGGAAATGTAGAATTATTATAATTAAAATAAGATTAAATAAATAGAAAAGGGAGGGGAGTAGGGAGTTTCGGGTCTGATACGTGAAAAATTGGAAAAGGGAGAAAGATGCAAGGAACCCTAAGGAGAGAGATCTAGGAAGGATAAGTGATAACCAAAGTTTGGATTCTTTGTTGGAAAATTAAGGTAAGGGGGATTACTCTATTATTGGTGGCAAATGCATGACAATGTAATCAGGGTTAGGTGATGTATAGAACATTAATTATTTATGCCACTACTCAGGATCTTCTATCCCTATTTAAACAACGTAAGTACAACAACTGCCCTAGGTCCAACACATAGACTAATGGTCAGTATTCCCTATATACCCAAAATCAGATTAAAAGAGTATCTCACATAAAAAGCATTACGAACAAGAAACAATTGAATAAGATTATAAATCAATAGGTTCATACAATGGTCAAATCAACATAAAATCTAACAATATAGAAATAGGTTAATCATAACACAACCTAACCTATAAGAGTTTAGCTACTCATAGTGCAATTAACAATACCACAATTGATAGATAAAAATAACATGAGAAGTCCCTTAAAGTGATGGCCTTAAATGACTTCAAATGCTCTAAAAATCTTCATTTGTGCCCTAAAAATTGTGCTTCAATCTCCAAATTTCACAACCCTTGTCAAATTGCTGAAAATTCCCTTAAAAAGAGCTCAGAACGGGTAAGAATGCGCTAGAAAATCCCCAGAAAAGTGCACATTGCATGCAATATAGATGCATTGCACGCGCGATGTAACTCATACATCTATGTCGCACACGTGATGGTGCGCGTGGTTATTCCAGTAGCTGCGTTAAAAACATTATTTTTACCAGATTTTCACTAAGTCTCATTCTTCCATACTTGTCTATTTTTCACTCTTTCTTGGATCTTTCTTCTTCCTTTTGGCTCATCGTTCGCTTGTTTCCTACCGATTCTTCGCCTAATTATATGCAATGACGAACTGTCATCTCTCTTACTCTCTCTATACCTATACCTCAAGGATATTTACCCCGACAATCATACAACAAATAATTAAAACACCAATTAATCAAATAAAATTCTAAACAACTCAATTAAACTAATTAATCGAATTTGGGATGTTACAAAATGCCTCTAAATATTATGCTAGAAGTAAAACCATTTGATCGTTGGGGGGTTGACTTCATGTTCCATTTTTCCTCAATCTAATAATAATCTTTATATTCTATTATGTGAATATTATATTACCAAGTGGGTTGAAGCAATTGCTTAGAACGCTAGTGATACCCACATTTAAGTATAAGGTTAAACATAAAGTGCCCCCATACCATCCTCAAACTTGTGGCCAAGTAGAAGTATCCAACAAACAACTTAAATAAATTCTAGAAAAGACAGTTGCATCATCACAAAAGGATTGGTAAAAAAAATTTAGACAACACTCTCTGGGTGTATAGAAGAACTTTCAAGACACACTTGGGATTCTTTCCGTATCAATTGGTCTATGGTAAATCTTGTCATTTACCGCGGAACTGAGCATAAAGCATATTAAGCTGTTAAATTTCTGAATTTTGATGAAAAGCTCGCGGGAAGAAAAAGATTACTTAAGTTAGACGAATTAGAAGAAATATGCATGCATGCTTATGACAATATGTTGATTTACAAAGAAAGAATAAAAATATATCATAATCAAAAGTTAGTAAGGATAAATTTTTAACCAGGACAATAAGTTATTCGACTTAATTCCATGCTGAGGCTTTTTTGGGGGGAAAGTTGAAATCAAAGTGATCAAGACCTTTCGTTGTTACACAAGTATTTCCTAGTGGTGCTATATAAGTTAAAGATCATGGAGGCATACACACGTTCAAGGTAAATGGGCAGCATATGAAACAATATTGCAGAGATGAGATACCCAATATAACGATAGCCATGGTGATTTTAGAGCCTTAGAATGCAGCAGTCAAGCTATGGACGGTAAAGAAGCGCTTAATGGGAGGCAACCCATTAGTAGATTTCCTTTTTGGAAATTTCTTTTAAGAAAATTTCTGATTTTTATTAAGATTCAACGAAGAGTAATAGTTGCTTACAAGTACTCTTCCCCTTTGTACTACTTATCTTATGTTTTCCTTAATGAACCAGTTTGTGATTGTTGTTTCTTTCTGATTTATAATTTTTAATTTTACCAATGAATAGATGAACCAAAAAGAATAACTGAATATAAGTTGATCATCATGCAAGTTCTCTTATGGATTGAAAAATAAGGAAGGAAAAGAAAATCAACTACCTTATATTTAATCTCCATATACCTCAGCTAGTAAAATTTGAGCCAAATTATTCAATTGTTTACTTTTTCTTCTATTGAGTGTATCAATGCAATTGTATTTATAGAATTTTAGGTTTTTTGAATTAGTTTATTGGTTGAATAAATATACACTGAGGCAATTTTTTTTGTTATAAACTCTGAGCATTTTTAAGCCAACCCGATTTTAATGTTATATCCTTTGCAAACCGCATTGAGCCTTAGACATTACTTTGGTGACAAAGCCAAATTAATTATCCCATGGCTTAAAAGATTAAATCTTTCCACCTTCTCTTTGAAGTTAGGTAGAATTATTTGATTCCGCGTTGCAGGAAAAAGAATAAGTTTGGGATTGCTCTTGAAAGTGAGCAAAGGTTAATTTTGGGATTGGGATACTAGTCAAAAATACAAATTTTGTGAAAAGAAATAAAGAAGTTTAAATAACTTCTTAAAAGAAGAGAGAGAAAATCAAAAGAACAAAAATTAAAAAGACCATATCTAGTACACATAGAATAAAGCAAAGAGTTTTATGTAAAGAGATTTGACAGTACAAGGAAAAATAAGTACCTAAATCCAAAAGTTTAAGTCTGCTCTCCCAAATTATCCTACCTTGACATAAGTCCCGCTACAACCCGAAAAGACCTCAAATAATGTGTGTTTAAACGACTTTAATTTACTTTCTTTAGAAAAATTTCAAATTCAATATAAGATTCTCTTGTATGTTGATGGAGATATTACCTTGTTATATGAGTGAAATCATAATGAGATGAGAGACATGCTGAGTATTTGGCATGTTAAAGGTATTTTTTCAATTTTTCTTGATTGAAGTTTGAAGCAAAAATGATGATTCGATAACAAAAAATAAGAAAAGGTGATATTCATTGGTTATAGTAGCATTTTTTTTCTATTGAAATGTGTAGAGTGCAGGCAAGTTAATTGAGGACAAGTAACATATTAAGTTTGGGGTTGTGATGACACTTTGTCATTAAATATTTTTAGTGAGTATTTGGATTCATTTTGGTGAAATATCAAGTAATAGTCTAACAAAAGTGCCAAGGAATATCCAAGATTGACCAAGTGAAGACAACTGGAGAAAATAGCGAAACTGGGAAAAAAAGGCACAAAAAGATAAAAGCTACTAGATTTATCGCGCGCCATCGCGAGCACGGTGGGGCTGCATCGCACGCGTGATCTTAGGCATCGTGGGCGCGATGGGCTAAAACTATAGATTGATTCTGACGCGTTCTGACGCATTGTTTGGCTATAAAAAGGCTTTTCTAGCACAAAATTAGGGGTGTTGCATTTTTTGAAAGAAAGTGACGGAAAAAGGTACCCAAAGGACAATTTTGAGAGCATTGGGGGCCAAACTCTTCAAGAATTTCACATGCTATCTTCATCTGATTGCTTGGTATTTTATTGCATTACTATGAGTAGCTAAATTACTCTGGATTAGGTTTTGTTTGATGGACTTGTTTTGAACCTATTGGATCATGTGTTTAATTTGATGTTAGATGGATAATTGAAGTTATATTTTTATTTAATTGCTTTTGTTCGTAATGCTTATTATCTTTGGACGCACTAATTGTATAATTATAGACGAGTAAGGATTAATGACCCTAAGCCAATGAGTCTGACATAGTGCAATTAATCTACTTATGTTGATTGAATAGGGATAAGAGACCTCTAGTAGTGGTATTTGAATTAATGTACTGTAACAATGCCTCAACTCACTTACGTCAGTTGAATAAGGATAAAAGACCTCTAGTAGAAGTTAGTGAGTTGTACACTAAGGAATTTTGTACATTGATCTTGTTAGTTCACCGTGAAAATATAATGACTTTACCATCCATATAATGCATTAAACATCAATAGAGGATGAACAAGTGATTCACACAAAAACTAGTTGCCTTCTCACATTAATTTAAGAGCAAGTTAAACTTTCGCATTTAAACTTGAACCCCCCATCTTTAATTTTAAATTTGCACAATCGTAACTTTGTTAGATAGCA
This sequence comes from Lathyrus oleraceus, assembly GCF_024323335.1. Taxonomy (NCBI): domain Eukaryota; kingdom Viridiplantae; phylum Streptophyta; class Magnoliopsida; order Fabales; family Fabaceae; genus Lathyrus; species Lathyrus oleraceus. The sequence goes on from NC_066584.1 coordinate 365,082,941, forward strand.
ATCAATTTGGATACAATCTTTATTTTTATTACTTTATCGGTACACTTGTGAAGCTAGTAGAAATATACCCGAACGTATCGCACGCTCGAACATACAACAGAGTCGCCATCGAACTTTATTTATTCCCGAAGGAAAGGGAAAACATCGATAAAACCCGGGGGAAAGAGATATGTTGAGTAAGGAAGTCGATTATGCAAGGGGAAGGTATTAGAATCCCTAACATCCATGGTACTCCATGGGAACCGTTTTGATTGTTCTCGCTCGAATGGGTGCTATATCTAAAGATTACTCGCAAAAGAATAAGGGAAAGGAAAGAAATAGATTAAGTGCTCAGTGAGGATTGGGGCCCTCATGCCTACGTATCCTTATAGTGCAATGAGGAATTCAGATCTTCGTAGTTTATAGAACTAGTGGTAGGAGATGAAAAGAAGTTGCGATAAAATTATGGTTTAAACCAAAGGATAGTGTGTTTTGAACTCCAACAAGGGTGAAAATATGAACCCAAGAGTAAAATTGGCGTCAACCGATATATGGAATAGTCGGGCTGCCACAATATTGTATAGCCGAAAACAAGGTGAATTAAGTGTTTGGGTACAAGCCAAGCAACTCTTGGTTCACAAGGTGACGCAAGATGGAGCACAAAGGGATAATGTATTTGTCTTAGAGAATAAGGTGTATTACATGAAGTGAATGAAGGTAGAGTATGAATGTATTATGGAAATGAATGGAGTGAATGACCAAAGTCACAAAATTGATATTTGGTACAAGTGACTGATGAAGTATAGTTTGAAACCAAGGGTCAGAGTATATTAGAATCCATATGATAAATGGAGTTTGTACCATAGAGGAAAACGACGTCTTAGACAAAAAAGAAGGAATTAAATGTCTGGGTACGAGCCAAACAACTCTAGGTATAAATGCGGATTGCCGACATATCGTCCTAAAAGGATGTATATGGATATCCAAAGAAAACTGTATTTCATTTTCAAAGAAACAATGTGTCACTAGGGTGAACGGTTTATGATCGAAGGTAGGTAATGAATTATGAATGATATGAATGGTGCCCTAAGGCGGGAGGAGGAAATAATTAGGATTATGCTCGTCAAGGATTCACATCCTCGTGCCTACATATTCTCACTGTGCAATGAAAAAATCAGAGCAATCGTAGTTCGTGGAACCACGGGAACAAAGGAGGATTGAAAGTGATGAAAAGTATGGCTTGCACCAATAGAATGGTATCAAGGGAACCCACAAATGGAAAGTGAACTTGGAACCAAAGAGTAAACTGACGTCTTAGCCAAAAGAATGAATTAAATGTCAGGGTACGAGCCAAACAACTCTCAAGTCACAAGGTGGATTATCGTTATATCGTCCTAAAAAGGTGTATATGGGACCCGAAAGAAAGTATTGTTGAGTACAAGGAACAATATATCACTGGCTGGGGAAGAATTAGTTCGAGATCAAAGAAGAATGGTATCTTGGATCCATGGAGGAGATAGACTCTGAATCGAAGAGAACACCAATCTCTTAGCCAAAAAAGAATTAATTAAATGTTTGGGGACGATCTAAACAACTCTTGATTCACGAGGTGGACTGCCACTATATCGTCCTAAAAGGATGTACATGGAGTCCAAGGATAAGTATATTTGATCTCAAAAATATGGTCTTGATTTAATGAATTAAGAATGAAGATTAATAAACAGGGTAGCTCACGAAGAATCTGAATTATGTTGCCTATGTATCCTCATATTGCAATAAGGAAGTCAGAGCTTTTGTAGTTCATCCCACTAGGGATGAAAATAAGATGATTGAGGAAAAAAAATTATGGATAAAATATGGAAGAGGCTTGATAGTTATTTGGTAAGAACCACACTAAAGTCTATGAGTAAAGGTGGATACGATGAGCAACTGGGTCAAGCGTCCCACACCCAAAGATATCCAGAATGAGGGTAGGAATGCTCCATTCTCATTCCTTCTTCACTAATTAAGGCTTGTGACATGTAATTCTCATCTTAACTTTCAAGTTGTCGGAGAAGATTCTTTTTTGCTTCTTGTAATGATAAAGACCTTATCAATCGTTTGATTCAAATTACACTAAAGTCTATGAATAGAGGTGAATACAATGAGCAACTGGGTCAAGCATCCAATACCCAAAGATATTCAGAATGAGTTAATGGATATCTCCATTCTCATTCATTCTCTATTTCTTAAGGCTTGTGTCGTACAACGTGAATCATGATTGATAAGTTGTTGATGTAGTGCTTTGTTTGTTGCATTGCTTCTTTGTGAAGAGAGAGACTTGCCAATTGTATGATTTGAATTGTTCTAAAGTCTATGAATAGAGATGAATACGATGAGCAACTGGGTCAAACATTCCGTACCCAAAGATATTCAGAATGAGGGTAGGAATTCTCCATTCTCATTCCTTCTGTATTGCTTAAGGCTCATGCCACACAATTCTAACTTTGATATAACAAGCTCTTGAAGAACCACCTTTGACGTGCCTTTGTATGATTCACTACTTGGTATGATTGAGGATGCCTTGATTGAAAGTCTAACTTGAGGCCTCGAGCTCCACAACTTACATAAAAAGTCTTATTAAGTGACCAAGGCTCTTTTGGTCACTCCAATTAGACTGTGGGATTATATAAGATCAAAGAATTTAGTTGATCAAAATTACTTTTGATCAACTTGAATCGAGGGTTTGAATTGATTTTGAGAACTAGGTTACTCCTAATCTAAAGGTTAGAATTTGTTACAAATTATTCTAATGGATCATGCAATTGATGAAAACTTGATTACAATTCTATGTCAAGATTAATCCTAGGGGATCATGCATTTCTATGGTCCAAATACCAAAATAAACCTAAAAGGGCAAAAAGGTCATTTTACATGGTATGTCCAATTTACAAATTAAACTAGGATTAAATCTAATTTAAGGCTAATCATCCTAATTATTTCTAATCAAGACAAATTAATGCAATTAATTATTTTTTATCCTAATTTCTAATTATGATCTAACATGTTACTATTGCTAATTAATTTCTAATTAGAAACTAACCCTAAATTTAATTGTTTCTAAATTCTAATCCAATTAAATCCTAATTAGCCTAATTAAACCGATTCATCAAAATTAAAAGGCTAAAAAATGATTAACAAAATATACAAAACAAAATTTAAAAAGAAATTAAAGGCAATTAAGAAATGGGCCAAGAGGGGGTGCAAGCCCTGAAAATAGGGTAAAGAACGAAATCTGGCGCATGGGCCTTCAAGGTTCAAGGCCCATGGCATTTGACTTTGGACTGGGGGTGTATGTGCAAAGCTTGTGTGAGACAATAATTTACATTGGGCTGGAATGACCAAGGCACATCCATAAGCAATCCAAGGAAAGGGGCGTTGACTGGAAAATGGTCAACTGGATTTGAATGTGTTAACATGTGCGCACATCATTGAAGCTATCTCATATCACCTCATCTAAACTCCACCGTAGGCCACCGCATGATCATGAATCCACCCTCTAATTCCCCTAATTTTTAGCCTAGGTCCATAATCGAAACAATGTCCTTAAGAGCCCTAAGAATTCAATCCCAAATTAGAAATCCATGAACAAGGTTCGAAGCTCCTCATGTTAGGTCTTTGCATCAGCTTGATATAAGGTATAGCAAGGTAATCAGAATGCGAAGAAATAACAAGGATGGATATACCTCCAAAGCCGAGACTTGCTCCGGCGAGTGTTTATCGGAGAAGATGAAGATAGAAAATCACTTGTTTAACAGGTACGGTCTTGTATTTCTCTTCTTCTGATTTTGCTTTTCTTCCAAACCAATTCTTCTTATTATGAATCTTGGTAGTATGATCAAATTGAGATGGTTGAGTGGCTAAGCTCTCTCTTCTTGAAGCTTCAATGTGAAGCTTCAATGGAGTTTAGGAATTGAGGTTTGAGTGTGAGAGAGAGAGAGGATTCAGAGAAAGTTTGAGAGCTTGAGGGTAATGATTCCAAAGTGCTGAAATGATGATGATGATGATGATGATGTTAAAATAGAGGTTAGGCTCTGATTAGAGTAGGTTTGGAATTTAGGCTTGGAGTATGTTGGGATTAACTCACTGAGTTAATTGACAACTTAGTTAGTTAGGGAATTAGAAACTCAATTAGTTAGTTAGTGGATTGAGTAGGAATGAGTTCAAGTCCAATTTTGCTTCTGACTAGCCACTGCAAATTACAATTTGAATGATGACCTGTGGTTTAGTTGGCTCATTTGCAAGTTGAACAAGTGAGCTTAAGTGTGACTTGTAAGTGTAGGTTAACGAATGTGTGGTTATGTTATGATTATGCAGAGTATGTGAACCATTGTAATGCTTCTGAGTTTAACCTTTTGGTGTTTTGTCATGTTGTTATCATGTGTTGAACCTTGCCTTTGATTGCAGGATTCAGGGACTGTGTCAGGTAGTAGCAAATTTTGTGTTGTAAACTGGTACAGGTCAGGAATGACCATTGCATGTCTATGGTTTTATTAGGCTTGTGAGATTTTGGATTTAATTTCAGGTCAGTTGCAGTAGGTTTATCATTGATCACTTTGTGATGTTGTTCATAACTTAGAATGCATGTGGTTTGCAGGATTAAATGGCTTAAATGAAGCTTGGACTTGATGTCTGTTTTGGTGCCATGGTTGAAACAGAGTAGGGCTTCTTGGATGCTTAGACTTGTTGCTTAAAGCTCATGATGGCTTGATGGTTTGGATGCAGACTTGTTCATGTGCATTGGCTTTGCAGGGCTTGTATGGTGTAAATGGTATGAAATGGTAGGGTTTGGCAATGGTGGATTGTTATCTGATTTAGTGTGACTTTGTTATGATGTTGGTCAATCACATGGCCCATTTCCTTGAGCTTCAATGGTGAGTCTTCGTTGTGCATTGTCTGGTTTGATGTTCTGCTCAATCGTTGTAGGTTGGGATTTGCTATTGATGAATTGATGCATTAATGATTTTACTCATGGTTTGTTGATCAATGTTTGGATGGTTGTGCAACATGGTGGTTTGTTTATTCATGTATGCATTGCATCTTGGTTTGGTTTTGTAGCATGTGAACTGGTTCAACAAATGCATTGGCTTTGCATCATGGTAACTGACTTGTGCAACCAAGTGGTTTCAAAGCATGTTTCGATTCATATTTTGATGGTTGAGCTTGGCATATTATGCAACAGTCCCTTGGGTATAATATGCATTGCTTCTAACTTTCTCATTCATCTTAAGGTAAGACTGTGATTGATGATGCTCTCATTCATATTTTATGGTCATGTTTGTATTTCATGATGCTTTGAACCGATGTCTATTGCAGAGCCATTTACAGGTTCAACATGGCCTTCTGTTTGGTGGCATGACAACAGGGTAAGGGTATATAGTTTACTGCAACGTGGCTCTTTGCAGGTCTGTTTTATGGTTTACTGCAACATGTTCACAATTGGCTTCATGTATGACTTGGTAAAAGCAAGGCAATTAGGTTTATCACAACATAGCCATAACCATCCTGCTTGCAACTCTGACTTGATAAAGGAAATGCATATAGGTTCATGGCATTGATCATTGATGACACTGAAATTCACCGTATTTTCGACTCTGATTTCGCATGCATTGTAGTTGTTTTATTGTTATTTTGTTTTGTTATTACTATATTTTTCTTTGTTTTCAGGTTTTCAGTCTGATCAGAGCCCCGATCGAGAAAAGAAGTGAAAATGAGCTAAAAAGCCTAAAAATCAGCATTTTGTATTTGTGGCTCCCACTGTGGCTGGCGCCATGGGTCCACCCATGACGTGTCATAGTTCAACTTCTCCTCAACTGCCACATCTCCCACTATCTCCACTTGGGCGCCACAATTTATTCTTATGGCGGGCGCCATGGTGTTGTGGCGGGCGTCACAAGAACAAAGATGTTTCCCTCCCAAATTCAAACTTAGGGGCATCCTTGTGTAGAGGGGTATTCGTTACCATTAGAGATATTGACTAAATCCAAGGTAAACCATACAAGTCGAGTCGCCACCGCACTTCTATTTATCCAGAGGAATGGTTAGAAAGCGAACAAAAACCTAAAAGTTTTATCAAATCAAAAACTAGTAAAAATGTCAGAGATCTGGGTAAGGGGGTTGGTTATGCAATGGGAAGGTTTTAAGCACCCAAAACATCCTAGGTACTCCTAGGGAGCCCTTTTCATACTTGTTGTAAGGTTGGTATTTTGTGAAAATTTGTTTGTGCAGACATGATTGAAGAGATGAGAAGAGAATATGCAAGTTTATTTACATTTTTGTGTTTGGATGGATAAACCCATTGCCTACGTACCATCTTAAAAAAGATTAGGATCAAAACCTCGTAGTTCGGGGTAAAAATCTCAAAACACTACGCCAAAATTGACTTTTAACAGCACATCTTAGACAGCGCTTTTAAAAGAAAGCGCTGTCTAAGGTTAAAATTAAAAACAAACACGGAAAATGTTCCAAGAAAATAATAAAAGCGCTGTCTAAGGGGGGGTCTTAGACAGCGCTTTCTAAGACCCCCCCTTAGACAGCGCTTTTAGGAAGCGCTTATAAATATAGACTTTAGACAGCGCTTTTGGTAAAGCGCTGTCTAAAGTCTTTAAATTAAAAAAAAATTTAAAACCAAAAGCGCTGTCTAAGGGGGGGTTTAGAAAGCGCTTTTGGAAAGCGCTGTCTTAGGCATACCTTAGAAAGCGCTTTCCACAAAAGCGCTGTCTAAGGTCTTATTAAAATAAAATTTCAGGATTCTATTTTCGTTCTCAGTCTTTTTGTTTTCCCTCTTCTTCACTCACCTCTCAGACACCCAAAACACGACATCCCCATTTTCCTTCAACTTTCGAAAACCCTATTTTCCGCCTTCGAGGGTCCCTCCGCCGTCACCCAAACAAGCGACCGCCGCACTCGCCTCTCACCTCCGAACCTCCACCGTTTCCGCCACCGCACTCCTCATCTCAACAATCTCAACCGTGCCGATATTCCCAAAAATTTTTGTGTGTACTGTATTCTTGATTTTTTGTGTGTACTGTATTCTTGATTGAGTAAGATACTGGACACAATTACACTGTTCCTGTTTTACCTGCAATGTTCCATTGCTTACTGTATCATTTAATATCATTATATATTGTTCAGGCCAACGCCAAGGCAAAGTTTGACGAAACTGTTGAAGCACATATAAAACCGGGCATCGATTCCAAGCGAACAGAACTGGTATGTTTCAAGATACTTCTTTTTCTTTTTATTGTTTTTCTTGTGTTTGTGTGTTTTTTCTGAGCTAGGGTGACTCTATGAGTACCATGTAAATTTTAAAGCGCATATTCAATGAACAGAACTGGTGTGTTTGACTTGTGGACTTAAGTTCTTTAGGTTTGGCATATTCAATGAACTACATCCTATCTTCATTGATACTCTCAAAACTTGAGAGTCATATGCCCTTTGAAGACTAATTGTGTTAGGAGAGTTAGATTAGTAGTCAAAACAGTTAGGAAAATGTGTTATGAAAAATGTTAGTTAATAAGCTGTTAGTAATTAGAGGTGACATGAGTTAGAAGTCCATTGATCATGTTAGTTGAGGTTAGTATGGAAGTTAGAAATCATTATTGTGTTGATGGACGTTGCAATGATATGCTAAAGTTAATGATGCTTTGAAATCAATTTGAATGTTCATTGAAACTACTATGGAATATGGTTGGTTTATTGATTTTGAATGTTGATGTTAATTGAATTAATTCTAATTTTATTATGGTTAACTGTTTGTTGAAAATGCTATGCTAATCGGTTAGTTGTTGGTGTTACAAATGCAATGTTTAATGATAGTTGGTGATTTGGGAGTTGTTAGTTTGTGTATGTATGTATATTGAGTTGTGTATGTATATGTGTATGCAATTTGATTTTCTTTATACTTGCTTGGTATGCATGATGAATTTTGAAATGCATTGCATGTTGGGGCTGTCATGACTAGGCTTGGATTTAGATGTTCAATATTGTTCAAACTTCATGTTTCCTTAGTGATTATACTTGAAGATTGAATAGGTAGTTTTTTCTTTTTAACTGTGAAAGTGTTGTTCATCTCACTTTCATTCTAAAGGAACAAGATTTCTCCCATAAAATGATTGAACGAACTCTAATATAGTTATAGGTATAGTTATAGGTATATTGTAATAGAAAAAGTTTGATTCTTGTAATATAAAAAATGAAAGTGATGAGGTAATTAAAGTTGGTATATTGGCGTATCGGATACGTTATTGAAGTTTATATTAACATTGGTTATGTATAGGTTTTTAAAGTTTAAAATGAATTAAAGCTTATAATTGTTAGGATATTCAAAGATACTACCTTAGTTATGTATTTTCGTCTGGATTAATTGTTTACTTTAATAAGTAGGAAAACCATGGATAAAACATGGATCTGTGCCGATCGAATGACCAAAGAGTACGAGAGTGGGGTTTTGGAATTCGTTAAGTATGCTGTTCAACACGCTGAAAACCCCAGACGAATGCATTGTCCTTGCTTGCGTTGTTGTTATATTGGTAAGGTTGACGCACATGGATTGAAATCGCATTTGCTGAGGCATGGAATTGATCAAAGTTATCAGTGTTGGATATTTCATGGTGAGAAAATTAACGAGAATGTTGAATCGAGTGGAAAAAGTAATACGACCTATGCTTCATACGACAAAGACACGGAAACATACGATTGTGATCGAGTTGAAGAGATTGTAGAAGCACTGGAAGAAGATCTTCATGATTGTCCTGAAATGTTTGAGAGGATGGTAAGCGATGCAGAGAAACCGTTGTACAAAGGTTGCACTAAATTCTCAAGACTTTCTGCGGTATTAAAGTTGTACAACTTAAAGGCGGGCAATGGATGGTCGGATAAAAGTTTCACAGAGTTGTTGGCCCTTATGAGAGAAATGCTACCGGATGATAATGTTCCTTAAGGATGCGGATGGTACATTTGATATTGTTATAACAATAACACTTCATAAGTTTTATCATCCAAGTTCCTTAAGGATGCGAATGGTAATTTTGTGGATGCGGAGCTTCCTAGAAAATATGAAAGTTTGATATCGGCTGAAGAATGGGAAGCTTTCAAATCCAAAAGACAAGACCCGACTTTTCAAAGAATAAGTGCTACAAATCGGGAAAGAGCATCAAGTCCCGCATATCCGTACCGAAAAGGACGTGTCGGATATGGACGCTTAGAACAATCCATGGTAAGTATTTATAAATTGCGAAAACAAATTTGTTCATCATATATTAGTTTTATCTGATCAAATTGTATGACTTAATGTGTAGCTGCAGAAGGAGGAAAGTTCAGAAACATCTCTTCCTGCACATGTTTTGTGGAAGGAAGCCCGTGTGGGCAAATCTGGAGTTCCTCAAGAAGAAGTTTTAAACGTATACCAGAAATGTGTAAGTATAACATTTTTTCATTAATTGAATAACATTTTTATACACAAATATTTGACAAGTATACGGTATTCATCTGATTTTTCAGGAGGAGCTATCTCAGTCTCTATCTCCCGATGATACTAAGAGCATACTTAGTCGGGCATTAGATGTCCCTGAGTATTCTGGTCGGGTGAGGGGTAAGGGATTTGGAGTCACTCCGACCTCCCTCAGTGTTAAAAAAGGAAAGGCTCCTAGTAATCGGGAGCTTCATGCAAGATTGGAAGCCATGCAAGCTGAGCTTGATGCATTGAGGAGAGAAAGAGAGGCTAGCGCCTCAACGGTATACAAAGATGCTTCGGACAAAAACAGTATCAACTGTACCTTTCAGCCGAACATTCCAGAGGTAATTACATATAATTGTCTTAAATTGAACTATTTGCTTAAATTATGTATTTGACATATATACACATTAACGATTTCTTGTTATTATTGGTTTTAGGGCATTTCCCATTGTCAGCTGTATTTGTCGTCACCATACTATCGGATGGTTGGCAAGGGAAAAGTGCATAACGTTAGCGGAGTATTACTCCACACTAGAGAGCTCCCTGCTGGATGTTTGAAGGTATCAGTTGATATTGCAGTTGAGCCAAATGCAGCATTACCATATCCTAGCGATGATTCGGATGCAACAACGGTGCACGAAGCAGTAGGTTCGTTTGTTGCATGGCCGACAAACCTCATATGCGTAGGATATGAGGTATGCTTAAAACTTATGTTAACTTTAATGTGTATATTCAAAGTTTAAAATTTTTGCTTAAAATTTTACTTACATATTTTCCTTGGTTATGTTAAATAGACTCCCACAAAATCCAAATCAAAAGAGAATGAGGTTAGCAATGTCTCCGCACAACAAAAAAAGGAGGTTAGCAACGCCTCCGCACGGGTAAAAAGTTCTGGTGCTAAGAAGACCGTAGCTAGGAAAAAACCTACCACCAAGTATAGGTCGTGCCTCAGGACATTTCTAGAGATGACCGATATACCGACCGGAGGTGTTCGGATTGTACATATGGAGGTAGGGATTTTCGGCTTTGATTACGACCAAATGATTGGTAATGAAGACTTCATGCAAGTTTTTGGTCATGAAGAAATCGGCGTCAACGTTGTCAATACATATATTAGGTAAATCCGGTCTACTTTGTTTTATTAATTAAACAACTTATGTTAATGATGTTTACTTTATGTTAATCCGGTTTACTTTATGTTTCAAAAGAGGCGTTAATGATATTTTTATATTAGGTTTTTGTATGACAAATTGATGCGCCCCAATGATTTGGACGAGTCATTCGGATTCTTAGCACCCGCGACCGTCAACTTAGGTTTAATCTTAAGTAGACCGCATACCGTGACGGAGTATGTTCTTCGGATCCTCATGGACAATAAAGATGCGGAGAAGTTGTTTTTTATACCGTTTAATACCGGGTTAGCATTTCATTCTAAATTCATCTATTATAATTATTTTCCAAGTTACCATCTAACATTTGCCTAATCATTACAGTGGACATTGGTTGTTGCTCGCAATCAATCCTATCCGAGAAATTGTGTATTATCTTGACTCGTTAGGAAATGATTGGACAACATACCCGGATATGAAGGTCCTAATTGACACGTAAGTGAGAATGTTCAAAATTTTTCTTAGTTTATGTGAATTGTTCTAATTGCTTCATTTTTATTTTATTAGCGTCCTACAAGCTTTTCGGACCCAACGAGATATCCAAACCTCAAGGAGGGGCGCCAACTGCATTACATGGATTAAAGTGGCGGTATATTTTTAATTACCACATTTTTTCTTATATTAGTGATGACACTTGATAAAACTTAGGATTTATAATCCATATTTTTTTTTCATGTAGTGTCCTCAACAACGTAATCAAATAGATTGTGGGTATTTCGTGTTGAGGTTTATGCGAGATACTCTTGCTTTGGGCCGATTAGTGATTCCCACCGATGTATGTATTTCTAACTTATGAGTTATTTTTATATTTACACATATCTCATATAATTAAATAGTTGGAATTAATTCAAAATATGTTATATTATTATGTAGTACTTTGAGGAATTCAAGTGTGCATTTTATACAAAGGATCAAGTGGACGAAATCAAAGAGGAGTGGTGTCAATTCATGATAGAGCTCAAAGTTTTTTCATAAATTTGTGTAATTAATGTGTACATTTGTAGTATATGTAATGACTTGTAAATGTGTACATAAATTTGTATATATTTTGATACATTTAAGGCAAAATTGGTTTGAATTGGTATATATATATTTGTTAGCCAAAAATTGGTAGAAAAAAGGCCAAAATGGCATGTATAAAATGTGATAACTGTCTGTCAAAATCTGGTTGAAAACAGGTAGAAATTCTGGTTTATAAACCTGGGAAAAATGTGGTTTAAAACAAAAGCTTCAAAATTTTCGTATACATTAGACAGCGCTTTTGTAAAAAGCGCTGTCTAAGGGGGGGATTAGAAAGCGCTTTAGGCAAAAGCGCTGTCTAAGGGGGGGGGGGGGCTTAGACAACGCTTTTTGAAAAGCGCTGTCTAAGCCCCCCCCCCCTTAGACAGCGCTTTTGCCTAAAGCGCTGTCTAAGGTATACCTAAAAAAATTAAAATAGGGGGGGCTTAGACAGCGCTTTTTGAAAAGCGCTGTCTAAGCCCCCCCCCCCCCCCCTTAGACAGCGCTTTGGCCAAAAGCGCTGTCTAAGGTATACCTAAAAAAATTAAAATAGGAGGGTCTTAGAAAGCGCTTTTGGCCAAAGCGCTGTCTAAGGGGGGGGGGGCTTAGACAGCGCTTTTAAGATTTAAAAAAGCGCTGTCTAAACCTTTAGCAGCGGAGGTTTAGACAGCGCTTTAAAGCGCTGTCTAAGGCTAAAAAAAGCGCTGTCTAAGGTCTTGTTTGGCGTAGTGAAACAAGTTGGTGAATTGATTGGTCCAAAAGCTTTAAGGTCTTTTGTTATCCAAGGGAGAAAACTCAACCTAAAACCACAAATCCACCATGTGAGGATAGCTTCAACATGCTAGTGAGGGGTTAACCCTATAATAAGCATGAAAGACTCATTGTCCATCACTAAGGATATAGGTGAGTATTATATCGACCTCAAGGATAACTCAAACCTAATAGCTAAAGGTTATGAAAAGTTTTGATTAAGAAGGTGGCCATTGAAACCACAAAAAGGTATTTGAATGAGTGGTATTTACCAATGAAAAGTATGTACCAAAATATGGTCAAAGTTGACTTAGAAGTCAATTCAAAATAAGTGTTATGAAAAGAAAGTTTGAAAATCAAAAGCATAAGGCTTAGGTTTCTAATGTTTGAAAAGAAGTGTTAAATGTTTGCACAAAAGTTTTGGCTTGGGTTAGAATGGAGGGAAGAAGAAGAATGGCTAAATTCCTAATCATACAAGAGATAAGGGATAAGAAACAAGACCACAAATAGAGTTCCTCTCTTGAGATCATATTGATGATCCAAGTAGCTTCCATCCTTTGAAATATGCAATCAAAATAATAGTAAGCTCAGGCAACAATCAAACAAGCCTCTTAAGAGATCCTCAATGTATCTTGTATCTTTCACTTTGGATGAACATGGCAATGGTTCTTCAATTTGAGCTATCATAGGATCCCCCAACACAAAAGCACACACATCAAAAGTTCCAATGAAGTAAATCAAGAATGGACAAGAGTGAGTTTAGAGGTTTGATCCTTCTAATCCATATTCACCATTAAGGTCCTTTTACTCCAATTTGTATAGGGAAAGTCCTAGAAACTAAGTCCATTTGTCCATTTCTTTGCATTTGGTCCATAACAAACAAAATAAAACACAAGTACAATAATATATACACAATTATGTGCTCAAGTGAGCAAAAGGTAAATTGCATTAACATAAACATATGCTCAAATGAGCAAAGGGAAAAGAAAATGAATAATATGTTAAGCAATCGTAATGGACTTATGTAGAAGTCACAACTATCTGAGGCCGGTCAATAATAATGTAGGCAACAACACAAGTTAGAGGTCTTGATTAGTGAATCAAACTCCAACAACTTGCCATGCCAAAAGGAAGATGAGAAATGATCTTGTATTGGTTTAAGTGTTTTGCATGATTTAGAAAGCAATCTATCCTTAATGCAAAGCCATTCACTTGACCATTTGATCAAGATGAATTAGATTTGAATCAAGGAAGATTAAACCTCCCTAATCAATGCTAACCATCCAACTTTAACTCACTGATCAAAAGGAAAAGAAGGTGAAGAAGAAGAAGAAGTAGAAGAAGAAGAACAATTAGAAATGAAGAATTAAAGTGCATTAAATGAAATGGAATGTACCAATCAACAAATGTTGACCAAAGATAGGGAAGATCAAGGTCAAACAATAGAAAACAGAAGCAAGATGAAGATTGGAAGTCAAGAAATAAATAAAATATTTTTGGCATTTTTAATATTTAAAATAAAACTTGAATTAAAATATTAAACGAAGGTCAAACTTCAAACTCACTTCAAATCAACTTTGAAAAGTCCAAGTGAATTATCCCAAGTTCAACAAGGTCAAACAAAATTTGACAAAAAATTTCAGCATTTTTAAAAGTCAGAAACTATTTTAAATCAATTAAAAATGAATAAAAATAAACTAATTGAACTAAAATCTCAAATAAATCTCAAATCAATTAATAAATTGATGAGAATACTTTTCATAGATCTATCATCATTCAAAGAGGTTGAGAAAATATTTTTGTATTTTTTGAATATTAAAAACTATTTAAAATGAATTAAAAATAACCAGAAAAGAGAAAATTACTAAAAAATAGCAAATGATAAAATAAAAAATATTAAAAATCATTTTTAGAAACTAGAAATTAAAAGAGAAATAATGCAATTGGTCCCATAATTTGGACCAATAATAAAAGAGATATGAATTTTAGAAATAAAATGGAATTAAAAGAAATAAAAGAAAATAGAAATCAGAAAATGAAAATTAGAAAAAAGGAGAGGCGTTGGATGGTGGCTCATTAATTGAGCTGGCACATCACATGGCCCTCAGCGCATTTCCACAATACATCCAAGTCAATGCATCCACACGCGGTTTAATCAAAAGTCATAACAATGGACTGCTGAGATTAGATCTGGCAATGGAAAGGGACGGTCCAGATCTTATCTGGAGACCAGACGGTGGCCAGCGCCACCGTCTTCTCCGGCGAGCTCCGGTGGAGATCAAAAATTGCAAGTCAAAAAATGTTAACTAAAATGCACGATCCAGGCACCATTCGAAAGGTGGAGTGATGTACATCACTCCTATGCCACTCAATTCCACTCTAGATTCATATTAAGAGAGAAATCAGAGATGGAACTTTGGTGGTGTTCAACTGAACTTGCTCGATTCTAACAATTAAACACACAATAATGATGCCTCTATAGAGAGGATTTCAGACAACACAAGATCAAGGCAAATGGAGCAATGTATGATGAGATTCGAAGCCAAATTCAGTTGAGCAAAACCTTTGGATTATGGAGAATTGAGTCACTCTCTTTGGTTCCTTTTGCAAACAGAAGCTTCAATTGATCAAAGTGAAGAGGCTTAGGAACTTTAGATCTTAAAATTCAACCAATGCAATCGAATTTCAGATCTGAAAATTTTAGGGAAAAATGAAGTTTGTTCCTTTGGTATGGGTGGGGATTCAATTCAGCAGGGATTTAGGCGCCATTAGGTTGAAGAATTGTGAAGGCAAGGCATGGTATTTATAGATGGAGAGAGCTGAATGCATGAGCTAACTCGTGTGCATGGCAAATGGGATTTGAATTGCATGGGCCTGTGTAAGCATGTGGAAGGCCCAATGAAGGCTGAAACAACTTGCTGAGTTCATGTGAAAGGCAAATGGACGTGTGCATTAGGTGTAATCAGCTCATGCATGGCAATTGAAATAGCTTTCACAAAATGCACCTAATTCTTCATGTCTTCGAAAATGATGCTTCCAAACTCCAAATGCAACCTTATGAGTAATGGTTAGAAAGCTTGTTGCATAAGGAACAAATGCTATGTTGATCAAAACTCCAATTGGGCCTTGGAAATTAGTGAAATTTGAGCTTGAAGTGTAGGGTGCAAAACATGCATATATGAAGTTTCCAAATTTGGCCAATGTTCAAGCCCTTCTGTCTCAATGATAAAATATTCAACATGAAAGTTGTAGATCTTTTCAAGACAATTAATTTGGACTTAAATTTTGCATCATTTGGAGTTTTAGTGAAGAAGTTATGGGCACTTGAAGTTGGACTTTTTCACATTTCAATGAATTTGGCCCAAAGTGACCTATAATGTTTTGCATTATCACATGTATTTCTTTTGATATTTTGCAATTTTGGTCAACATAACATTTGAAGTAGACACAATACGATTTCCAATGCATTAAGTCTCATCCCAAAATCATGAAAAATGAATGAGTTATGTTCTTGGGAAGTTGACCCAAAATTAGGGTTTTAGTCAAAATGACCTATAATGTCTTGGAATGGATGATGACCTTCCAAGCTTCAAATAAAATTTTGATGAACATGAAACTTGTTCATATTGTCCTTAATAACATTTTTTCTCTTGGGGTCATCTCCATTTGACCAACACATAAAAAGTTAGGTCTCAGTGTATTTCAAAATAGTCAAATGAATTGACTGATCAACTTCTCAAGTCCACAACTCATATCTTGATGAATTGATGATTGAGGGCACTCAAATGAGTTCAAAAATGCATGAAATGATGAGTTAAAGAACTTCCCTTGATTGTATTTGACCATGGGCTGAGGTTGCTTCATGAGCAAGGATTTGTTGATGATCAGATGAATTAGGGTTTCCTTGGGAAACAAACCTCAAACCCCTTGACTTGCTTTGATAAAAATGATGAATTGAGATACTTGGGAGGAATATTTTATGGATGAGAGCTTTGGGAACCATTACCATGCTTACTTTCATCTCCTCTTGACCATATCATTGCACAAAGGATCTCCTAGAAGCTTTTGACCTTGTGACTGCTCAAGCTACAAACAAGAAATGTTAGTGACATATTTTTGTGCTTTTGAGTTAATAAAAAATGAGAAAAACAATAATATACAATTCAAGCATGCTTGGTGATCTCAAGCCACTCACAAGAGAGATCCCCCACAAAGGGAAGAGACCAAGATGCTTATGATCCTTGAGGCTATGCAAAATGCAATGTTACGATGCCATGAGGGATCTTAGGGTCAAAATTAGGGTCTTACAGATGCCCCTATTTAAGGTCATTCTAGCCGGAGAGGTGAAGGTTAAAATCTTCGTCTCGACGAGGTTGAATGGGCTTAAATAATAACAAAGAGACGAATTGTGGTCCCTAAGACACCTCATGATGCAGATGTATGTATGCAAAAGGGTAGTACTCTGTGGGGATATGTGTCCACAAAGAAGAAAAGAAATCCGGAGAAACTGACAATCCATATGAGTAATTCACTCCATGGGACAGAGACTCTGGGACTGAGAAACACATGGTAACCTTCCCACAGATTGGGAGGTTTACCTTACACACACCCCTAATTCTACATTATTTGAGGCACATTAATCCTATGTTACAATATGTTACTTATAACCTAAGCACCCAACTGGATTTGGGCCTTCAGAAATCGCAGCAAACTTCTTCTTTGTTGTTACAAAGTCAGCAGAAACTTCTGCTACAATCAAGGTCTTCAATCTTTTAGTTCCCAAAATATCTCCATATATATCTCCATATTTAGAGCCTATATATTCTGGTTGAGTCTTTAAGACCTCCACATGGAAGTTAGGATATTCACCAAATATCCTCACTAATCCCAAAATATATACCTGAATTAATTAATTCAGTTTTCTACACACGTGCGATGTCACAGTCATGATGTCGTGACATCGTACATGACATGTTGGTCCAGATGTTGAACTTCTTCAACCCAACATATTAAAACAACAGAGGTAATTACATTATTTGTTTTACAAAATTAATGCCAATCCTAAGGTATTAACAATCTCCCCCTTTGGCAAATTTTAGCTAAAACAAATAACCATTACACTAGACACTACATCCCAGTTTAGGTATGCACTTCCTCTCTGTCATTATCTCCACCACCACAAACACCAAAGTTGGTGTACATGAGGAAGTAGATGTACAAGAATCAGTTGCATCAAGACCCTTCCCCTTAACAGTAGCGCTTCCTGAAGAATATGTAATGCTGAGTATATAGATAATGTAACTCAGATCACAAGACACAACTGTTCTCTTAACTCAGATCACAAGACACAAGTGATATACCAATTTAGTGACTTTTGTGCCTGAAGCCAACTTCTGCTTGCTACCACATTTTTCTTGCTTCTGGTACATTCTCAGGACTATGTTTCTCTCCCCCTTTTTAGCTAAACATTTATAAATGAACCCTTCACAAAACCAGATCCAGGCGCAGTTTGCCCAAACCTTAACATACCCCATGCTTTAGAGGGAATGTAATGTCTCTCTTGTGAGAAGAGGAGTGCTGATACATCCTTTAAATATTCTAGCCCGTGCCTAGGAATTAACGGTAGGAATAAATGCTTGGTCAAGATTCATTAATATTTGCTGAGAAACAGTCAGAGAATCACCAACAAAATCTCAGACTATCTTTGAATACCTTTTATAGCTCTTGACTGTTTCTTTTCCGAAATAACAGTTCCAGTGCATGGAGACTATTCCATATATGCAGTCAGACACGTTGCACGCGATGTCTTAACATTCAATGCGGCTTTTGCCTGTATTCTTCCTATCGTCATTTCCTAAGACCACTTTCGTACCTTCAGTAGTAGCTTGACATCTGGCACCACTACATCCAAAATCACAAACAACAGTAGATGGTTACTCCCCCTGTACCACACAACTGTAACACTCAGGCATATTCTAATATATCATAATTAGACACATCACATCCATATTTCCTCATGACTGTAAGATTCAGATGGAAATAACAGTATTGTCCCAGGCAATGTCATGACATCCGGTCAGACATTCTTCTGCTCACTCAGCCTTGACACACACCACATCATCCCAGTAACTAACAAGGTGCCATACTCAGTTATCAGAGAACACATAGACGACAAGCTTGATGATTACATGCAGCACAACGACAGAACTCCCCCTGTCATGAACAACCAACTCTCCTCTTGAAACTTGGAGATAACACATGAACATATCCAACACCCCAAAGTGGGAACTTCACATACTTCCTGATTCAAAGAAAATCCAGACCACTTGATGAATGGAAAACATAAGACGCATCTTCATGTCTTCAAGAGCACTCCCTCTGTTCAACCTTCTTGGCTGAGCACATTCACACTCTGTGTCAATCTCTCTTCTAGCCAGAACAGAAGGCCACTACACAAAATGTTCTAACATAGGTTAGGACATCCTTCACAATATAACAGACGACCCCATCTGATAATCTTTAGACATCACTGGGTCACCAGCTTGATCCAAAGGAACCCAGACACAACTTGGGACAGATACATTCTCATCTCATTACAAGAGATAATCTTCCATAGATAGCTCAGAAATCCTACCACAAGCTCCAAGAGATGAATAGGAAACACCTCCTTTTATCTTCAACTTACTACTTTTCTGCTCAAAAGTAATGTGTCTTAGACTTTCCTCAAGAGTAATCAGTTGTCATAAGTTGATCATCTTGATTCTTCGAACTCACTTCTGAGATAGACCAAATGTCACTGGTTGATTACCTCCCTCATGAATCCTCATATGAAAAGTCAAATGCCACTTTTTGCCCTCTCCACGTTTATCAGACTTCTCCCAAAGATATTCTGACCTTCCAAGTGAGACTTGAACTTCAAGCTACATGTTAAACAAAACTTAGATTTTCTAAGGCATGAACATGTAACATCTTCTCCATCCAGCAACTCCAAAGAACTGTAATGAGAACGATCTTTTTGAAGTACCCAATCTACAACTCTGTAGACCCTTCTATCTTAAGTTGAGGTGCCACTTCACCAACTAAGATTCTGATGTTGAACCAAATGTCACAACATTGTGTTTTAACATCTAGCTGTTGAATTCAGCTCCTTCTTCTGCCACTTGAAAGAACTTCCTCCCTACACAGAACAAGAGTTCAATGCTCTCATAAACTTGATTGTGGAACCAAGTTTGAGTAAACAACCTCCATCCTGCAGGTTTGCAGATAAGTCATCCACGCTCACACCTTGATGAATCCCTGCTTCTTCTCCAAAGACATCAGACACTCTGATGCATGAGTCTTCAGAAGGACCAGTTAGAAACTAACCCTTCAGCTATACCAAAGATTCCACTTCCTAAAGCAAGGTTGTTTCCATAATGTCAAGAATGTTGCCACTTGTTCTTAACTCCACAGTGTGCATTAGCCAATGTACTTCCTTACCTAGATCAGAAATAAACTGATCCAAGTAACCACCATCAAGACTATGATGTCTTCTTCTTCTTGTACACACCAAGACTGAACATGTTTCTTGCCAGGAAACCTTTTCAGAGATCATATGCTCTTGCTGCCACCAAGGAGATAGATCATAAACCAATGTAATATCCTTCTTGTGATTCTGCATAGGGTCTTAAAGATGAGATGTTCCAACATCTTTAAGAATATCAGTTATCTGGAGCTCCAAGGAAAATCAATTAAATACTTGTACTTGGCACAAGTAGACATTGATCTTAAATCCTTTCCCAATTATCCTTTCAGATACTTCCACCATAAGAATACTTTGAAAATACTCTTCTTGTGCCAACATCTTCTGCTTGCAAGCACCTCAATAGTTTTGAGAATCTTTCCAGATTAGATTCACCCTTAGGAATGAGAGAGATGAATCCTTCCTTGCAAATGTGTCACACAACAACCAGAACCCATGTGACACAGGTCAACAGCCAACCAGGCCCTAGGCTGACCAAATGTGAGGAGGTTAACCAAAACTCCCCCTCGAATTAACAATCATGGAAACTCCACACCAATATCCATGCATTGTACACAAATGTCTCAACATGACATACACCATCCCTACCAGTGGCAACTAACTCTATGAGTTATACCTATACATACTTCAATCACACCAATCAGACTCCAGCTGACCATAAGTACTAGTGACAAAAAAACAACACCAGTTAATAGTAGATATGCATTGCAAGAGCATACTACCTCAACCAACCACTGAATCTTCATATTCTCACTCCTTGAAAGAACTGCCACTTCTGAGCGTGGTGTTTGAATAACAAGATTCATGGTCCCAATCATCTTAAATGAAATAGCAGTCGGGTTACCCCATTATTGACTTCTAACATCCAAGGGACTTGTCTTCCAACACAACATAGTACTTCAGGGAACAACTATCCAACCCTGATCAATCTACAGGAATAAGGCACACAGCAGGGATTGCACAATGTCACATCTCAACCAGCTCCACTTCTAGAGGTCAGACTTCTAAAAGTGACCTTCTTGAGCATACACACAGTTGACCCTACCCTTATCAACTTAGCACACACAGATGTCTCCTCTTCCAGGTCAGGAGTAGGTTTCAAACAAAAGTATCTCTTTGTTTGACGCCTAAAAACATTTGCTCTTCAACCAGTAGGTGCATACTTGTTGAACAATAAGTTCTAACATCACATAGAACATTAGTTCCACCTGCTTGGAACAAACCCTCCTTGAAAGTCTTCAAGGTCTTCATATGCACTACCCAAGAGAGTAAAATAATCAGTTTTCAGGTGATTCTTACCATGATGAGTGGACTTGAGGAGACTCAAGTATCTTTGACATCTTCAGTAGATTATGATGAAATCTTGAATACAGCAGCCTTTCATCCACATGAGGGGAAACTACATCAGAGTTTGAGTTTTGCCAGGTATTATGCAGCGGAAATCATAATACAACTCAACCTATAAACACACACTTCACCAGATCAGCCCCCAAGAACATACCAAGTTTGAATATGATTCACTACGAGCACAGCTGTCCCACACACAGGCCAATTGCCAATCTCCAGAGACAGGTACACACAGTTTCTGTCATGAATAGTCCATCCACCTACTTCAAGGGACCATTCAGGTACATCACAGAACCTTCCACATGTTCCAACATAACTCCTTGCAGGATACCAGAAAGTATCACCCATGGATCTCATCCAGAAGCAGAACAGGATGCCAGCTCTGATACCATTTGAAATTCTGGTTCAGTCAGAGTTCAGATGTTCTACTCCACGTCATGACATCTGATCCAATATTTTTATTAATACAACAAGATAGCTATACAGTTAACACCCATTACTAATGGGCACACGTTCACAGATATCACGACATCTGCTACTGTATTACCATAGAATGGAAGAACACTTAGTTCTGTCCAACTAGTACAAAGACTCAGCATAAAACAACCATAGCCCTAACTTCTTTTGAGCCTGCATAGTTATCAGCATGATGTATCAATAGTGATTTGAACATCCCCTATTACAGTATTACAGTTTGCTGGCCTTGTACTTGTATTTCCTGAAATAATGGTTGAACAAGTTAACCTAATTTCCACATATTAGGGTCCTAACAAATAGGCTATTTGTTAGGTTCATTAATTGTAGCTTAGATGTTAGTTTCCTGGATTTTAGCTCAGCTGTTGACTTCCTGAAGAATAGCCTGATGTCGCAACCTGAAAAATACAGTGCGCGAAAAAAACAACCGGCGAAAGAAAATGACAGAAGAGTCGCCACCGTGCGTTATTCATCCCAAAGGAGGGAAAGGAAACGCTCGAAGTAAACCTGAAAAAGGAAAGGACAAGATGGGGTCTAGCAACCAAATCTTGGGTTCGGGAGTCGGTTATGCGAAGGGAAGGTATTAGCACCCCTACGCATCCGTAGTACCCTACGGGATCCACTTTTGTAGTTCTTGTCTAAAGCGTGTGAGTTTATCTTGTGCTGTTTACCAAAAAAAAAGGTTAAATGAAAATGACTCGCGCGGATGTTGCAATCACTACATACGTATCTCATATGAATATGAGAATCAGAGTCTTCGTAGCTCGGTTGACCTATGGGTTGGGTAATTGTGCTCGCTAAGACATCACGTCTTATGCCTACGTATCTCATCTGGCCTGAGAATCAGAGCAAAATGTAGTTCGGCTAACTACGGGGTTATGGATTGGGTTTTGGATGAACGACGTCACTACACAATCTACCGGACGCTCGACCTTTGGAGACTTACTCGCCTGTAGTAGAAGGAGTTAACGTGTTGCTTTGGGTTTTAGGGTTTGGGATGCTCAAGGGCAAAAAGGCAGTCCTTGACGAAGGAACCGCGCTACCTGCAGGGATACGAACACATATAAAACAAACATGTATAAAGTAAATATGCCAACAAGGGGCTCAGAAGTAAATAAACAAAAGAAAACAGATGCCTCCTATCGAGGTCTTCCAGCTAAGAAAGCGATAAAATGCGGAAAAGAGGTAAAAGTACCACACGGATAAAGTTCCGAAGTAACAGCAATTAAAGGAGTAAGAAACCCAGGGATCTCCCAAGGTAATGCCATCAAAGAAAGGTGAGTCAGTACAGGTAATTGGAATGAACCTCCAGGGGGTATCCCACAAATAAAGTGGGAAAACCATGCAAACCATCTCTGCAAGAGTCTGTGAGCCCTCACAAAAACTCAACAAAAGGGTTAGTGAAACACGATAAGCATTTTTTTCATGGATAACAGTATGGTTTCAGAAACCTCAAACCCTGTGGCATACATTTCAGAAATCATGTGATTAAACATTCAAGGCATAGGTTTCACCCATTCATGCATAATTAAACCCGTGGGCAAAAACATAATGAAATTCATCTATCATACCTCATACATTCAGATGATCCAAATTAAGAGCATAAAATCATGGGAATGAGGCAAACCTGATGGGAGAGACCGGTTGAAATCAAATGGCACGGTTGGGTTTGCAAGGCAATGTTAGGGTTTGCGTGAGATGAAAGTGTGTGAGTCAGATTGAATTTTTCAGAGTTGCCTGGGGGTTGCTCTGAGTTCTCTGTCAAGTGTTTTGTTTCAAGGAAACCTCAGAGTATTTTGCTTCTCTTCCTTTTTCTGTCTGATCTCCCTCTTTTATAACCTGATTTTCATGGCTTTGTGGGCTCAAATGAGAGAGGTCCAAGTCCAAGTTTTTTCTATTATATTTTATTTATTTATTATTATTATTTTTATTTATTTATTTATTATTATTATTATTTATTTTTTTTTCTTTTTTCGTTTTTTTTTTCGTTTTTTTTTTAAATAAAGTTTCTTGGATCTAATTCTGATTGACATGATGAAATGCAATATGAAATGCTAAATGAATGCATGAATGAGGGGGGCAAATTTTAGGGTGTTACAGCTGCCCCTATTCAATCATCAGCTAACCCGAGTAGGGTGAAAGCGAACAACTTATCAGACAAACGGGGTGAGCTGTGATTGAATACCAAAGACAGACCGCAAATTTACGCTCCGAGAACACCACAAAAACGCGGAAATACACTGCGCTGTTTATTTTTCTTCCGATCCTCTGGTTGGATCTGAATTAGTCTTCTGGCTTAATCTGGAGTTTCGATCCTCTGGCTGAACCTATACTCAATTTAGTCCTCTGGTTGGATATTAATTTTGATCCTCGGGCTGGATACGATTTTGATCTTCTGGCTAGATCTTCTTCGATCTTCTGGCTAGATCTCCTTCGTTTCGATTCTCTGGCTGAATCTATTTCGATCTTCTGGCTAGATCTGAATTGTTGCGATTTTCGATCTTCTGGCTAGATCTTCTTTGTTTCGATTCTCTGGCTGAATCTACTTCGATCTTCTGGCTAGATCTGGATTGTTTTGATGATAAATTCCCATCATTAGGATCCCACATCTGAGGCATGCGCTGGTTGACCCTCTTTTGAAATCTACACCCAACCTCCATATTAGATATGCAGCTTCGAGAATATTCCACTTTTGGGCTTCGTACATATTCTTCGGGCTAGAACATGTTGTAACGACTCCTCAATTAGACTTGGGTTTGCTGGGGAAATAAAGCTTGTAGGCGACTTCACTGGGGAATCGTCAAATTGAGCCTTAGGATGGCTTACTGGAACATGATTCTCAGGCTGAATCTTCGAAATGACCCTCAGGCTGGATCACTGGAACACGATTCTCAGGCTGAATCTTCGAAATGACCCTCAGGCTGGATCACTGGAACACGATTCTCAGGCTGAATCTTCAAAATGAACCTCAGGCCGGATCACTGGAAAACGATTCTCAGGCTGAATCTTCGAAATGACCCTCAGGCTGGATCACTGGAAAATGATTCTCAGGCTGAATCTTCAAAACGACCCTCAGGCTGGATCACTCACGCTTGATCCTCTGGCTGGATCTCATGACCTTGGTTGTAAAGTAATTCTTCAGTCTGCTTGGAAGAACCTGTTTATCATCTTATGTGTATGCTTGATATGATATGTATGCAAATGCAAATGTTATGCATGGAGTAAAAAGAAATCTGCTTGGGGAAGCAAACTCCGGTAGGGAACAGATCGCTGTATCAATCCTTGAATGCTCTGTGGGGAATGATCCGTCTGCCGGGACCAATGAGCCACCAAAAATAAATTGGCTGCTTGAAAAGTTGACCTTGCGGGGGGAGTAACAACTATGGAAACTTTGTTCGGCGAGGCTCTGTGAGGAGAGTCTGTGGGGAAAACACTTCCTGGGGAAATGTCGTAGGAAACGACCTTTGCTGGGGATATGAACTTGTTAATCGCCCTCAAGCTGGGGATTAACAAATCTGTTAAAAATAATCTGCTGGGGAATGAGATGAACATTGGGAACACCACCCTCTCATCTGTTGGTTATGCAACCACTCCGCTGTTGCTAGGAAGATACAGTCTGACACTGTCAACTCCGCTGGGGATATATAGTCTGGATACTGTCAACTCTGCTGGGGAACATGCTCTGCTGAGGAGAGACTTTGTCAACCGCTTGGGGATGAGGATTCATGACTTAGCATCCGGTTCCTGTGACCTACAACCAAAAATACACGTATGCCTCGGGGGAATTACTCGGTTTGAATTCACCGTCCGGGATTAAGCACATTCAAAGCAATTTTAAATGTTTTCCTGTGCAAATCATCTGCAAAAGCCACCATTATGTTCATATGCAATATGTTTTATCAAAAATTCGGACATTTTTGCAAACAAACTGATAAATGAAAAATAAAGAGGCTCTTTAACTGAATTATTCGAATCTTACTGGGGAGAAGATTTGTGCCAGGAATAGGCGAGGGTATCAGGAAGCTGATCCCTGAAAAGAGGTGATCGCTATAAAAAGAGAACTATCCTAATGGCAATGGGGATACGGGGTCCAACCGAGTTTCGACTCTGCTATGGCTCGTATGTCCTCAAGACGCTCTGCTCATCTTGCTTTCTGAAGTGGATGATTAGTCGATATTTAACCTTCGAAGATTGTCGGATTGAATGAAGCGGTGATATAACACTGATGAACTCAGATCACAGTCATTCGCTTATTCTCTAACTTTTGCCTGGATCGCCCCCTTTTCGGGTTTTCAATCCACCGGGATACCCATTTTTGTCTGAGTCGCCCTTTTGGGTTTTCGACTCACCGGGTGTACTCCTTTTTTTATATCCCTAATTTTTGCCCGAACCTCTTTATTCTTTTTTTTGGTTCGTCGGGATGCCCCTTTTTTGCCTGGACTATTCTTTTTATCGTCCAGCGGGTCTATTTTATGCGAAGTATATTTTTTTAACTGCGTCTGAGTTAATAGGGGACGGGAATCCTTCGCCATCCATGGTTGTTAGCATCAAAGCTCCGCCATAGAAAATCCTTTTAACCACGTACGAACCCTCATAGTTCGGTGTCCATTTGCCCCTGTGATCTGTGTTGGGAGGAAGAACACTTTTGAGTACCAATTCACCGACTTGATACCCCCGAGGGCGCACTTTCTGACCAAATGCTTTCTTCATTCGTCTCTGACCGAGATACGTCAATTCTGGGTACGTAGTTCCAGCATAGCACCTTAATCATCGAAGACAAGGTAAACAAAGCATCAGCAAATTGGTTTTCTTCAAAAGAAAGTCAACAATCTTCTCGTGTAGTCTCTGTAAGGAGCCAGATGAGGCTGAGGTGTATACCATTTCCCGTTGGTTTGATTGATGACCAAAGCTGAATCCCCGTATACATCCAGGGTTTTAATCTGTATATTGACGGCTTCCTCAAGTCTTAGGATACAAGCTTCGTATTCGGCTTCATCGTTGGTGCAGGGAAAAGTTATTCTGGCACCAAATGGCATATGAACCCCCTTCCGGTGTGATCAACACTACACCAACTCCGCGACCATTGACGTGGACCGCCCCATCAAACATCATAACCCATTTGGATTCAGGGTCAGGCCCCTCCTCCGGGAGTGGTTCCTCTCAATCTTTCGATTTGAGAACCATGATGTCCTCATCAGGAAAGTCAAACCTCATAGGTTGGTAATCATCAATCGGTTGCTCTGCAAGATAGCCTGACAAGACACTTCCCTTGATGGCTTTTTGTGAAGTGTATTGGATGTCATACTTTGTCAGCATCATTTGCCACCTAGCAACCCTTCCGGTAAACGCTGGCTTTTCAAAAATATACTTGACTTGATCCATCTTTGATATCAATAGAGTCGTGTGAGTCAACATATACTGTCTTAGTCGGCGAGCAGCCCATGCCAAAGCGAGGCAAGTTTTCTCGAGCAATGAGTATCTTTGTTCACAGTCGGTAAACTTTTGCTAAGGTAGTATATTGCATGCTCTTTTCGACCTGACTCGTCATGCTGACCGAGCACACAACCCATTGAACTTTCTAACACAGTCAAGTACATGATCAACGGTCTTTCCTCTCGGCCTGTAGACTTGCCCCGATCTTGATCTCTTTCTTGTCGTCTGCGGTACCGATGTTGACGGTCTCAATCACCTCCTGATAAGGTGTAATAGCTCGGTCCTCCTGTTTCAACAATCTGGCTAACCCTTCAGGCAATTCACAATCTTCCTCAACCCCTTCTTCGGCTTAATAGATAGGATTGTCGAAGTCATACTTGGCCATAGCAGTGTCGTTAGTAGTGAGATCCGGGTGGTCCGCTTTGCATGATGGAGGATCATGCTTTACCTTAGAATGAGAGATTTTTTTTTTGGAAAGAAAGAAAAAACGAAAAAAGAAACATTGCCATTTTTTTTTGTAAAAGTAAAAAAAACTGAAAGAAAGAGAACACAAAATTGTTTGCAAAAGCCGTCCTTTATTGATGATAAAAATAATTGCGAAATGTAACTAAATGGATGGCCCTACAAATGAGCCGTTACACCTTGGGCAAAGTGTAAGACTTTATTATGCATGTAATAAAGGAAAACAATAAAAATCACTCTTTCAGTAGAGTAACCCGGACGGTTTTTTCAGACGACCAATTGTCGAGCTTTTCTCCCGGGACACACGGGCGAATCCAGCTATCTAAGTCACAGTCGTTGTCAGCCTTGTCTTCATCTGTAGCATTGACGATGTGGGGAGAAACCAAACCCCCGCTGGAGAGAGTACCGATTTCATTCTTCTAAGATCCCGGAGCATACCCCAATCCAAACTTGTCTTCTTTGATGACTGGCTCCACAAATTTGCCCCAGCCTTGGGCATCACCAACCTTAACCACTTCGACAGCTTGCTTGTATGAAGAGATAGAAGTCCCGACCTTCTCAAACTCAGGTGAAAAGACAGCTTCGGGCGCGACCTCATTGATGTTTATGGCTTCGAAGCCCTGACACAGCATCTCGTGCATCTCGTTGTCCATCTCTACATACTTAAATGTAGACAGGTGGCTAACAAAAATATCCTCTTCACCACAGACAGTGACGACCTGACCTTCTAGTTCATATTTGAGCTTCTGGTGGAGGGTAGAAGAAACAACACCGGCAACATGAATCCAAGGCCGACCTAGCAGACAGCTGTAGGCAGGCTGGATATCCATCACATAAAAGGTGCTCTCGAACACCTGCGGTCCAATCTTAACTGGCTACTCAACTTCGCCAAAGACAGCTCTCTTAGAGCCATCAAAAGCCCTCACAACTAAGTTACTTAGCCTCAGGATGGTGTCATCGCAATCCAACTTCATTAAGGCTTTCTTTGGAAGAACATTCAGAGAAGAGCCTGTATCAACCAAAACATGGGAAAACATCACCCCTTTGCACTCCATTGTGATATGCAAGGCTTTGTTGTGATTCTTGCCCTCAGATGTCAGGTCATTATTGGTGAAACCTAGCCCCCGGCTAGCGTTTACATTGGAAACTACCGACTCCAGCTGGTTAACAGTTATCTCCGGTGGAACATAGGCCATATTCAGTACTTTTAACAAGGCTGCTCTGTGCGCCTCAGAGCACAGCAATAGTGAGAGAATGGAGATCTTTGAGGGTGTCTGATTTAGCTGGTCGACTACCTTGTAGTCACTTTTCTTGATAATCCTCATAAACTCATCCACTTCCTTCTCGAATGCGGTCTTAGGAGGAGCTTCCTCGGTAGTAACCTCTTCGGCGGCCATCTGTTTCCCTTTAGCCTTGGCAGCTGCCTCGGCTTCAGTATTCGTGCGTAATGTTGATGGTGCAAATAGGCGTCCACTGCGAGTGAAGCCACCAACCCCTCCAACATTGTCTACAGCGGAGCTACCAATGTCAATGTTTTCTTCGTTAACTTTCTTCCCCTGGCAGTAGATATCAGCCCCATAGTGCCACGGGATAGCACTGTCTTTCTCATACGGAACAGGTCCTGGTATTGTGATGGTGATCGGACCAACCAAAGTCGGTTGAGGGCTGTCAGAGTAAATTGCAACTGGTGCTGAACTTTCTGGGAAATATATTGTTGTCGGAGCGAGTCTCTCGGGAACATATATTTCTTCAGGAGTGAAAGAAAACGTTACTGTCGACACATCATTCTTCACTGGACGGGCCTGATCGAACTGAAGACAACCTTCATCTATCAGTTGCTGAATACCCCTTCTCAAACTGTCACATCAGTTTTCGGCAGCTTGACAATTTCTGCATTCTTCCCCACAACCCGGGAAAATCTGTCCTTTCAGAAGTCGGTCTTTAACCACCGATAGCGAAGTCTTCACCTTAGTCACATCAGAAACCAAATTCAAAGTTTCCCCACTATCAACAGCATTAATCCTCTGCCCGCCGTGAGCCGGCATCGGGTTCTGGATAACATTAGGCACCGGAGCAAAATTGATAGCCTGGGCATCTCTCAAATCTTGTACCTTTAACTGGAGAGCCTTGCAATTATCTGTAGTATGGCCAGGTGCGTTGGAGTGAAAAGCACATCTGGCATTGACATCATAACCTCTAGGCAAATTATTGGGATCGATTGGTGGGGCCAGAGTTCTCAACGTAACCAGATTCATGTCAATCAGCTTGGGAAGTAATACTGAATAAGGCATTGGGATTGGCTCGATGACCCGGTCCGTCTGCCTTGGACGTTGTTGATAGTGTCTCTGCTGACCCAGATTACCTCCTTGTTATTGATTGTTGTACCTGGGTTGTTGTTGCGGATGATATTGCGGTTGAGGAACAGGTGTTGGAATAGTGACTGCGGCCACTTGATCTTGATAATAATTAGGGCGTCCTCTACCCCTGCCTCTGCCGGCATACACAACGCTTGCCTCGCCTTCTTTTCTTCGCTGACCGTTACCAGCAAACGGTCTCTTGGGACCTGATGAGTTGGAAGCACTATTGTCTTGAATTCGGCCCATCTTCAACAGACTCTCGATTCTTTCTCCAGCAATCACTATCTCTGCAAAGCTGATTGACGGGCAAGCAGCCAATCTCTCAATATAATTGCCTTGAAGAGTGTTCATGAACATCTCCGCCATCTCCCTTTCAGACATAGGGGGTTGGACGGACGCAGCAATCTATCTCCAGCGCTGAGCATACTCTCTAAAGGTTTCCTTGGCAGTCTGAGACATACCTTGCAACAAGGTCCGATTTGGAGCCATGTCCAAGTTGTATTGATATTGCTTGACAAAAGCCTCTGCCAAGTCTTTCCAGCTTTTGATGGTAGTACGATACAAATGAGAATACCATTCACGAGAGGCTCCAGTTAGACTGTCTTCAAAATAGTACATCCACAGCTTTTCATCTTCCGTGTGAGCTCCCAACCTTCCCAGATAAGATTGGAGATGAGTGCGTGGGCAAGAAGCCCCGTTGTATTTCTCAAAAGTAGGGGGTTTGAACTTGTGAGGAATCCTTACTCCCTGAACCAGACCAAGATTTGTGACATCAAAGCCTAAGGAATTTCGAGACTCCAAAGATTTGAGCTTCTCAGCAAGCTCATCCATACGGCGAGTGGTCTCGAGGGCCTCGTCGTGCAAAAAAAATTGATCATACTGATAATCTTCAGTAACGGGGCGCCCGTTAATCCGAATTCCTTGATTCACATTGTACCTTCCGCCAATACCATTTCCAACATTCCCTGTGTTGCCAACATTACCCGGGTTTCCATCAGCATTTGCGTTACCCGCGTTACCAGTGTTCACAGGGTTATCAGTGTTCCCAGGGTTACCAGGGTTTCCCTCAGCATTTGGTATCTCCACCTCCGGATCGGGTCTCGGTTGCTCAACCAATTCCCTCAGCTTTTCCTGGCCTTCTGCCATACCAGTCATCAATGTCATGAACTGATCCATCCTTTCACGCATATCAGCCAACTCTTTTTGTACTTGGTCCATCGCTAGCTGTGGACGATTTTCCTTTGTCGGGTACCTGTGGACTCGCTTGGGACCAATAACTGCCTGATACAGGGAACAAACATTAGACACTGCGGTGACACCTGCAAAACAGACAAGGGTTAATATGCATGGTATGCGATGCACTGCTTGTTCAGTTTTAAGGCACCCTCGTTTTGAAAGGGAATACCCTGCAAATGAATAAGCATGAGATGTTGGATGCAAATATGCAGATGATGTTATGCAATGCAAAGGCATGTCAATCAAAATTGATGGATCCGCTTGAACATCTGTCAGGTTGCACTGCCTGGAGAGAAATTCACTGAGGAATATAATACAAGACCAAAACTCTGCTCCAGAAAACCGGGTTGGTTGGAGGTTAAGGTTTCCTGAATTTAGCCTGCCCCTCACTGGTAGGTTCTAAGAACAGAAGTTCGTCAGCTTCAGCCCTTCAGTCGTGAATAATACGTTTACCACTGAAGGTTTGGTATTATTACGGGACAAAAGACCTCCATTGACTCCCCTCAACAGGACATCCTAATAGCAAGTACCCAGTCTCGGGATCCTCGGATTGAGCAATGAGAATGCGCCCACCAGAGCTAACATAATCACGTCTCGGAGGAGAGACCTCGACTGAGTTCTCGGGAAATGGTCACCAGAGTCGACGATTTCTAGAGGAACATCCTGCCGTTACGGAACACCTGTAAGACATAATATATCCAAAAGAAACCTCGTCTGGGTGTGGTTCTTCACGAACGACTTAACGTAGCAACACGCCACGCAAGCCTCATGATTATCCACTCTAAAACCTATGTATACAGTCAAGCCTGGGTAATGGGCTTATCTCTCATAGAACACCCCATCCCAACAAACAAACAAACAGATCCAACAGATACAACAGATGCATACAAGCAGGTAAGCAAATAAAGGTACAAAAGCATGAACACCCAATAAACAAGAAATCACACAAGCTAGGAGGGACTCGCTTAGGGAAGACGGACCAGCAAGAGATCAACTTCTTAGTCTCCCCAGCAGAGTCGCCAGCTGTCGCAACCTGAAAAATACAATGCGCGAAAAAAACAACCGGCGAAAGAAAATAACAGAAGAGTCGCCACCGTGCGTTATTCATCCCAAATGAGGGAAAGGAAACGCTCGAAGTAAACCTGAAAAAGGAAAGGACAACACGGGGTCTCGCAACCAAATCTTGGTTTCGGGAGTCGGTTATGCGAAGGGAAGGTATTAGCACCCCTACGTATCCGTAGTACTCTACGAGATCCACTTTTGTAGTTCTTGTCTAAAGGGTGTGAGTTATCTTGTGTTGTTTACAAAAAAAAAAGGTTAAATGAAATTGACTCGCGCGGATGTCGCATCCACTGCATACGTATCTCATCTGAATATGAGAATCAGAGTCTTCGTAGCTCGGCTGACTTATGGGTTGGGTAATTGTGCTCGCTAAAACATCGCGTCTTATGCCTACGTATCTCATCTGGCCTGAGAATCAGAGCAAAACGTAGTTCGGCTAACTACGGGGTTATGGATTGGGTTTTGGACGAACGACGTCACTACGCAATCTACCGGATGCTCGACCTTTGGAGACTTACTCGCCTGTAGTAGAAGGAGTTAACATGTTGCTTTGGGTTTTAGGGTTTGGGATGCTCAAGGGCAAAAAGGCAGTCCTTGACGAAGGAACCGCGCTACCTGCAGGGATACGAACACATACAAAACAAACATGTATAAAGTAAATGTACCAACAAGGGGCTCAGAAGTAAATAAACAAAAGAAAACAAATGCCTCCTATCGAGGTCTTCCAGCTAAGAAAGCGATAAAATGCGGAAAAGAGGTAAAAGTACCACACGGATAAAGATCTGAAGTAACAGCAATTAAAGGAGTAAGAAACCCAGGGATCTCCCAAGCTAATGCCATCAAAGAAAGGTGAGTCAGTACAGGTAATTGGAATGAACCTCCAGGGGGTATCCCACAAATAAAATGGGAAAACCACGCAAACCATCTTTGCAAGAGTCTGTGAGCCCTCCCAAAAACTCAACAAAAGGGTTAGTGAAACACGATAAGCATTTTTTTCATGGATAACAGTATGGTTTCAGAAACCTCAAACCCTGTGGCATACATTTCAGAAATCATGTGATTAAACATTCAAGGCATAGGTTTCACCCATTCATGCATAATTAAACCCGTGGGCAAAAACATAATGAAATTCATCTATCATACCTCATACATTCAGATGATCCAAATTAAGAGCATAAAATCATGGGAATGAGGCAAACCTGATGGGAGAGACCGGTTGAAATCAAATGGCACGGCTGGGTTTGCAAGGCAATGTTAGGGTTTGCGTGAGATGAAAGTGTGTGAGTCAGATTGAATTTTTCAGAGCTGCCTGGGGGTTGCTCTGAGTTCTCTGTCAGGTTTCTCTCCAGGTTTTGTCAAGGGTTTTGTTTTAAGAAAACCTCATAGTATTTTGCTTCTCTTCCTTTTTCTGTCTGATCTCCCTCTTTTATAACCTGATTTTCATGGCTTTGTGGGCTCAAATGAGAGAGGTCCAAGTCCAAGTTTTTTCTATTATATTTTATTTATTTATTATTATTATTTTTATTTATTATTATTATTATTATTATTATTATTATTTCGTTTTTTTTTAAATAAAGTTTCTTGGATCTAATTCTGATTGACATGATGAAATGCAATATGGAATGCTAAATGAATGCATGAATGAGGGGGGCAAATTTTGGGGTGTTACACCTGAGAAAATTGCTGAAACAGAAAAACTAACCAACCTACAATTTAGCATATGCTGTCTAGTATGAATGTCATAACATTCAGTTTGACGAGCAGAACATATACCATATGCTAAGTCTGTTATTTTCCTGAAAACAGACTGTGCTAAATGTTGTACTGTAGCAGACCAACCAGTCTATACTTCACTATCAGCTTACAGTAATAAATGTCAAAACATCCAGTTTGACATTTAGACAATGATCCTTTGGCCAGGTCTGTTATCCTCTTGAGGTACAGACTGAAATAAATACTAAACTGAAGCAGAAAAACCAACCTGCCTATTATTCAGTATATGTTGTCAATGATGAATATCAAAACATTCTGATTGACATTCAAACAGTATGCTGTGTATCTGGTCTGTTATTATCTTGATAAGCAGACAGACATACAAGCTGAGTTATGGCAGACAGGATTATAACATGCAGGAAGAAAACAAATACAGGAAATTGTTAACCCAGTTCGGTGCAACATCACCTACTCTGGGGGCATACCAAGCTAGGAAGAAGATCCACTATCAGCAGTATTAATTCAGAGTTAAACTCCCCCGTTTACAACTCTTCACTTAATCCCTACCCAATGCAATCTATACATAGGAACTCCTAGATAGAAACCTCCAGTTTCCATTCCTATCACTACAAATACAATGTAATGCTAAACAACTTGAACTTGCTTCACAGCTTCGTTCAAGACCATAAAAAACTCTTACCTACAGGTTTTGAGTTACAAATAATCTCAGCTTTGAGCACTGAGAAACACATGGTAACCTTCCCACAGATTGGGAGGTTTACCTCACACACACCCCTAATTTTACATTATTTGAGGCACATTAATCCTAGGTTACAATATGCTACTTATAACCTAAGCACCCAACTGGATTTGGGCCTTCAGAAATCGCAGCAAACTTCTTCTTTGCTGTTACAAAGTCAGCAGAAACTTCTGCTACAATCAAGGTCTTCAATCTTTTAGTTCCCAAAATATCTCCATATATATCTCCATATTTAGAGCCTATATATTCTGATTAAGTCTTTAAGACCTCCACATGGAAGTTAGGATATTCACCAAATATCCTCACTAATCCCAGAATATATACCTGAATTAATTAATTCAGTTTTCTACACACGTGCGATGTCACAGTCATGATGGCGTGACATCGTACATGACATGTTGGTCCAGATGTTGAACTTCTTCAACCCAACATATTAAAACAATAGAGGCGATTACATTATTTGTTTTACAAAATTAATTCCAATCCTAAGGTATTAACAATGATCCTTGAGGTTATGCAAAATGCAATGTTACGATGCCATGAGGGATCTTAGGGTCAAAATTAGGGTCTTACACCTTGTCATTTCCATCACTTTCCTTGTCTATAAATAGAGTCTTGATTTCAATTGTTTCACCATCCAAACTTAGTTACAACTAGGCATATATCAGTATTGTAAAAGTGGTAATCGCTTCACATCAGAGTGTTGCCACATTGTGTAATCGAGTGTGTAATCGAGTTTGGAGCACTTTGGAAGGAAGTTAATCCTGCCGCCATTTTCATTTCTGTTATGCACTTTATTCAACCCTCCGATTGGAGTAGGTTTTATTGCTTTACCTTTGTCTACTTTATTTTCCCGCACTCGCACTTTACTTTATTTATTTCTCGCACTCGCACTACTTTATTTATTTCCCGCACTCAAATTACTTTGTTTACATTCCGCACTCGCACTACTTTTATTTACTTTCCGCACTGGCACTACTTTGTTTATTTCTCGCACTCGCACTACTTTTATTTATTTCCCGCACTCGCACCACTTTTATTTACTTTCCGCACTCGCACTACTTTTATTTAAATTAAAATGCACCTTTACTTTACCATGTCTAGCTAAACCTATAAAGGTTAGAATGTAAGGATCGTAATTGAACCGATAATCCGTACAATTGTTCGTCGAAACACTTAAGGGCTATTTTGACTTTCAACTTAAGTTTTCCCGCACTTAATTTCCGTTGGGTAAGATCAAAATCCGTCCAACGTATTTTTAAACTTAGTTGTTTTTAACTATTTCAAATACCGCGAAAGAGCTTTGTTTAGTTCATTAGGAGTTTTTAACTTAAAAAGAAAAGTTATTTTAAAACTATTTTCGGACGCGTTTGTAAGTTTAGAGTCTGGTTCGTGAGAACCTCTTTTGGTTAAGAAATTCAGGTCAAAATACTTTTCAACTTAGTCAAGATACTATATTTCTTAAAAATAGGTTTACTACTCTAACACAATGCGCACCTTTTTATAAGTGACAATAAGAGGGTTTGATTAGGGAACACTGCCCATAAGTAATTCTATTAGCAAGTACTTGGATTATTAATTGATTATGTGAATTACATTTGAACCTGTCTTTATTAATTGAATTTTATTTAATACTTTATTTTTCATTGTGTACTCTTAAAACCCCTATTTCGATTACCTTAGATAAACACCGTAACAATAGATAACGATAGATTGACACTTGGTCTCTGCGGATTTGACAATCTTTTATATTACTCTGACGCGTTCGTATACTTGTGAAAAGCACGCATCAAGTTTTTGGCGCCGTTGCCGGGGACCAATTTCGTCAAATTTCGTGCCCTGTTGTTATATCGTTTAGACTTAGGTTATTACCTGTCGGTCAATGCGAAGAACTCGCAACACCAGATGCTTAATATACCCTCTGGCGGAACCTGAACGTTACGCTCGCGCACGTTTATTTTTCCATAGAATTAGGAGAGCTATGGCCGAAGATCAAAATCATAGACCTCTTAAGGATTTCTCCCAACCATCCAACGAAGAACCTAGTTCTAGTATAGTAAACCCAACCATCCCATCGAACAATTTCGAACTTAAACCCTCCCTGTTGCAACTAGTGCAACAGAGACAATTCGCAGGTCTCGCTACTGAGAACCCAAACCAACATTTAAAAATCTTTCTCCAATTAGCAGACACTTTTAAAACCAATGGAGCTTCTCCTAAGGCAATCCGTTTAAGATTATTCCCTTTCTCCCTCAGAGATAAAGCCCTATCATGGTTAGATTCCCTTCCACCCAATTCCATAACAACTTGGGACAACCTTAGAAAAGTATTCCTTGCTAGATACTTTCCCCCAAGTAAGACCTCCGTTCTTCGAAACCACATAATCAAATTTACCCAGAACCAAGGAGAATTGTCGTTCGAAGCTTGGGAGATATATAAAGAGCTGTTAAGAGCATACCCACATCATGGTTTAGAAAATTGGTTAATCATTCAGACCTTCTATAATGGACTTCACTATAACACTAAGATGACCATCGACGCTGCCGCAGGTGGCACACTGATGAACAAACCTTACCCTGAAGCTAGTGCCCTCATCGAAGATATGGCTCAAAACCATCAATCATGGGGAGTCGAACGAGCGACAGTTGAGAAGAAGGAAGTCCAAGGAGGAGTACATGAGTTAAGCTCTATAGACATGATGCAAGCTAAAATGGACGCGTTAGCCCTTAAGGTTGAGCATATGTGTACAAACCCGAATACTGCAACTGCAATTTCGTCGGATTGTGAGATATGTGGAACCAAAGGGCACCAATCTGCATAATGCAGTTTATTAAACGAAACCAACTCTGAGCAAGTAAATTACGCCCAAGGGAACCCATATTGGAATACCTACAACCCTGGATGGAGGAATCACCTGAACTTCTCCTATAAGAACAATAACCCTATCCAAAATACCGCACCTCCGAGACAACCAGGTTACCAAACCCCAAGACCAAATCAACCTATGCAACCTGAGCCACCAAACCCAAGATTGAGTGAACCCAAAACTTCTAAGGAATATACCGAACCCACGAACGAAGTGAAGGAACCAGAGGAATCTGAAAAACAGGAAGGTCAAGAAAAAGGAGAAGAACCTAAAGACAAAACTTATGTACCACCCCCGCCATAGTAACCACTGATACCATATCCGCAAAGACTCAAACAGACCCAGATTAATAACCAGTATCAGAAATTCATTAAGGTTATAGAAAAACTTCACGTAGAAATCCCTTTCACAGAAGCCATCACCCAAATACCTTCTTATGCAAAGTTTCTCAAAGACATCCTTACCAACAAACGTAGACTCAACGATCCGAAGCCCTTGGAATGCAATTCTATTTCCGAGAATAATTTAGCCAAAAAAGATAAAGATCCTGGAAATTTCTCCAGGTGGTGAAATGGTAGACACACGAGACTCAAAATCTCGTGCTAAACAGCGTGGAGGTTCGAGTCCTCTTCAAGGCATAATATTGAGATCTATTATTGAATTGGAATAAGTTCGCCAGCAGATCACAAAGTTTTGGTGATCTTATCTATCTAATGAAATGAATGGAGAGTCCATTTTGAAATCTATATCTTTCTATTTGAAATAGATGATTTTCTATTAATATTCGTTTCTTTCTTTATCCAAGAAAAAGCATTTCTAGTTTGCACAGTACAATCCTTGATCCTGAAAATTTCTACAATAAGATTAGGTAGGTTACTCAGTTCCCTATCCATGATTATGCTATTTACTCGTATTCTTCCTATATTATAGGAAGAATACGAGTAAAACGAATAAGTGAAATTTGGAATGTTTAGCTTTTATATAAAAAAAACAAAATTTAGAATTGGATCAGTGGGTCGTTTTTTCAGTCATTCCTTGAATGGAATTGAATCATAAATCAATACAAGCGACGGAGATACACGATTTAAATAACGGAAAATCCAGTTTTTCAAATTCTTAGATTCATTCATCTAATCTAAATCGAAATGCTTTGTATTTTATTAAGTTTACATTATTTCTAATAAAATTGAAATTAGTATCTGAGTATACTAATATCATTCTATCATTCTTTCTATTCCAAAAAGTATTTCAAGTATATTTATACTACTAGTATAGTATTACTAGTATTTCGTATTCAATATAGTACTAATATAATAAATATAGTATTATTAGAAATCTATTTGTAATGACAGATATGAGATAATAAATAGAAATCTGAGTAGTATCGGTAGTAATATTAGGGCTATACGGACTCGAACCGTAGACCTTCTCGGTAAAACAGATCAAACTATTCTTATCAAAAAGATTTGAATTGTTTTAAAGACCCAACGGAGTTATTGTCATATTGCAAAATATCGGTTTTTTTTTTTGAAAAAAAAAATGTTCGATAACAAAGCAAGTGGTTAATGATATTGAATAATAAATGTAAGTTAATAATCTATTTTCTTGGTACCATCCAATCAATTCAATTGTTTTAAAATTTCAATGATTGAATTTTTAAGGTCAACTCAGTCATCTAGATTATAGACAATACTATATTATCTATGGAATTAGAACCTGAACTTTATTTATGATTCCGTTTTTCTATCTCATTGGTTCTTCTTTTTTATTTCCTCAGCATAGGATTTATACTTAGCATATCATTTTTACCAATTTTTCTTTTTATTGGGAAAATTCTGCCAATTTTTACATCTAGGATTTACATATACAACATAGATCACTGTCAAGGTCAAGAATATCTTTTTTATTATTTAGATTAGAAAATGATATTCCAAAAAAAAATAAGAGACTAAAAAAAAACGGTTGGGTTGCGCCATACATATGAAAGAGTATAGAATAATGATGTATTTCCAGTGCTTCTTCCCCCATGCCGCCTATTGGTACTAGTGGAGTAGGATTCACCTAACCTCATAGGTATATATAGGTATAACCTTTCGCTTAAAGCTACCTAAAATTGAAGCATATTGAGGCTGCATTAATCGGGAATACACGACAGAAGGGATTAATCGTTTTTTTTTATTTCCAAACTTCACCTTCAGCAAGCGTAGGTTTTTTTTTTCAATTTTATTTTATTTGTCTCTGAAGTCGGTAAAAAAAAATAATCAAATCGCACCATCTCTGTAATAAGTGAATGCCTCTTTTTCTCTAGAAGTTGTCGGAATTATTCGTAATAAGATATTGGCTACAATGGTAAAGGAAATCCTATAAATACATTTTTTAAAGAACTATTCCATAAACAAATGATCGATCGCTTTTATTACT
Source organism: Lathyrus oleraceus (assembly GCF_024323335.1). NCBI lineage: Eukaryota > Viridiplantae > Streptophyta > Magnoliopsida > Fabales > Fabaceae > Lathyrus > Lathyrus oleraceus. The sequence continues at coordinate 365,122,987 of NC_066584.1, forward strand.
CTCGTTACTAGCAGATCCCCAAACATACTACTCTGCTTTTATCAAATAAGATTATTCTTGAATCTTGTTCGTGAAATAAAAAAAATCGTTTTCCCACCAGAATAAAGAAAGTTTTCCGAAAAAACCAGCTAGTGGAGGAAGACCTCCTAAGGATAAGAGACATAGGGCTAAAGAGAGAGCCAAAAAAGGATCTTTCGTGTATAATTCTGCATAATCTCGAATGTTATCAGTTCCGGTACGTAGACCAAATAACACAATGCAAGCAAAAGTTCCTAGATTCATGGAGATATAGAACAACATATAAGTTATCATGCTTGCATATCCACCATTTGAGTCTCCAACCATGTTAGTAACATAACCTTCTTCAAAAAGGTCTAAGGGATAAGCTACATAAGCAATAAATTGATTATCTTCTCCAGGAACAGGCTCGATCTCGTAGCAGTGTCCTTTATAACGATCGAGGCTCGTAAGTCCATCGGTCCACACAGTTGCTCCCAATTTATGGCCTACCAAACGATCTGTTATATAAACAGGTAAATGCTCTTTTCCATTATGGATAGCAATGGTATACCCAATCATTATAGGTATAATGGTAGATTTTCTGGACCAAGTTTTGATTATTGTCTTTTCTCCTTTTGTGTTAAGCTTCTTTATTTTTCTTAATAAATTATTCGCTACAAAAGGGTTTTTTCTCGTGAACGTGTCATACTTGTTAATTATTCCTCTTATAATTTGTAAAAAAGTGAAGAGATGGTTGAGTGGACTAAAGCGTCGGATTGCTAATCTGTTGTACGCATTTTTGTACCGAGGGTTCGAATCCCTCTCTTTCCGTTTATTGATGATTTGGCATTTTTTTCTTTTGAACTTATGGAATTTCTTTTTTTTTTACTTCGAGTTGTTTCATGCCATAAATAAACTCGAACACTTAAGAAATCCGTCAGACAGGCGGACTCACACCTCTTACAACCAACACAGTCCTCTGTTCTTGGGGCAGAAGCTATTTGCTTAGCTTTACATCCACCCCAAGGTATCATTTCTAATACATCTGTGGGACAGGCTCAGACACATTGAGTACATCCTATACATGTATCATAAATCTTTACTGAATGTGACATTATATCTATAGTAATTGTTGATGTTCAAAACCTAAACCGGAAGTTGTTATAGATGCCATAACAAAACTTCGTAAGAAAATATCTCGAGAAATCGATGAAGATCCAATTAGTTATCAACGAGAGAATAGGTCTTTTACTACCAACCACAAATTTTATGTTGGACGCAGTACTCATACCGGCAATTCTAATCAAGGATTATTCTATTAACCCGTGCCAATAACTAGAATAAAAAAAAGGGGAATGTCAATGCATCTGGGAATAAACGATTGATTTCGATCAAGAGACCTGCTAGAGCCGCGAACCATAAAGTACTTGCCACTGGTGCCATAGAGAGATATGTTTTTAGATCTCGCATTTCAAATCCTCCTTCGTTTTTTCTTGTAATTTGTAATACATAATAATACAGAATATAGGAATATTATTCAATGTTTTTTTATTAATAAAACCACTTGGATTTGTCAGGGGAAGTCCGAATCCAAATTGAATTGTACAACAATTAATTAGATATTTTTTATAGTACTATTTTAATACTTAAATATTATTATTTTATTTATTTTATTCAAAGAATTATATTATAATTAAATATTAAAGTCTTCCATCTTGCAAATAAGGCATATCCTGTCTAGACAAAATCTTTGAAACGATACCTTTATTTCCATGTCTCCCGGCCACTTTATCACCTACTTTGATTTCACGTTTCTGTGAAATATATATATGAATCGTTTCTGGATTATAGCTAGAACCCGCTTTTTTGTGGATCCATCTCACATCAATAACTCGGCCCCTACCACCTATAGGTAGTTTTAGACAAGTTTCCTTTGAGGTGGATACCTGAATCCCAAGTATAGCCTATGATATATCGGCTGTGGAAGTAGGTCAACATTTTTATTGGCAAATAGGGGATTTTCAAGTGCATGCTCAAGTACTTATTACCTCTTGGGCTGTAATTGCTATCTTATTAATTTCAACCATTCTAGTTGTTAGAAATCCGCAAACTATTCCCACGTCTGGTAAGAATTTCTTTGAATATGTCCTTGAATTCATTCGAGACATGAGCAAAACTCAGATTGGAGAAGAATATGGTCCATGGGTTCGTTCAATTCGGTAGAACGCGGGTCTCCAAAACCCGATGTCGTAGGTTCAAATCTTACAGAGTGTGATACCATTCTTCTAAAATTGAGACTAAAATGATGGGATAACAGTCTAATCCAAAGTGTTAATTTGATCTCCTGTCAATTAGGAATATATATATATTATATTATATATATATATATATATATATACATATATATATATATATATATTATATATATACTATATATATATATATATATATATATATATATATATATATATATATTCCTTGTCTTTTGGGAAGTCATGTCATCGAAAAAGCTTTTCTAGACTTAGGATCTAGTGTGAACTTAATGCCTTTAGCAGTTTGTGAAAGGTTAAATTTAGGAGAATTACAACCTACTAAGATGTCACTTCAATTAGCCGATAGATCTGTTAAGTATCCGATAGGCATATTAGAAGATGTCCCTGTTAGGATAGGTCAGTTATTTATCCCTACTGATTTCGTTGTCATGGACATCAAAGAGGATTATGATATACCAATCCTTCTAGGTAGACCATTCTTATCAACTGCAGGAGCCATAATAGATGTCAAGAGAGGAAAGTTAACCTTTGAGGTAGGTGACGAGAAGATAGAATTTATACTTTCAAAATTTCTTATGGCACCTGTGATGGGAGGCGCATGTTATGCCATAGATATCATTGATGAATGCGTTAGGGAAATAGAACAACAAGAAATCATAAAAACAATTAAGTTGCCATCAACTCTCATACTGGAAGATGATAACTTTAGGAAGCCCTACATCGATGATAACCTTTACGAATGTTTATCCCTTACCCTAGATCCTATGCCATGCCCCTTAGAAATCAACCTTAGAACTTAAGGAACTGCCTAAGAACCTGAGATATGAGTTCCTCGATGAAGAGATAAACCGTCCAGTTATAGTCAGTGCTACATTGAGCCAAGAGGAAACAAACCAACTCTTAGATGTTTTACGAAGATATCCCTTAGCCTTAGGATATAATATCTCTGACCTAAAAGGTATAAGCCCATTCGTATGCATGCATCAGATTTCGCTCGAAGAAGATTCAAAGCCCTCCAGAGAACATCAGAGAAGAATAAACCCTATAATGAGTGATGTTGTTAAAAAAGAAGTTCTTAAGTTACTTGAGGCAGGTATAATCTATCAGATCTCAGATAGTAAGTGGGTGAGCCCTGTGCATGTAGTACATAAAAAGGGAGGCATCACAGTAGTGCAAAACGATAAAGGCGAACATGTAGCAAAACAGATAGAAGGAGGATGGCAGATGTGCATAGACTACAAAAAGTTAAATAAAGCAACCACGAAGGATCATTTCCCTTTACCATTTATAGACCAGATGTTGGAGCGTCTAGCCAGACACTCTTACTTCTGCTATCTAGATGGATACTCTAGATTCTTCCAAATACCTATCCACCCCGAAGATTAAGAAAATACCACCTTTACATGCCCTTATGGAACTTGTGCCTACAGACGAATGCCATTCAGTCTCTGTAATGCCCCAGCTACTTTCCAGCGCTGTATGATGTCAATCTTTGCAAATTACCTAGATAGCATCATGGAAGTATTTATGGATGATTTCTCGGTTTACGGATTTGATTTCCAAAATTGTCTTGCTAACCTTGAGAAAATCCTGGAGAGATGCGTGGAGGTGAACCTTGTGCTAAATTGGGAAAAATGTCATTTCATGGTCACCGAAGGGATTGTTTTAGGACATATAGTTTCCGAAAAAGGTATTGAAGTAGATATAGCTAAGATAGAAGTCATAAAGAATCTAAAACCACCCAAAACTATCAGAGAAGTCTGAAGTTTCCTTGGACATGCTGGATTCTACCGGCGTTTTATCAAGGACTTCTCCAAAATAACTAAACCTTTAAATGAAAGATGTTGAATTCATTTTCGATGGGAAATGTAATGAAGCATTTAATCTTTTAAAGCAAGCGTTGATTTCAGCACCTATTATGCAACCCCCTGATTGGTCAAAACCTTTTGAGATAATGTGCGACGCTAGTGATTATGCCATTGGAGCTATTCTAGGACAAAGAAAAGATAAAAAAATTACATGCGATTTATTATGCCAGTAGAACCCTAAACGCTGCCCAACTTAACTATGCAACAACTGAAAAGGAACTACTAGCTGTGGTTTTTGCTATAGACAAATGTAGATCTTATCTAGTAGGAGCAAAAATTATAGTTTACACCGATCATGTTGCCATTCGTTACCTACTAAGTAAAAAAGATGCCAAGTCCAGGTTACTCTGATGGATTCTGTTACTACAATAGTTTGATTTAGATATCAAAGATAAAAAAGGCACTGAAAATGTAGTAGCTGATCACCTCTCTAGGCTAGAACACCTGAAACCAGACTTAGTATCCATAAATGATGATTTTGCCTATGATAGACTAATAGCTAAACTAGAAACCATTGAAGATGATAGCCTAGGCCCTCATGAGCACTTCCAAAAATCCTTAGCAGTAAGTAACGTGCCATGGTATGCAGACTTTGTTAATTACCTAGCTGCTAATATCGTACCCCCTGATCTTGACTACCACCGCAAGAAGAAGTTCTTCAACGATGTGAGAAACTTTTATTGGGACGACCACTCCTTTTCAAAAGGGGTAAAGACGGCATTTTTTGCCGTTGCGTTCTAGAAGAGGAGGTAAAAAGTATAATTGAGCATTGTCACTCTGCACCCTATGGTGGACATGCGAGCACCTCTAAGACATACGCCAAGATTCTTCAAGTTGGCCTATTCTGGCCTACCATGTGGCGCGATGTCCATGCTTGCATTGTCAAATGTGATAGATGCCAATGCACGGGAAATATTTCAAGACGTGATGAAATGCCTCTAAGAAACATTCAAGAAGTAGAACTCTTCAACGTTTGGGGTATAGATTTCATGGGACATTTCCCACCATCCTTTGGAAACAAGTATATCTTATTAGTTGTGGACTACGTGTCTAAGTGGATTGAAGTTATAACTCAACCCACAAACGACACTAGAGTGGTGATCAAGTTATTTAAAAACTATTTATTCCCTAGATTTGGAACACCCCATTTAGTCATAAGCGATGGAGGATCACACTTCATATCGAGAATATTTGATAAACATTTAAGAAAATATGGAGTTAAGCATAGAGTAGCGACACCATACCACCCACAGACTAGTGGCCAAGTAGAAGTATCCAATAGGGAGATAAAACAAATTCTAGGAAAAATTGTTTCTATATCTAGAAGAGACTAGTCTCAGAAGCTCCAAGAAGCATTATGGGCCTATAGAACCGCTTTTAAAACCCCTATAGGAACAACTCCCTACCAACTAGTTTATGGAAAATCCTGTCATTTACCTTTTGAATTAGAGCATAAGGCCTATTGGGCCATTAAAACTTTGAATTTAGATTACCTGACCGCTGGTGAAAAACCTATCCTTGACATTCACAAACTGGAAGAACTCAGGCAATTTGCCTACGAGAATGCCAAAATATACAAAGAGAGAACCAAAGCTTGGCATGACAAAAGAATTGTGAAAAAATATTTCAATATAGGCGACCCTGTTCTCCTGTTCAACTCTAGGTTACGATTTTTCCCTGGGAAGCTGCGTTCAAGATGGACTGGCCCTTTCAAAGTATCTAAGATTCTGAGATTCAGAGCTGTAGAAATCAAGAACGAAACTTGTAGTCTATTCATTCTAAATGGGCAAAGACTGAAGCTCTATGAAGGAGGAGACATTCCAACAGACTACTCGAGCCACACTCTGATAGATCCACCAATTCCTACGACAGGTGTATAAGTTCTGAGCGTCAAGCTAATGACGTTAAACAAGCGTTGCTTGGGAGGCAACCCATAGTTTTCTTATCTTGTTTTAATTTTTTGCATTTATTTACTTTATTTTATTTTTAATCATATTTTTGTCAGGACTAAATATCATTTGCAATGTTTGTGTTTTCAGGATCCTTTTTCCCTAACCTTTGCAGGATGCAGAACTTTGATGACATGCACGTAGCTTTCAGAGATGACGCCCAGAGGGAGCGTTACATAGCTCTCTACCAGCGCCATATGGCACCTACACGCTATCCAGACCAAGATTGCATGGAAGCCCTATGCATTGAGCCGAGCATCAGATTCCTGTGCCACCAACTCCAATGGGATGAATTCGCTGATGACCTGAGCAACACCTACAGGAACTTGTCTTTGGAGTTCCTCAGTTCGTTTGATTATGATCCTTACTCCGGACCAGATGGACATGCTGTTTTCAGGCTATTCGGGATTGAGTACTCTTTCTTCCAGAAGGAGTTCGGTGACTTATTAGGTTTTCAGACTACCCCCGACGCTATCCCTGAGACGCCGATGGGATACTTTCTAGGTAAGGAAGTGGAGAAATTCTGGAGCGATATCTCTGGTGGAGGGAGTCAGGATCCTTCTACTCAGTTGTCCCAGGCTATCCACAACCCTGCTATGAGGTATTTCCATATGATATCGGCGTACTCTTTTCTTGGAAGACCAGATGCTGAGACTTTGTTGAGTAAGGAGGATATGTTTTTGTTATTTTGTGCATCCCAGTCTCGCCCTGTCGCATGTCAGAACTTTCTGCTGTGTGGCCTTAGCAGTGTTGCCAGATCATCCGAATGAGTTATTCATGTAGGAGGGATTGTCACACAGATTGCCATTGCCTTAGGTCTATCCCGCAAGCTGCTCCATCTCAGGACTTTCTGTGGCTACACTACTATGGATATCGATTTCTGCTTGACCAGAGGATTGATGAGGAGATCCTCTTTCAATCCCAGACAATTCAGATTGTTGATTGATAGCGAGACGGTACACTACTTTACACTGCCAGACCCGATGATGACCAGTGTTCATGATCCAGCTAACTGGAGTTATGCTTTGGAGGGTCATGGAGAGACTGTTGAGGAGCCTAGATCTCCTCCTGTTGCTGATTATACTCCTACGCCGCCTTCACCCAAGATTATTGTGCTCTCTAATAATTTATCTTTGCAGACCCCAGATATCCACATGCAGATTGTCGAGTGTCGCAGAGAGACTGCCGAGCTTAGGTAGGAGGTGGCTGACCTTACTTTACAGATGGCGGTATCCGATCTTACACATGCTACTGTGGCTGACTGTTTGTACCAAGAGATCGCAGAGCTTCGTTAGGAGATAGCCGTACTTCGTGGCATTGAAGTGTGGGAGGAGATTTTATCGCTTTTTATTTTCCTTTGCTGTTTTTAGTTAGATTGTTTATTTTTATTGCTTTTTAGTTGTTTACTTTGTTTTATTTTGCTTTTAGTTAGAGTGTTTAAGAAAATGCATGTGTTTGACGAGTCACCAGTATAGTGTATCTTTAGTACACCTTAACCTCCCCATTCCTTTAGCCCTTCCAAAAAATTTTTGCAAAAGAAAACGGTGTTATTCTGAAAGTTTTTGGGCTTTAAGACAGGTTTGAGTTAGGATGTGGTGACTTGGGAGAACTTTTTGAAACATCAGTATCGCTTTAGCACCATAGACTTCATGAATATAGGAATCACTCCCAAAACCCCATATACCATGGTCTTAATTATCATTTAAGTATAGTCCTCAATAGTTTATTCTAGCAGTCAGCTCTGGCCTAAGCATCCTCTACGTAGGGGACCGATGAACATAAGTGAATGATCCAGTGAAATAAATAAAAGAAAAAAAAGGCAACTCCGGTATAGGTAACCCTCACAAAGTCATTTAAACCAAAAAGTTGTAAAAATTTGCTGCAAAAGAAAAAAGAAAAAGAAAAGCTCACCCACTGTTAGTTGGTTCAGAGGTATCTGGCGCTGAACTCGGTAGGGCGGATTACGATCCGATCCTCCACAACTGCATTTGGGTCAAATAAAAGGGTTTACACAGATTTATGTGCCAGAAACCTCATGTTTAGGATCAGAATCACTAACCGGTCACTCTGCTATGAAGCGTGTACGGATAACGGGCTTAATGTGATTGCGCCTGAATGAAAAGGACCCAAAAAGAGATGAAGAGGTAGGCCTAGGTATTTTGGGATAATATGGGTTGGTTAATATAGGAATGGAGTTTATATCCGTGTCAGCGGATAAGTGTCATCACGATACCCTTAGTTCACTCAGTTAGTACCTATCACTGCATCCCGACTTGAACTTAGAATCCTTTCTAGCCCGAATCACTCGTTGACACCGATTTTTCTTCTTTGAGCTTTTAAGTGTTTTGCTTGAGGACAAACAAGGGTTTAAGTGTGGGAGAATTTGATGACACTAAAATTCACCGTATTCTCGACTCCGATTTCGTATGCATTGTAGTTGTTTTATTGTTATTTTGTTTTGTTATTACTATGTTTTTCTTTATTTTCAGGTTTCCAGTCTGATCAGAGCCCCGATCGAGAAAAGGAGTGAAAATGAGCTAAAAAGCCTAAAAATCAGCATTTTGTACTTGTGGCTCCCACTGTGGCTGGCGCCATGGGTCCATCCATGACGTGTCATAGTTCAACTTTTCCTCAACTACCACATCTCCCACTATCTCCACTTGGGCGCCACAATTTACTCTTATGGCGGGCGCCATGGTGTTGTGGAGGGGGCCACAAAGATGTTTCCCTCCCAAATTTAAACTTAGGGGCATCCTTGTCAGTTCCATCATTTTCCTTGCCTATAAATAGAGTCTTGATTTCAATTGTTTCACCATCCAAACTTAGTTACAACTAGGCATATATCAGTATTGCAAAAGTGGTAATCGCTTCACATCGGAGTGTTGCCACATTGTGTAATCGAGTGTGTAATCGAGTTTGGAGCACTTTGGAAGGAAGTTAATCCTGCCGCCATTTTCATTTTTGTTATGCACTTTATTCAACCGTCCGATTGGAGCAGGTTTTATTGCTTTACCTTTGTCTACTTTATTTTCCCGCACTCGCACTTTACTTTATTTATTTTTCGCACTGCCTTTACTTCGTTTATTTCTCGCACTCGCACTACTTTATTTATTTCCCGCACTCACATTACTTTGTTTACATTCCGCACTCGCACTACTTTTATTTACTTTCCGCACTGGCACTACTTTGTTTATTTCTCGCACTCGCACTACTTTTATTTATTTCCCGCACTCGCACCACTTTTATTTACTTTCCGCACTCGCACTACTTTTATTTAAATTAAAATGCACCTTTACTTTACCATGTCTAGCTAAACCTATAAAGGTTAGAATGTAAGGATTGTAATTGAACCGATAATCCGTACAATTGTTCGTAGAAACAATTAAGGGCTATTTTGACTTTCAACTTAAGTTTTCCCACACTTAAGTTTCGTTTGGTAAGATCGAAAGCCGTCCAACGTCTTTTTAAACTTAGTTGTTTTTAACTATTTCAAATACAGCGAAAGCGCTTTATTTAGTTCATTAGGAGTTTTTAAATTAAAAAGAAAAGTGATTTTAAAACTATTTTTGGACGCGTTTATAAGTTTAGAGTTTGGTTCGTGGGAACCTCTTTTGGTTAAGAAATCCAGGTCAAAATACTTTTCAACTTAGTCAAGATACTATATTTCTTAAAAATAGGTTTACTACTCTAATGCAATGCGTGCCTTTTTATAAGTGACAATAAGAGGGTTTGATTAGGGAGTACAACTCGGTTCTGAATACGCGAAAGCGACAGTTATCGTTAAATTGGTTCTTTTCAAAGTAGGAAACACTGCCCATAAGTAATTCTATTAGCAAGTACTTGGATTATTAATTGATTATGTGAATTACATTTGAACCTGTCTTTATTAATTGAATTTTATTTAATACTTTATTTTTCATTGTGTACTCTTAAAACCCCTATTTTGATTATCTTAGATAAACACCGTAACAATAGATAACGATAGATTGACACTTGGTCTCTGTGGATTCGATAATCTTTTATATTACTCTGACGCGTTCATATACTTGCGAAAAGCACACATCAATCATGCACATGGAGGATGGTAGAACAGGAGCTTATAACATGACCAATATTGGAGTTTCAAACATTCATGCCAAATAACAAGGATTCAAAGGTCAAGAATCAAAATTCGACCTTAGGATTGGAATCAGAACCAGGACTTAGGGTTTTAGGATAGAAAGGGTTTGGGTTGACTTTGGTCAAAGTTGACCAAAAAGTCAACTGTTGTCTAAAGTCAACATTTGGTCTAAGTTCACTTTTTGTATTTTTCTCATGGAATGGATAATGGATTGTAATGATGGATTGAATGGAATTAATACTTGTATTTGAATGAATTTTATGCTTGTAATTATCTTGTATGTACATGAATCAAGACTTATAATTAACTTTGAATTGGATTAATCAAACCATGGTATGTAATGAATTATATGATATGGCCAATGAACTTTGAAAAACCAACCACATAACCCTATGAAATTAAACCTTGAATGAACGATACATGACAAGACTTGAGTGTGAATGGACTATGACTTAAACCAATGGGAGTGTATAAATGATACAAGACTAAGATGAATTCTTAAACCCTAGCTAAGGCCATAGTGGACAATGACTATGACCTAACCAAAGATCCATGAACAAAAACACCAAGCTATTGAAACCAATCAAGGCATGAACTGTTAAAAAAAGATTTTGGTTCTGCAATATATCTTTAAGTTTTGATGATAACAAAGAATGAAACAATGGTACCCTAATAGTTTTCTCTAAGTGTGCATGTTTCTAAGGAAAAATGAATATGAGGAAATCAACATATGGCATCTGACTTAGTCCAGAAAAGCTGATCCAGGATGGAGAAATCAGAACTGACTCTGAACAAGAACACTTCTAAAAAGAAATCACATACAAAATTTGACATTGTAGTTCAAATCTGATATCTGAAGACTTTATATTTGATGACTCTGCAAGACAACATCAGAAGACACTCTATCTGAAGACTATTCTAGCTAAACATCTGAAGTTTATTTGAAAGAATTTTATCTGAAGACTATTCTAGCTTGTAAGACCCTAATTTTGACCCCAAGATCCCTCATGGCATCATGTTATTGCACAAGTGCATTGCCTCAAGGATCATAGCATGTGTGACTCCTTAACCCTAAGGTTGGGATTTGTTTGAGTGTTTTGAGATCACCAAGCATGCTTGTATTGTATATTATTGCTTTTCTTATTTGATTACTAACCAAAAGCACAAATATATGTCACTAACTCTTTTTGTTTTGAAGCTCAAGTGATCATGTGCTCCAATGCTCCTAGGAGGCTCTTAAGCCCAAGGAAATGGCCAGATGAAGATGAGCAAAAGCATGACAATGGTCCACAATGTTCCTAATCATCATATTTGTCTCCCAAGTATCTCAATTTTCCAATTTGATCAAGATAACCCAAAGGACTTGAGGATTGTTTCCCAAGGAAACCCTAATTCAACTATGCTTTGACTGGGCCTTGCCCATGAAGCAATCTCAACCTCTGATCAAATTTCATCAAGGTAAGTTCTTTCATTCATCATTTTATGCATATATGAGCCTATTTGAGGATCCTCAATCATTTATTCATCAAGATTGGAAGTTTGGCCTTGAAAAGTTGACCAGTCAAGTCATCTGACTAAGCTGAGCACCATTGAGATATAACTTTTGATTTGTTTGTCAAATGAAGATGACCCCAAGAGAAACAATGTTCTTAAGAACCATATGAAAAACTTTCATGTTCATAAAAAATCCATTTTAAACTTGGAAGGTCATCATTCATTTTCAAACATTATAGGTCATTTTGACTGAAACCCTAATTTTGGGTCAACTTACCAAGGGCATAACTTCCGTAATTTTTATTATTTTTAGGTGATACAAAATGAATTGGAATGCTTGAGATGTCTACTTAAAAAGATATGTTGGACAAAATTTCATAATCATAAAAGAAATACATGTGATAATACAAAACATTATAGGTCATATTGGACCTAATTCATTGAATTTGAAAAAGTACCAAACTTCAAACGCCCATAACTTTGTCATAGAAAATACAAATAATGCAAACTTTGAGTCTACATTGATCATCTTGAAAATATATATAACTTTTATGTTGGAGGTTTTCCCATTTGAATCTTGCATCATCAAAACAGAGGGGTTTGATTAAGCTTGCTTTTGGTGAAATTTTTCAAAGTGTTTTGAATATGTTTTGTACTTGGATTTTCACAGCCAGTTTTCATCAATTTCCAATTTCCAAATTAATTTTTGCCCAACTTATTTTTTGTTCCTTATTCCAAGGGCTTTCCAACCATTACTCACAATACTCTTTTGGACTTACCATTTGAGACTTTCGAATCCATTTCCATTTCGGTGCATTTTGGTATTTCATGTTATAACTTGGTATGCAAGCTGATTCCATTTCATGTACACGTACAAATTCTTTCCATATGAACTCAGCATGATTTTGCAGCCATCATTGGGCCTTCCACACGCATGTACAGGCCCATGCATCCAATTTCAATTTGCCATGCACATGAGAGAAGTGTGATCATTTGAGACTTTCAGCTATAAATAAAGCTTCCCTCTCATTCATTCATCAACCTTTTGGAGATCTGAATTGTTGCAGCATTGAAACCATAGCCATACCAAAGGAATTTGATCAAAAATTTTCTCACTTTCGAGCTTGAAATTCAGCATCATTAGTTGGTCTTCAAAGCTTAATTCCTTAGACTTTCACTTCCACTGTATCCCTAGAGCAAAGAGGAGCCAAGATCTTGAAGGATTTGTGGCCTGAAGTGCTCCAATTCAGAGGTATATCTTCAAACTTTTTGGATTTAGAACTCTGAATTCAATGTAGCATTCTTGTGTTTGTGTGGTTTTCTGAAGTCCTCACACTTGAGGCAAGCCAATGATGGTTTCAATTCATCATTTCATGAGCTTACAGTTTGAACACCATGATCTTCTTCCTCACATTTCTCTCAATATAGGAAGAGTGAGGAAGATCCAATGGTACAGTGATGATCTCCACCACCATCACCACGTGTGCACCTTCACATCCCTTGGTTATGGTTCTCACGTTTTAATCGTGTGCATCCATTGTGTTTACTTCATTTAATACATGTTGCTACGCGTTTGACTTGGTTGCACCGTGTTCTCCATGATCTGAGCCATTCAGTCTTGCCACGTCAATTAATGAAGTCCATCCCATGGCGTTGTTTTTTCCATTTTATTCTATTTTCTTTTATTTTCAGTTAATTCATTTGATTTTCAAAAATTCATAAAAAATTTATTTGAAGTCATAAAAATATGAGACCAATGCCAATTTTTTCTTGAAAAATCTAGTTTCAAATTTTGATTTTTAATTATTTTTGTGACTTCATTTGATATTTTTCATGGATTATTTGATTTTTAATAGTTATAATTCATTTTAAAATACTTTCTGACTTTTGAAAAATCCAAAAATATTTTCATAGCCTATATGGATCATGATAAGTCAATGAAAATTAGTCTCGTCAATTTCTTATTTAATTTGAGATTTATTTGAGATTTTAGTTCATATCGTGCTGTTTTTAATGATTTTTAATTGCTTTCTGATTTCAAAAATTGTTGAGAAAATTAGTCAAAGCTTGTTTGACTATGTTGAACCTATGAGAATTTAATTGGACTTGTTGAAGTTGATTTGAATTGAATTTGCGGTTTGACATTATTTGTTTATTTTTTATTTTCATTTTATTTTAATTCAAAAAATACCAAAAAAATATTGTTGACTTGTTGACTCGTTATCTTCATTTCTTTTCTGTTTGGTGTTGATTGATGATGATTTGATTCACATTTGATCAATTGAATTTGGTTGTGGTCTTCTTTTTCCCTCCCTTTCATCTTCATCCATTTCTTTCCATCAATGGCCAATGAGTTAAAGTCTTATGGTTGGTCTTGACAAATGAGAGGTTTAACCTTCTTTGATCCAAACCAAACTCAACTTGATCCATGATCAAGTGAGTTGCTTTGTGTCCAAGATAGGTTGCTTCTTGGTCAAGCAAATAACCTAAAGTCAATACAAGGCCCTTCCCATTTTGTTTTGGCATGGCAAGTTTATGGAGCTTGGCTTACTAGTCATGATCTCTAAGTTGTGTTCTTTGCCTATATTTTTATTGACCGGCCTCAGATAGGTGTGACTACTACATTAGTCCACTTACGATTTCTTAACATAGTACTACATTGTCTTATGACAAGCTAACATAACCTCCACTAATTACTAACTTTAATTTGAGCATTTAATTTCTTGCCATTTACTCTTAATGTCATTTATTTCTTGCTCATTATTCATATTGATTTTCCCTTTGCTCACTTGACCACATATTTTATGTTTATGTCATTTTTCTTTTGCTCATTTGAGCTCATTATTGTATATAAATATATTGCTATCTTATGTTTGCTTTGTGTTTGTTTGTGTGAACCAAATGTAAAAGGAGAAAGGACTTAGAATTAGGACTTACCTATGCTTAAAGGAGTTCAAGAGCAACTAGGCCTCATGCCTTTAGAATACAAAAACTTGTTGAAAAGCAACTAGGCCTCATGCCTTTAGAATGCTAACTTTTAAAGTTGACCTCAAAGGACTTCTCCTCCAAACGTATTCTTTGTCCATTCCCCTTATTGTGTTGTGAACTTTTTGATGTTTGCTCTTGTGTGATAGGGATCCCATCTTGAGATTGTGAAAAGAGGACCATTGTCATGAGTAGCCAAGTTAAGAGACAAGCCAAATGGAGATCCTAGGAGCTTGAATTCAAATTGTTTGATTGCTTGTTTTTGTGCTAAGTCCAAAGGAAAGGAGCATCTTGAATCATCTCTATGATTCCAAGAAAAGGAACTCCAAGGGTTTATCTTTTTCCTCTTATCTTTGTATACTTTAGGACTAGCAATTCTCTTCTTCTCCTCACTCTAACCAAGCCCAAAAATCATTTTCTAAACTTTAACTTTGTTCCATATTAGAAACCTAGGCCTTAAGCCTTTGATTTTTCAAAACTCTTTTCATGAATACTAATTATGAATAAACATTAATCCAACTTTGACTTCATTTTGTAAATAAGTCTAACTTGTAAATATAACTCACTTCAAGTTGTTTTGTGGTTCCAATGACCACTTTGTTAAAACTGAAATTCTGGTATCAGATATGAGATGTCGAAGGTAATGTCACGACACTAATATCTGAACAATACAAACAGGATAAAAGATAAAGAACAGTAATGCAAGAGACACAAGAAATTGTTAACCCAGTTCAGTGCAAACTCACCTACGTCTGGGGGCTACCAAGCCAGGAAGGAAATACACTAAATAGAATCAGTTCAAAGACTCTCAGTAAACAACTTCAAGTTACAGTCGTATCACCTAATCTCTACCTGTGTGACTTCTACCTAAGAACTCTTAGATATGAGATCCTACTCACTCCCCCTCAATCACAGCAGTGGTATTAAACAAGAATTACAATGAAAAGAAGACACTCTTCAAAGACACACACTTGATCTTACATAAAAGCTGCAATCAAGTAGACACACACTCATGCTTCAAAGCTTAGAGTGACAAATTACAACTCAAAAATCAGACCAATTCAATCATCTATAGATGAGTTGAATGGCTTACAATTCACACGACCACACAAGACTTAAACCCTTATTCTCTCTCAATATTTCGTTCGTTATTTCTTATGTATCAAATCAGGTTTTCCATGTCCTTTTTATAGAAGCAACTGGCTGGGCTTAGACATCATAAAACCCTAAAACTATTTTCCATTCATATCTTCTCATGACAGTTGATTATATCTCCTTGGAAAATAAGTCAATCTAGTTGTAATTATTGATTGATAGTGTGTTCAATCAACTCATCAATCATACATATATTGCCATTAAAAACTCAATCACATAATACATAACATTCAGACTGAATATTCTGTATACAGATGTCATGACATCGGGTCTGACATCTCAGTAAAATCCTGCATAATCACATTTTAAACATCCAGCAGGTACATGATATCTTATGTTAAGACAACATATGTGACACCTTGTGAACACTCTAGGTTTTACCAAAATTGTTGTCAACACAAGAACCAACAAACTCCCCCTTTGGCAAATTTTGGCTAAAACATATAACAGTCTATTTGTTCACAAGAGTACAAAACATATCAGCAGTTAAGCAGCAGCAGAAGTAATAACCACACAATTACTAGCTATAATTGCAATTAGTAATAAACACACATTAAACTCATATGTGTTTCTTCTCCCTCTAAGTGTGTTCAACACAGACATATCCTTCAACAACACCTGTAATATTCAGAATCACCCCATCTGACATATCCTTCAACATCACCTGTATAACACAGAACATCATCCTGTTCAACATCAGACATCTCCTTCAACATCACCAGCTGTCATCACATATTAACTGCAGCTCTGCAGCTCTCCACATATTAACTTCTCCCCCTTTTTAGTCAAAATAGACAAAAGAGACCAATAAATGTCAATTAGTCCAGCAGAGAATGTCACATAGAATGTTATAACATATAAAATGTTAAAACAAATTGTCAGGTGTTACAGAACCATAATTATTCACAGCTATATAAGCTGAGATAACAGAAATCCAGAGAACTCACAAAGAGAACCCAAAAAATTACATCATGGCATCAAACAACCAAACAAAACACAAACATTAAACAGCAAGCATCCAAGCATCCAAGCATCCAGATCATACATCATTATAATAGGGGGGGACCATCTTCACCATAACTCAGCCTGAGGAGGTAGCATCTTCATCACCTTCAGATCCAGAACTGCCACTAGATTGATCTTGAGATTCAGACCTCTCACTTGAGGTGTGGGCATTTGTTTCCTTGGCTTCACCAACATTATCCATACCTCCTTGCTCCAAGCTACTAATTAGAACCTCTAGAGCTTCTTTCCTAGCCTTAGCCACCCTTATCCCAGTCTCCAATTCCTTGCATGTCTCTTTCAGTTCAGCAATCAGGCCACCTTGAGAGGTTGGCTTCTTCATCGCAGATGTCATGACAATGTCATTGACACGACTGCCTTCAAATAACTTGTAATGCACTGACAATGGAGGTTTTATTCTACTAGGGATATCACTGGTGCTCAAAATACCAGGTTATTGGCTTAGAATTATCCCACAAATTATTGAGGGATAAGCAATTGGCAGCTTCACTGCATTTGTGGAAGCATGTTTGACAATTTGTTCAAACATGAACCTTCCATAATCAAAGTTAAGCTTGGTTCCAATAACATATATTATCCTTCCAAGAGCATTGGAGATTGTTGAGATGTGGTTTGTTGGTACCTAGTTGGCTGACCCTATCTTATGCAAGATAGCATATTTCACAATTAATTTTCCAGCAGAGAGATGCTTTTTTCTTGGCCATTCCTTGACCTGACCAACAGTGATTTTCCTACAGACTTCATTGTCTGTGGCCTCCAATTCAACAACACCATATGTTCCTCTTCCTAGGAACTTATTGATCACAGTAGGAGAGAGCCTTACACACCTTCCTCTAACAAACACCTTGCAGAATTCTTTGTTGTTCTTGTCAGCAATATCCTCAGGGATGTTCACCACAAACTCCTTAACCAGACTTTCAAAACATTGGGGTAATCCACTATCTGTTTTCATTAAACCAACACACTTGATCAACTCCATAACCACCTTAACTTCCACAACATCCTTTCCTAGTTCCATTTCCACAGCTACTCTCCTCTCTATTACAAATTTCCACTTGGCTGCACCATCTTCCAGATGGAAGGAAATGTTATCCAAATGCACAGTTGCAACCTTTGCAGGAGATTTTCTAACAGTTTGCTTTTTGGCAGGAGAGATGTCTGGGACATCGTCTTCAACATCATCCTATGAATCAGAACTTTCTATGACCTTTCTCTTCTTGACCTCCACTTTACTCCATGATTTTGAAGGACCTACAGCAGTAGCCTTCTTACTAGTTCTGGTTGTCATCATCTCAGCCACAAACCTCCCTTTCCCGGTCTTCATTCTCTTAGCAACCCTTGTCTCCAAGTGATGAAGTAAGGTGTCATCTTCATCATCTGAGCTTTCTTCTTCCAAGTCAATCACCTTCTTACCAGAGGCATGCTTCTAAGAAGCATCTACAGGTTTCTTACTGGGCAAGGTTTTCCCTAAAGAACACAGTCCCTCGGCAGCAATATCTTTCTCTGACCTAGATGAATCATCATCTTTCTCATTTTGAGGTTCCACCTCAGGAGAGGGGTCTCTTCTAGAAAGAGGATTTGAAACTCCCTTGACTGAGTGTCCTTCATTTAGGATCCTCGTGACCAAATTTCTAATGACACGATCAGTATGATGCATGTCATCTTTAGAGGTAGGGTTATCAGAACTGTTACCTTTAGTATGTCCAGCAGTGGAGGATGGACCAGGAGCGTCGCCTGGGATTACTGATAGGGGAATGACTTCCAAAATTTCCTCATGAAGAAAATACATGGATGGTGTTCTTGCTTTGTGCGTAGGTTTGGAACCGGGAGATGAAGGATGTTGTGACATCTTGTTGAGCTTGTGAAAGTATTTTTGTTGCCCTAGCACGGATGGTCGATACAGTTTGATGAAGATGGAAGTGGTTGAGCTTAGGTTGCGTGTAGAAATGCTATAAATGGTAGTTCCAATACTAGGTAATGATTTACCATAAATGGGGCACTTTCTTTTAAGTGGGTAGACAATATTTTTGTTACCTTTTCCACTCAAAATTAATTTCTATAAATTCTCATGGATACAAATCCCCAATTTCCTTCTTAAACATTCAAACTTATTAGCATCCAAAGCCTTTGTAAATATGTGAGCTAATTGCATTTCAGTAGTAACATGCTCCAAGGTTATGATTTTCTCTTCCACTAGTTCTCTAATAAAGTGATGACGAATATCAATGTGCTTTGTCCTGTTAGGCTGAATAGGATTCTTAGAAATATTTATAGCACTCAGGTTGCAACAGTACAATGTCATGACATCTTGTGTGACATTGTATTCAGTCAACATTTGTTTCATCCAAACCAGTTGAGAACAACTACTTCCAGCTGCTACGTATTCAGCTTCAGCAGTGGATAAGGACACACAATTTTGTTTCTTACTAAACCAAGATATTAAATTGTTCCCCAAGAAGAAACATCCTCCTGATGTGCTTTTCCTATCATCAGCACTTCCAGCCCAATCAGCATCATAGTAACCAGTCAGCATAGATCCAGATCCATGAGTATATAACATCCCATAGTCACTGGTGCCATTGACATATTTCAGTATCCTCTTCACTTGGTTTATGTGACTGACTTTTGGTTCAGCTTGATATCTAGCACAAACACCTACGGCAAATGCAATGCCAGGTCTACTTGCCGTGAGATATAGCAGACTTCCTATCATGCTTTTGTATAGACTTTGATCTACACTAACACCATTTTCATCTTTGGAGACTTTCAAATGTGTAGGAGCAGGTGTTCTTTTATGACTTGCATTCTCCATGCCAAACTTCTTAACAATCTTTTTGGCATATTTGCTTTGAGATAGAAAGATAGAATCTTCCATTTGCTTGACTTGTAGCCCAAGAAAATAGGTCACCTCTCCAACAAGGCTCATCTCAAACTCAGACTGCATTTGTCTAACAAAATGTTCGACCATATGATCTGACATCCCACCAAACACTATATCATCCACATATATTTGAGCCACCATGAGTTTTCCTCCTTCATTCTTAACAAATAGGGTCTTGTCAATACCTCATTTCCTATATCCATTGTTAGTGAGGAACACTGTGAGTCTCTCATACCAATCCCTAGGAGCTTGTTTCAAACCATAGAGGGCTTTCTTCAATCTGTACACATGCTTTGGAAGATTTGGATATGTGAATCCTTTAGGTTGTTCAACATATACTTCCTCATTTAAGTAGCCATTCAAGAAGGCACTTTTTACATCTATTTGGATTAATTTGAACTTTAGAATACATGTCACTCCAAGCAATAGTCTAATGGACTTAAGGCGAGCTACAAGGGCAAATGTTTCATCAAAATGCACTCCTTCAACTTGAGTATATCCTTGTGCTACTAATCTTGCTTTGTTTTTAGTAACCACCCCTTGTTCATCAGATTTATTCTTATACACCCACTTTGTACCTATGACATTTATTCCTTCAGGTCTTGGAACCAGTTCCCATACTTCATTCCTCTTGAATTGACCTAACTCCTCCTGCATGGCATTGATCGAGAACTCATCAGTCAAGGCTTCCTTGATATTTCTAGGCTTAATCTTGGACACAAAGCAGCCATGTGAGATCACTTCCCTTGATCTAGTTGTGACCCCTTTATTTGGATCTCCTATAATGAGATCTTTGGGATGATCCTTCTGAATTCTGATGGAGGGTCCCTTGTTGATTTTGTCATCTTCAGGTTCAACTTGAGGAGGTTCACTCTCCTTATTTTTGTTTGAGAAATCAGCTGGGGGATCATTCAGAGATGTCTCAACATCGTCTGTGACATCAGTCTGTTGATCATCAACCACAACATTGATAGATTCCATCATTACTTTTGTTCTGGAATTAAAGACTCTATATGCTATGTTGTTTGTTGAGTAGCCCAAAAATATTCCTTCATCACTTTTGGGATCCATCTTGCTTCTTTGTTCACGATCAGTTAAGATATAACATTTACTACCAAACACATTGAAGTATTTGACTGTAGGTCTTCTCCCTTTCTAGACTTCATATAAGGTTGTAGAAGTCCCTTTCTTCAAGGTCACTCTATTGTGAACATAGCAGGCTGTGTTCATAGCTTCAGCACAAAAGTGGTAGGGCAATTTCTTAGCATTAATCATAGCTCTGGCTGATTCTTGAAGGGTTCTATTTTTTATTTCCACCACACCATTTTGATGGGGAGTAATGGGAGATGAGAACTCATGATGAATTCCTTCTGATGAACAGAATTCAGCAAATTTGTTGTTCTCAAATTCCTTTCCATGATGACTTCTGATTTTGATAACTTGACTTTCCTCTTCTCTTTGAAGTTTTAGACAAATATCTTTGAAGACTTCAAATACATCAAATTTTTCTCTTATAAAATTGATCTAAGTGTATCTGGATAAGTCATCCACCACTACATAAGCATACTTCTTTCCACCAAGACTTTCCACCTGCATGGGACCCATCAAATCCATATGGAGAAGTTCCAGCACTCTGGAAGTGGTGTCATGTCTGAGCTTCTAATGTGACATCTTTGTCTATTTTCCAATCTGACATTCTCCACAAATTCTTCCTTCATCAATCTTCAAGTTGGGAATTCCTCTAACAGCTTCAATAGATATGATCCTCTTCATACCTTTAAGATGCAGATGACCCAATCTTTGATTCCATATCTTCACTTCTTCTTCTTTGGCTAGAATACACTTTGATGAATAACCAGTTTCTTGAGAACTCCACATGTAACAGTTATCCTTAGACCCGACTCCTTTCATGATCACTTCATTTTCTTTATTAGTAATCAGACATTCAGTTTTAGTGAAGTTTACATTTAGACCTTGGTCACACAGTTGACTGATGCTTATTAGATTTGCAGTCAATCCCTTAACAAGTAGGACATTGTCAAGGTCAGGGACTCCAGGGCAATCAAGCTTACCAATCCCCTTGATTTCACCCTTTGCTCCATCACCAAAGGTTACATAGCTGGTGGCATGAGGATGAAGGCTAATTAGCAGGTTTTTGTTTCCAGTCATGTGTCTGAAGCATCCACTATCAAAATACCAATCTTCTTTGGCTGAAACTCTGAAGGAAGTGTGAGCTATCAGACTTGTAACATCAGTCCTAGGAACCCATTGCTTTTTGTTGACAAGTCTGTGATGTTTGTGTCTAGGTTGATGATGAGTTGGACTAGGATAGCCATACAACTTATAGCAGAAAGGTTTTATGTGACAAAATTTTCCACAGTAATGACATCTCCACCTTTGGTATTTCCCTTTCTCCTGTCTTCCTTTATGATGTTGTGACATATGATGTGACATCTCTAGTTTGCTACCAGTATGGCTGCACTTAGGTTTAGATTCATTGAACCCAATTCCAGATTTGTCTCCTGTCATTTGTCCTGTCTAGAGAATTTTGTCTAAGGTGTCAGATCCATTGTTTAGCATCCTGACATACTTTGTCATCTCATCTAGTTTGGAATTCAGAAACACTACTTCAGTTTTTAATTTAGAGATGGTTTCCAAGTGTTCTACCTTCTCATTGTCCAGTTGTGTTATCACCTTTTTCTGGCTTTCAACTTGTTGACACACTTCTGCACTTCTATGACACAACTTTCTGTAGGTAGTGGCCAACTCTTCAAAGGTTACTTCATCATCACTTGAGTCTTCATCAGAACCCCATCTTCCAGTCAAGGCAGTCATAAGATTTGTAGACTCTTCTGTTTCACTTTCATCAGACCAAGTGGCAGCAAGACTCCTCTTCTGTTTCTTGAGGTAGGTTCCATATTCAATTCTAATGTGTCCATACCCATCACATTCATGGCACTGAACTCCTTTTCCTTCTTTGGGCTTTTCATCTGACCTTGTTTTTCTTCCAGTATTGTTGGATTTACTGATGTTAGATGATATGTTCTTGACATTAGCCTTACATCTTACATCCATCTTTTTCAGAAGTCTGTTGAACTGTCTTCCCAGCATTGCTATATCATTTTCCAGATCTTCATTAATATCTTAACCACTTTCCTCCTCTTTCTCCTCAGTGTTTGACATGAATACTATGCTTTTGACTTTCTTTTCAGATCCATCACACATTCCCATCTCAAATGTTTGGAGGGATCCAATTAGCTCATCAAATCTCATATTGGAAATGTCTTGAGACTCTTCTATGGCTGTCACTTTCATGGCAAATCTCTTAGGGAGTTACCTGAGTATTTTCCTCACTAATTTTTCATCTGACATCTTCTCACCCAGGGCTCCTGAGGCATTAGCAATTTCAAGGATATTCATATGAAATTCATGAATATTTTCATCTTCTTTCATCCTTAAGTTTTCAAACTTGGTAGTGAGCAGTTGCAGCCTAAACATCTTCACTCTAGAGGTGCCTTCATGAGTGGTTTTGAGAATGTCCCAAGCATCTTTAGCCACCTCACAGTTGTTTACCAATATGAAGATATTCTTATCTACTCCATTGAATATAGCATTCAATGCTTTAGATTTCCCAAGGGCTAGATCATCCTCCTCCTTGGTCCATTGTTCTTCACCCTTCTTATCAGTAGTAGCTTCTCCATCCTTAGTAATAACTGGATGTTCCCAACCTATTAAAACAGCCTTCCAAGCCTTATTATCCAGAGATTTTAGGAAGGCTACCATTCGAGGTTTACTGTAGTCATAGTTGGATCCATCCAGAATAGGTGGTGTGTGAACAGATCCTCCATCTCTCTCCATAGTACCAGAAAGTAACGTCCCTAGGTCTCACCAAGAACCAGAGCAGGATGCCTGCTCTGATACCAATTGAAATTCTGGTATCAGATATGAGATGTCGAAGGTAATGTCACGACACTAATATCTGAACAATACAAATAGGATAAAAGATAAAGAACAGTAATGCAAGAGACACAAGCAATTGTTAACCCAGTTTGGTGAAAACTCACCTACGTCTGGGGGCTACCAAGCCAAGAAGGAAATCCACTAAATAGAATCAGTTTAAAGACTCTCAGTAAACAACTTCAAGTTAGAGTCTTATCACCTAATCTCTACCCATGTGACTTCTACCGAAGAACTCTTAGATATGAGATCCTACTCACTCCCCCTCAATCACAGCAGTGATATTAAACAAGAATTACAATGAAAAGAAGACACTCTTCAAAGATACACACTTGATCTTACTTAAAAGCTTCAATCAAGTAGACACACACTCATGCTTCAAAGCTTAGAGTGACAAATTACAACTCAAAAATCAGACCAATTCAATCATCTATGGATGAGTTGAATGGCTTACAGTTCACACGACCACACAAGACTTAAACCCTTATTCTCTCTCAATATTCCGTTCGTTATTTCTTGTGTATCAAATCAGGTCTTCCATGTCCTTTTTATAGAAGCAACTGGCTGGGCTTAGACATCATAAAACCCTAAAATTATTTTCCATTCATATCTTCTCATGACAGTTGATTATATCTCCTTGGAAAATAAGTCAATCTAGTTATAATTACTGATTGATATCATGTTCAATCAACTCACCAATTATACACAGATTGCCATTAAAAACTCAATCACATAATACATAACATTCAGACTAAATATTCTGTATGCAGATGTTATGACATCGGATCTGACATCTCAGTAAAATCCTGCATAATCACATTTTAAACATCCAGTAGGTACATGATATCTTATGTTAAGACAACACATGTGACACCTTGTGAACACTCTAGGTTTTACCAAAATTACTGCCAACACAAAAACCAACAAAAACTTTTCAAAAACATTAGTCATAGGTTTGAGTTATCACAGTGGTTGATGTAAATCTCACCTCATCCTTAGTGGTTGGATTATAAGTCTTCCATGCTTATTATAGAGTTAACCCCTCACTAGCATGTTGAAGCCCTCCTCACATGGTGGATTGTTGGTTTAGGTTGAGTTTTCTCCCTTTGATAACAAAAGACCTTAAGGCTTTTGATCAAATCAATTCACCAATCTTATGAGATTTTTACCCCGAACTACGAGGTTTTGATCCTCCTTTGTGATGGTACGTAGGCAATGGGTTCATCCATTCAAACAACAAAATTTGTAAATATAATCTATTCTCTTCTCATCCCCCCAATCTTTTGTACAAATCTTTTCACAAACACCAACCTACAACACATATTTGCAAAAAGGGTTCCCTTAGAGTACTAAGGATGTTTTGGGTGCGCAAAACCTTCCCATTTCATAACCAACCCCCTCATCCAAAATCTCTGACATTTTTATTAGTTTTTTATTTGAAAAACTTCTTACCTTGGCTTTTGTTCGCTTTTTAGCCTTTCCTTTGGACAAATAAAAGTACGGTGGCGACTCGAATTGTATGTTTACTTTTGGTTTAGTCAATAAACCTAAAGGTAACGAAAACCCCGCTACAGAAAAGTGGCGACTCTGCTGGGGACAAAATAGCATTTCCCTAGTGGGTTTAGCCTACTTTTTGCTTATGTGTGTTGTATGTTTATATTTATTTGTGGCATATTTTTGTGCAAATTTGGGATGAATGTATTGTTTCTAATTTATGAATTGCTTGATATATTAATTGCTTGTATGCTTGGTGGTTTCTTGTGAGATGAGTTCTATACCCGAACTCGAGTGCACTTATGATAGGAGAATGGCATAGTCTTGTTGACTTGTGTGGAGTTATTCCTTAACAGGTTAACTTGCAAGTCCATTCACTTGGTGGAGGTCTTGTTGGGATCAATAATGTCACACGAGTAGTCGTGGTTAGGCATTACTCTTTCCAATAGGAACCTTAGAGACCAAGGACCTTAGATACCTAGCCCATATTGGCCTATTTTAGGATGTAGTACAAAGGTCGTTCAAGTGTAAGACTTGAGGTGATTATTACGCGATACTACACTCATATGAGTCTCTCTTGAGAATATTTTTGAAGGACAAGTAGTTATTTTATCCGATAATATCCGAAAGATGGGATGATGACTATGGGAACCTTTTTAGAACATGATTGTCAGGTTTAACCATAGTACACTCCTGTTGGGTGGTTCTTAACCGAGACTCCATGCTCGTGACTCTCAACAAACCCTTGATTCGCGGTTGATCCGTTCTCGTATATCCTCAATATCAATGGAACTTGGGTGTTGATAAGGTGTAAACCATAATCCACCAAAATGGCTGATTGATATTGATGATGACTTGAGCCATCCCATGACCTTTGTGTGGTGTGACTTGCTGGATCCTTGAGTGTGATTATTGCATCCATGCATTCATGCATTCATTTGCATTCATATCACCAACAATAAATATTTTTCAAGGAACTTAAGAGGTCTATTTGCAAATTTTCAGACATGGATAAGCAAAGAAGGAATACAAAGAAAAACAGTTTCAGACAACCCGACTTGAAAGAGTTAAGGAGTTTGACATCTTATGTATTAGAACCCTTGGAGTTCAAAGCTCGCCATGGGAAGCTTCTGTCTATTTTTTCTACCAAGGTGGATGAAGGTCTGATGAGTGTGTTGGTGCAGTTCTACGATTCTCTGTATTGATGCTTCACTTTTCCGGATTTCCAGATATTGCCTACATTGGGGGAGTATTCCTATCATGTGGGTATACATATTCTTGATCAGTTACCATTCAATGGTTTGGAGAAGATTCTGTCTTCTCAAGAGATTGCTGATATGCTTCATATGGATGTATCTGACATTGTTGCCCATATGACTACCAAAGGTGGAATTCAAGGTCTCCCGTCTGATTTTATGATTGCCAAAGCTACTTTGTTTGGGAAGGCCATGAGTAAGGAAGCTTTTGAAGCCATATTTGTACTCCTCATCTATGGGCTAGTGTTATTTCCCAACATCGACAACTTTGTAGATGTGAATGCTATTAGGATTTTCTCTTCTCTTAATCCCGTTCCGACTCTGTTGGGTGACACTTATTTCTCTTTGCATATGGGGAATGCAAAGGGTGGTGGTTCCATTGTGTGTTGTCTGCGTCTATTGAACAAGTGGTTTATTTCGTACTTGCCTCAGATGCTTGCCTTCAAGGAGAACAAGGGATGTCTACGGTGGTCCACGAGACTTATGTCTCTCACTAATGATGATATCTCTTGGTATAATCGTGTTTATGATGGCGTTCAGATTATTGACTCTTGTGGTGAGTTCTCCAATGTACCTCTTCTTGGTACATGTGGTGGAATTAACTACAACCCTGCTTTGGCTCGTCGTCAGCTTGGGTTCCCCTTAAAGGATAAACCTAACAATATTTCGTTGGAAGGCTTATTCTTTCAAGAGGGTAAAGATCCCCAAAACTTGAAGGATATGATGGTCCGCGTCTGGCGTAAGGTTCATAGAAAGGGAAGGAATGAGCTTGGTCTGAAGAACTGTGTTGCTTTGGAATCTTATACCTCTTGGGTAAGGAAGAGAGCTCTTGAGTACCGCATGTCGTACGAGTATCCGAGACCTACCCCTATGATTATGGTTGGGCCTTCAACCCTCCCTAATCAAGGAGTAGAGGAGTTGAGAGACGAAGACCAGTCGCGTGCTTGGGTTTGTGAGCGTGAGGAACTTCTTCAGCAGCTCAAGGATAAGGATGCAATAATAGAGTTTCTAGAGCATCAGGTTATTGATGAGCCTGATGATGTAGTTAATTCTCCCCTTCCTCACTCATCCAGGTTTTGGAAGAGGAAGTATGATCAGCTCGCCAAGGAGAAGGCCGACATGGAAGCAGCTTATGAGAGAGAGGTGAAAAGGCTTCGTGCTACTTATCTTCCGATCTCGAAGGCTTTGGACGATTGTTTCTAGGGCCCCATAGGATGTTTATTCTCCTTTTCTCTTTTATTGTATTTGGTTACCGAGACTGTACTTCTTCTTTGGTGTAAAAAGTTTCCAAATATTATTGCTATGAGTATTCCATATATGTCTTAAAGGTTCAATATTTTCAAACATTTGCAAATAGATCTCTAAAAATTCCTCTGAAAAAAAAACAAATCATATGCACAAGCATTGCATGCATCATATGCATAAGCAGGTTTTGTTCCGAACTCTTGATCAGTGGTCTAACTCTTTGCTCTTCATTTATTTTGAAGACAAGCTGACGCACCGGTATAACACCCGAGAAAATCATCAGAAGATCATGGAACACCTCGAACAAGAGAACAGAGACCTGAAGGAAGAGATTGCTAGATCGACTGCCATGATGGAGTCAATTCTGGCTGCGCAAAGTCAAGCTTCACCAACTCCTGTAACTCCTCACGCGAGGACTGTCATCTTTGAGGTAGCTACCTCCACAGTGCCTACTGCCACAACCCACTTCGCTCCTAGTATGCCAGCTGGATTCCCTTGGGGAATGCCATCTAACTTCGTGCCAGAGGGTTTTGCCCCTATTCTTGCTTCTATGCCGACATCTAGCCTGGTCCTGTCTGTGCCACCTTCCGTTGTGCACACTCTCCAGCGTGTAGAAGATACCATTTATCATTCCGAGCCATCTGAGGGCCCAGACGTATATGAGAAAATGGATGAGATGAAAGATCAATTCCTTGAGCTACTCAAGGAACTAAAGGCTTTGAGAGGTAAGGACCTTTTTGGGAAGAGTGCTGCTGAGTTGTGCTTGGTGCCCAACGTTAAAATCCCAGTTAAATTCAAAGTGCCTAACTTTGAGAAGTACAAGGGAAATATGTGTCCACTCAGCCATCTTGTGATGTATGCTCGCAAGATGTCGACCCAAACCGTCAACGGTCAACTTTTGATCCACTACTTTCAGGACAACCTGACAGGTGTTGCGCTCCGGTGGTATATGGGGTTGGAGAGTGTAAGCATCCGCACTTTTAAT
Organism: Lathyrus oleraceus; assembly: GCF_024323335.1. Taxonomy (NCBI): domain Eukaryota; kingdom Viridiplantae; phylum Streptophyta; class Magnoliopsida; order Fabales; family Fabaceae; genus Lathyrus; species Lathyrus oleraceus. The sequence goes on from NC_066584.1 coordinate 365,151,672, forward strand.
GATCTTGGAGAGGATTTTGTAAAGCAGTATAAATATAATATGGATATGGCTCCAGACAGAGATCGGCTGAGGGCGATGTCCCAGAAGGACAAAGAGACCTTTAAGGAATACGCCCAGAGGTGGCGAGAATTGGCAGCTCAGATAGTGTCACCCTTAGAGGAGAAGGAGATGACAAAGATCTTCTTGAATACTTTGAGCTCTTTCTACTATGAGCACATGATTGCTAGTTCTCCCTCGGACTTTACCGAAATGGTAAATATGGGGATGAGACTAGAGGAGGGGGTCCGTGAAGGATTTTTCAGGAAGAAGGAAGGGGAGACTCATGTTGTTTCTTCCCATGTCAAGAGAAAGCCCTCTGTGAGGAGGAAGGAGGACCGACCAACTGTCAACCAACACCAGGTGGCTCATATAGCACCTGCTTCCAAAGAAGTTCAACAACAACCACAATAACAACATCGTCAACAACAACAGGCTTACCAGCCTCGCAACAATAACAACATCAGCATCAGCAACTACGAGAGGAAGAGGGTAACTTTTGACCCGGTTCCGATGACATATGATGAACTTTATCCTTCCTTAATCGATAGGAAGTTGATAACTCCTCGTGATCCTCCTGCTGTGCCAGCCAATCCTCAATGGTGGTACAAGCTCGAACTTCATTGTGTGTATCATTCCGGTGCGCCCGGACATGACGTGGAGAATTGTTTTCCTTTGAAGACCAAGGTGCAAGACCTTGTGAGGAGTGGGATACTGTTCTTTGAGGACGTAGGCCCTAATGTGAAGAAGAACCCATTGCCCGAGCATGGGAAGGCAGTTGTTAATATGGTTCAGGGGTGCCCTGGCAAGTACAAAGTCATTTATATGAACGACATAAGGCAATCCTTGGTAGAGATGCATAAGCTGTTGTGTGAACACAGTCATTATGAGCATGATCATGATAGGTGCCAGGTGTGCACTATCAATGAAAGAGGATGCCGTCAAGTGAGAAGGGACATCCAAGAGATGATAGATCAAGGGATGATTGAGATACTTCAGAATCGTAATGAGGATGAATTTGATGTTATCACTATTGTGTTCAAAATTCCTGATCCTGTCATCATTAAATATGATGGCAGCAAGAAGAAAGTAATGCCAACTCTTGTGATCAAGCCAGCGGGTCATGTCCCGTATGTATCAGACAAAGCGGTTCCCTAGCGTTATAACACTGTTATGCAAGAAGATAGGAAGGAGGTGTTGTTGCCCTCAACCTCTGTGGTAAGCATTTATGACATTAGTGGAGTGACCCGTGGGGGTCGTGTTTTCTCGGCTCAACCGAAATCCCACGAAGACATTGCAAAGAGAGTTGTTGTCAATCCTGCCGGTCCCGCGGGGACTTCTTCTTCGAATTTGTCTGTTCCTGTTGTGAAGGGTGTTGACCCTGTTGTTGTGAAATCCAATAATACTTCTATCCTGGTTGGCCAGTCTAGCATGTTAAAAAAGGATGGTGATGAGGTGTTGAGGTTCATCAAGAGGGGTGAGTATAATGTTATGGATCAATTGCTTCAAACTCCATCAAAGATATTTGTCTTATCTTTGTTGATGAATTCAGAGCCACACCGTGAAGCATTGAAGAGGGTGTTGGACGTGGCATACGTGGATCACAATGTCACGATTGAGAAGTTTGATAACATTGTTGCAAATATAACCGCCTGCAACAATTTGAGCTTCTGTGATGATGATCTTCCCGGGGAGGGAAAAGACCACAATTTGGCCTTACATATATCTATGAATTGTAAAGACGATGCCCTGTCCAATGTGTTGGTGGACACAGGGTCATCACTCAATGTATTACCAAAATCCACTCTTGCCAAACTTTCATATCAGGGGCCTCCCATGAGGCAGAGTGGAGTGGTAGTGAAAGCTTTTGATGGATCGCGTAAAACTGTGATCGACGAATTAGAACTCCCGATCAAGATTGGACCTAGTGATTTCCAGATCACTTTCCAGGTCATGGATATCCATCCGTCATATATCTGTTTGCTTGGTAGACCGTGGATTCACGAGGCAGGTGTCGTGACATCCACCCTACACCAAAAGTTGAAGTTCATTAAGAACAAGAAGTTGGTGGTGATAGGAGGAGAGAAGGATCTCTTGGTCAGCCATTTATCTTCCTTTTCCTATATTGATGTTGAGGATGAGGTTGGAACTCCGTTCCAAGCCTTATCTATTGCTGAGCCTTCTAGGAAAGGACTTTCTTCATTTGTCTCCTATAATGACGCGAAGTTGGCCATCGAGCATGGTGCAACTGCTGGTTTGGGGAAAATGATCAAGTTGGAATATAACAAGTCCCGGGATGGCATAGGGTACTCTTCTGGTGTTTCCAATGATCTTGGGCTGTTCCAGAGTGGAGGTTTCATCCACACTGTTGAAGATCAGGAAGCTGCTTCCATCATTGAAGAAGATGAAGAGGAAGACCTTGGCAACTTTGTCATACCTGGAGGAATCTGCAATAATTGGGTCGTTGTTGATGTTCCAACAGTTATCCATAAGTCAACGTAATGTGTTCATTTTGTTTAAAAACCCTTCGCCCATGCCAAAAGGAGAAGTGAAGACATTGTTGGCATAATTGATTAATACAATCATATTCATTCAATAATCGCATGTTAAATGTTTGTTTTCTCAAATTATTTTTCCCTTTTGTTTTTTGCATGAAATTGGTGATCACCATAAAATCCTAAAAAGAGAATAAAATCAATTTTTCATCTGCATAATGATTTGCCTTGTTTGAATTCTGAAATCTCTTTTATACTCAAAATCATTATGCAGGTTAATCAAACCCATTGAACATAATGATCCAACACCATCTCCCAACTTTGAGTTCCCTGTATTTGAGGCAGAAGAAGATGATGTTGAAGAGATTCTTGATGAGTTACCCATCTGCTTGAGCACGAGGAGAAGATCATTCAGCCACATCTTGAGAATCTGGAAATAGTCAACTTGGGGTCTGAAAACTGCATTCGTGAAGTGAAGATTGGGGCACTCCTTGAAGAGTTTGTTAAGAAGGGGTTGATTGAGTTGCTACGAGAATATGTCGATGTCTTTGCCTGGTCGCATGAAGACATGCCTAGTCTAGATACTGATATCGTGCAATATTTCTTGCCATTGAAGCCTGAGTGTCTACCTGTGAAGCAGAAGCTCAGAAGAACCCATCCTGATATGGCAGTGAAGATTAAAGAAGAAGTTCATAAGCAAATTAATGCGGGGTTTCTGGTGACTTCTACATATCCTCAATGGGTGGCCAATATTGTGCCCGTGCCTAAGAAAGATGGAAAAGTCTGAACGTGTGTGGATTACCGTGACTTGAATAAAGCTAGTCCGAAAGATGATTTTCCTCTACCACACATTGATATGTTGGTAGATAATACAGCTAAATTCAATGTCTTTTCATTTATGGATGGGTTTTCCGGTTATAACCAGATTAAAATGGCACCCAAGGATATGGAGAAGACAACATTCATCACACCTTGGGGAACATTCTGTTATCGAGTGATGCCCTTCGGTTTGAAGAACGCTGGAGCCACATATCAACGTGCTATGACTACCTTGTTTCATGATATGATGCACAAGGAGATCGAGGTGTATGTTGATGATATGATTGCAAATTCGAAAACGGAAGTTGAACATGTAGAACACTTGTTGATGCTTTTCCAGCGTTTGAGGAAGTACAAACTTCGCTTGAATCCAAACAAGTGTACATTTGGAGTCCGTTCCAGCAAGTTATTGGGCTTTATTGTCAGCGAGAGAGGTATTGAAGTTGATCCTGCCAAGGTCAAAGCAATACAAGAGATGCCTGCGCCCAAAATTGAGAAGCAAGTCCGAGGTTTTCTTGGCCGCTTGAATTACATTTTGAGATTTATATCCCACATGACTTCCACATGTGCGCCTATATTCAAGCTCCTCCGGAAAGATCAGCATCATGATTGGACCGAGGATTGCCAAAAAGCCTTTGACAGTATCAAAGAGTATCTGTCTGAGCCTCCGTTTCTGTCTCTGCCTGTTGAAGGGAGACCATTGATTATGTACTTGACTGTGCTTGATGATTCCATGGGTTGTGTCCTTGGTCAGCAAGATGAATCAGGAAAGAAAGAATATGTAATATACTACTTGAGTAAGAAGTTCACCGAATGTGAGTCTCGGTACTCAATGCTTGAGAAGACATGTTGCGCTTTGGCTTGGGCTGCTAAGCGTTTGCGCCAGTATATGTTGAACCATACGACTTGGTTGATATCCAAAATGGATCCAATCAAGTATATCTTTGAGAAGCCTGCTTTAACTGGGAGAATTGCCCGTTGGCAGATGTTGTTATCTGAGTATGATATTGAGTATCGAGCTCAAAAAGCTATTAAAGGTAGTATTTTGGATGACCATTTGGCGCATCAACCAATTGAAGATTATCAGTTTGTGTAATACGACTTCCCTGATGAAGAGATTCTATATTTAAAGATGAAATATTGTGATGAGCCTACGCTCGATGAAGGGCCAGAGCCTGGTTCCCGATGGGGTATGGTATTCGATGGTGTTGTCAATCAGTATGGAAATGGTATTGGGGCAGTGATTATTACACCTCAAGGCACACATTTTCCTTTTATAGAAAGGCTAACTTTCAAATGCACGAAAAATATGGCGGAGTATGAGGCTTGTATTATGGGTCTGGAAGAATGTATTGATCTTAGGATCAAACATATTGATGTTTATGGTGATTCGGCCCTTGTTGTTAATCAGATTAAGGGTGAATAGGAGACGAATCAGCCTGGCCTCATCCCATACAGAGATTATGCGATGAGGATTTCAACTTTCTTTACTAAGGTTGACTTCCATCATATTCCTCGAGATAAGAATCAGATGGCGGATGCTCTCGCTACACTTGCTTCAATGATTGCTGTCAATTATTGGAATGAAGTCCCCAACATTACTGTGATGCGCTTGGATATACCAGCTCATGTGTTTGCAGTTGAAGAAGTAAAAGATGATAAGTCGTGGTATTATGATATCAAGTGTTTTCTCCAAAGTCAGAGTTACCCGCTTGGGGCATCTGTTAAAGATAAGAAGACTCTGAGGAGATTATCTGGCAGTTTCTACCTTAGTGGTGATGTGTTTTACAAGAGGAATTTGGACATGGTTCTGCTCAGATGCGTGGATAGACACGAAGCAGGCCTATTGATGACTGAAGTCCACGAGGGTTCATTTGGTGTTCATTCCAATGGACATGTTATGGCGAAGAAGATGTTGAGAGCAGGCTACTATTGGCTAACAATGGAGTCTCATTGCTGCAAGTATGTGAAGAAATGCCACAAGTGTCAGATTCATGCGGACAAGATTCATATTCCCCCGACACTTCTAAATGTTATTTCCTCACCATGGCCTTTCTCCATGTGGGGAATCAACATGATTGGCATGATTGAACCTAAGGCATCAAACGATCACCGTTTTATTCTCGTAGCCATTGGTTACTTCACCAAGTGGGTTGAAGCGGCATCGTATGCAAATGTGACTAGGTAGGTGGTTGTGAAGTTTATCAAGAACCAACTCATATACCGATATGGTGTGCCGGACAAGATCATTACTGATAATGGATCTAACTTGAACAATAAGATGATGAAAGAGCTGTGTAGCGAGTTCAAGATTGCGCATCATAATTCTTCTCCCTATAGACCCAAGATGAATGGGGTTGTTGAAGCTGCTAACAAGAACATCAAGAAGATTATTCAGAAGATGGTTGTTACATACAAAGATTGGCATGAGATGCTTCCATTTGCTTTGCATGACTATCGTACATCCGTCTGCACTTCAACAGGGGCAACCCCTTTCTCTCTTGTATATGGCATGGAGGTTGTGCTCCTTGTAGAGGTTGAGATCCCATCAATGAGAGTCTTGATGGAAGCCAAGTTGATTGAGGCTGAATGGGTTCAGAGTCGTTATGACCAGCTGAATTTGATTGAAGAGAAGAGATTAACTGCCATGTGCCATGGTCAGTTGTATCAGCAAAGGATGAAGAAAGGCTTTGATAAGAAGGTCAAGCCTCGTGTGTTCCGAGAAGGTGACCTCGTGCTCAAGAAAGTCTTGTCTTTCGCGCCCGATTCCAGGGGCAAGTGGACTCCAAACTATGAAGGTCCATACGTTGTTAAGAGAGCCTTTTAAGGTGGTGCTTTGTTGCTCACAAGTATGGATGGGGAGGATTTCACTCGTCCTGTGAATTCAGATGCAGTCAAGAAATACTTCGCCTGAAAATAAAAACAGAATAGCTCGCTAAGTTGAAAACCCGAAAGGACGGCTTAGGCAAAAATGAGCGTCTCAGTGGATGGAAAACCTGAAAGGGCGATCCAGGCAAAAGTTAGAGACATGAAAAAAAATGATGAATATATATATCCCGCTAGATTAAGTACCTCACCCTGGGGCAATCTAGGCAAAAATTAGGGATTTGGCAAGTAATTGCATCCTGACAAGACTTTGTTCTACAATTGTTGTCTATCAAAGATTCTCACTCAGTCATCATCAACTAAAGCTTCAAATACAGTGGATTCAGATTTGGTGGAGAAATGGTCATTATGTTCAATGTAGCCCTTTTTCCATGTATATCACCAATTTCAAATTTGTAAAGATCCATGGAGTCTCGCCATTTGCGGACTACCATTCTATTAAATAAATTTGAGCCTTTATCTAATCCTTTGCACTCTTATTTGTTTCTGTTTAACAAATGTTTGCATGTTTTTAATTGATGAATATCATTGTTTTAAATTAAATAAAGTTTTTATAAACTGTTTTAAACAAAATGAACATTCACAATGACTGAAAGGATCAGTGGGATGTCCTCAGTGCTTTCCCAAGGATAGTATGATTACCAAAGGGTAAGATATTTATTCATATTCTGGCATTCTTATGTCCTCTTCATCAACTTTCAGTTGTCTCCCCATCGAGCGCAGAAAGAATAGTACATCATCAGCTTCCCAGAGAGTTTGATATGGGAAGTTCTCTTTGATGGCAATAGATTGATCTATCTTATTGGATTGCTTTCTCCTAGCAGAATTTTGTGGATGTTCATCCAGAGCATTCCCGGATAGTTTGTTTATGCATACATGCTTGTTTCCCCCGCGGAGTCTTAGCAATCCATGATTGGTTGTATGGTTGATCCGTGGTTGATCCCTTCTGTTCCAGTTCTTGCCTTGATCTTTTAGAGACGTGTATCCCTCTATATCAGGCACTAGCATTTGTGTTTTATCAATTATATGGTTGTCATTCCTTGTGTGGACTAACCTAAAATCCCTTATAGATTGATGAAAGTTGATATGTTGTTCTACTCACGAGGACTTTGTCTTTCCCCAGCATGAGTAGAAGTTCCCAACGGAGTAAGCATGTGTTCCCTGGTAGAGTTTCTTCTCTGGCGGATCATATCGTTATTAATCACCTGTCCCCGAGAGAGTTGATGGAATCTCCCCGGCAGATCTTCTGCATCTTCCTTATGTCAGGATTGTTTGCCCCTGGAAGACTCCTCATGTGCAGAGTATTGTTTCTTGCAGTTGGAAGCTTTGACTTTCCCTATCCCCAGCTGTGGTCGATGTCTTCGCGTGTTTATTCTTCTTCCAGAGATAATCCCCACCAGAGTTGAGTTCTCTGTTTGGTTATCTTCTTTCGCTACTCATGAATACATTTTATTTGTATCCTGAGCGAGTGTAGCTCTGGGATAGGATTTGGCATCCCTGATGATCTATTTTCATTCTGCTTGGGTTGTTCCCAAACTGAGTTCTCCAGTAGGCTTTGCCCTTTTTGTTGAGACGTTTGTCGAGTGTCTGTTCGGGATTCTCAGACTTGTTTGTGTTAGATATGTTTGTTTGTCAGCATTAATCATACACAAATCATGCATATACATGCATAATCATAGGATTTAGATATTCATCATTGCATTCTTTGCCATATATCTTTGCTTGTTATCTCCTGCTATTGGTGAAATGTTCTTCCCCAAGCAGATGTTTGTGTCTGATCTCTCCATATAGAGTCAGCCCCATAAGCAGAAAGTGTCTATCTTTTCTTCTTTCTTCCCCACTGAGTTATGTCCTCGTGGATGATTATTGTTTCAGTTTCCTCCTCAGTTGTGTATTGGGATGGAATTACTCCCCTGAGTTATATCCTCATTGGGTTGAGTCTTGTTGATTGTGTCTTTCTAGTTTGTTCCTAGATTGATTTTCCTTTCTTGTTATCCCTTGCAGTTCCCTGTGGTTTAGTTATTCAATTGCTCAGTAACCAGTAATTGTCCATCTTTTCCCCAGTGAATTTTGTGGCCTTCTACCTAGTAACCGGTAGTTGTAAGTCCTATTTATGTGACTTTCTACCCAGTAACCAATAGATGTAATCCCCTCTTTGTTGGTTATCTTTACCCAGTAACCGGTATTGATATTCCTTCATTTTTGAGTATACCACCCAGTAACCGGTGATATATCTCTTGGATAATTGCTTTTGTCAAGCAATTTATCCCTAGCGAGTTATCTTTCATTTACCCTTGTTTGGTAATGATTGTTTCTCCTTCTGGTTGGTCATCATTATTTACCTAGTAACCGGTATCCCGATGTCCTTTCTTTTTGGTTGATTTATCCTTTATTAACCCAGTAACCGGTTGTGGATAATCTTCCATGCGAGTATACTATCTACGTCATGACGGTAATAGATAATATATCTCATGCGCTCTTCAGTCGAAGTCTTTTTTCTTCCCCAGTCGAGTAAGATTCGTATTTCCTTGTGGAATCAAATGTCCATCCTGTAAGTCGAGTTTGCTTCTTCAGCCCTCCTTTCGGATGATGAGTGTCTTGGATATGTTCTCAATTCACGCTTGGTTGGTCACCTATTATATGCCCAGTAACCGGTATCCCTTGTGTTCCTTCCCTATGCTCCCTATTATGACTTTTTGTCCCCCGTGGAGTCAGATTTCTCGGAGTTGAGATGCGCCTTTTGGGTCCTCCTCAGAGGTTTGGATGATTGATATCTCTCACCCTTATACCGGTCTTAGATACTCTTTCTCCCTGAGCGTGTTGGTCTCTCACCCAGTAACCGGTGTTTTGATAACATGTCTCTCTTTGAGCTTATTACCCAGTAATCGGTAATATCTCGTTGTTTTCTTCCTCAGCTGAGTCCTTTGTGGACATCCCCATCTGAGTCCGGATTTTATCCTACGTATCCTTTGTGGATAGTTTTGTTGTATTGGCATATTCCCCAATGCATGCATCTTTGCGTCAGCTCGAGTCTTTCCATCGATTTATTTTCATAGGAATCCCTTCGGGTCTCCCAGCAAGTTTCCAAGTCGTGACCTGCACACGCATTTTACCTTGTTTCCCCCCAGAGTCTCTGTCTCCCTAGTGAGTGTGTTACTCCTATGGATTTTTCAGTTTCTCCCGATTTCTTTTCCTTTATGGAAATTATTCACCATGAAGATTTAATTTTTGCATGCATACATTTGCCAAAATTCGTCTCTTTGTTATTATTTAAGCTTATTGTATCTCGTCGAGATGAAGATTTTAACCTTCATATCTCCAGCTAGAACAACCTTAAATAGGGGCATCTGTAAGACCGTAATTTTGACCCCAATATCTCTCATGGCATCATGTTATTGCACAAGTGCATTGCCTCAAGGATCATAGCATGTGTGACTCCTTAACCCTAGGGTTCGGATTTGTTTGAGTATTTTGAGATCACCAAGCATGCTTGTATTGTATATTATTGCTTTTCTTATTTGATTACTGTAGCGGTGTATTCGTCGCTATATGATCTATCGATTAAATCATAAGCAAGAGATACAATGAAATTTCGAGTCGCCACCGCACTTTTATTTATCCAAAGGATTGGCTAAAAAGCGAACAAAAGCCTAAGAAGTTTTACACGTAGAAAACTAATAAAAAGATCAGAGAGTCTGGGTAAGGGGTAAATTACGCAATGGGAAGGTGTTAGGCACCCACTACGTCCTAGGTACTCCTAGGGAGCCCTTTTCACACTTGTTGTAAAAGATTGTTATTTGTTATGACATAAACATTGTGCAAACATGATTGGGATGATGAGAAAAGAATATACAATTTTTATTGGGTTATTGGGTTTGAACGGATGAACCCGTTGCCTACGTACCTTCCATCAAAGGTAAGGATCAAAACGCCATAGTTCGGCTAAAAGATTTCCAAAAGTTGGTGGATTCAGTTTTAAACACAAGCACTGAGGCTTTTCATTATCAATGGGAGAACACTCGACCAAAAACAACATCCACCATGCGAGGATAGCTTCGACGTACTAGAGGGGTTAGCCCTGTTTTCAGTACGGAAGTCTTACTGTCGACTCACTAAGGATAGGCAAGATTTACATCAACCACAATGATAATTGAAACCTATGGCTAATGCATGAAAAGATTAACAATGGACAAAGCCAAAACAAGTGAATGAGTGAAGTTAATTGATTGTGATTATGAAAGTGAAGTCAAAGTATGATTAAGATTAATTCAAAGAAGTATTATGAAATGGAGTTTGAAAAAAAAGTCAAGGACTTGGGTCCAGGTTTTTTAGTTTTGAAAACATGAAGATGTTTGCACAATAACTATGTCAAGTTGAAATCAAAGTGTGAAAAGGTTTAGGACATAATGAGGATGAATGGATGAAGATGGATTGTAAAACTTCTTAGAAGGTTCACTTCTTGAAATCATATGGGAGATGATTCAAGTGTGTCCTTTGGAATAGCAATGGATAATAACAAACAAACAAGAAAGTCAACAAAAGCGGATATCGGATGCCAATCACTGGGCTTATACCAATCTCCTAAAATAAAACTGGATATCAGATGCCACTCAATGGTCTTACACTAATCTCCTCAAACAAAGAAATAAAAGGTGGATACCGGATACCAATAGATGGATTTACACCAGTCTCCTAAAACAGAAATGGATATCAGAGGCCACTCAATGGACTTACACTAATCTCCTAAAGCAAAATGAAACTTGGATACCGGATGCCAATCTGTCTGGGCTTACACCAATATCCAACATATGATCATAGGAAAGCAAATGTCAACTTACAGGGACTTACAATTGCGACCTCACATAAACAAAGAAAAACAAAACATGGAAGTCAGATGCCAATCTGTCTGGGCTTACTCTAACCTCCACAGTATGGTCCTAGGAATACAAATGCCAACTTGCAGGGACTTACAGTTGTATCCTCACATACAATCAAACAATGCAACATGATCACAGGAAAGCAAATGCCAACTTGCAGGGACTTACAGTTGCTTCCTCACATACAATCAAATGCATCAAGCAAAGATAAGATGAGTGGCCAAGGTGATGGTCTTATACTCACTTCCATATCATAGGAGCAATGGCCAATGGATGGTCTTACAACTGTCCTCAATGGGCAAACAACAATGATAATGTCACAAAGACAAATGAGATGATTATGCATTGATGAGCAATTAATGATGATGATAAATGCATGAAGCATACAAGCAACATGTGCATATGAAGCAATCAATCAATCAATCAATATCAAACAGCACACTCTATAGCCAAACAAGGAGGCTCACTCAAGAGGGTTAGGCACTGAGGCCAACTGGAATAGGGTAAAAGATTTGCTCTTAACCTTGCCATTGAGAGGCTAAGGTGAAGCAGATGAAAGGAGATGAGGGGTGTGCCTCATTGCTCTTATCCCTGGTCAGAGAGAGCATATCAGAAAGTGTGGGAGCTCAGAAAGATGGAGCTCTTTCCACATTATTGACTCGATTGATCTTGGGTTAGGATCTCAATGCTACAACCATGTAATGGGAGCAATGAGAAGACTCACTGAATAGTAGGGGATAGGTTGCTTATCCCTTTGATCTACCAATTGCCTTACTTGAAGGACTTTTCCTGCTTGGGACAAATATAAACACACACAAGCATTGCCTCTTAAGGAGGACTTCAGACAGTTTGCCCGGTCAAATAACGGACCGGGTCTCCAGACTACATGAGGAAAGAGGGATTACCTCAAAGCAAATTGCTAAATAGCAAAGCAAGCAAGTTCAAAGAACTTAAGCAACTAAAGTACCTGAAAAAGTCAAACCAATTAGTAAACAGTTCAACAGTTTAAAAACAAAAGGAATGGATAAACAACAGTCAACCACAGAGGGACCAATGTGCAAAGCACAAGACTCAACTATATGAGTCACACCTACAAAACAAGGGTTAGCACATGATATATATAATCCAACTCAATCAAATTTGAATGATCTTTGAGGCATTGGTGCTTAACCTGAAACATTAACTCAATTGTAAGCTCAAAAGACCACTAGGACTAGCCTAGGGTCAAAGATGAAAGAAAAGGTCAAAACAGCAAAGAAAAGTCAACCAAGGTCAAGTTCAAACATTTAAGAAGCAAGCACAATTGGTTTCAAGTTTATATCATGCATCAACATCATTTTATAGACCAAAGAAGTCAGAACATGGCAAGAGGGAGCACACAAAAGGTCAACAGCAAGACCAAGCTCAAAAGCAAACATAATCAATTCCAAAAATTATAAAATAATTCATACTCAATCACAATCCATAACATAGCATGCATATAAAATTTCAGCTCAATTGGATCATAGGAAGATAGTCAAATAAAATCAAGAAGTCAACACATTTTCAAGTGTGCACAAAAGAGTCAACAAAACATGTGTCATCTTCAAAAAATCATAACAAAATGAAAACAGATGAGAAATGGATGGGATTAACACCAATGCAAAGCTCAAGATGTCTAGTATGCACATATGAAATTTCATGATCATACAATAAGATATGAGAATTTCACAAAGGATTTGGCAACATGTATCACATAAAGTCAACAATTGACTAGGCAGGGAAGAAAATTCTCAAACAATTTGGAAATGGCACAATTAATTCCAGGAAAAATCACACATCAACTAGACATATGAGAGAACAATCATGCAAAATTTCACATTATTTGGAAGCCAGGAAGCATGTGAACAAAAATCATGAATTTGCATATCATTGGTGTGACACAAATTGTCACACCTTACTTCAAAAATTCATATCTAGCAAACCACAAATGATAAATGCACAATCTCTACATCAAAACAAAGATGAATGAGTCTAGTTTCACCACAAAAAGTTTCAGAACCATTGGATGCATCCTCATCATTTCACAAAAGAAATGGCAAAATGTATCAATTAGGCATACATGTTAAGAAACCTAATAGCATTTAAAAATCCAGCCAACCAAAAATTCAGCAAAAATCATGATTAAATAATAGACATTCAACAGGTCATAATGCAAAAAATCCCATGATTTTTGGAGCTAAATTGAGTGAAATATGAATTGTGGAAGATGATGAACAAATTGGAACAAACATGAAACACATAGCATGGTATAATGGTCAAACATGTTGACTGAATGGCAATGTGGTAAATACCCGCCTCACTAATCAAAACGCACAGCTTTGGCAAATGCAATGAAATGTTCTCATTGGCTGATGGCCAATGGAACAGTAAACAAGCCAATCGAATGTTCATGCTTTCTGGGTTCAAAAACCCTAGGGTTTTGTTCAACAACAACAGCATTTGTTCAAACTCATGTTCATCACCATCCAACAATTTCAAATAGCATTAATCACACAGCATGGCAAATAATAATCCTGCAACAGCATGCAACAAAGAACCAAACACGATGTGGAAAAATTCTGGAAAGCAGCTAGGGTTTCAACAGGGTATTCATCATCTTCATCAAAATCATCAAGAACAAGCATGCCCAGAAAATGTAAACAAGCATATCAAATGATTCAGCAAACCAAGCACGTGCATAATATAGCAATCATCATCATTAATTCGAGCTCATGAGAGAGAAATCAACCAAAACAAGTTTGAACATAAACATGTAAACTCAGATTTTTCAGCCATATCATAATCATTTCAAGCAAGGCATAGTTCATTAGAATCAGCAAGTCAGGAGCTATCTAAAACATAGCATGGCATAGTAAATGGGGGTAGTCGAAACCTTACTTGTTTTTTGAAGAAAAATGTGAAACAGGGCTGCTTGGATGTTTCCAGCTCGAAACAGATCCCCTTTATGGTGTATAGTGATGGAATCTTGAGGTAGATTAGCTCAGCAACTCCTGGATTCCTTCAAAACTTGATTCACCATTGTTATGGCTTGAAGAAAACAGAACGTGGAGGGGGCTGTACAGGTGTGATTTGATGCTGCAAGTAGCTTCCAAATGTTGTTCAAATGAAGAAATGATGAAGGAGGCTCGTGGTGTTTTGAAGTTCTGTGCAGAAAATTCCAATCGAGCAAAAAAATGCAAAATGAGAGAGTGAGGGTATTTTCTGTTATGGCTGCTGTGATTCTAGGGTTCAAATGAGCAGAAAATGACTTTAAATATGACTGTTTAAGGTTCCCTAATGATGTGCTAAACTGGTTTTGTTTTAATGAAGTGATTTGCATTTTGCTAAGTTTGGAAAATATGGAAGTGGAGGGTGTAACACCCCAATTAAAATAAGATAATTATTTAATTTAAATTAATATTTTATCTATTAATTTAATCGAATAATTGGGAGTTTGGATTATTATTATTATTTTGAAATAATAATTATTGGGTTATTATTTATTGGAATAAAATAAGTTGGAATAATAAAAAGTCCCATTTTTGGTAAAAAGGTTAATTTCACGTGAAAGGGGAAAAGAGGCAGAAAGGGCAAAAAGAGAACCAGGGAACGAAGGTTGAAGGAAGGAGAAGCTTGGAGCTCAGAGGCTGCCGGATTAACTCAGGTAAGGGGGGTTTATCATCGGTTAACGGGTATTATATGATAATATGTCATGGGTAGTGATAGACCATTGTTTTACCTCTGATTAGATTGTTGTATGCTGGAAATCTGAATTTTTGGGATGAACGAAATTGGGATTTTAATCGAAGGAATTCGTAGAAATTGTAAGTAATGATGTTAGGATTTGTGAAATAGAACAGGGAATGATTCGTGTTAGATGATATGAGTGAATTTTGTGTGAAAATTGGACTGTGGAAGGTGGAATTGGAGAGATCTCGTAGCAGAGAAAGCCATTGCAGATCTGAGAGTTCTGGTCTCTGGTCATACGCGTATGGCACTAGGCAATACGCGTATGAGATGTTGGTACGCGTATGGGGGGAAGCCTTACGCGTATGGGAGAAAAAGATGATATTTTGAACGTAAATTGGTCTCTGTTGGTACGTGTAAGGGGAGATTGTTACGCGTAGCATACGCGTATGGGATAGGTGATACGCTTATGAGTTGGGCGAGGAAATGCGCAATACGCGTAAGAGAGTAGGCATTACGCGTATGGAGTTGGCCAGGTTTGGGCAATACGCGTATGGCATGGACAGTACGCGTATGGGCAGAGTTGGGATTTTCCTGAACTGTTGTTGTGCAGTTTTTGGTTGTTTAGGCTGAGTAATGTACTTAGCTGAGATATAATGTTGTAGGGATCATTTCCCGTTGTTTGGAGTGGTATAGGTATTAGTAGAGCGGGCTAATACTGTGTTTGATTATGTGGCATGATATGATATGCTTTTGTGATTAATTATGTTGATAATGTGTGATGGTATACGTGATGATGTGAATGTATACGTTTGTGAATAGACTGTATTATGGCTTAGAGTGTGAGCATGTGTCTATTCTTGATTATTGTTGATGTTGCATTGCTAGGTGATTAGCATGCATGTTGTGGCCCATTTGGGGTGGTAGCTAATTCCCATGGTGAGGAATTAGTGAGTAGATCATTTTGATTGTTGTTGTTGATGTTTCCATGCTAGGTGATTAGCGTGCATTTCATGGCCCATTTGGGGTGGTAGCTAATTCCCATGGTGAGGAATTAGTGAGTGAGTCACTATGTCTCAAATGAGTGGGACTAGTGAGCTTGGTAGCCGTGCCTGGATTTGGACGGTGAGGTTGAACTATATGTTCACAACATAGTCGGTACCGCATGCATAGAGTCTCATTGCACAATGAATGTATGGCATATGATATGAATGGATGTATTCCAGTATCATATGTGTGTTGTGTGTTGTATTGTTGTGTGACGTGTTGTTGATGTTGATTATGGTTGAGAATCTTCTGTTGAGTATGATGTTGAATTATTGCTGAATGCGTAGTCTGATTAGGGTGAATTAATGTGTTAATTACTTGGCATTACATGTTGTTCTATAATGCTTATTATATTGATTGAGGAACTCACCCTTACGCCTATTTTTCAGGTAACGAGAAATGAGTTGAGTAGAAGCTTATGCTTGGAGTCTAGAGTAGTTCTTATGGGTCATGCTCTGATAGATGTAACATCGGGAGGGAATGTTTTAATTAATTTGATATTGGTTGTTGGATGATTTACATGTATAGTGTTACATGTTTTACATTGGTGTTGAATTTGATTCCGCTGCGAATTATGCAAAAGACCTTATTTGATTTAAATAAATGAGCATGACAGGATATTTGATGAATGTAGTGAAATGATTGTGTGACACCCTTCGGGGCATAATTACTCTGATGAATATATGTGTATTTTAATTATAATAATTTGGGGTATTTAGAAGGGTGTTACATTAGTGGTATCAGAGCATAGTCGGTCGTGTCGAGTCGTAATTATTCTGTTTCCCCTGTACGGGATAGGTGTTGTGTAACCCTATCAGTACTTATTGTTTAGCTTGTTTGGGTTTCAGAATAGAGATGGCTGGAAGAGGTAGAGATGATGCTGCGATTGCTGAAGCTCTGGGTATGCTGGCTGGAGTACTTGGAGGGAATCCGAATGTTATGGGAATGGGAGCTGCTCGTCAGTTGAGTGAGTTCCAGAAGAACAATCCTCCAATGTTCAAGGGAGCATACGATCCAGATGGCGCTCAGAAGTGGTTGAAGGAGATAGAGAGAATCTTCCGAGTAACTGAGTGTGCTGATAACCAGAAGGTCAGGTTCGGTACACATATGCTGTCAGAGGAGGCTGATGATTGGTGGGTTGCTACCCGCACTGAGTTGGAAACTGCTGGAAATGCTGAGATTACTTGGACTGTGTTCAGAGAGAGATTTCTGAGGAAGTACTTTCCAGAGGATGTCAGAGGAAAGAAAGGAATAGAATTCTTGGAATTGAAGCAGGGTAACCGGTCTGTTACTGAGTATGCTGCTAAGTTCACAGAGTTGTCTAAGTATTATACTCCCTATGCTGGGGCTGCTGGGGAATTTTCAAAGTGTGTGAAGTTTGAGAACGGGTTGCGTCCCGAGATCAAGCAAGCGATTGGATATCAGAGGATTAGAGTGTTTTCTGATTTGGTTGACTGTTGCAGGATTTTTGAGCAGGATTCCAAGGCTAGAGCTGAGAGTTATCAGCAGAGGGTTGATAGGAAGGGCAAGAATCAGATTGATCGTGGAAAACCGTATGCTGCTGGCAAAGGTTTTCAGAGACAGAGTGGGATGAAGAGGCCTAGTGGGGGAGACTCTAGTGCTCCTGCCAAGTGTTACAGATGTGGTCAGGCTGGACATCGTATCCATGAGTGTACCAGTAATGAGAAGAAGTGTTTCAAATGTGGGAAAGGTGGTCATTTGGCTGCAGATTGCCGGTTGAAGACTGTGACTTGCTTCAACTGTGGAGAGGTGGGCCATATCAGTCCACAGTGTCCTAAGCCAAAGAAAGAGAATCAGTCAGGAGGCAAGGTTTTTGCTTTATCAGGTTCTAAGACTTTTGCAGATGATCGCTTGATCCGAGGTACGTGTTATATTAATGGCTTTCCTCTTGTAGCTATTATTGACACAGGTGCGACCCATTCCTTTATATCTTTGGATTGTGCTGTGAAACTTAAGTTAGAGATATCTGAGATGTGTGGTAGTATGGTGATTGATACTCCTGCGAAGGGTTCAGTGACTACTACTTCAGTTTGTTTAAGTTGCCCTTTGAGTATTTTTGGTAAGAACTTTGGGATAGACCTTGTGTGTCTTCCATTAGTGCAGATTGATGTTATCTTGGGTATGAACTGGTTGGTGTTTAACCGGGTTTCTATCAATTGTTTTGATAAGACTGTGATATTTCCGGAGATTGAGGAGGGAAAGAATTTGTTTCTATCTGCAAGGCAGGTGAATGAGGCAGTAGTAGATGGGGCAGAGTTGTTTATGTTGTTAGCGACTATGGAAGCTAAAGATAAACTGGTGATTGGTGATCTAGCTGTGGTGTGTGATTTTCCTGATGTGTTTCCGGAAGAGGTGAATGAATTGCCGCCAGAGCGTGAAGTTGAGTTCTCGATTGATTTGGTACCTGGTACTAGACCGATATCGATGGCTCCATATCGTATGTCTGCTGTTGAGTTAGCTGAATTGAAGGGTCAGCTGGAAGATCTGTTGGATAAGAAATTTATTCGTCCGAGTGTGTCACCGTGGGGTGCACCAGTGTTGTTGGTTAAGAAGAAAGAAGGTACTATGAGGTTGTGTGTGGACTACAGGCAACTGAATAAAGTGACGATCAAGAATCGGTATCCTTTGCCGAGGATTGATGATTTGATGGATCAATTGGTTGGTGCGAGTGTGTTCAGCAAGATAGATTTGAGATCTGGGTATCATCAGATACGTGTGAAAACTGAGGATATTCAGAAGGCTGATTTCAGAACAAGGTATGGACATTATGAGTATTCTGTGATGCCTTTTGGTGTGACTAATGCGCCTGGAGTATTTATGGAGTATATGAATAGGATTTTCCATCCGTACCTAGATAAGTTTGTTGTAGTGTTTATTGATGACATTTTGGTGTATTCGAAATCTGAAGAAGAGCATGCTGAGCATTTGAGAGTGGTTTTAGGAATTCTACGAGAAAAGAAGTTGTTTGCCAAACTATCCAAGTGTGAATTTTGGTTAGAAGAAGTTAGTTTTCTTGGTCATGTGATTTCAAGAGGTGGCGTAGCTGTTGATCCTTCTAAGATAGAAGCGGTATCTAGGTGGGAAGCTCCGAAGTCAGTTTCTGAGATAAGGAGTTTTCTTGGACTTGCAGGTTACTATAGGAAGTTTATTGAGGGATTCTCTAAGTTGGCGTTACCGTTGACAATGTTGACTAGAAAGGGGCAAGCGTTTGTTTGGGATTCAAAATGTGAAGAAGGTTTCCAAGAGTTAAAGAGAAGGTTAACTACTGCTCCTATTCTGATATTACCGAGTTCGTCGGAATTATTTGAGGTTTACTGTGATGCTTCATTGTTGGGTTTAGGTGGTGTGTTGATGCAGAATAGGCAGGTTATAGCTTATGCTTCGAGACAGCTGAGGGTTCATGAGAGGAACTATCCGACACATGATTTAGAGTTGGCAGCTGTGGTATTTGTTCTGAAGTTGTGGAGGCATTATTTGTATGGATCAAGATTTGAAGTTTTCAGTGACCATAAAAGTTTGAAGTATTTGTTTGATCAGAAAGAGCTGAATATGAGACAGAGGAGATGGTTAGAGTTTCTGAAGGATTATGATTTTGGTTTGAATTACCATCCGGGTAAAGCAAACGTGGTGGCTGATGCATTGAGTCGGAAATCATTGCATATGTCTATGTTGATGGTTAAGGAATTGGATTTAATTGAACAGTTTAGAGACTTGAGTTTGGTGTGTGAGAGTACTCACAATAGTGTTAAATTGGGAATGCTGAAGTTAACGAGTGGTATTCTGGATGAGATCAGAGAGGGTCAGAAATCCGATATGCTTTTGGTTGATAAGTTGACTTTAGTGAATCAAGGTCAAGGTGGTGAATTCAGAGTTGATGAGAATGGTGTTTTGAAATTTGGTAATCGGGTGTGTATTCCGGATGTTACCGAACTTAAGAAGAGTATTCTTGAGGAAGGACATCGTAGTGGCTTGAGTATTCATCCTGGAGCTACGAAGATGTATCATGATTTGAAAAAGTTATTTTGGTGGCCGGGAATGAAAAGAGAAATTGCGAATTTTGTTTTTTCCTGTTTGATTTGTCAGAAGTCAAAGATTGAGCATCAGAAGCCGTCTGGGCTAATGCAACCGTTGGCTATTCCAGAGTGGAAGTGGGACAGTATCAGTATGGATTTTGTTTCTGGTTTGCCAAGGACAAGTAAGAATTTTGAGGCTATTTGGGTGATTGTTGATAGATTGACGAAGTCGGCTCATTTCATTCCGATCAGAATGGATTATCCATTAGAGAGATTAGCCGAGTTGTATATTGAGAAGATTGTAAGTTTGCATGGTATTCCGTCGAGTATTGTTTCGGACAGAGATCCTAGATTTACATCGAAGTTCTGGGAAGGTTTGCAAAGGGCTTTGGGAACTAAGCTGAGATTGAGTTCTGCATATCATCCGCAGACTGATGGTCAGACTGAGAGGACGATTCAGTCATTAGAGGATCTTTTGAGAGCTTGTGTTTTGGAAAAGGGAGGTGCTTGGGATTGTTATTTACCTTTGATTGAGTTTACCTACAACAATAGTTTTCATTCGAGCATTGGTATGGCACCGTTTGAAGCTTTGTATGGTAGGAGATGTCGGACACCTTTATGTTGGTATGAGTCCGGTGAGAGTGCTGTGATTGGACCGGAGATTGTTCAACAGACTACGGAAAAGATTAAGATGATTCAGGAGAAGATGAGAATTGCTCAGAGTCGTCAGAAGAGTTATCATGACAAGAGGAGGAAGTCACCTGAGTTCCAAGAGGGAGATCATGTATTTCTTCGTGTTACTCCGATAACTGGGGTTGGTCGAGCTTTGAAGTCGAAGAAGTTGACACCTCGATTTATTGGTCCTTATCAGATTTTGGAAAGGATAGGAGAGGTAGCCTATCGTATCGCTTTACCGCCGTCGCTTGCGAATTTGCATGAGGTTTTTCATGTGTCTCAGCTGAGGAGGTACATTCATGATCCGTCGCATGTAGTCCAAGTAGATGATGTACAGGTGAGAGATAACCTGACTGTTGAAACATCACCTATGAGGATCGAGGATCGAGAGTTGAAGCAGTTGCGGGGTAAAGAGATTGCCTTAGTGAAGGTAGCTTGGGGAGGACCAACAGGTGGCAATGTGACTTGGGAACTTGAGAGCCAGATGAAGGAGTCTTATCCGGAGTTGTTCGATTGAGGTATGTTTTCGAGGACGAAAACTCTTTTAGTGGGGGAGAGTTGTAACACCCCAATTAAAATAAGATAATTATTTAATTTAAATTAATATTTTATCTATTAATTTAATCGAATAATTGGGAGTTTGGATTATTATTATTATTTTGAAATAATAATTATTGGGTTATTATTTATTGGAATAAAATAAGTTGGAATAATAAAAAGTCCCATTTTTGGTAAAAAGGTTAATTTCACGTGAAAGGGGAAAAGAGGCAGAAAGGGCAAAAAGAGAACCAGGGAACGAAGGTTGAAGGAAGGAGAAGCTTGGAGCTCAGAGGCTGCCGGATTAACTCAGGTAAGGGGGGTTTATCATCGGTTAACGGGTATTATATGATAATATGTCATGGGTAGTGATAGACCATTGTTTTACCTCTGATTAGATTGTTGTATGCTGGAAATCTGAATTTTTGGGATGAACGAAATTGGGATTTTAATCGAAGGAATTCGTAGAAATTGTAAGTAATGATGTTAGGATTTGTGAAATAGAACAGGGAATGATTCGTGTTAGATGATATGAGTGAATTTTGTGTGAAAATTGGACTGTGGAAGGTGGAATTGGAGAGATCTCGTAGCAGAGAAAGCCATTGCAGATCTGAGAGTTCTGGTCTCTGGTCATACGCGTATGGCACTAGGCAATACGCGTATGAGATGTTGGTACGCGTATGGGGGGAAGCCTTACGCGTATGGGAGAAAAAGATGATATTTTGAACGTAAATTGGTCTCTGTTGGTACGCGTAAGGGGAGATTGTTACGCGTAGCATACGCGTATGGGATAGGTGATACGCTTATGAGTTGGGCGAGGAAATGCGCAATACGCGTAAGAGAGTAGGCATTACGCGTATGGAGTTGGCCAGGTTTGGGCAATACGCGTATGGCATGGACAGTACGCGTATGGGCAGAGTTGGGATTTTCCTGAACTGTTGTTGTGCAGTTTTTGGTTGTTTAGGCTGAGTAATGTACTTAGCTGAGATATAATGTTGTAGGGATCATTTCCCGTTGTTTGGAGTGGTATAGGTATTAGTAGAGCGGGCTAATACTGTGTTTGATTATGTGGCATGATATGATATGCTTTTGTGATTAATTATGTTGATAATGTGTGATGGTATACGTGATGATGTGAATGTATACGTTTGTGAATAGACTGTATTATGGCTTAGAGTGTGAGCATGTGTCTATTCTTGATTATTGTTGATGTTGCATTGCTAGGTGATTAGCATGCATGTTGTGGCCCATTTGGGGTGGTAGCTAATTCCCATGGTGAGGAATTAGTGAGTAGATCATTTTGATTGTTGTTGTTGATGTTTGCATGCTAGGTGATTAGCGTGCATTTCATGGCCCATTTGGGGTGGTAGCTAATTCCCATGGTGAGGAATTAGTGAGTGAGTCACTATGTCTCAAATGAGTGGGACTAGTGAGCTTGGTAGCCGTGCCTGGATTTGGACGGTGAGGTTGAACTATATGTTCACAACATAGTCGGTACCGCATGCATAGAGTCTCATTGCACAATGAATGTATGGCATATGATATGAATGGATGTATTCCAGTATCATATGTGTGTTGTGTGTTGTATTGTTGTGTGACGTGTTGTTGATGTTGATTATGGTTGAGAATCTTCTGTTGAGTATGATGTTGAATTATTGTTGAATGCGTAGTCTGATTAGGGTGAATTAATGTGTTAATTACTTGGCATTACATGTTGTTCTATAATGCTTATTATATTGATTGAGGAACTCACCCTTACGCCTATTTTTCAGGTAACGAGAAATGAGTTGAGTAGAAGCTTATGCTTGGAGTCTAGAGTAGTTCTTATGGGTCATGCTCTGATAGATGTAACATCGGGAGGGAATGTTTTAATTAATTTGATATTGGTTGTTGGATGATTTACATGTATAGTGTTACATGTTTTACATTGGTGTTGAATTTGATTCCGCTGCGAATTATGCAAAAGACCTTATTTGATTTAAATAAATGAGCATGACAGGATATTTGATGAATGTAGTGAAATGATTGTGTGACACCCTTCGGGGCATAATTACTCTGATGAATATATGTGTATTTTAATTATAATAATTTGGGGTATTTAGAAGGGTGTTACAGAGGGTGTATGGCTGCACGATTTGGGCTTGGAAACAGGCTGTAGACAGACCTCATATTTGCTGTTTTGAGTTTGCTCATGAATTGCTAACCTTGATTTGCTTAAATGAACCAAAATGCATTATTTGCTCATTATGAACCAAAGGTGAATATGGAGGTGGTATGATGGAATGCTGCTCAATTTTGGGCTTGGAACATCTTGCAAATGACATTTAGAACAAATCCCAAATGGCCAATTGTGTCAAAAATGTTTAAATCAAAAAGTCAAACTTGAGTCAAACTTGAAATGAATAAAGTCAAGGCCAAAAATGCCATTTTGATTGGCAAGGTTTTGGAGGATGAAATTTATATTTTGGAAAGAGGAGGAAAAATTTGGTTTGTAGGAAAAACCCCACCAAATTTGGCCTTATGGTTCATGAGATATGGCTTGTTGAAGTTCACAAATTTTTGAAATTGAATTGATCATATCTTGACAACCATACATGGGATTTGAGAGTTCTTGGACTTTTTGAAAATGGGAGAACAAGATCTTCAACTTTCATGTTGGGCAAAAATTCATTTGAAGCTTGTATCATGATGTAGGTTTAAGATCAAGAAGCTTCCATTTTTGGCAGTTAAAATTACAGGTCCACTTTCTATTTCTGGAAAATTTTCTGTTTGACTTGATTTTCTTCCATGATGAGGTTTGACATGATATATGAGGCTTATATGGACATTAATGAGCTCCTTCAAATCAATTCCATCCATCAAAACACTGATTAAATCCACAGTTGACCAAGTTTGACTTTCTGTTGACTTTTCTAGGGTTTTGCATGATTGAACCACTTCTGATTAATTCCAACCCCTAATTCCTTGAGAACTTGACTTCAAATGATGTCCCAAGTCATATGAGCTCTTGATTATTGATCATGGTGCCCAAATTCTGCAAGAATGGCCACCATCCATTGCTTTGACTGACTGTTGACTGTCTTTGACCTAATTGCTGATGATTGCTTCAACTGCAAGCAACAAGGTTAGAATGACAATATTTTTGTATTTTTTGGTTAGTAAACATATGAAAGGCAAAGATATACAAATGCAAGGCATGCTTGGTGATCAAGAACAACACTCACAAAGCAACCCACCCACTAGGAGGGAAACTAGGGCATGCAGTGATCCTCGAGGCCATGATATGATATGATATGGGCCATGAGGGATCTTAGGGCCCAAAATTGGGGTCTTACAGATGCCCCTATTTAAGGTCATTCTAGCCGGAGAAGTGAAGTTTAGAAATCTTCATCTCGACGCGGTAGAATGGGCTTAAATAACAGTAATGAGACAAATTTTGGTCCCTAAGAGACCTCATGATGCAAATGTATGCATGCAAAAGACAAAATTCTGTGGGGAATATGATTCACACAGAAGAAAAGACGATCCATCGGAGTAGTACACTCACCAGGAACAGAGACTCTAACAAGACTCTAGTTGGGAATAAACAAAACTGACACAACGTGAACAAGACACGACTCTGATTAGGAAATACAGAAAACAGACTGGAGAACTCACTGGGGAGTGAAGAACTCACACTGGGGAAAAGAATTCCAAAGGAAAATAAATCCATTGGAGAGATACAAGCTGACTCCTGGGGAGAAGCAAAAAGAAAACTTCACTGAGGAAGCAACAAACAAATGAGATGTTATCGGTATAAGGGTAACAAAAAACAGGAAATTCTGACTCCACAGGGGGACCGAGGTCATAATAGGGAGCAGGAAGGAGGGAACACCAAGGATACCAGGTTGTAGGCATGCAACAGGTGACCGACCAAAAACGTGAATTGGTGTGTGTTCCAAAACACTCATCATCCTGAAGAGAGCGAAAGCAAACTTGTTTATAGGATGGACAAAAAAGCGTGAATTGGTGTGTGTTCCAAAACACTCGTCACCCTGAAGAAAGCTAGAACAGCAGACTTGTTTAAAGGATGGGCAAAAAAGCGTGAATTGGTGTGTGTTCCAAGACACTCATCATCCGAAAGAAAGCTAGAACAGCAGACTTGTTTAAAGGATGGACAAAAAACGTGAATTGGTGTGTGTTCCAAAACACTCATCATCCAAAACGCAAACTGGTTAAAGGATGGACAAAAAAGCGTGAATTGGTGTGTGTTCCAAGACACTCATCATCCGAAAGAAAGCTAGAACAGCAGACTTGTTTAAAGGATGGACAAAAAACGTGAATTGGTGTGTGTTCCAAAACACTCATCATCCAAAACGCAAACTGGTTAAAGGATGGATAAAAAAACGTGAATTGGTGTGTGTTCCAAGACACTCATCATCCGAAAGAAAGCTAGAACAGCAGACTTGTTTAAAGGATGGACAAAAAACGTGAATTGGTGTGTGTTCCAAAACACTCATCATCCAAAACACAAACTGGTTAAAGGATGGATATTCGATTCTACAAAGAATACGAATCTTACTCTGAGGGGAAAGCAACAAAGGATTGACCCAAGAGTGAACGAGACATATTATTCATTACCGGCAGACCGTGAATAATATACTCGCACGGAAGATTATCCTGAACCGGTTGCTGGGTTGTTTATAGGATAAGATCTGAAGACGTGAATTGGTTTGTGTTCCAAGACACTCATCACCCTGAAGAAAGCTAGAACATCAGACTTGTTTATAGGATGGACATTCGATTCCACAAGGAATGCGAATCTTACTCGACTGGGGACACAAACCCAAAGAGTGCATGAGACATATTATTCATTACCGGCAGACCGTGAATAATATACTCGCATGGTAAGAAACACCAGGGATACCGGTTACTGGGTATATAATAGGTGATCTACCGAAACGTGAATTGGATTTCACTTCCAAAACACTCATCATCCGAAAGGAGGGCTTGAAAAAGCAAATCGACTTACAGGATGGGCATTCGAATCCACAACGGGAAAACAAATCTTACTCAAATGGGGACACAAACCCAAAGAGTGCATGAGATACAATATCCATTACCGGCAGACCGTGGATAAGATACTCGCATGAGATATATTATCTATTACCGTCAGAACGTAGATAATAAACTCGCATGGTAAGAAACACCAGGGATACCGGTTACTGGGTATATAATAGGTGATCTACCGAAAACGTGAATTGGATTTCACTTCCAAAACACTCATCATCCAAAACACAAACTGGTTAAAGGATGGGCATTCGAATCCACAAAGAATACGAATCTTGCTCAGTTGGGGAAAATCAACAAAGGATTCCAACTAAAGAGCGCATGAGATATATTATTCATTACTGGCAGACCGTGAATAATACACTCGAAAGGAAAAGACACCAGAGATACCGGTTACTGGGTATATAATAGGTGACTAACCACAATAGAGAGACAATCGATACCAAGCATCCGGGTAAACGAAAGACAACTCAAAGGGATAAATTGCAAGCATCCGGCAATTATCCAACAACAAGAAATATTCGACTCCACAAAGGGAAATAACGAATCTTACTCGACCGAGGAAACGCAAAAGGCTTCGACTGAAGAGTGCATGAGATATATTATTCATTACCGGCAGACCGTGAATAATATACTCGCATGGAAGATTATCCACAACCGGTTACTGGGTTAATAAAGGATAAATCAACCGAAAAGAAAGGCATCGGGATACCAAACTAGGTATATAATGATGACCAATCAAAAGGGAGCAACAGACATTACCGACAAAAGGGTAAATGAAAGGCGATCTGCTGAGG
The DNA here is from genome assembly GCF_024323335.1 of Lathyrus oleraceus. Lineage (NCBI taxonomy): Eukaryota > Viridiplantae > Streptophyta > Magnoliopsida > Fabales > Fabaceae > Lathyrus > Lathyrus oleraceus. The sequence goes on from NC_066584.1 coordinate 365,178,632, forward strand.
ATAATTTGCAAGCATCCGGCAATTATCTACAGGGACTAGCTGGGGATACATTGGTATACAACCAATGATCCGGGGAACAAATCACTAGCAAACGGTGAAAGGACCCACTGGGGATAAAATTGCTAGCATACGGCAATTATCCACAAAAGACTTGCTAGGGATATAAGTGCTGATCTGAGCAACTTATCCAAGCAAAGGAAAATCAACATCAAAGACTAGATGAAGATAACCACAAAATTAGGGTTTACATCTACCGAATACGGGGTAGAAGACCAAAAACTCCGCGTGAGGATAGAACAAATCACAAATCCGCACGGGAAACCAAGATAGGGTTTATAACAAACCACAAACTGCTGAAGAGCAGAAAAATAGGATTTACAACTACCGACTGTTAGGTAGAAAACCAACAAATCTGGCTGGGGAATAAAAGGTGTATAACCACAAATTCCGCCAAGAAACCAGGAAAAATAGGACTTATAACTACCGGTATGAGGGTAGAGGCCCAAAAACATTCCGCTGGGGAACAACCCACTGGGAAGCACAAGACTTTTGACAAATAGCCAATTCGGGAATAATCCGAAAAGACAGACTGAATAAAGACACGTCCTAATGAGGATGTAACTCAAATAGGAAAATCCATCCCAATATATGTGTTGGGAGGAAACGGAAGAAACCGTCATCCACGAGGATATATCTCAGTGGGGAACTGCAGAAGGAAAGACAACATTTTCTGCTTATGGGGTTGACTCTATATGGAGAGATTTATAACACCCGACATCTGCTTGGGGAGATCTGTAAAGAGATCTATATCACCATAGCAGGAGACACGACGAACGAAAGATATATGGCGAGAAATACAACATGAACATCTGAATGTTTTATGAATATGCATGAATATGCGTGATTTATGTTTGATGAATGCTGACAAAACAGACAATTCTAACACAAACAGGTCCAGGAACCAAACGTCCGGTATTATACTTCCAGGGGAAAAACCAGCTGGAGAGCCAATCTGCGGAGATCTACATGCTGTAAAGCAAAGATCGGCAGGTACTGCTGAAAAAGCAGCGGATCAGAGATATCAGGAAACAAACCAATCCGGGTACAGAAAGTCACAACGGGCAAAACAGCCACCAAGACGAATCTGTAGGGGAACAAGAGAAGTCCCAAAGTATATGCAGGGGATCCCAGTGTCAACTGAGAAACAAAAAGTGCATAAGCACGAACTGCTGTAGAAGCAAACTCCACATAACTCCGCTGGGGAACAACCCACTGAGGGAGAATGATATCATCCAAATAGAATCTAACTGCATAAGCAACTCTACTGGGGAAAACTGTCGGCTACTCTCTTGGGGAACAAAACCACTGAGGGAGGACAGATCAAGTAAGTAGATTCAAACCACTCCACTTGGGGAGAATATACATAGCAAACGGATCACAACGAGTAGATTCTGCAATACAAGCCACTCTACTGGGGATCACAAACAGTCAGGAAATCAATCCATTCACTGGATGATAGAGCCATCATCCGACCATACTGGGGATTGAAGGAATATTCAACAGGCGAGACTGCCGCAACAAACATTCTGCAGACTAAGCTGAGGAAAAGATGGTTGCAAATACTGGGATGTCAACCCAAACAACCACTGAATAGGAAAATAAATCCTTGCTCTGCTGAAGAGAAAAACTCTGATGGAGAGATAGCAATAATTCTACAGACGACTTCGCCGGGGAAAAGGTAAAGTACCGGGTATCAAACCGCTGACTTACCGAGTCTTCAAAAAGAAAGCGATCGTGCTGAGGAAAAAGACAACTCCGCTGGCAACTGCACTGGGAAGAGTGATAACAACTCTGCTCGCGACTCCGATGGGGATATCAATAACAGCTCTACTCGCGACTCCAAGGGGAGTATCAATCAATGGCTATACTCATGACTGTGCTGAGGAGACAAATAAAGTCTGGGGCAGACGACCCACTGGCGAAAGTGACGGGGCACCAAGACGACAAACCATCAACCGCCGAAACTTCTACAAGAAACACCCATGCTGGGAGGAAACTGCTGCTGGAGAACGAAGTCTTCAACAACACTCTGTTTGCGACTATACTGGGGGAACAACCCCAACAACAACTTTGTTTGGGGAACAACTCCAACAAAAATCTGAAGAAAGAAGATACCACCAAACCAGGAATATGAACAAATGTCTTACCTGTTGGAAATCATGCCACCCTCGGAAGAGCACTGAGATATTCTTGAGTATCCTTTCAATCTTGTGAATGTTCACTTTGTCTAAAACCAAAATTTTGAAAATTTTGATTTGTTTAAAACAATGACATTTTATCAATTAAAAACATGCAAAACATTTGTTGAATTGAAACAAATAAGAGTGCAAATAATTGGATAAAAAGCTCAAATTGATTTGATAGAATGGTGGCCTGCAAATGGCAAGACTCCATAGATCTGTACAAATTTGAAATCAGTGATATATATTGGAAGAGGGCTACATTGAACATAATGATCCTTTCTCTACCAATTTGAATCTCGATGTATCCGAAGCTTCAGTTGACGACGAATCGAGAATCTTCTGACGAAATGACGACTGATGAACCAGAAAGTCTTGTCAGGATGCAGTTACTTGCCAAATCCCTAATTTTTGCCTAGATTGCCCTAGAGTGAGGTACTCAATCTAGCGGGATGCAAATATTCTTTTTTTTTCAAGTCTCTAATTTTTGCCTGGATTACCCTTGCGGGTTCTCCACCGAGACGCTCATTTTTGCCTAAGCCGCCCTTTCGGGTTTTCAACTTAGCGAGCTATTCTGTTTTTTTTCATTTGCATATACTCTTTTTTTTTCTAGGCAAAGTATCTCTTGACTGCATCTGAATTCACAGGACGAGTGAAATCCTCCCCATCCATTGTTGTAAGCATCAATGCTCCGCCTGAAAAGGCTCTCTTAACAACATATGGACCCTCGTAGTTTGGAGTCCACTTGCCCCTGGAATCGGGCGCGAAAGACAAAACTTTCTTGAGCACAAGGTCACCTTCTCGGAACACACGAGGCTCGACCTTCTTATCGAATGCTTTCTTCATTCTCTGCTGATATAACTGACCATGACACATGGCAGTTAACCGCCTCTCTTCAATCAAATTCAATTGGTCGTAACGACTCTGAATCCATTCAGCATCAGTCAACTAGGGACTTGAGGGTATAATTTTTCTTTTTTCTTTTGGAAAATTTTGAAATTTTTTCCTGATTTTTGATTTTTTCATTCTTTTTCACCCTCCTCGCTTTTTTTTTTTTTTTTTTTTTTTTTTTTTTTTTTTTGATTGATTGCATTATGCAATGCCCCAGTTTGACTGTTTTGCTGATTTTCATGGTACAGCTGAATGAGCTCCTTTCGTGCTCAAGAAGGCGGGTAATCTCATCAGGAATCCCCTTCAACATCATCTTCTTCTGCCTCAGATACAAGGACTTCAAGATTGGGAGATGGCGTTGGATCATTATGTTCAATGGGTTTAGAAATCCCTGCATAATGATTCTGGATAATGAAAAGCTTTTGAATTTAAACAAACAAATCAATTATGCAGATGAAAAATGTTGTCTTTGTTTTTCAGGGTTTTTTGTGATCACTGATTTCATGCAAAAGCAAAAAGTGAAAACAAAGGAAAAACAAATGTTTAACAATGCGAAAATTGAATGAAAACATCATTGTATATATGCTTTGCCAACAATGTCATCACTTCTCCTTTTGGCATGGGAGAAGGGTTTCAAACGAAGTGAACAAATCACGCTGACTTATGAATGACCGTAGGAACATCCACAGCGACCCAATTGTGGCAGACACCACCAGGAATGATGAAATTGTTCAGGTCCTCTGCATTCTCTTCCAAGATAGCAGCAGCCTCTTCTTCTGCAGGTTGATCATCATGGATGAATCCTCCACTTGTGAACAAACCTTGCTCCTTAAGTGCCCCAGAACAGTAGCCAATGCCAGCCCGGGATTGGTTAAACAGGAATAAATCCATCAACAACACTTAGTCTGGCAAATATCTCTCTGAGTTCACAATTCTCTTGCTCAGGATGATCCATCGCTCTGGCAGAGTTGGCTCTGGTATAATACCGGCAAAGTGCGTCTTCAAAATAAATGAAGATCGCAGGGTCAGACCACAGGACGGGAGACCGGAATAAAACACCTGCTTATGCAAATGATGCATGAAGTGTTTATGCATATGCTTGTTTTTATATCAAAGGAACCCAAGGGTTTTATTTGCAAACTTTGAAATATTTAGCATTTTGATCATATATGAGAATATCTCATCAGATATATCAGATGAAAAAAATTTCCCGGTTTTTTCATGTTTTGAAAATTTTTGCAAATAAACTCCTTTGAGTTCCTTGAAAATTTTCTTTTTCTATGACATGAATGCGGATGAATGCGTGAATGTATGAATGCAACAATCACACTCAAGGATCAAGCAAGGCACGTCAAACGAAGGTCGTGGGAAAGCTCATTGTATCCCTAATATCAATCATCCATTTTGGTGGATTTAGGTTTTCACCTTATCGACACCCAAGTTCCATTGATATTAACGGTACGTGAACCGGTTCAGACATTCTTAATATCAACCAGCCGCTTTGGTGGATTTTAGGTTTTACACCTGATCCGGGATCCATTGATATTAACAATGTTTGAACGACTCAACCACGAATCACGGGTTTGTTGAGAGTCACGAGCATGGAGTCTCGGTTAAGAACCACCCAAGGGAGTGTACTAGGGTTTAAACCTGCCAGACATGTTCTATCAGAGGTTCCCATAATCATCGTTCCATCTTTCGAATATTATCGGAGGAACGAATACTCGTATTCCAAGAATATTCTCAAGAGAAACTCTTATGAGTGTAGTATCGCGTAACAATCGTATCAGAACTGACATCTGAACGACCTCCGCACTACGGTCCTAAAAATAGGCCAAGATGAGTTTGGTAAACTAAGGTCCTTGGCTTCTGCGGAACATGATTGAAAGAATAATGCCTAACCACAAATAACTTGTGTGACATTATTAATCCAACATGACCTCCACCAAGTGAATGGACTCGCAAGTCAACTGGCTAAGGAATACTCCACACCAGTCAACAAGACTATGCCATTCTCCTATCCTAGAGTGCACTCGAGTTCGGGTATAGAACTCATCTCACAGATCACCAAAGCAAACAGCAATTGTAGATCAAGCAATTCACACATTACAATCAATACAGTGATCCCAAATTGTACAAAAATATGTCATATAACAGATAACAATATAGCACAACAAGGGTGAAAAGTAGGCAATACCAACCAAGGATTCTTTTGATTGTTTTCCCCAGCAGAGTCGCCACTTTTCTGTAGCGGTGTATTCGTCGCTATATGATCTATCGATTAAATCATAAGCAAGAGATACAATGAAATTTCGAGTCGCCACCGCACTTTTATTTATCCAAAGGATTGGCTAAAAAGCGAACAAAAGCCTAAGAAGTTTTACACGTAGAAAACTAATAAAAAGATCAGAGAGTCTGGGTAAGGGGTAAATTACGCAATGGGAAGGTGTTAGGCACCCACTACGTCCTAGGTACTCCTAGGGAGCCCTTTTCACACTTGTTGTAAAAGATTGTTATTTGTTATGACATAAACATTGTGCAAACATGATTGGGATGATGAGAAAAGAATATACAATTTTTATTGGGTTATTGGGTTTGAACGGATGAACCCGTTGCCTACGTACCTTCCATCAAAGGTAAGGATCAAAACGCCGTAGTTCGGCTAAAAGATTTCCAAAAGTTGGTGGATTCAGTTTTAAACACAAGCACTGAGGCTTTTCATTATCAATGGGAGAACACTCGACCAAAAACAACATCCACCATGCGAGGATAGCTTCGACGTACTAGAGGGGTTAGCCCTGTTTTCAGTACGGAAGTCTTACTGTCGACTCACTAAGGATAGGCAAGATTTACATCAACCACAATGATAATTGAAACCTATGGCTAATGCATGAAAAGATTAACAATGGACAAAGCCAAAACAAGTGAATGAGTGAAGTTAATTGATTGTGATTATGAAAGTGAAGTCAAAGTATGATTAAGATTAATTCAAAGAAGTATTATGAAATGGAGTTTGAAAAAAAAGTCAAGGACTTGGGTCCAGGTTTTTTAGTTTTGAAAACATGAAGATGTTTGCACAATAACTATGTCAAGTTGAAATCAAAGTGTGAAAAGGTTTAGGACATAATGAGGATGAATGGATGAAGATGGATTGTAAAACTTCTTAGAAGGTTCACTTCTTGAAATCATATGGGAGATTATTCAAGTGTGTCCTTTGGAATAGCAATGGATAATAACAAACAAACAAGAAAGTCAACAAAAGCGGATATCGGATGCCAATCACTGGGCTTATACCAATCTCCTAAAATAAAACTGGATATCAGATGCCACTCAATGGTCTTACACTAATCTCCTCAAACAAAGAAATAAAAGGTGGATACCGGATACCAATAGATGGATTTACACCAGTCTCCTAAAACAGAAATGGATATCAGAGGCCACTCAATGGACTTACACTAATCTCCTAAAGCAAAATGAAACTTGGATACCGGATGCCAATCTGTCTGGGCTTACACCAATATCCAACATATGATCATAGGAAAGCAAATGCCAACTTACAGGGACTTACAATTGCGACCTCACATAAACAAAGAAAAACAAACATGGAAGTCAGATGCCAATCTGTCTGGGCTTACTCTAACCTCCACAGTATGGTCCTAGGAATACAAATGCCAACTTGCAGGGACTTACAGTTGTATCCTCACATACAATCAAACAATGCAACATGATCACAGGAAAGCAAATGCCAACTTGCAGGGACTTACAGTTGCTTCCTCACATACAATCAAATGCATCAAGCAAAGATAAGATGAGTGGCCAAGGTGATGGTCTTATACTCACTTCCATATCATAGGAGCAATGGCCAATGGATGGTCTTACAACTGTCCTCAATGGGCAAACAACAATGATAATGTCACAAAGACAAATGAGATGATTATGCATGGATGAGCAATTAATGATGATGATAAATGCATGAAGCATACAAGCAACATGTGCATATGAAGCAATCAATCAATCAATCAATATCAAACAGCACACTCTATAGCCAAACAAGGAGGCTCACTCAAGAGGGTTAGGCACTGAGGCCAACTGGAATAGGGTAAAAGATTTGCTCTTAACCTTGCCATTGAGAGGCTAAGGTGAAGCAGATGAAAGGAGATGAGGGGGTGTGCCTCATTGCTCTTATCCCTGGTCAGAGAGAGCATATCAGAAAGTGTGGGAGCTCAGAAAGATGGAGCTCTTTCCACATTATTGACTCGATTGATCTTGGGTTAGGATCTCAATGCTACAACCATGTAATGGGAGCAATGAGAAGACTCACTGAATAGTAGGGGATAGGTTGCTTATCCCTTTGATCTACCAATTGCCTTACTTGAAGGACTTTTCCTGCTTGGGACAAATATAAACACACACAAGCATTGCCTCTTAAGGAGGACTTCAGACAGTTTTCCCGGTCAAATAACGGACCGGGTCTCCAGACTACATGAGGAAAGAGGGATTACCTCAAAGCAAATTGCTAAATAGCAAAGCAAGCAAGTTCAAAGAACTTAAGCAACTAAAGTACCTGAAAAAGTCAAACCAATTAGTAAACAGTTCAACAGTTTAAAAACAAAAGGAATGGATAAACAACAGTCAACCACAGAGGGACCAATGTGCAAAGCACAAGACTCAACTATATGAGTCACACCTACAAAACAAGGGTTAGCACATGATATATATAATCCAACTCAATCAAATTTGAATGATCTTTGAGGCATTGGTGCTTAACCTGAAACATTAACTCAATTGTAAGCTCAAAAGACCACTAGGACTAGCCTAGGGTCAAAGATGAAAGAAAAGGTCAAAACAGCAAAGAAAAGTCAACCAAGGTCAAGTTCAAACATTTAAGAAGCAAGCACAATTGGTTTCAAGTTTATATCATGCATCAACATCATTTTATAGACCAAAGAAGTCAGAACATGGCAAGAGGGAGCACACAAAAGGTCAACAGCAAGACCAAGCTCAAAAGCAAACATAATCAATTCCAAAAATTATGAAATAATTCATACTCAATCACAATCCATAACATAGCATGCATATAAAATTTCAGCTCAATTGGATCATAGGAAGATAGTCAAATAAAATCAAGAAGTCAACACATTTTCAAGTGTGCACAAAAGAGTCAACAAAACATGTGTCATCTTCAAAAAATCATAACAAAATGAAAACATATGAGAAATGGATGGGATTAACACCAATGCAAAGCTCAAGATGTCTAGTATGCACATATGAAATTTCATGATCATACAATAAGATATGAGAATTTCACAAAGGATTTGGCAACATGTATCACATAAAGTCAACAATTGACTAGGCAGGGAAGAAAATTCTCAAACAATTTGGAAATGGCACAATTAATTCCAGGAAAAATCACACATCAACTAGACATATGAGAGAACAATCATGCAAAATTTCACATTATTTGGAAGCCAGGAAGCATGTGAACAAAAATCATGAATTTGCATATCATTGGTGTGACACAAATTGTCACACCTTACTTCAGAAATTCATATCTAGCAAACCACAAATGATAAATGCACAATCTCTACATCAAAACAAAGATGAATGAGTCTAGTTTCACCACAAAAAATTTCAGAACCATTGGATGCATCCTCATCATTTCACAAAAGAAATGGCAAAATGTATCAATTAGGCATACATGTTAAGAAACCTAATAGCATTTAAAAATCCAGCCAACCAAAAATTCAGCAAAAATCATGATTAAATAATAGACATTCAAGAGGTCATAATGCAAAAAATCCCATGATTTTTGGAGCTAAATTGAGTGAAATATGAATTGTGGAAGATGATGAACAAATTGGAACAAACATGAAACACATAGCATGGTATAATGGTCAAACATGTTGACTGAATGGCAATGTGGTAAATACCCGCCTCACTAATCAAAACGCACAGCTTTGGCAAATGCAATGAAATGTTCTCATTGGCTGATGGCCAATGGAACAGTAAACAAGCCAATCGAATGTTCATGCTTTCTGGGTTCAAAAACCCTAGGGTTTTGTTCAACAACAACAGCATTTGTTCAAACTCATGTTCATCACCATCCAACAATTTCAAATAGCATTAATCACACAGCATGGCAAATAATAATCCTGCAACAGCATGCAACAAAGAACCAAACACGATGTGGAAAAATTCTGGAAAGCAGCTAGGGTTTCAACAGGGTATTCATCATCTTCATCAAAATCATCAAGAACAAGCATGCCCAGAAAATGCAAACAAGCATATCAAATGATTCAGCAAACCAAGCACGTGCATAATATAGCAATCATCATCATTAATTCGAGCTCATGAGAGAGAAATCAACCAAAACAAGTTTGAACATAAACATGTAAACTCAGATTTTTCAGCCATATCATAATCATTTCAAGCAAGGCATAGTTCATTAGAATCAGCAAGTCAGGAGCTATCTAAAACATAGCATGGCATAGTAAATGGGGGTAGTCGAAACCTTACTTGTTTTTTGAAGAAAAATGTGAAACAGGGCTGCTTGGATGTTTCCAGCTCGAAACAGATCTCCTTTATGGTGTATAGTGATGGAATCTTGAGGTAGATTAGCTCAGCAACTCCTGGATTCCTTCAAAACTTGATTCACCATTGTTATGGCTTGAAGAAAACAGAACGTGGAGGGGGCTGTACAGGTGTGATTTGATGCTGCAAGTAGCTTCCAAATGTTGTTCAAATGAAGAAATGATGAAGGAGGCTCGTGGTGTTTTGAAGTTCTGTGCAGAAAATTCCAATCGAGCAAAAAAATGCAAAATGAGAGAGTGAGGGTATTTTCTGTTATGGCTGCTGTGATTCTAGGGTTCAAATGAGCAGAAAATGACTTTAAATATGACTGTTTAAGGTTCCCTAATGATGTGCTAAACTGGTTTTGTTTTAATGAAGTGATTTGCATTTTGCTAAGTTTGGAAAATATGGAAGTGGAGGGTGTATGGCTGCACGATTTGGGCTTGGAAACAGGCTGTAGACAGACCTCATATTTGCTGTTTTGAGTTTGCTCATGAATTGCTAACCTTGATTTGCTTAAATGAACCAAAATGCATTATTTGCTCATTATGAACCAAAGGTGAATATGGAGGTGGTATGATGGAATGCTGCTCAATTTTGGGCTTGGAACATCTTGCAAATGACATTTAGAACAAATCCCAAATGGCCAATTGTGTCAAAAATGTTTAAATCAAAAAGTCAAACTTGAGTCAAACTTGAAATGAATAAAGTCAAGGCCAAAAATGCCATTTTGATTGGCAAGGTTTTGGAGGATGAAATTTATATTTTTGGAAAGAGGAGGAAAAATTTGGTTTGTAGGAAAAAACCCCACCAAATTTGGCCTTATGGTTCATGAGATATGGCTTGTTGAAGTTCACAAATTTTTGAAATTGAATTGATCATATCTTGACAACCATACATGGGATTTGAGAGTTCTTGGACTTTTTGAAAATGGGAGAACAAGATCTTCAACTTTCATGTTGGGCAAAAATTCATTTGAAGCTTGTATCATGATGTAGGTTTAAGATCAAGAAGCTTCCATTTTTGGCAGTTAAAATTACAGGTCCACTTTCTATTTCTGGAAAATTTTCTGTTTGACTTGATTTTCTTCCATGATGAGGTTTGACATGATATATGAGGCTTATATGGACATTAATGAGCTCCTTCAAATCAATTCCATCCATCAAAACACTGATTAAATCCACAGTTGACCAAGTTTGACTTTCTGTTGACTTTTCTAGGGTTTTGCATGATTGAACCACTTCTGATTAATTCCAACCCCTAATTCCTTGAGAACTTGACTTCAAATGATGTCCCAAGTCATATGAGCTCTTGATTATTGATCATGGTGCCCAAATTCTGCAAGAATGGCCACCATCCATTGCTTTGATTGACTGTTGACTGTCTTTGACCTAATTGCTGATGATTGCTTCAACTGCAAGCAACAAGGTTAGAATGACAATATTTTTGTATTTTTTGGTTAGTAAACATATGAAAGGCAAAGATATACAAATGCAAGGCATGCTTGGTGATCAAGAACAACACTCACAAAGCAACCCACCCACTAGGAGGGAAACTAGGGCATGCAGTGATCCTCGAGGCCATGATATGATATGATATGGGCCATGAGGGATCTTAGGGCCCAAAATTGGGGTCTTACAATTACTAACCAAAAGCACAAAAATATGTCACTAACTCTTTTTGTTTTGAAGCTCAAGTGATCATGTGCTCCAATGCACCTAGGAGGCTCTTAAGCCCAAGGAAATGGCCAGATGAAGATGAGGAAAAGCATGATAATGGTCCACAAAGTTCCTAACCATCATATATGTCTCCCAAGTATCTCAATTTGCCAATTTGATCAAGATAACCCAAAGGGCTTGAGGATTGTTTCCCAAGGAAACCCTACTTCAATTATGTTTTGACTGGGCTTTGCCCATGAAGCAATCTCAACCTCTGATCAAATTTAATCAAGGTAAGTTCTTTCATTCATCATTTTATGCATATATGAGCCTATTTGAGGATCCTCAATCATTTATTCATCAAGATTGGAAGTTTGGCCTTGAAAAGTTGACTAGTCAAGTCATCTGACTAAGTTGAGCACCATTGAGACATACCTTTTGATGTGTTTGTCAAATGAAGATGACCCCAAGAGATAACATGTTATTAATAACCATATGAACAACTTTAATGTTCATCAAAAATCCATTTGAAACTTGTAAGGTCATCATTAATTTCAAAACATTATAGGCCATTTTGACTGAAACCCTAATTTTGGGTCAACTTACCAAGGGCATGACTTCCTTAATTGTTATGATTTTGAGGTGAGACCAAATGCATTGGAACTATTGAGATGTCTATTTCAAATTTTATGTTGGACAAAATTTCATAATCCTAAAATAAATACATGTGATAATACAAAACATTATAGGTCATATTGGACCTAATTCATTGAATTTGAAAAAGTACCCAACTTCAAACACCTATAACTTTGTCATAGGAAATCCAAATGATGAAAACTCTGAGTCTAAATTGATCATCTTGAAACTACCTACAACTTTGATGTTGGACAGTTTTCCATTTGAATCTTGCATCATGAAAACAGAGGGGTTTGATTAAGCTTGCTTTTGGTGAAATTTTTCAAATTGTTTTGAATATGTTTTGTACTTGGATTTTCATAGCTAGTTTTCATCAATTTCCAATTGCCAAATGAATTTTTGCCTACCATAACTTTTGTTCCTTATTCCAAGGGCTTTCCAACCATTACTCACAATACTCTTTTGGACTTACCATTTGAGAGTTTCAAATGCATTTCCACTTAGGTGCATTTTGGTAGTTCATGTTATAACTTGGTATGCAAGCTGATTCCATATCATGTACACGTCCAAATCCTTTCCATATGAACTCAGCATGATTTTCTAGCCATCATTGGGCCTTCCACACGCCTGTATAGGCCCATGCATCCAATTTCAATTTGCCATGCACATGAGAGAAGTGTGATAATTTGAGACTTTCAGCTATAAATAGAGCTTCCCTCTCATTCATTCATCAACCTTTTGGAGATCTGAATTGCTGCAGCATTGAAACCATAGCCATACCAAAGGAATTTAATCAAAAAATTTCTCACTTTCGAGCTTGAAATTCAGTATCATTAGTTGATCTTCAAAGCTTAATTCCTTAGCCTTTCACTTCCACTGCATCCCTAGAGCAAAGAGGAGCTAAGATCTTGAAGGATTCTTGGCCTGAAGTGCTCCAATTCAGAGGTATACCTTCAAACTTTTTGGATCTAGAACTCTAAATTCAATGTAGCATTCTTGTGTTTGTGTGGTTTTCTGAAGTCCTCACACTTGAGGCAAGCCAATGGTGGTTTCAATTCATCATTTCATGAGCTTACAGTTTAAAAACCATTATCTTATTCCTCACGTTTCTCTCAATATAGGAAGAGTGAGGAAGATCCAATGGTACAGTGATGATCTCCATCACACAAGCTTCATTTCCATGTCCTTGTTTTCCATTTTCATGAAACTTTTTTTCTATGCAACTGGTGGCCGGAATTGGTTGTTCCGCCGGAGAAGATGGTGGTTTCCACCACCATCACCATGTGTGCACCTTCACAGCCCTTGGATCTGGTTCTCACGTTTTAATCATGTGCATCCTTTGTGTTTAGTTCATTTAATATATGTTGCTACGCGTTTGACTTGGTTGCACCGTGTTCTCCATGATCTGAGCCATTCAGCCTTGCCACGTCAAATAATGAAGTCCATCCTATGGCGCTGGTTTTTTCATTTTATTCTATTTTCTTTTATTTTCAGTTAATTCATTTAATTTTCAAAAATTCATAAAAAAATTATTTGAAGTCATAAAAATATGCGACCAATGCCAAAAAATTTCTTGAAAAATCTAGTTTCATATTTTGATTTTTAATCATTTTTGTGACTTCATTTGATATTTTTCATGGATGATTTGATTTTTAATAGTTTTAATTCATTTTAAAATACTTTCTGACTTTTGAAAAATCCAAAAATATTTTCATAACCTCTATGGATCATGATAAGTCAATGAAAAATAGTCTCATTAATTTCTTATTTGATTTATTTGAGATATTAGTTCATATTGTGCTATTTTTAATTGTTTTTAATGATTTTTAATTGCTTTCTAATTTCAAAAATTGTTGAGAAAATTAGTCAAAGCTTGTTTGACTATGTTGAACCTATGAGAATTTAATTGGACTTGTTGAAGTTGATTTGAATTGAATTTGAGGTTTGACCTTATTTGTTTATTTTTTATTTGCATTTTATTTTATTTCAAAAAATACCAAAAAAATATTGTTGACTTGTTGACTGGTTATCTTCATTTCTTTTCTGTTTGGTGTTGATTAATGATGATTTGATTCACATTTGATCAATTGAATTTGGTTGTGGTCTTCTTTTTCCCTCACTTTCATCTTCATCCCTTTTTTTCCATCAATGGCCAATGAGTTAAAGTCTTATGGTTGGTCTTGACAAATGAGAGGTTTAACCTTCTTTGATCCAAACCAAACTCAACTTGATCCATGATCAAGTGAGTTGCTTTGTGTTCAAGATAGGTTGCTTCTTGGTAAAGCAAATAACCTAAAGTAAATACAAGGCCCTTCCCCTTTTGTTTTGGCATGGCAAGTTTATGGAGCTTGGCTTACTAGTCATGATCTCTAACTTGTGTTCTTTGCCTATATTTTTATTGACCGGCCTCAGATAGGTGTGACTACTACATTAGTCCACTTACGATTGCTTAACATAACGCTACATTGTCTTATGACAAGCTAACATAACCTCACTAATTACTAACTTTAATTTGAGCATTTAATTTCTTGCCATTTACTCTTAATGTCATTTATTTCTTGCTCATTATTCATATTGATTTTCCCTTTGCTCACTTAAGCACATATTTTATGTTTATGTAAATTTTCTTTTGCTCATTTGAGCTCATTATTGTATATAAATATATTGCTATCTTGTGTTTGCTTTGTGTTTGTTTGTGTGAACCAAATGCAAAAGGATAAAGGACTTAGAATTAGGACTTACCTATGCTTAAAAGATTTCAAGAGCAACTAGGCCTCATGCCTTTAGAATGCAAAAACTTGTTGAAGAGCAACTAGGCCTCATGCCTTTAGAATGCTAAATTTTAAAGTTGACCTCAAAGGACTTCTCCTCCAAACTTATTCTTTGTCCATTCCCCTTATTGTGTTGTGAACTTTTTGATGTTTGCTCTTGTGTGATAGGGATCCCATCTTGAGATTGTGAAAAGAGGACCATTGTCATGAGTAGCCAAGTTAAGAGACAAGCCAAATGGAGATCCTAGGAGCTTGAATTAAAATTGTTTGATTGCTTGTTTGTGTTCTAAGTCCAAAGGAAAGGAGCATCTTGAATCATCTCTATGATTCCAAGAAAAGGAACTCCAAGGGTTTATCTTTTTCCTCTGATCTTTGTATGCTTTAAGACTAGCCCTTCTCTTCTTCTCCTCACTCTAACCAAACCCAAAAATCATTTTCTAAACTTTAACTTTGTTCCAAATTAGAAACCTAGGCCTTAAGCCTTTTATTTTACAAAACTCTTTTCATGAATACTCATTATGAATAAACATTAATCCAACTTTGACTTCATTTTGTAAATAAGTCTAACTTGTAAATATAACTCACTTCAAGTTGTTTAATGGTTCCAATGGCCACTTTGTTAAAACTTTTCAAAAACATTAGTCATAGGTTTGAGTTATCATAGTGGTTGATGTAAATCTCACCTCATCCTTAGTGGTTGGATTATAAGTCTTCCATGCTTATTATAGGGTTAACCCCTCACTAGCATGTTGAAGCCCTCCTCACATGGTTTATTGTTGGTTTAGGTTGAGTTTTCTCCCTTTGATAACAAAAGACCTTAAGGCTTTTGATCAAATCAATTCACCAATCTTTTGAGATTTTTACCCCGAACTATGAGTTTTTGATCCTCCTTTGTGATGGTACGTAGGCAATGGGTTCATCCATTCAAACAACAAAATTTGTAAATATAATATATTCTCTTCTCATCCCCCCAACCTTTTGTACAAATCTTTTCACAAATACCAACCTACAACACATATTTGCAAAAAGGGTTCCCTTAGAGTACTAAGGATGTTTTAGGTGCGTAAAACCTTCCCATTTCATAACCAACCCCCTCACCCAGATCTCTGACATTTTTATTAGTTTTTGATTTGAAAAGCTTCTTACCTTGGCTTTTGTTCGCTTTTTAGCCTTTTCTTTGGACAAATAAAAGTGTGTTGGTGACTCGAATTGTATGTTTACTTTTGGTTTAGTCAATAAACCTAAGGTAACGAAAACCCCGCTACATAGATAAACATCTGAAGTTTATTCAAAAGAATCTATTTTAAGACTATTCAACAAAAAGCTATCAGAAGTTTACTCAAGAGAATCTACTTGAAGACCATTCAAGATAATCTCTGAAGACATCAAGGTTCTGCTCAAAGACTCTGACTCTGCTCACTCTGATTCATGATCAACAATCATCTGACTCACCAAATCAGAAAATTAATCAAGAAGTATTCTAAGTATAGTATAAATCTTTATAAGGAAATTATGGATTATGTTCTAAGACCGCTATGGAAATGACAAAGAAGTTAATACCATAAATTCCCATAGTTGGCAAGAAATCTCCCTTGATTTCCCTCCAACGGTATCATCTCAAAGTACTATATAAAGACCTAATCACAACATATTGAAACACACAATTCTACAATACACCTAGATCTCCAATACTCAACATTTTTCATTGTTCTTAATTGTGTCTACACTGCTTACCTTGAAGCACTAAGGCAAATATTTCTATTTCTCTAAAATTATTGATATTCCTCAAGTGACTTGTTTAAGTCTGTAGACTTGATAGGTCTGAGAGATTTTTAAAATCTTAGAAGTTTTTGTAATCTATTAAGATTAGTGGATTAAGTCCTTATTGAAGGCGAAATCACCTTGGCCGGGTGGACTGGAGTAGCTTTGATTTTCAAGCGAACCAGGATAAACTTCTTGTGTTGCTAGCATTTACATTTGTGTGTGTAGTGTTGCTAAAAAAAATTGATTACTGTAAAAAGAATTCAAACCCCCTTTATTGTTTTTCTCTACCTTCAATTGGTATCAGAGCTTTGGCTCTATTATTGATTTTTGAATCTAACACTTAACAGTGTAGAGAGATCCAGTGTGAGAAAAATATCATGGCTAACACAAATGAAAGAGACAGCTACAACGTTAAACCTCCAGTTTTTTATGGAGAAAAATTTGAATACTGGAAGGACATAATTGAAAGCTTCTTCCTAGGCTACGACGCTGATCTATGGGATATAGTCACAAATGGTTACGAACCACCCATTTTTGCCATTGGTATTTCAATTCCAAGAAGTAGAATAAGTGATGATCAGAAGCGTGATTTCAAGAATCACCATAAAGCAAGAACCATTTTGTTGAATGCAATTTCCTACAATGAGTACGAGAAGATCACCTACAGGGAAACAACCAAAGAAATCTTTGATTCTCTAAAGATGACTCACAAATGCAATAAACAAGTTAAAGAGACAAAGGCTTTGGCCTCAATACAAAAGTATGAAGCCTTAAGAATGGAAGATGATAAAGTTGTTGAAGTGGTGTTCTCAAGGTTCCAAACCTTAGTTGTAAGACTCAAGGTTCTAGATAAAGGATACACTACAACAGATCATGTCAAGAAGATAATCATAAGTATTCTCAAGAAGTAGAGACTTATGGTCAATGCCTTGAAGTTATCTAAGGATCTGAACAATATAAGCCTTGAAGAACTTGTCAGCTCCCTCAGAAGTCATGCAATAGAGCTAGAGGAAGATGAACCTCGGAAGAAAAGCAAATTTATTGCTCTAAAGTATAGATCGGAAAGAAGAAATCCAAAAAGGAACAAAGCCTTTTAAGTTGAAGAAGAACAAGACGGTGACTCTGAGATTGAAGATTCTAATGATAAAGAGGAATCATCTCTTCTCTCCCTAAGAATCAAACAGCTCTAGAGAAAAATAAATAACAACTTCAGAAGGCCCAGACAGAAGGGAGATCATCCATATTCAACCTCTAGAGGCAGACCCAATAAGGAAGTGATATGTTATGAATGCAAAAAACCTGGACACTACAAAAATGAATGTCCCAAGCTAAAGATAATTTGAACAAGTTTGACTCTAAGGCACAAAAGTGTATTATGTTGGGATACTTAGAATGTTCTAAAGGATATAAAGTATAAAATATAAAAACACAAATTGTAGAAGAATCAATACATGTAAGATTTGATGACAAGCTTGACTCTAAAATGTCAAAGCTAGTTGAGAACTTTGTAGATTTGGAGATAAAACTTGCAGGTTCTGATGAAAAGACCAAAGAATCTAATGAAGAAGAAAAAGAAAAGTCAAAAGCACCTACAGTCACAATCAATTAAAAAAGACCAACAAATAGGCAAAATGTTTCTGAAGAACTGATTCTGGGAAACAAGAATGAACCTGTTAGAACAAGATCAACATTTAAAGTTTCTGAAGAAACACTTATGGGACTAGTATCTCTGATAGAGCTAACATCCTATGATGAAGCTCTTCAAGACAAATAATAGATTCTGGCGATGAAAGAAGAACTTGATCAGTTTTCCAAGAATGATGTTTGGGATACTGTACCAAGACCAAAAGGAACCCATGTGATCGAAACCAAATGGGTTTACATAAATAAACTAAATAGAAATGGTGAAGTGGTCAGAAACAAAGCACAGCTGGTGGCACAAGGTTATAGTCAACATGAAGGTATTGACTACAATGAAACCTTTGCTCCAATCGCAAGGTTTGAATCTATCCATCTCCCTGTATCTTTTGCTGTAAATAATTCCATTAAATTATATCAGATGGATGTCAAAAGCGCGTTTCTGAATGGTTATATTTCTAAAGAGATGTATGTCCATCAACCTCTTGGTTTTGAATACTCAAAACTTCCAGAACATGTTTTTAAACTTAAAAAATCTCTTTATGGTCTGAAACAAGCTCCTAGAGGTTGGTATGAAAGACTTAGTTCATTCCATCTAGAGAATGACTTTGTTAGAGGAAAAATGGACTCCACTATCTTCTGTAAAAACATCAGAAACGATCTTATGATTTGTCAGATATACGTTGATGACATATTATTTGGTTCTGCTAACCCCTCAGTTTTGCAAGAATTTTCTAAGTTAATGCATGCAGAATTTGAGATGCGTCTGATGCAAGAACTAAAGTTCTTTTTAGGGATTCAAATCAACCAAACTTCAGAAGCCATGTACATATATCAAAGAAAATACATAAAAGATATTTTGAAGATATTCGACATGTCATAAAGCAAACCAGCCAAGACTCATATGCATCCTACTTACATTCTAGAGAAAGAAGAGGTAAGCCAAAAGGTTTGTCAGAAACTTTATCGTGGTATGATAGGTTCTCTCCTCTATCTGACTGTTACACGTCCAGATATATTAATCAGGTATGTCTTTGTGCCAGATTTCAGTCAGATCCAAGGGAATCTCACTTACTTGTTGTTAAGATAATCCTCAAGTATCTGAAAGGAACACCTAACCTTGGCCTGATGTATAAGAAATCATCAGAGTATATGCTCTATGGGTATTGTGATGCAAATTACGCTGGCGACAGGTTGGAAAGCAAAAGCATATATGGGAACTGTCAGATTCTGGGAGAAAACCTCATATCATGGGCAAGCAAAAGACAATCAACCATTGCAATGTCAATTGCAGAAGCATAATACATTTCAGCTTCACTGTGCAGCACTTAGATGCTCTAGATGAAGAATCAACTTGAGGACTTTCATGTTTATGAGAGTAACATTCCTATCTTTTGTGAGAATATTGATGCCATATGTTTAAGTAAGAATCCAATTTCACATTCCAGAGCGAAGCACATAAAAATTAAACATCATTTTATTAGAGACTATGTTCAAAAAGGGATAATCATTTTAAAATTCATAGATACAGACCATCAATAGGCCGACATCTTTACAAAACCCTTAGCTGAAGATAGATTTCTTTTTATTTTGAAACATTTAAATGTGGAAAATTGCCCAGAATGAATCTGAACATGTGCATCTCCTCTCTAATATTAAAATAGACTCTGATCTGAACATATGTTGTTTATCCGTTTTTGGTTCTGATACTTCTACAAGTTAGATGATATCTGGATTAAAAACCTTTAAAGTCAGAAACCTGTTGATATTCTTGACTTTAGAAACATCAACATGTGGTCTCTCAAACGTGTGGTATTGGATCTTCTAGACAACTTTCTAGCTCAGAACTCAAGAGCCAAACTGTTGAGATCCCCTCGAGAAGTGTGCATATTTTTGAGATTAGACAACCATCATTAGCTGCATTTAATTCTCCCACATTCTTCAACTTAGATTTCAACAATAATAATTACTTTTGTCCCCTCTTTTATCTAACACTGTCGTTTTGCGTGTGTTTTAAACTTGTATATATATTATTATGATTCCCACATTCTCACTTTTCACTCTCACAACTTACACAAACCCTTGTTCTCATTTCTCTGCAACTTCAACCTCTTTTGTAACCTCATATCCTTTAACACAACAACGTGAATCCTCAACAACAACAGGTGTTCGAATAATCTCAACAAATGCATGCTGCTGAGAAACAGGTTGAAGCTCCACAACAAGTTACAACCCAAAATGTTACGCCTTTAATAACCTCATGTTCTTTATCATCATCCTCACATCAATCTTGCCACACCATTTGAAAAACTGGAAGTATTGTGTGAACTTTTGGTTGATTTTAACAACCTCAAGAAGAATGGCATAGATTTAACTAAAGAACTAGAGAACCAAGGGTGGGGAAACTACTTCAAATGTCTATAAGGTCCAGTCTACACATTCCTGGTGAAGGAATTCTGGAGGTTCGCTGACTGCGATGATCACTGCATTGTATCTTATGTTCTAGGCATCAAGACAGTGATCACAGAGAAGTCAATTGCCAAGATTATGGACATGGAAATAGTAGGGGGAAGAAGGATATACAACATCAACCCTAGGGAAAAGTATATGTCCCAGGAAGTTATCCCTACTATCTTCACTCAAAACCCAAAAGGGAGAACTTCAAAGAACAAAGAGCTTCACCAAAATCTGAGAGTTTGGTTGAAGATCATTCTGGGTACGATCCATCATCATCTCGCTTCCAGCTCCTCTGACTATATCAATACGGACAAAAAATGCATTATGTACTATCTGTACAAAGGGCTGAAGCTGAACCTCCATTTCCTCCTCTTCAAGTATCTGAAGGACTCTGTCAGAGACACCAGAAACAACATGAAACCCATAAAATTAAATCCCTCTAGGGAGATTAATTTTTGATGTTATGATAGAGAGTGGGTTGGTGTACCATCTCATCTCTCTCGGTATGATGGAAGATGTCACGATGGATTTAGGGAAGCCTCTGAACGCAAAACATCTGAAGATCATGGGGTTAGTTGACAAGGTCAGAGTCAAACCCACTTTGGACACCTCCTAGGAAGCTCTGAAGGATCAGAGGGAGATATCCAGTGGGATGTATCTCTTCTCTAAGATTGACCCCCCATAGTTGATTGCCTTCTATCTTCAGGATATGGAAGCCCAAGGAATAGATATTTATGGGTTCAACTTGGTTTGGCCACCAGATCAACCACCAAATTTCATGAAGAGGAAGATATAGCCCTCTGAGAAGAAGAAGAAGAAGAAAACTCTGAAGTTGGGCGAATCTTCAGCATCTCAGAAGCAACTTGTGCCTCTGAGCTCTTCAGCGCCATGTAAGTCCCTTATCTCAGAATATCCTTTAGTTTCTAGTTCTAGGAAAAATCCTCTCTTCTATATCTCAACCATCTCCCATCATCTCTCCCTCTGAACCAATCATCTCCATACCCATTCCTTCTGAACCTCAAACTTCTGAACCCCTTACTTCTGAACCAAACACATCTTCACCTCCACTACCATAATTCAACCTCACAAATACTTCAATCCCCATATCCGATGCCATCTTTCTAAATGCACCCATATCACCTCCCTCCTCTACCCCAAGTTCTCACCCTATTATGATCTAACCTCTAACTCTGAGCATTCAGACATCCCTGACCCAACCTCCCCCACTCTTGCACAACTTCATGCCACAGCTGAATCTGAAAAGACTCGGTTTATACCAGAACCCTTTGAACCAATACCACCTCCTTCTGAACCCACATCATAACCTTTTGAAACCATTCCACCTTCTTCTAAACTCATATTTGAACCTTCTGAACCCATACACAATCCCTCTAACCCACCTTTCAACCCTCTGAACCTAACCTCACCTTTCCCACCATCGATGAGGCATTTGCTAAGTTCTCAGAGAACTCTGCTTTGAGACTCGGGCAGCTACCTGAAGAATCCAGGCTCAGTGATAATCCTTCCGAAGTAAGGACTCACTAGAATGGATTTCTTAGGGGGATGACATTTGAGGTCTTTAAGCTAAAGGGACTTTCTGAGCAAGTCAGAAATGACGACGGAAGAGGTGCTGAAGAAAGGCTGGAGGCGCGTCTGGCGCAGGAGGCTGCTGAAAGGGCCAGGAAAGAAGTTGAATAAAAAGTCGCTGCTGAAGCTGCTGCTAGGGAGGAAACCAAGAAAGCTGTTGTTGTAGAAGCTAGAGCTAAAGAAAAAGCTGAAGCTGAAGAAGCTACTCGCATAGTTGCAAAAGAGGCTGTGAAGTCATCTGAGGTTTCTCTGACTCGAGGTGAGTCATCAACATATAATCTAGCTCCTCTGGTTCTCAAGACTCTTGAAGAGCTACAGAAAGAACAGCAAATGGTCAGAGTCAGACTCGACCAGCAAGATCAAGTCAACTCTAGCATCTAGAACCTTCTTGCTTAGCTACTTTAGAGGATGCCTCCTCCTCCAAACCCTTAGGCACTCTAGGATTTATTTAATTGTATTTTTTCTAAGATTTTTTACCTCTGAGGCCCCATTTTCTTCTACGTACTTCTCTCTATAACTTTCCTTCTCTATTAATGATATCTTTTTGCCTCTTATGATTGCTTCTTATGTTTTTGCTAACTTTTTTATTCTAACAAAAAGGAGGAGAAATAAATAGTAGCCTTTCTGATAGAAATAATATATCTAACTCTCAGAATGCACTGCTTACATTCTAACATTAAAAATCAATTGCATAATCTAAGTGTTTTACAGGATCTATCTGAACAAGGAAAACTGAATCAATATCTAAGGAACAAATAAAAATAAGTCAAGCAACCTAAGAAGACCTGGTAAGAAACTCTATACCCCAAAAATCCTTTTCTGATACAAATATGTTAAAAAATTTCTAAGTATCAGACTTAGGGGGAAATTTCTAATCTCTGGGGGAGTGATACTCTATCTGAATTTGGTTCATTTAATTCTGTATGTTTGTAAAGTACCATTGTTTCATCAAAAGTATAAGTTTTTGTCATCATCAAAAAGGGGGAAATTGTTAGAACAAGATTTTGGTTCTGCAATATATCTCTAAGTTTTGATGATAATAAAGAATGAAACAATTTGGTACCCTAATAATTTTCTCTAAGTGTGCAGGTTTCTAAGGAAAAATGAATCTGAGGAAATCAACATCTGGAAACTGACGTAGTCCAGAAAAGTTGATCCAGCATGGACAAATCAGAACTGACTCTGAACAATAACACTTCTAAAAAGAAATCACATACAAAATCTGACATTGCAGTTCAAATCTGATATTTGAAGACTCTACATCTGATGACTCTGCAAGACAACATCAGAAGACACTCTATCTGAAGACTATTCTAGCTAAACATCTAAAGTTTATTTGAAAGAATCTATATGAAGATTATTCTAGCTAAACATCTGAAGTTTATTCGAGAGAATCTATCTGAAGAATACTCAACAAAAATGTATTTGAAGTTTACTCAATAGAATCTATCTGAAGACCATTCAAGAGACTTTCTGAAGACATCAAGGTTCTGCTCAAATACTCTGACTCCGCTCACTCTGATTCAAGCTGAACAATCATCTGATTTACCAAATCAGAAACTTAACCAAGAAGTATTCTAAGTATAGTATAAATCTTTATAAGGAAATTATGTATTATGTTCGAAGACCTCTATGGAAAGGACAAAGAAGTTAATACCATTAATTCCCATAGTTGGCAAGAAACCTCCCTTGATTTCCCTCTAATGGTATCATCTAAAAGTACTATATAAAGGCATAATCATAACATATTGAAACACACAATTCTACAATACACCTAGATCTCCAATACTCAACATTTTTCATTGTTCTTAATTGTGTCTACACTGCTTACCTTGAAGCACTAAGAAAAACATTTGTATTTCTCTAAAATTATTGATATTCCTCAAATGACTTGTTTAAGTTTGTAGACTTGAGAGGTCTAAGAGATTTTTAAACTCTTAGAGGTTTTTAAAATCTATTGATATTAGTGGATTAAGTCCATATTGAAGGCGAAATCACCTTGGTCGGGTGGACTGGAGTAGCTTTGATTTTCAAGCGAACCAGGATAAACTTCTTGTGTTGCTAGCATTTACATTTGTGTGTGTAGTGTTGCTAAAAATTTTGATTACTGTAAAAATAATTCAAACCCCCCTTTATTGTTTTTCTCTACCTTCATGAATAAGTTATGGGCTAAACATGGAGGTATGACGAGATGGAATGCCATGAGAATGGAAGCAAATGAATATGATAAACCCAAGACTTGAGTTGGGGCCAAAGGGCTTAGGTCCAAGTGAATGGGACCAAACCATGTAATCACCATGAATGCACCTAGAACAAAATTTTATTGGGGACAATGATCAAGCAAGGGTACCAAACACAATATAGTTGAAGAAGGGGATGAAATTAGGGTTTGAAGTTCATCTAGATGAAAATTCAAGCCTTAGGACCAAATCCTCCTTGATTAGGGTTACATGAAGCATACCCTTCAACCAAGGTCTTTGAGTCAATCATGACGTTTCACAAATAAGTCTTCAATGGATGAACCTCACCAATTAGGGTTTTGGTAACCAAGACAAGGTCCAAAGAAACTCCATAAGGTTTCATAACCATATCATTAAAGATTAGGGTTTGAAGGCCCTGGGGAGTGCCTTGACGAGGTCTTGTTGAATCCCCACCTCCAAGATCAGGCAATTAGGGTTTTACATCTCATATGATCAGATGAATAGCCAAGTCTTCCTTTTGAAGTTTGATCCATACACAAACCCTAGCTTTGCAAGCCAAGATCTTTGAATCTATAGTGATCAACTAATGGATGAATGATGCATATGAATGAGCCATGAATGTATACATATAATTCCCAAGTCAAGGGTTGAACGAAGAGATGAAAAGGGAAGGGCAAATTTTGGGGTACAATAGTTGCCCCAATTTAATCTTCTTGAACCTGAATGGTCGAATTGCGATAGCCTTTCGGGTATTCTAGGTAGAAGAGGATTAAATACTAATGTATCCAAAAAAAATCTCGTTGAGAATGGATGTACTGTTGAGGTACATATATGTTTTTGATATTCTGTGGGGGATTTTGGATGGAGAGTATGATATGCATGTTGCATGATGTATGCTTTATTTTCATGATGCATGAGTGTTTATATAGTCACATGGATGTCATTTATGGGGTACAGTTCTTTGGTATGGAGGGAACTCCGACTCGTCATCAATTATACCAAAGAGACTGAAATTGGGAAATCAAGGTGTTAACACTGCTGTTAGGGACCCATCTAACCCTGTTGAGGAATGTCGGGATACATGATCTAATCGGGCAATCATCAAGACACTGTAGGTGTTCAAACAAACTTTCAAACTACTGATCATCTTTTTAGGCTTTTCGGGAGTCTACAACAATGCATAAAGTTTTCTTTTGATGTAGCTTTTATTATTCTCCAAAGTTTTAAAGCATTATGTGATTAAAATAAATCAGTTATTTCGCAAACAAAATGTAGAAGAAGCAAAAACAAATGATAAAAGAAACTGGATTTTATTGATCATGAACAAAACTATACATATGGTGTGTACAAAGATGCAAACATCCTTAAAGAGGACATTGCAAAAATTGAAAAATAAAAGAAATGACAATGGGAAATATTTTTGTATTTTTCCATTGATTACAACATTGGTCGTTATCCACTTTAGAATCTGAATCCCAAGACCTTGCCTTGATTGATGACGATTGAATTGATCTTTGATCATTTGGGATCTAGATCGTAGCATAGTAGGCTCAAGGGTCATAGTCAATGCCTTTATCCTTAGCTTTTGCCTGGACATTTTCTTTTCTTTTCGTCCACCGGGATTCTCCTTTTTGCCTAAGCCTCCCTTTCGAGTTTTCGACTTAGCGAGCTTTATTTTTTATTTGATCCCTAACCTTTGCATGGATAATTCATTTTTTGGGTCCATCAGGATAGCCAATTTTGCCTAGATTAACTTCGTGAAAATTAATCTAGTGGCCTTTTATCATCATTTCTTTTTAGGCATAATATTTTTTTACGATGTTTGCATTCATTGGCGATGATAAGTCTTCCCCATCCATTGTTGTGAGGATTAGGGCTCCACCTGATAAAGCCTTCTTAATGAAAAAAGATCATTCGTAGTTAGGAGTCCATTTGCCCCGAGGTTCTGAGTGAATAACAAAATACCTTTTGAGCATGAGTTTTCTTGCGTGATACTCACGAGGAAGAACTTTCTTATCAAAGGCTCGTTTCAGGTGTCTTTGGTACAACTGGCCATGGCAAACGACCGTCAAACATTTTTCTTCAATCATATCTAGTTGGTCATACCGAGATTGAACCCACTCACCTTCATCAAGATCATCCTCCATGATGACCCTGAGTGAAGGAATCTCGATTTCAATTGGTAGAACCGCTTCTATCCCACACACTAATGAGTACGGAGTTTCCCTAATGGATGTGTGAACCGAGATCCTGCAGTCATGCAAAGCAAAAGGTAGCATCTCATTCCAGTCCTTATACATCTTTACCATTTTCTGGATGATTCTCTTAATGTTCTTATTAGCTGCTTCTACAAGGTCATTCATCTTGGGCCAGTATGGTGAAGAGTTATGGCGCTCGATCTTAAATTCTTTGCACAACTCCTTCATCATATTGTTGTTGAGATTACTGGCATTGTCAGTGATGATCTTGCTAGGAATTCCATAGCAGCATATTATCTCTTTCTTGATAAACCGAGTAACCACTTCTCGGGTTACATTGGCATATGAAGTAGCTTCGAACCATTTAGTGAAATAATCTATGGCAACTAGGATGAACCGATGACCATTGGAAGCTTTAGGATCTATCATTCCAATCATATCCATATCCCACATAGAAAAGGCCCGTGGAGACGTCAGAACGTTCAACGGAGTTGGTGGCACAAAGATCTTGTCACCATATATTTGACATTTATGGCATCTTCTAACGAAATTGTAACAGTAACCTCCATCGTCGTCCAGTAATACCCATCCCGAAGGATTTTCTTGGCCATATCGGGACCTTTCGCATGTACACCCTCGTAGCCTTCATGTATAGATTTTATGATCGTGCTAGCTTCGTGTCTATCCACGCATATGAGCAACACATAATCATGATTTCTCTTGTATAACACATCACAGTTTAAGAAAAACTTGGAAGAGAGCCTTCTCAAGGCCATCTTATCAGTAATAGATATACCCTCGCGGTATTGTTGTTTCTCTAGAAATATATTTATGTCATAGAACCAGGGCTTATCATCAGGATCTGCCTCGATTGCTAGACAATATGTTGGTTCATCTAAGTGGTCAATATGGATGGCTGGTGCTTCATTCTTCTATTTGACTTTAAACATAGATGCCAACGTAGCTAGAGCATCTGTTAACTGATTCTCTTCCCTAGGAATATGATGAAAAGAGACCTCATCAAAGTAGGGTATCAGTTTTCTGATATGCTCTTTATAAGGTATCAACTTGATATCCCGGGCTTCCCAATCTCCTTTTACCTAACTTATTACCAGAGTTGAGTCTGCGTATACCTCAAGAATCTTGATCCTTAGGTCGATGGTCGCCTCCATACCATAGATACATGCCTCGTACTTTGCCATATTATTGGTGCAATCAAAGCATAATCTGGCGGTGAATGGAAGGTGGAAACAAATTGGAGAAGTGATAATTGCGCCTATTCTATGACCATGAGCGTTGGAAGCACCGTCGAATACGAGCGTCCATCATGATCCTGGTTCAGGGCCTTCCTCGGGGCTCACCTCGAGGTCTGGAATAATGAAGTCTCTAATAA
The DNA here is from genome assembly GCF_024323335.1 of Lathyrus oleraceus. Classification (NCBI taxonomy): domain Eukaryota; kingdom Viridiplantae; phylum Streptophyta; class Magnoliopsida; order Fabales; family Fabaceae; genus Lathyrus; species Lathyrus oleraceus. Next base: position 365,206,636 of record NC_066584.1, read on the forward strand.
ACATGATGTCTTCGTCTGGAAATTCAAACCTCAACGGTTGATAACCTTTGACAGGTAAATGAGCAAGGTAGTCAGACAGAACGCTCCCCTTTATTGCTTTTTTAGTCACGTACTAGATATCATATTCGGTTAACAACATTTGCCACTGAGAAATTCTACCAGTAACAGTAGGCTTTTCAAATATATACTTTATCGGATCCATTTTGGATATCAATAAAGTAGTATGGCAAACCACGTATTGTCTCAGGCATCGAGTAGCCCAAGTCAAAGCGTAACAAGTCTTCTCTAAAAGTGAGTATCTGGTCTCACATTCAGTGAATATCTTGTTGAGGTAGTATATCATATGTTCTTTATTGCCCGTATCATCGTGTTGACCCAAAACGCAGCCCATGGATTCATCGAGTACGGTGAGGTACATAATAAGTGGCCTACCAGGAATCAGTGGTACGAGGATTGGTGGTTCTTTCAAGTACTTCTTTATTTTGAATATTGGTTCGCAGGTAGCTATTAAATATGATATGAATCTGGAAATATAATTGATTCAACCAAGGAAACCTAAGACTTCTTTTTGTGTTCGGGGAGGTGGTATATCTTGGATGGCTCAAACTTTGTCGGGATCAACCTCAATACCTTTCTGAATGACTATGAAACCCAATAGCTTACCAGATAGAACTCCAAAAGTACACTTTGCTGGATTCAAACGCAACTTGAACTCCCGGAGCCTGGCAAACAACTTCCTCAGGTTTTCTAAGTGATCTTATTCATTTATGGATTTGGAAATCATGTCGTCCATATAAACCTCGATCTCTTCATGAATCATGTCCTGAAAGAGGGTTACCATGCCATGTTGATATGTTACCCTTGCATTTTTCAAGCCGAACGACATTACTCTATAGCAGTAAGTTCTCTGCCATATTGACAACTTTACCCCAACCAGCTAAATGACCTTTCTCTAGAGCCTGCTTGGCGCTTCTGACTAAAGATAGGATGGTAGCTGATGAATGATCATGATTGGCGGTAGATGAACTGACCTCTTCGAATTCTAAACAGTGGAGCGGAATCTCGATAACCCCTTCATCTGTCTCGACATATCGGAACGAAGAAAGTTCACTAACCAACGGGTCTTCTTCGCGACATACTATAGCCAACTTATCATTAATCAAGAATTTCAACCTTTAGTGTAGTGTAGAAGTGACTGCCCCAATAGCGTGAATCCACAGTCTACCCAATAAACAATTATAGGCCAGGTTGATGTCCATGACTTGGAAGGTGATACTGGACTAGTGAGGTCCAACACAAATAGGCAAATCCACTTCCCCAATGACCTGTCTTCTAAAGCTATCAAAAGCTCGAACAATCAGTGCACTGGTCCTCATCTTAGGCCCCTTGAACTGTAATTGACTTAATGTAGCTTTTGGCATTACATTAAGCGAAGAACCAATATTGACGAGGACTCGAGATAGAAGGGAGTCTATACACATGACTGAAATATGTAATGCTTTATTGTGAATATTTCCCTCAGGAGGTAATTTTGCTTCATTAAATCCTAAGTATTTGTTGACGGTGATATTTGCAAACATCGTCAAACTGATCGACCGTGATATCTTGTATCACGTGAGCAATATTCAGGGCTTTCAATAATGCTTTACGGTGAGCCTCAGAACTCAGAAGTAAATATAAAATGGAGATTTTGGAAGGGGTCTAACTCAATTGATCAACAATCTTGAAGTCACTCTTCTTGATCAATTTTAAGAATTCTTGGCCTTCCACAAAAGTGGTACTTTTCTTGTGATCTTACACTTGTTCGTCTTCAACCATCGACCATTTACCCTTAGACGTTTCATATTCTGAAATCTTATTGGTAATAACCTTTGTTGGTACTGGAACAGTTCTCATTGTCGGAGCGGCTGGCACAGATGTCCATGCCTGTGGAGAAGAAGTACGAAGGACCTTCTCCTTAGGCGGGACAACTATGGGTGATGGAGACACCCTAGTGTCGCACCTCGAAAAAATGCGATCCCTCGCGATAGGACGCGGAAAAATGTCGTTTGAAACAGAGTCGCCACCGAACTTTATTTATTCCAATGATGGAATAGGAAAATATCGAGAAAACCTTTAAGAAAATGGAATAATGGTTATCGCAACCATATTCGGGTTCGGGAGTCGATTACACAAGGGGAAGGTATTAGCACCCCTTACGTCCGTTGTACTCAACGGGAACCTCTTACTCTGATTTTGCTATTTGACTGTTAATTTGAATGTTATTTGCTTGCTTCGAGTGATTAGAATTGATGATAGATATGGATGAAGACCTCAGGAGAGGGAAATGGGAGGTTTTTTATTAGTGTGCTCGCGAAGATACAACAATCTCTTGCCTACGTATCCTTATAGTGAAATAAGGAAATCAGAGCATTCGTAGTTCGGGCTACTACGAATATTTGGTGTGTTTTGTTTTGATGAACGACTGCGTAGGTCGGCGTTCTAACAGCTAAACGCTGGCTTGTTTACTCTCGGTGGAGGCTCTAGCACTGGTTTGTTGGGCGCATTAGAAAGGATTAACAGTGTTCTTTTGAAAAGGGTTTTGGTCACGCGGGGGGTGATGAGTTGATTTGATGTGTTTGGGTTTGGTTGGTTTCGATCGCTCGAGGGCGAGAAGTTAGGTTTAATGTTGGAGATGTTTTTTTGAAGAACGACGAAAGATTGAGCAATGTGGTTTACACCAATCGTCCAATTCTTTTGAGGAATAATAAGGTGACCGCCTTCTACTCTTTTTTCGTTCGAATTATTTTGAAAGTTTGTTTGTAGATGTTGAATACGCACGGTAGTGAGGTGTACGCCTCTTACTTGCTTATTCAAAGAATAATGAGGCGTGCGCAACTTATTCCCTTATCCAAGTTTAATTAAAATGTATTAATCGGAAGTCGATGATTTGAGCAATGTGGCGTACGCCAATTATTCAAATAATCAAGAGATGGCGAGGCGAAAGCCTCCCATCTTTTATCATCCGAGGTTTAGATTGTAAAAGATATGTTTTTAGACGTCGTATTTGATTTGCAAAAATAGTTTGAATTTTGGTAGGTTTGGATCGATAATTTGAGCAATGTGGCGTACGCCAATTATTCAAATAATCAAGGAATGATGAGGCGTACGCCTCCCATTCTCTATTGAAGTTTAAGTTAAATAGTTTATTCTTGAAACTGTGTTTGATGAAATTGGTTTTGATCTAAAATGTGATTTGAAATTATTCGATTACGTTTTAAATTGATGACGAAGATTCGAGCAATGTGGCGTACGCCAATTATTCGAATATTCGAAAGATAGTGAGGCGTATGCCCCCTATCCTTTTATTATCAGGAATTTAGAATTAAATAGTTGTAGCATTTGTAATTGATAAAAAAAAGGATTTGAATTGATGGTTGAAGTTTATAAATGATTTGAATTTAGAACCTATATTTGATTTGAAAAATTGATTTGAAAATGTATGATTAAGGTTTAATCGGGTGACAAGAACTCGTCCAATATGGCGTACGTCAATTATTCAAGTGCTTGAGGAATAGTGAAGCGTACGCTCCCTACATCTTTTTCATCCCAAAATTTATGTTTGAAAGAGAAAATTCTTTTGAAGTTAAATGGTTTGGAAAAAAGTTTGAATACGTGTTTATGAATGAAATGAATTTTATTTAGTGTATTATTCATCTACTCGATTAATCAATAACCAAATAGGTCTCATTGTAAGAAAGCCCAAGAGTAAGCTATGAGAGGTTGATGGCGATGCATAAAAGCGATCGACTTACAAGGGTATTTGAAAGTGGGCTCGATATTTGAATCGAGAATTGTGTGATGTGTTTTTGAAATTGGTTTGGATTGATGGTGAATTGGAATGAAATAAATCAATAAATTTCTAATTAACCAAATTAATTTCTTAAGATTTAAATGAATCAATTAATTAACTTAATTAAAATTAATTAGCAAAATTATTTATTTAAGCTCAAATAATCATGTTAATTAAAATTAATTAATAGTAATTAATTAATTAGACAAAATTTAAATTGATTGACTAATTTAATTAAAAGAATGAAAATATGTGATAATGTTGATTTACATAAATTTAATCGGATCGAGTCGGTTAGAATGTGCTCATAAACCGGTTTATACATTGCAACAATTTGGAATGTCGTATGTGAGATAGAAACGCAGTGAAAAATATTCCTTTGATTTATTGAGATTTGGTGGTATCACGACATGAAATTGTCGAACCCATACATTTTTGTTCGATTTTTATTGCCACGAGAATTGAACAATTATGACACTATACCTACTTAAGACATGGTAAGACACATCATTAACCTTGGGACAACATCAGGTAACCGCTAGGTACAACCGAAATCGAAATGGGTAGCATCTAATTATTATCATTATTTACATCAAAAAGGATCATAAGAGATAAATGGTCACTATAAAAAATATGACTTAATAACACCATTGTCCATATTAACATTTAAATCAGGCAAGAATGAATTGGGCTGGAATGGATTAGGTTAAAATGAACGGCTACAGAGCTTGCTCTTGGAAATAGTTTTAACAGGAGATAATCACAAAGTTGCTAAGGGACGCCGACAACCATGCATTTCAACAGCATTCATCGTATTAGTAACGTCACTGTAATTACTTCTATTACTATAATTACTTCAATATCATTAATATCAATCTAATGACTACAAACCATAATTTATTACCATCACAGTCAAATAAAACCCAACTTTAAACCAATATAACCAAAACAAGATGCGAACAAAATTGGGAAGGAAAGCTGAGTTGTAAACAGGGGTACTACCGTTACCAAATTTGAAGTCTGGCTTAAAACGCGATGATGCTGGTGGTGAGAAAGCGGAAGCACCAGCTTTTGGGTATTGTTACTGTGCTGTAAATACAGAGCTTGGTGACAGTTGCTGTCGGCGGTAGTGAAGAAGGGACAAATCTGTTGTTGTTTACTGCTGGGTTGGGTCGGTGTCCACTGATGGATTTGGAAGAGTTGTCTTGGAGGTTTGAAGGTGAATGGCGGAAATAGAGGGTGGTTGAGCGGTAGTTATTGAGGATCTCACGTGGTGAGGGTTTTGAAGGAGCGTTTTGGTTTTGGGGTAGTTCAAAGGTGATGACGGCGTTGTGAGCTGTTGACGGCCAGGCGAGGGTTTTGAAGGTTGTGCGAGTTTGAGCTCGCAGTGGTGGAAATCGATGAAGAAGAAGGGTGTGAGAAAGGTGAATGGTGGTTGTCGAACGGAGAGTAGATATGTGGTGGGTTTGTGGTTGTTTTGGAGTGGACGGCAGCGTGGAGAATCGATGGTGAGGCGGAGGTGGTTGACGAACGGAGAGTGGTTTTTTTTAGAGAGAAATTTGGAGAAAGAGAAAGAGAGGCGTGGAAATGTTTTCTCAATGTGAGTGTGTAGTGAGTGAAGAGAGAAGAGAGTGGGTGAGGCCACCTTTTTATTTATTTCTTTTTTTTATTTTCTTTTGTTGCCACGCGTTAGAACCAGAATGAGAGAGTAGTAGGTGGCTGATATTTTTGAGTGGGTTTGTGAGAGAGACGTTGGAGATGTAAATGTGGTCCTAGGGACGCGTGGCGCTTTCTCATTGGTGGTAGAAGATCCTTTTTTTATATGCAATGTGAGCTGGCGTATGATTAGCTTTATTTTGACAATGGGATCCAATGTTATCTTAACTAAAATCATTTTATTGTTAAAGAAAATAAGTATATTAAAAATAAATAAATTATTATCAAAATTCAAACTAAATAGTAGAAAAAATCCTAATGAAGAGTAAGACAAAGTGGTTGGTTAGGAATAAAAAACGAACGAAAATTCGCTCAGAAAATTAAATCGGGCACACTAAAATGATCAGCACAAAATATGCTTATTGAAAAAATACAGCATTTCTTCAAATTCTGAAATAAATTCGCACCGGTTAAAAGGCTCAGGCGGGTCGAAACGCATCTGAAACAACCGCTGAAAAATACAACGAGCACGCCAGATTAAATTACGTGAACCGTAGATTCATAATACTGGTGTCTGTAATTTTAATTTTGAAACTTTTTACCCGCTGATTCTGTTTGTTCTTGAGAAATGAATTAACCAATTTGTCTGTATTTTCAATAAATTCATTCTGACTGATATTTTAGGTATTATTCATGATGAAATGCATATCATGCTATGCATATGATGCAAAATTAAAAATGAAATCAATTCTATGAAAATTTAAATATGCCCGGATAAAATTGGGGTATAACAGCTGCCCCTATTTAATTATCTTGAACTAGAAGGTAAGAATGACAACGGTCTTCATACATTCGTGGTAGAAGGTAATTAAATACAAAAAGATCCAAATTTTGTCCTTTGAAATGCAATGGAATGGATGCAGAAAGAAAATGCAATGGATTCTAACAGCACCAAGGTGATAGGGGTAGAATGCCAAATCAATGCCAACCCTCGAGTCGACACTCGATCTTGCAAAGGTCGTTTATGATGTGAGAGCGGAAACCGAACGGGTTCTCTGGCACCAAAAGGATGACAGTAAAATTAATTGCCATCACCAAAAGGATGATAGAAACTCACAATGACTTTCAGGATTGTCATCACCAAAAGCATGATGGAAAGATCCAAGCTTCAAAAGTAGTTATCACCAAAAGGATAATGATTACAGTGGATACAATAAAGATCGTCATCACCAAAAGGATGATGGTAAGATCGACAACAAATCTCGCTATCACCAAAAGGATGAAAGTTAGACACAATCCAAAAGATTTCCATCACCAAAAGGATGATGTCCGTCACCAAAAAGATGATGGTTATTTTGATAAAGTTTCCCACTATAGAGAGTATAATATCAAGGCTATCACCAAAAGGATGATAGTTGACTCATCAACTTCAAAGATCACCGTCACCAAAAGGATGAAGGTAAGATCCAACAATCAAAACTTGTTATCACCAAAAGGATGATAATAAGTCAAATAACTTTAATGATCACCATCACCAAAAGGATGAAGGTATAGTATAAGATAAAACTTGTTACCACCAAAAGGATGATAATAAGTCAAAACGATCACCATCACCAAAAGGATGAAGGTATAATTAAAAACAAAACTTGTTACCACCAAAAGGATGATAATAAGTCACACAACTCAAAGGATCCCCCATCACCAAAAGGATGATAGTAAGATCAAAACAAAACCTTGTTATCACCAAAAGGATGATAATAAGTCAACAATCACCATCACCAAAAGGATGAAGGTATAATTAAAAGATAAAACTTGTTATCGCCAAAAGGAAGATAATAAGTCGACAATCACCATCACCAAAAGGATGAAGGTAAGGTCAAACGACAAAACTTGTTACCACCAAAAGGATGATAATAAGCACACAACGCAATTGATCACCATCACCAAAAGGATGAAGGTAAGATCAAGACAAAACTTGTTATCACCAAAAGGATGATAATAAGCCGGCAGTCACCATCACCAAAAGAATGAAGGTACTACAAACAACAAAACTCGTTACCACCAAAAGGATGATAATAAGTCAAAAATCACCATCACCAAAAGGATGAAAGTATAATTAAAAGACGAAACTTGTTATCGCCAAAAGGACGATAATAAGTCAAAAAAGACTCAAACGATCACCATCACCAAAATGATGAAGGTAAGATCAACAACAAGACTTGTTACCACCAAAAGGATGATAATAAGTCAATAACCTTAAATATCACTGACACCAAAAGGATGACAGTAAGATCAAACAAACAGAACTTGTTATCACCAAAAGGATGATAATAAGGACATAACTTCAAAACTTGTTATCACCAAAAGGATGATAACAAGCCGAAAGAAACTTAATGATCGCCATCACCAAAAGGATGAGGGTAAGATCAAAACAAAACCCGTTATCACAAAAAGGATGACAATGAGTCCACAGTCACCATCACCAAAAGGATGAAGGTATAATTAAAAGATAAAACTTGTTATCGCCAAAAGGACGATAATAAGTCGACAATCACCACCACCAAAAGGATGAAGGTACTACAAACAACAGAACTCGTTATCACCAAAAGGATGATAATGAATCAATAATCACCATCACCAAAAGGATGAAGGTGAGATCATAACTTCGAAACTTGTTACCACCAAAAGGATGATAATAAGTTATAATAACTTCAAATATTGCTGACACCAAAAGGATGATAGTGGAATTGGTCTTTCCAAATGTCACCATCACCAAAAGGATGATAGCTTAAACCAAACTCCATAATCTCTATCACCAAAAGGATGATTTTGGATTGAACTGGACGTCATCACCAAAAGGATGATGATTGAACCAAAATGACAAGGATCCTTATCACCACAAGGATCACCGACACCAAAAGGATGACAGATATGGATTGGTTTAATCCTCTTGGGAGGAGCTTCAACCTTGGTATTCTGATACGGGAACGGACTAGGAACACATATATGGATTGGTTTAATCCTCTTGGCAGGAGCTTCAACCTTCTTATTCTTGTACACAATAGTTATATGTTCGATCATTGCAATGTCTTCAACTACCTTAGATCTGGAAAACTGTATCATCCCTTGATTCATCAACTCTTCCACACAACCCTTTAAATCGTCACAACTGTCAAGATCAGATTCACACACAACATAATCTTCATGGATACCAACTAGAAACCCAACTATTCAAGCTTCTTCAACACTACTGACATTGGAGTCTTCACATCATCAACCCTTTTAACAGATTTTGCGGTCTCTTCTTCAATGACAACACTGACTACTGGGCCACCATGATTAGGTAGGGGGTTTGTTTTCACATTAGGCTTTTCTTTTGAGAAAGATAAAACCTTTTGATTAATCAACTTGTATTTTATTTTTGAGGGTCTAACAGTCTTTTGTAGAGTGTCCTATATACCCGGCGTGGAAGGCGCATGAGGCATTAGGATTGTGCTTAGGATGATAGAGAGGCCCAACAGGTTGGATCCGTTTAGGCACAATTGCCTCAGCATTAACCAGTATAGGTAGCAGATGTGCATAACTCATAGGAATTGGAATATTGTGAGGATGTCTCCTTTCCTGATCGTTGATTTTTTTCTACTTCAGTTTCTGGTTGCTTTGAGCAGGCCTCTGATGTGGCAGTAAATGTTGTTCTTGAGGAGGAAGTGGAAGAATGCCTGCGACCACCTTTTGTTTTTTATCCTTCTTCAGATTGTATTCAACTTGCTCATCAATCACAACCTGATTTGAGAAGTATGTTGTCATGCTATCCAAGAATATCTCCACGACCATGTCAGCTCTATCAATGCTCTTACCCTCTTCCATGATTCTTTGATGATCGGTGTAAGCAAATCGTTGTCTTTTTGACAGAGGAATGGATAAGGTGAGTTTCCTCGTTAACATGCATGAAATGAAAATGAATGAATTCATATGTTAGGGATGGAATGCAAATAATTATTCCGCATCCATAGATTCAAAATCTTGATGGTATAACAACCCAGGTTCAAAGCTCCGACATGTATACAACAATAATCTGGATAATCTGTGTATACTGCCTGATGGGGGATCAAAGGTCTGGCGTCCATGAGAATAAAGTTATGTAGAGTCTATGGTTTCCTGCAGAAAAATCCATATCCCTCTCACGGGTAGGTTCTAGTCTTTATAAGGTAGTCCCTATAAGGTCTCCCAGAGTCATCAACTCGAAATGAAAATACCCTGCCGTAGTGAATTCTCACAGGACAAAAGTACTTCCAAGTGAATCTAGTCTGGGTGTGGCTCTCGTGACAACCCAACGCATGAAACACATGTGTACACGAATATCCACGAATATATCCTATGTCTATACTAAGCTCGGGTATAGAGCTTCACTCATGTAGTATCAACCCCAACCCAACAATAATATATATAGATATCCATAATATAAAGCAAATAAATATAATGATAAAGAGTAAAGCTCAAATATAAACACCTTAAGCAAGACAAGAAAGCAATCAAAATTTGGCTCGACTCCTTTTAGCGACTAGGAAGTACTCCAAGTAGTAGAGCTTATCCAGTAGAGTCGCCAGCTGAAGCTAGTGGAAATATACCCGAACATATCGCACGCTCGAACATACAACAACGTCGCCATCAAACTTTATTTATTCCCGAAGGAAAGGGAAAACATCGATAAAACCTGGGGGAAAGAGATATGATGGGTAAGGAAGCCGGTTATGCAAGGGGAAGGTATTAGCATCCCTAACATCCATGGTACTCCATGGGAACCATTTTGATCGTTCTCGCTCGAATGGGTGTTATATCTAAAGATTACTCGCAAAAGAATAAGGGAAAGGAAAGAAGTAGATAAAGTGCTCAGTGAGGATTAGGGCCCTCATGCCTACGTATCCTCATAGTGCAATAAGGAATTCAGAGCTTCGTAGTTCATAGAACTAGTGGTAGGAGATGAAAAGAAGTTGTGATTAAAGTATGGTCTAAACCAAAGGATAGTGTGTTTAGAACTCCAACAAGGGTGAAAACATGAACCTAAGAGTAAAACTGGCTTCAACCGATATGTGGACTAGTCAGGCTGCCACAATATGGTATAGCCAAAAACAAGTGAGTTAAGTGCTTGGGTACAAGCCAAACAACTCTTGCTTCACAAGGTGACGCAAGATAGAGCACAAAGGGATAATATATTTGGCTCAGAGAATAAGGTGTATGGCATGAAGTGAATAAAGGTAGAGTATGAATGTATTATGGAAATGAATGAAGTGAATGACCAAAGTCACATAATTGATATTTGGTACAAGTGACTGATGAAGTATAGTTTAAAACCAAAGGTCAGAGTTGTTGTACCCCAAAATTTCCCCTCTTCTTTCAACACTAATTGGCTTATGTTTTATCATCATATACATTCATGCATACCATTGGTTCTATGGTTTTGGGATCAAGGCACCTCCCTTATGACTTTCTTCAAGCTTTAAAAGGAAGAAAAGTGACAATCAGTGCAAAGAGGGTGAGATATACTCAACTTCATGATTACTCAAGCTACAAGGGGTTTATTATGGCCTAAGACATCTCACATGGTCCATTACTTCATCAATCGATTAAGAATTGCAAGAGAATGGAAGTTGATCACACTCTCTTATGTTTTGGTCCTTGAGCTAGGAATGTTTATTACCCCAGTGCGTGGAATATCCATGGACTCAATTTTTGATCCATCCTTATATTGTCTCTATACAAGATATCTTTTTCTCTCAAATTTCTTCATTTTCCCTAGGGGAATCAAGGTTTTAAGGATGTGCACTCATCTCTTATCCTTTTGGACTGAAATTAGGGTTTGTGATAAGATCAGTTTATTTATGACTTTTTGAGAAAGACTTGATTCCATGATATTTTATGTGTCCCTAAGTGTCTGTGTTTAGAAGATTGGTCGTCAATTCTATTCAGAATAAGTTCAATTGCTCAAATGATCAATGAGTTGATTCAATTGGGAAAAAAAGGTCAACTGAGCAATTAAAAAGTCAACTCTTAATTTTTTTGTCAAAATTGTATTCCACAAGTCAAATATGGTCCATGGTTGAAATTTGATCAAGGAAAGTCAAGAGATTCAACAAAAATCAAGAATTATGAAAAGTTACCTAAATTGGAATTTAGGGTTTTAGAAACTTGCTATTTTTGGCAAGTTTGGTGTTAATGAGCATCTACCTTCATGTTCAATGTTCTATATGATCAAGACTCCAAAATCAAATTGTCCTTAACATGAAAATTGTTCTCCTTTCTCCAAGTTTTAAGGGGATACCAAGTTTGAAGCATTTGGAGTATCATGGCTCAAATTATGGTCATTAGAAGTTTGGTATTTCAAATTCATCAATTATCCAACACTTCGAAAATTTCTAAGTGTTTCAGATCAGGATTTCCAAGCATGTTCATGGCATTTTTAAGGAATGTTAGAGGCTCCAGTTCAAGATATTTTCAACATGAGCATTGTAGTGTCAAGTTTCCTCTTTCCAATGGTATCAAGAACACCTCATTTGGTTAGCCACAACTCAAGATATCATCTCCTAAAGTCGTGACCTTAAGTTGGTAATTTTATTTTATACTTAGTGAAATTTGTCGAAGTATTTGTTCAGTTCCAAGCAACCCTCTTCATGCCCATTTTTGACTTAGTTGCAAGCTTCATTTTAATCTGACTCCAACATAAGAGTTGTAGATCATATTCCCCTCTCCATTTTTGCTTCAAGAATTTTCTCATTTAGTATACTAATGAGCAAGTTGCATTCGTGTCAAGTTGGCTGCATGGCCATGTTTGTGCTCAAATTGAATCATGCAATTATCTAAGTTTTGCACACTTTACCCCAATTAGCTCAGCAAGGCTCACTCAATCACACACAACACTTTCTTTTCCTTTCCCTAAATGGCCCAAACAAACCTTATCCATGCATATTCTTGCCCCCATACATTTGGCAAAGAAAACATGTTTGAAGCAAGCAAACATGTTGGGTCTGTCCTCCCTCACGTGCCAAGCCTATGCTGATGTTTTCCACACTTTTTTCTCATTCCAAAATGCAGCAAGCATGACCACAAAACATCAAAAACACAGCCTTGCACACCACTTCTCAATTTTTGCATAAACTTCCAATCATGCCCTCCAACAGTTCTTTCACATTGGCAAACATCACACCTCATCACAAACACCATATATAAGAGGTACATGACCTAATTTTAAGGGAGAGACCATTGAAGAGAGAGAACCTGAATCTGCAACTTTAGAGCTTGAAAATATTTTCTCATTTGGAAGGTTTCCCTCGCCATTTGATCTACTTCATTTGTCCCATTAGAAGATTACCAAGCTTGGTTGGAAGGATTTATGAAGCTCAAACAAACTCAAGAGGCAGTGGATCTTCTCCACTAGGTAAATTTCTTCCCACTTCATCTCCTCCATTTTTTATCTACACATGCCATGAACAACTTGAATATGCTACATATAGTTGGTTTAACATGTTGGTTTTGATTGATTGTTTGAACATTGGATGATTGAGTTACTGAAACTTTGTGAAAAACAAATTGTTTTGCTTGACTTTCGTGCTATTTTTCTCCCTGATTAATCCATATTTTTGATATTTGCTTGACATGAGGTTGTTCTACTCCATAAGATCTGCATCTTTGCTTTTGATTTCATTCATTTTTATGAACTAAGGACAAAGATATGTGCATGAGAAGATGTTGTTTGAGTCTGCATGGGATTAGGGCTTTGGGCCGTGTTTCATTTTGATCTGAGGTTGAAGACGAAGTGTTGGCAGCATGTGATTGGTTGTGTTTATTTTTTGTCCTTTTGTGTTTAAAATGAAAATGACCGATTGATGCCATGTTCCACATGAAAGCGTGACACTCCATTTTCTTTTCATTTTTCATTTTTCTGATTTACTTAACTGGACCGAGCCGTGTTATTTTTATTTTCCCCACCCCCTTTTTTAGCCCATTCTCTGACTAACTAAATCTCTTTGGTCCATTTTACTAGCATGCACCCCCATGCCATTTTCTTTTATTTTTTGATATTTGTTTCTTTTGTTTTTATTTAAAATACCTCCTTTTATCCAAAAATTCCCAATTAATTCATGGTTAATATTTGGCTTGTTATTTAATTTTCCTTATTCTCATTTTTTATTTTTTATTTATTTTAATAATTGTTTTGATTTTTGTATTTAATCATGTCTAATTAACCTAGTTTTATTTGTTAGGGTTTGATTTTTAATTCTCCCAATTGAATTTTGATCCAATATTTTGTACACATGTAGACACATGAATATAGGTCATTTGAGTTTTTATTTGATGTTTGGATTATTAATTTTGGATTGTTTTTGAACTTATTTTTAAAGATAGTTTGGTGTGATCAATTAGTGGTGCATTGTTTGAATAATGGATTTGTTTGAACATCTTTTACACATGATTGTGAGTGTATCTTTGGGACAATTTGAGCTTCTGACTTCATCTTGCTATGCATAATTTTTCATGATTTTTCTATGCTCCTAACTATTTTTCTTGAATTATTCAAAGCAAGCTTGTTTCTTTGTGATACATTTTGTATTTAGTTGATTATTTTAGAATGAACTTATGGAACCATTAGGAATCGCTTTTCCATTATTTCTTGACCTTATCATCATTGTTTAGGAGTCCTAAATCCACCCATGTGAACCATTTTGGGCATCTCCATTTGATGTTTCTTTGCTTGCTTGTCTTGAATACTTCTTACATGCTTTTGAGACCATAGTTGGATTTTGTCTTGTGCATTCCAATTTGAGTGCTATGAGCCCAATGGAATTTAGTTACTCTTGTTTACACTTCTGATTTCCTTGGTCTTGGTATCCCTATGTGTCATACCCCAATTTATACCCCTCATTCAGTAAATCGATACATTCTTCATAATCGTTTCATCTTTGCATATCATAACATGCATTCCATACCGCATAATGCCTAGAATGTCAGTCAAAATAAATTTTCGGATTTACAGACAAATCGGTTGAATCAATTATCAAATGTGTGTCAAAACAGCGGGTAAAAAAGTTTTAAAATCAAATTTGAAGACATCAGTTTTATTAATCTACGTTTCACATAGTTTAACCTAGTGTGCTCGATTTATTTTTCGGCTAATTTTTCGATCACATTTTGATCCGTCTGAGTGTTTCAATCGGACGTTTTCTATTTCAAAATTTGACAAAAACATGTATGTTTCCGAGAATTTTATTTCATGTTGATCATTTTATCACACTCACTATAATTTTTCGAGCACTTTTGTGCCTAATTTTTATTCATTTTGAGTTCATTTATTTATTTATTTTGTCAATAATTTCAAAATAGTTAATTAGTTTTGTTTGTGCTTTTGTTTTTGATTATTTAAAGTAGTTTTATTTTATTTGAATTAATTGATCTAAAGTTATTTTTCACTCTAAAATCAATCCAAGGGCAATATTGGCATTGTTTGAAAATTGTAACCTAATTTCTTTAGTATATATATTAGCTTTCATTGGTCACCAAGGGGGAGCCGCCCACCAATACACGTATGTCTCTCATCATGTGAAACAAAAGAAGAAGAAAAATTGATGGAAGTGGCTATCATGATTCCTTCATGAACATCACTCTCAGACACTGTTCGTGGAGGCCATGCATATTTCCTTTCTTTCTCTCATTTTTTATTACTTCATTCTCTCCATCAAGCCATATTTACATACACCACATAAATCTCCAATACATATGCATCATCCACACTATCTACTGCATTTTTTTCTTTTATATGTTTACCATCTTTCACACTCCAAACAATTTACTTCATAAACTCCCATAACCACCATTCTTATTCCTAAACAAAACATACACACTCCGTGTTAAACAAAACTTGCTCTTCACATGTCAACAAACACATACTCCCCATCTCTTTACCGCAACATCTCTCATCACCCTCATCCGTGATAAACCGCACCCTTTGTTCCATTCGCCGACAAGGGAGAGATTCACTTCAGATTTTATGGAGTTCCGTTTGTTTTCGAATTTGTTTTGGCTTGGCTATGATTCAACATCACGACCTTCATCCAACCTCATTACAATATACATCACCGTGCTATAACCACCAATAATTTGTCCACCAACCTTTTATCACATTCGTTTTGCTTTGACCATCATTAGAAACTGACAAGCATAACTCACGGCAACCAACACCAGCCGCTGAACAACCATGGACAACCCTGCTAATCCACCCTCCATCCACTGAACATGTACGAACAACAACATACTCCAAAGCTCATCCACAAATTCCATATATTATGTTTCCTCTCTAATTGTGTTCTTCCTTTTTTGCAACCCTTCACCACATCATAAACATTAAACCCCAAACAACCTTCATTTCCGTCACGCACATGCCGATGATGCAACCACTCCTAACACAACCTCACCATTTAAAACATACTTCAAAACTTCACAAAAGCAACCAAGCCCAAAGAATAGAGAAAGCGAAGAAGCTAAAAGAGAGAAAACATAAGGATAAGGTAAGAAGAACAACCCATATCGCAACGTCATTGGACATACGATCACCACTTGACGGAAATGTAAGAACAACCAAAAGTCATTGCTTGTACATCATCGTTCGGAATCGCCGGGATAACTCAATGTGACTGGAGCACCTTCCTATTTGCACCGTTCGCTTCCATCATCCACGAAAACATTTGTTTGCTCGATATCACCGGCACCGGCAACAAATCCGACATACTTTTACCGTGAAACTAGTTATCGGCCAACCCTCTACAACCCCTTTCACCACCCTTCAAGAACACTTCATCAACATGATTAATAACCTTCACTATTTCGTTGAGCCGAAAACATAAAGCCATCACCTTCATTCTCAGCCGTGAGAACTGCCGCGCACACTCCTTTCCTCCACCATGTCCATATCGTTCTTATTGGTAGTCTTCTTCTCTCTTTTATTTTTGGTATTACTTATGATGTTGAGAATGATTATTGGTGTTGTTAAGTGATTGAGGGTGAGAGAGATGAATTTTGCTTTTGGTTGCTTTGAAATTGTTTTAGACGCGTGAGAGGAGAAGAAGAACGTGTTCTGTTGGTTTCTGAAATGAGAAAGAAAGAGATGTGTTTTGATTGTTTATCCTTGCCACGTGTCGAAAGGCTCTTGGAGATTTTTGAAATTTAAAAATTTCCATGCTCTCCAAAGTGTGCTACCTCTAATTATACAACGGGCCACTTATTCTTACCATTTTATTTTATGAACATTTATGTTATTTTTTGTTTCTTTTTCTTATCATTCCTTGCCATGTGTCGGATGGGGATAGGTTGTTGTTAGAAATTTAAAAAAATTGATCCAATGCACATACACAAGGATAGCGTCTTCCTCCACATACATCAGCATAGTTATTTCTTACTTTTATTTATTCATTATTCTTTAATTTTAATTTAAATTAGGGTTGTAGTATTTTATTTGGGCTAGGCCCAATTGAATTTTGTTGATGACACCCCATGTTCATTCCATGTTCATCCATGCACCTTTATGTTTTGTAATCCTTTATTTATTTATTTTCTATTTTCTATTTGATTAATTTAATTATTATACTTGATTAATTATTTATTTTTTGATAATGAGATTTAACTGTTTAATCGATTTCATTTTTGTTTAGTCGATTAATTATGTAATTTCTCTATCTGTGTCCAATTTGTCGCGCATATAAATAATCATACTCACTAACTTCATTAACATTTCAATTACCCTTAAGTCACTTCAAACCATTTTCATAACTAAATCTGAAGAAAAAGATTACCCTGGATGGAATATTCAATCGTGATCCCGAATATTAGGCCCAAGTTGTAAGAGCTTGTAAGCCCTATGTATTCGTCTTCTCTTCAAAATATTTGTAAATATTCAAATCTTTTTCTCAATAAAATCTGAAGAAAAAGATTACCCTGGATGGAATATCTAGTCGTAATCCCGAATATTAGGCCCAAGTTATAAGAGCTTCCAAGCCATAAGTATTCGTCTTCTCTTTAAAATACTTGTAAATATTCAAACTTCTTTTCTCAATAAAATTGAAAGAAAAAGATTACTTGGATGAAATATCCAGTCGTAATCCCGAATATTAGGCCCAAGTTGTAAGAGCTTGCAAGCCATAAGTATTCATCTTCTTTTCAAAACATAGTATAATTGACTATGCTCATGAAACATAGTATAATTGAGGTCGGGCAATAGAATTTTGGTGTTAATGCATGTTAGAGACATAGTATAATTGACTATGCTCATGAAACATACCACACACAAATAATATACAAAAGAGGTGGCCTAATCTCATCCATACTTATATTGATTTTGCAATCAACTAGCCTTAGGACTTAGAGATATCATAGGCCAAATGAGATGAATGCATAAAGAAGGGGAATGAGATGAAGAGGGAAGGGAATGGATCAAAACTCAAATTGGTCAAAGGAGGACCTTTACCAAATTAATATCCTTCATTCATTTTGGAAGATGGAATGTACATTCATTCAATCCCCTAAATCCAATGATATTAACTTAACAAAGTCAAATCAACCTTGACCAAGGCCCAACAACATGAGTCAAACTTACACAAATCATCACAATAGGTCAACACAATTATTTGACATTTATTCAAATTAAAAATACTAAAATAAGGCATTTAAATTAAATATAGTTTGTCAAATTCCTAAAACCTCATCAAAACACCAAAGAAATGGGCATGAGATTTATCGTAGGTCAAACAAGGTCAAAGGACCTTGGAGAAAAAATTTCAGAATTTTTAAAGACTGAAAAGTATTTTTAAACAATTAAAAATAATCACAAAATCAATTAAATCATGAAAAAAATTAATAATGATCCAAAAGATAATTTTAATTCAAAATATGAAAGAGGAAGTTATTTGAAAATTTTTGGTGAAACTCTCATATTTTTTGGATCCATATTAAAATTAATATGAATTAATGAAAATCAAAGGAATAAAAATAAAAATCAAAAAATCAAAAAAATGTGAGCCACTTGATCTCCCTCATTAATTGAGGTGGTAGATCAAGTGGACACAAACGCGTGTTCCATGATGGAACCTAGTCAGCGCGTCACACGCGTGGTAATCAAAACCAACGCCTAAGATTAAAATAAATTGAATGGATCATGTGGCTGGGAGACGTGCCAACGCACCGCCAGAGCTGTAACTCCGGTCTTCTTCTCCGGTGGACCTCACCGGACTGGTCCATCCTCAACCATCACCAAAATAAAAAAAGGAGGATATGATCTGAAAGAAAAAATGGCGTAAAGCACGAATCTGGCCTTAATTTTAACTAACTCCACGTATATAGAAAGATATGAGGAGTTGAATTTTGAGGTGTGTCAACTGAGTTGCTTCGATTTGACCTCTAAGCAACTCAATCTTCTTTCCTACATTGGTAGGACTTCAGACAACCAAAGATCCATGAGAATTAATGAGAATTGAGTGAGAATCGAAGAGATGAAGTTTTCTGAAAATTACCTTCAATGTTGTGTAGAACTTGAGGTTGCTTGCTTCAAACATGATCTGATCACACTTGAGAAGCTTGCAGGGGGTGGTTAGCAATGGTGCAAGGCTTTGGATCCTGGAGTTCTTTAATCTCCAAATAGTTGAGATTCAAACTCAATTTTCAGATTGAAAATTATCAGGTTTTCCTTTAGAATGATAGGGTTTCAATTGGGGGGAAAAGCTGACGCACAAGGTGTTTGAATTGAGATCAGGGCCCGTGTATTTATAGCATTTGGGATTGATAATTGCGCACCTAAAAATTTGCTAAATTTGGCAATGTGATGCACAAGCTTGCATGGGCGTGTACAGGCCCATGAAGCAATCCACTTTGATCCAATTGCAGTTGTACTGAAGTTCAAATGATGCTTTGTTGGCAAGGCAATGTGAAATGGAGTTTTGGACATTTGATTTCCTCCAATTGTGCAGCTCTGTTAAAGCCATACACAGACCTAGCAAACTTCATCCAAAATGCATGAACTTGGGTTCTTTGGAAAGCTTGGATCAAGGGGAATAAGTTTGATGTTGAACACATTTCCATTTGGATCTTGGATCATGGTGAATTTGAAGGTGGAATTTTGGAAATTTCAACATATTGAAAAAGTTTCTAAGTGTCAAACCATATATCTCAATATTCCACTTTACTTAACTTTTTATGTGAGCTTCAAATAAGAAAAGTGTCTTCATCAAAGTTGTATCTCTTTCAAAGACCTTCAAAATTGTCACCAATTTCATGTCATTTGGACTTATAATGATAGAGTTATGGATTTTTGAAGTTGAGGAAAATCACTTGTTCAATGGTATAGGTCAAAAATGACCTATAATGTATCCTCATATCACATGCTCATAAAAGTTGAATTATCTCTCACTCCAAACATTAAAGTTGAAGTAGACATCTTGAATTGGATTGTGAAACTTGGAAATCTTTCATCTCATAAAAATTGAGCAAGTTATGGTCTTGGGAAGTTGACTTTCAAATTAGGGTTTAGACAAAATGACCTATAATGTTTCAACATAGAAAATGATTTTCCAAGCAAAACTAGCTCTAAGTCTCAACACAAAAGTTGTTTGGAATGTCATTTAGAGTAACGTTTATCTTGGAATCATTTTCATATGGTGAAAATTGTAGGAAATAGGGCCTAGGGAGACCCAATTTTGATCAAATGAATTCATCTGGCCAACCACCATCAACTAACTTGCTAACCTTCAATTCTCTTGACTTTCTAGGCTCATGGTAGATCATATGTGCATAATATGATGCGTTTTGAAGGGTCCCTTAAGAAATTTGATCAATTGGTGAGATGGCTTGTTGGAGAAGTTACTCAAGATACCCAATCAAACTAGGGTTTCCTAGGCAAATCACCTCCAAACTCTTGAAGAAAACTTGATCAATATAACATGTAGGAATCAATGGAACTCATATATGATGCTTATAACCATTCTTGGATCAAATTAATGGTTATGCTCTTTGTCATGAGGGCCTCAAACCCTAGATATGAACTTGATAAATCAATGTGATCATGCCCTACCTACAAAAGAGTTAGGCAAATGCAAAGACATATTTTTGGTATTTTGGTTAGTAAAATGATAATATACAAGTATGATACAATCACATGGTGCTTGGTGATCTCTCCCAAAACAAACCCAATGAGAGGGGGGTAAGGAGGATGCCAAGGTATGATCCCAATGCTAATGCATATGGTAAAATTGCATGAGGGATCTTAGGGTCAAAATTGGGGTCTTACAGCTACCCCTATTTAAGGACTTCTAACTGGGGAGGTGAAGGTTAAAATCTTTGTATCGACTCAGTAGAATGGGCTTAAATAACAACATATAGAAACAAATTTTGGTCCCTAAGAGACCTCATGCTGCATATGATATGAATGTTAAAATAAATCCTTGTGGGGAAATGTTGCCACAAAGGAAAAGAAATCAGAGAGACCGAAAGTCCTCAGGAGTATAATGCATTCCATGAGCAAAACTCACTGGGGAGACAGAGACTCTAGGGGGGATAAATGAGGTTATGCCTAGGCCAGGCTACGACTTAAAACTGTTGGGGGACTAGAGGAATTCCATACAAAATGGAAAGACTCAGCCGGGAAAACAAAACATCTACAGGGAAAGCGAGTAGATCAGGATAACACTGAAGTACTCGAATCATGCAGGAAAAACAATTTCACTAAGGAAATGCGCACTCAACTCAACTAGGGAAGAAATAAACTTCAACACAGGAGGAGCAGAAATCTATTATCTACTACCTGTTATTGGGTAAGGAGATAATAAAGATATGACAGAGAAGACATATGTCATCTGTTAGGATGAACATATCAAGGATGACTCACTAGGAACCACCAGGAGGGAGTATTCATTATCGGTCACTGGGTAAGAATAGCCTTGCTGGGGGAAAACTGCAGAAAGTAGGATTTACAACTACCAGTTACTGGGCAGAAGACCAAAGATGAGAGTATCCGTCATCGGTTAGGATGAACATATCAAGTATAAACTTAATAGGGAAGAAAATCTGTCATCGGTTAGGATGAACATATCAAGGATAGACTTTCGAGGGAATGTCAAGGAGGATACCCGTCATTGGTGAGGATGAACATATCAAGGACATACCAACTGAACAAAAAGTAGGAATTACATCTATCGAATGCTGGATAGAATACCATCAAAGAGAAAATTTGTCACCGGTTAAGATGAACATATCAAGGATATACTTTGGTGAGGAGAGAAAATAGGAATCACATCTATCAGTTACTGGATATAATACCATGAGAGGATATCCTTCATCGGTTAGGATGAACATATCAAGGATAAACTTTGCAAAGGGGGAAAAACAGGATTTACAACTACCAGCTAATGGGTAGAAGACCGTAAAGAGAAGGAAACCCGTCATCGGTTAGGATGAACATATCAAGGTTAACTCTTTGAGGAACAAAATAGGGATTACAACTACCTTTTTACTGGGTAGAATACCATGAGAGAGAAAATCCTTCACCGGTTAAGATGAACATATCAAGGATAGACTCTTGGAAAATAATCCACTGGGGACTCTAGTGAGGAGAAAAACAGGGATACTTTCATCAGCTATTGGGTAAAAAGTAACAAACTGTAAACTAAGAAGAATATTACCAGTTACGGGGAAATAAACTCTTAGGAGACTCAAAGCATCTATCTAGGTAAGAGCTAGAAAGAAATGGTCAATCAAGACTCAACTCAATGAGGATATATCTCAAGGGGAGTGGTTCCATCCAGATAATCGAATGGGGAGGAAAAAACATAAACAATAATCATCCACGAGGAAATAAGTCAGTGGAGAAAGGAGAAAGGATAAAGTCTTTCTGCTTAAGGGGCCGACCTTCTATAATTGAGAGAGGACA
The DNA here is from genome assembly GCF_024323335.1 of Lathyrus oleraceus. Taxonomy (NCBI): domain Eukaryota; kingdom Viridiplantae; phylum Streptophyta; class Magnoliopsida; order Fabales; family Fabaceae; genus Lathyrus; species Lathyrus oleraceus. The sequence continues at coordinate 365,229,081 of NC_066584.1, forward strand.
TACACCGAACTTGTACGTGGATAAAGTACCAACATAATAGAGCATAAGAATCTCAAAAAATGATTCAACAAATATGAATGTTGCAAATATGAAAATATGAACTTACATGAGTGTGTATATATATATATATTATATATATATATATATATATATATATATATATATATATATTATATTATATATATATTATATAATATATATATATATATATATATATATGATTATGCTGACAAAATGATCACAAAGGATACAAGGGTGTCGCAAAATTTGAATCATCGGTACAATCCACAAAAGGGAAATAACTGCTAGAGAATAGAGAGATCTACATCCCAAAAGCTCAACCCTAGCTGGGGAAGGAGGAGATCTGCTAAGGAAAGGAAACATTATCGAGTCTGCAGGGAATTTTAGGTCAACACCATGTTAAATGGGAGACAACCATACAGAGGATAAACGCAAAATAGCTGCTCAGAAACCAGGAGGAAACTCTGACTAGGAGCGAGTCGGATGGCGACTGATGGAGACACCAATGTGATCTACTAGGGAGTCAAGATACTCCACTGAGGACCAAAACAGCTGATGAATACACAAACTCTGTCTGGGATCAAACTCAACTCTGCAGGGTACTGAATCAACCAACTTAGCTGGGAAACCTGATGGGTTATGTGCTTGGGGGACCCTTAATGCTTCACACTAAAGACTTGCTGCTTTTGAAATGCTGTTGATATTTCTTTTAAATTTGCTTTGAAAAATTCTTGCTTTTATATATTTAAGAAAAATGATTTTGATTAAAATTTTAAATTTCAAAATAATCATAATAAAATTTAAAACTATTGGCTGAAGTAAATAAGAGTGAAAACAATTGGATAAAAGCTCAACTTTATTTAATGGAATGGTAGTCTGTAAATGACAAGACTCCGTAGATTTTCACAAGGTTGAAAATGTTAATTTACATGGAAAAGGGTTACATTGAATACAAATGACCATTAATCCTTCTACCAACTCTTGATGTCCGCTGTGCTTTCGGCCGCTACCGGGGATTATGAATTGATGTCAACCCTTGTGCTCAAAGTTTCTCCAAATTGAAGATCAGCAGAATGCAGTTACTTGCCATAATCCCTAATTGTTGCATAAGTTGCCCCAAGGTGGGGTACTCAACTTATCGAGAAATTCTTTATGTTTTATGTCTCTAACTTTTCCCTGGATCGCCCTTTCGGGTTTTCAATCCACCGAGACGCTCATTTTTGCTTAAGCCGCCCTTTTGGGTTTTCAACTTAGCGAGCTATTCTTTTCTTTTTTAGGCGAAGTATTTCTTGACTGCATCTGCGTTCATAGGACGAGTGAACTCTTCACCATCCATAGTTGTAAGAATCAAAGCACCGCCTGAAAAGGCTCTCTTAACAAAATATGGGCCTTCATAATTAGGAGTCCATTTGCCCCTAGAATCTGGTTTAAACGATAAAATTTTCTTGAGCACAAGGTCACCTTCTCTGAACACACGAGGTATGACCTTCTTATCAAAAGCTTTCTTCATTCTTTGCTGATATAACTGACCATGACACATGGTAGTTAATCTCTTCTCTTCAATCAAATTCAGCTGATCGAACCTGGTCTGACATCATTCAGCCTCAGTCAACTTGGCTTCCATGAGCACACGCAATGAAGGAATCTCAACCTCTACGGGGAGCACTGCTTCCATACCATATACAAGAGAGAAATGGGTTGCCCTTGTTGAAGTGAGGATGGATGTTCGATACCCGTGTAAATCAAATGGGAGCATCTCATGCCAATCCTTATATGTGACAACCATCTTCTGAATAATTTTATTGATGTTCTGATTCACAGTTTCAATAGCCCCATTCATCTTGGGTATCTAGGGAGAAGAATTATGATGTGCAATCTTGATGTCTTTGCAAAGAGTTTCCACCATATTATTATTCAAGTTCGATCCATTATCAGTAATGATCTTACTTGGCACACCATAACGACATATGATTTGATTCTTGATGAACCTTACAATAACTTGCTTGGTTACATTTGCATACGATGCCGCTTCAACCCATTTTGTGAAGTAATCAATAGCCACCAAAATGAAACGATGTCCATTCGACGCTTTGGGCTCAATCATCCCAATCATATCAATTCCCCACATGGAGAAAGGCCATGGGGAAGAGATAACATTCAATAATGTCGGAGGAACATGAATCTTATCAGCATATATTTGACACTTGTGACATTTCTTCACAAACTTGCAAAAGTCAGATTCCATTGTCAACCAATAGTAACATGCTCGCAACATCTTCTTCTCCATTGCATGTCCATTGGAATGAGTACCAAAGGAACCTTCATGCACTTCAGTCATCAACAAGTCTGCTTTGTGTCTATCCACGCATCTTAGCAAAACCATGTTGAAGTTTCTCTTGTATAGTATATCACCATTCAAGTAAAAATTTCCGGCTAATCTTTTCAAAGTCTTCTTATCTTTCAAAGATGCCCCAGACGGGTAAATCTGACTTTGGAGGAAACATTTGATGTCATAATACCACAGATTCTCGTCTTTGATTTCTTCAAGAGCAAACACATGAACTGTCATATCAAGACGCATCACAGACAAGTTAGGAGCTTCGTTCTAATACTTTACTACAATCATAGACGCCAACGTTGCAAGAGAATCGGCCATCCAGTTTTCATCTCGAGGGATATGATGAAACTCAACTTTTGTAAAGAAAGTTGAAATCCTCCTCGCATGATCTCTATATGGTATCAAACCGGGTTGGTTCGTCTCCCATTCACCTTTAATCTAATTTACAACCAAAGTTGGGTCTCCGGAGACATCTAAATACTTGATTCTGAGATTCATGGCCTCTTCGAGCCCCATAATGCAAGTTTCATACTCTGCCATATTATTTGTACACTTGGAAGTCAATCTAGCTGCAAAGGGAAAGTGTGTGCCTTGAGGAGTAATAATCACCACCCCTATGCCATTTCCATATTGATTAACAGCTCCATCAAATACCATACCCCAACGGAAACCAGGTTTTGGCCCTTCTTTAAGCAATGGTTCGTCACAATCTTTAATTTTCAAGTACAAGATCTCTTCATCAGGAAAATCATATTGTACTGACTGGTAATCTTCAATTGGTTGGTGAGCCAATTGGTCAGCCAAGACACTACCTTTGATCGCTTTCTGAGATCGGTATTCAATATCATACTCTGATAACAACATCTGCCAACAGGCAATTCTCCCATTTTGGATATCAACCAAGTGGTATGATTCAACATATACTGATGCAAACGCTTAGCAGCCCAAGCCAATCCACAACAAGTCTTCTCAAGCATAGAATATCGAGTCTCACAGTCGGTGAACTTTTTACTGAGGCAGTAAATTGCAAATTCTTTCTTTCCAGTCTCATCTTGCTGACCTAGAACAAAACCCATACTATCTTCAAGCACAGTTAAATACATGATCAATGGTCTTCCTTCAACAGGTGGAGACAAAATCGGAGGTTCAAGCAAATATTCCTTGATACTATCAAAAACTTTCTGGCAGTCTTCGGTCCAATCACAAGACTGGTCTTTCCGAAGAAGCTTAAATATAGGCGCACATGTGGCAGTCATGTGTGAAATGAATCTTGATATATAATTCAAGCGGCCGAGAAACCCTCTGGCTTGCTTCTCAGTTTTGGGCGCAGGAATCTCTTGTATTGCTTTGACCTTGGTAGGATCAACTTCAATACCCTTCTCGCTGACAATAAAGCCCAACAACTTACCAGAACGAACACCAAAAGTACACTTATTGGGATTCAAGCGGAGTTTGTACTTCCTCAAACGCTGGAATAACTTCAAAAAATGCTCAACATGTTCCTCTTCATCAATTGATTTAGAAATCATTTCATTGACATAAACTTCAATCTCTTTATGCATCATATCATGAAAAAGAGTAGTCATTGCTCTTTGGTAAGTTGCACCAGCATTCTTTAAACCAAAAGGCATCACTCTATAACATAATGTTCCCCAAGGTATAGTGAATATGGTCTTCTCCATATCTTCGGGTGCCATCTTGATTTGATTATATCCGGAAAATCCATCCATAAACGAAAAGACTTTGAATTTAGCAGTATTGTCCACCAACATATCAATGTGTGGCAAAGGGAAATCATCTTTTGGAATGGCTTTATTCAAATCTCTATAGTCAACACACATGCGGACCTTTCCATCTTTCTTCGGCACAGGCACAATATTGGCCACCCATTGCGGATACTTAGCGGTCACAAGGAAACCGCCATCAATCGGTTTTGCACTTCTTCTTTGATCTTCACTGTCATATCAGGATGCGTACTTCTCAATTTCTGCTTGACTGTCGGGCATTCTGGCTTCAACGGAAATCTATGCTCCATAATCTCATAATCCAACCCAGGCATGTCTTGATAGGACCAAGCAAACACATCTTAATACTCTCGAAAAAGATCAATCGACCCCTTCTTCACATCTGGACACAGTCGAGACCCAATCTTGACTTCCTTCACATCATCCTCGGAACCCAAGTTGAGTAACTCAATCTGCTCTTTGAACGGATGAATGGCTTTTTCATCATGCTCAAGAAGACGAGATAACTCATCACTTACTTCTTCCTCACTTTCCTCCTCGGCCTCAAACATAGGGAACTCAAAATTTGGAGAAGGAGAAGGATCATTATATTAAATGGGGTAAGGAACCAACCTGCATAATGATTTGATATTTTGATTTTAGAGAAGTGAATTTGTGACCAAATATTATGCAGATGGACAATTATATTGTTTATTTATGTTTTTTGTGATTAGTATTTTCAGAATAAAGCAAAAAGTAAAAACAAAACATCATAGATGTGGATGAATAGAATTAATTTTATTAATGATCAATTTGAAAATGCCCAAACAATGTTCGCTTCTCCCTTAGGTATAGGAGAAGGATTTTGAAAACATATAAAAGTAATTACTTAGGTCGATGCAAAATATTAGGAATGTCAACAACAGTCTAATTATTGCAAGCCTTTCCATGCGTCACAAAATTGGTGCAGTCTTCCTCTTCATCATCCTCTAGCACACCAGCTAAGTATTGTTCATTGCCATGAATGAACCCTCCGCTACGGAAGCTAAGTTGCATATCTTCAGACCTTGCAGTTGATGAACCTCGCTGAAAACCCAGACTGGTTCTGCCTTTGTTGTCGGAGACCTCTACCATGCGCCCCCACTGATCAACATTGCCTTCTTCTACAATCTTCTTTGCATCCTTCAATGAGGACATAGGTGCCCCAACTCTCTTTTCAGCAGCAATAGATAAGGCTTGGAACAGAGTTCCAACCTCGTCGTCAACTTCAACATAAGAGAAAGATGACAGGTGGCTAACCAACAACGCCTTCTCCCCGCCAATGATTACAAGCTTTCCATTTTTCACAAATTTGAGCTTCTGATGCAATATGGAGGTAACAGCTCCCGCTTCATGGATCCATGGCCTTCCTAACAAGAAACGGTAGGCCGGGTGGATATCCATTACTTGAAAAGTAATCTGGAAGTCACTCGTACCTATCTTAACTAGAAGGTCCACTTCACCTATCATTGTTTCGTGCGAACCGTCAAAAGCTTTGACAATTACGCCACTATACCTCATAGTCACTCCTTGATTATGATAGCTTTGACAATGTTGACTTCAGCAGTACGTTCAACGGAGACCCGGTGTCAACAAGCACATTCGACAAAGCATCATCTTTGCAGTTCATAGAGATATGCAAAGCCAAGTTATGATTTCTACCCTCCTCAGGGAGTTCTTCATCACAAAAGCTGAGATTGTTGCAGGAAGTGATGTTATCCACAATATGATTAAACTGATCCACCGTAACATCATGTTCCACAAAAGCTTGCTCGAGAACTTTCTGCAGTGCTTCTCTGTGCGCTTCTGTGTTCATGAGCAGAGACAACGCTGAGATCTTTGAGGGGGTTTGGAGCAGCTGCTCCACCATATTAAACTCACTCCTTTTGATCAATTGAAGTAGCTTATCATCATCATTAGCCTTCAAATCGCTGGATTCACCAGACTTACCCTTAGAAGCACTAATCGGATCCACAGCAGGCACTTCTACCTTCTTACTAACAACTTATTCTTCTTTATCCTTTGGGAACACCGGCCCAAACACATGACCATTTTGGGTCACCTTGGTAACATCAGCAATGCTCACAACAGAACTGGTCGTCGGCAACGGGACCTCTTGACCATCCTTCATCATTGTAGCATTATACTGATACAGAACAACTTTATCAGATGAATACGGGACTGAACCCACTGATCGTATAACCAACAGCGATACTGATCTATTGCTGACATTGTTATTGTTGCTGATGTTGTATCGAATTACCAATCTCTCTGGCTGCTTGAAATGGGCACTATGACATTTACATCATCATCTTCATGACGAGATTGAACAATCTGAATCATACCTTCATCCATCAGTCGTTGGATGTCCCTTTTCACAACTTCACAACCCCTTGAATTAACACTGCAAACAACACAACCCTCCTGGTCATGCTCACAATCACTCACCAAGCAAATGTCCTTATGCATCTGCACTAAGGACCTTTGGATAAAACGAACATCAAAAACCTTAAACTCACCAGGACAACCATCCACCATATTAAAAGAAGAATTTCCATGGACGGGTAATGGATTTTCTTTCATGTTCGGCGTACGGTCCTCAAAGGACACCATTCCACTCTGCATCAACTTTTGAACCTCATACTTGAGTGGATAACAATTTTCTATATCATGTCCGGGTGCCCCTTAATGAAAAGCACAACGGAGTTCAGGTTTATACCACCACGGAAGTGGCTCTGGAACTTGCAGCGGATTTCTTGGTTAAAGTAGGTTCTTGAGAACCAAAGACGGATAGAGTTCTGCGTATGACATAGGAATTGGGTCAAAAGAGACCTTCTTCCTCTCGAAGTTTTGTTGATGATGATTGTTGGTATTGTTATTGTTGTTGTAGGTGTTTTCTCGTTGTTGCGGTTGTTGCTGTTAACGTGGTTGTTGTTGAATTGGTACTGATTGATTATTAGAGAATACAGGGATAACTGAAGAAACTTGATGATGTTAATGGGGTGTTTGACTCTTCCTGATCTGAGGCCTCCTCTGCCTCCCACTGATTACTACATTAGCTTCGCTATCCTTCTTCTTCCCAAAGCTACTGCCATATCTCTTACTTGATGATGCTTCATCTTTTGACAAACGTCCTTCTCGGACACCTTCCTCAAGCCTCATCCTCATGTTTACCATTTCGGTAAAGTCATTGGGGGCATTAGCAATCATACGTTCATAATAAAATGAACTCAGGGTTTTCATAAAATATTTTTGTCATTTCTTTTTCCTCCAAAGGAGGAGTGATCTGAGCAGCCAATTCCCTCCATCTTTGCGTGTACTCTTTGAATGTCTCTTTATCCTTTTGAGACATAGACCTCAGCTGGTCTCTATAAGGCACCATATCCATATTATACTTATATTGCTTGACAAAAGCCTCTCCCAAGTCGTTGAAAGTGTGAATGCTTGCACTGTCCAACCTTATATACCAACGGAGCGCAGTGTAGTGGTAAAATCATGATCATCAAGCTATGGATAAGCTAGAGATCAAATAACAAGAGTCGCCACCGCGCTTTTATTATTTCCAAGGGAAAAGGGAAAAAGTACAAACAAAACCCAAAAGTAAGAAGTTTTCAAATCAAAACTAATAAAATGTCAGAGATTACAGGTAAGGGGGTTGGTTACACAGAGGGAAGGTGTTAGCACCCAAAGTGTCCTAGGTACTCCTAGGGAGCCCTTTTTGTGTGCATATGTACTTGGTATAAAGTGATGTTTACAAACAAATAGAATGGGGGGATGAGAAAAGAATTCATTAATTATATTTTTGTGTTTGACAAGACCTTCGGTCTTGTGCCTACGTACCAACATAAAAATGAGGGATCAAAACCTCGTAGTTCGTGATACAAATTTCAAAGTGGATGCATTGCTTTTAACAAAAATTAAGTTTGAAAGGCACGAAAGGCCTAAAAATGGTTTAAATGAGTTAGTTATTTTTGGCTTTTTGAAAGTTTAAGTCAAGTATAGTTAAGTTTATTTACAAGTTTGATTTAAGAAAAAGAAGTTTGAAAGTGCATTGACATAAGGGCAAAGTTTCTATCTTTTTGCAAAATGGTCAAAGTTTAGAATAAAATAAGTTCAATCAAAGAAAAATTTTTGAAACGGAGGGAGAGATTTTGAAATTAAAGAAGTGGAGAGAAGATGAAGAGACTATCCTATGTACAAAATTAAAAGTTAAGAGTTGAAAAGATCTGACCAAATGGGTAGCAATCCAATAGACAAAAAATGTCAATAGAAACCCATAATTTCCTTGGACTTTTAGAATTAAGCAACACACAAATGCACAATTATATCAATCTTGAAGAGCAAGACATCAAGTAAAGATGGCCACATCCAAGCTTATCCATTCCATGATCTTACTCAAAGTAGCCCATGTAACAGATGAATTTCACAAGTCACAGGTTTAAAATAACAGCTTCACAATGATCATGTTGCAGAGGAACTTAGAGAGAACTTGAATGATGTATCAGATGAAGTTTCAAATTGCAAGCACTTGGTTTCTCAATAAGTTGGCATTGGCCAAGTCCTTTAGCATAGGAAGGTTTCCTAGATTCTAAGTCCATTTGTCCAAGATCAAGCCAACAGTCCACACAAAAGTTTTTTAGGGTTTTTGTTGTTATTATGTGCATTAATGGCCAAAGACCACACAAACAAACAAATTATACACAAATAAAATATATCACACAATATGGTCCAAATGGACAAAGTGAAAATTGCATTAACATAAACAATTATAATGATATGAACAATGGCAAATGAAATAAAATGTTAAAAGTAAATTGCATTAAGGTAAATGGCTTGAATTTAAATGTTAGTAGTTAATAGGTTAGAAGTTAGTATTGTTTTGCTTTTGCTTTTCATTTTAAGACATTCTTTGGAGAACACTCAACCCACTTATCACAAGCATGGATCCTTGAACCAAGACATCTTCCAAAGGAAGGGAAAAAGGCCAAGTTTCCATACAATACCATGAAAGAGGGGAGACTTACAATCTCACTAACTAGAATGTTTATGCCTTTTGTGTCACAAATTTAGTGCTATGTTAAGCAATCGTAATTGGACTTATGTAGAAGTCACAACTATTTGAGGCCGGGAAATAGAGTTTTGGTGTTAATGCATGTTAGAGACATAGTATAATAGAATATTCTCATGAAACATACCACATATAAAAGGAATATGCAAAAGGTGTGGCCTAATCTCATGCATACTCATATTAATTTTTTAATCAACTAGTCTTAGGATTTTGAGATATCATAGGCCGAATGAGATAAATGCATAAAGAAGAGGAATGAGATGAAGTGGGAGGGGATAGATGAAAACTCAAATTGATCAAAGGAGGACTTTTAACAAATTAATATCATCCATTCATTTTGGGAGATGGAATGTACATTCCATCAATCCCCTAAATCCAATGATATTAACTCAACATAGTCAAGTCAACTTTGACCAAGGCCCAACAACAATAGTCAAACACCAACAAGTCATCACAATTGGTATATAATATTATTTGGCATTTAATTAAATTAAAAATACTAAAATAAGGCATTTAAATTAAATATGGTTTATCCAATTCCTAAAACCTCATCAAAACACCAAAGAAATGGCCATGAGATTTACCATAGGTCAAACAAGGTCAAAGGACCTTGGAGAAAAAAATTCATAATTTTTGGACATTTAAAAGTATTTTTAAACAATTAAAAACAAATGAAAAAATCAATTAAATCATGAAAAATATTAATAATGACCCAAAAAATAATTTTAATTCAGAATATGAAAGAGGAAAATATTTGAAAATTTTTGGTGAAACTCTCATATTTTTTGGATCAATATTAAAATTAATATGAATTAATGAAAATAAAATGATTAAAATGAAAATTAAATGATCAGAAAAAACGTGGACCACTTGACCTCCCTCATTAATTGAGGTGCCAGATCAAGTGGCCATAAGCGTGCAATCCACGATACGCCTAGTCAGCGCGCCACAAACTTGATAATTGAAACCAACGCACGAGATTATTTCAATTCAAAAGGATCCTATGGCTCAGAACCATCCAGCTCACCACCAGCGTCCAAACGCCGATCGTCTTCTCTGGCGACCCTGGCCGGACTGGTTCAGTCATAACCATCACCAAAATTAAAAAGAAGGACATGATTTCAAAGTAAAAATGGCATTGAGCACGAATCTGACCTCAATTTATCCTAACTCCAAGTATATTGAGATACATGGAGTTGAAATTTGAGGTACATGAACTGAGTTGCTTCGATTTGGCCTCAAAGCAACTCAATCTTCTTGCCTACATTGGTAGGACTTCAGACAACCAAAGAATCAATAGAATTGAGCAAGATTTAGAGAGAATCGAAGAGATTAAAATTTCTGGAAAATACCTTCAATGTAGGTCTGGATTCAACTGTTCTTGCCTTGACTCGTGCTTGATCTCAATCCAAATGCTTGCAGAAGAAAGATTGAATGCTCAAAAGGTCTTGGATCCCTAGAGTTTTGAATCTCAAAACAGTGAGAATTCAAACTCAATTTTAAGTGAAATTCTCAGGATTATCCTTTGGAATGAGAGGGTTAGAGGTTTGGGATCAAAGCTGGCGCCAATGTGTGTAAGACCCTAATTTTGACCCTAAGATCCCTCATGGCATCATAACATTGCATTTGCATAGCCTCAAGGATCATAAGCATCTTGGTTCCCTTTGCCTTTGGGTGGGACCTCTTGTGAGTGGTTTGAGATCACCAAGCATGCTTGAATTGTATTATTGCTTTTCTCATTTTTTATTCGCTAACCAAAAGCACAAAAATATGTCACTAATATCTTTTGTTTGTAGCTTGAGTAGTCACAAGGTCTAAAGCTTCTAGGAGATCCTTTGTGCAAAGATATGATCAAGAGAAGATGAAAGTAAGCATGGTAATGGTTCCCAAAGCTCTCATCCATCAAATATACCTCCCAAGTATCTCAATTCATCATTTTGATCAAAGCAAGTCAAGGGTGTAACACCCCAAAATTTGCCCTCCTCATTCATGCATTCATTTTTAGGTCATTTAACATTTCACATTGCATTTCATCATTATCAATCAGAATTAGATACATTGCATTTCATCATGTCAATCGGGATTAGCTCCAAGAAGCTTGAACATCATCCAGGACACTTTGTGGGTTCTATTTAGATGATCAGTCAACACAATGGAAGGACTTGAGTTACTTCCAACAGGGGTCTATTCGTCAGTCAAAACGTTAATCTTGAAGGAGCAAAAGTTTGTTCATGAGTTGTCATGCTCGCTAGGCGAGCAAAATGGGTCGCCTAGCGAGTCCCACGAAAAGCCACCAGAATCACCTACGCTCAGAGGAATTTCTTGAACTGTCATGCTCACTAGGCGAAGCCCGCGTGTTTTAAAATATATATATATATATATATATATATATATATATATTATATATATATAATAGAAAAATTTTGGACTTGGGCCTCTCTCATTTGAGCCCACAGGTCCACAAAAATCAGGTTATAAATTCAGAGTTTCAGTGAAACAAAAGGCCATTTTATTCCTATTACCCTGGCTGGGAAAAAGATAGTGAGAGAAGAGCTAACAGAGTTCAGAGCAACCTCCAGAGACTGAAGGGAACTCATCTGCAAAGAACCAATTCCATCTCATATAAACCCTCAGATTGCTTTGCAAACCCAACTAGGCAATTCAATTTCATTCGGTCTCTCTAGTCAGCTTTGCCTTATTCCAATTACTTTATGCTTTTAATTTGAATGCTATGAATGTATGAGGTATTATGGGTGAATTTGATACCCTTTTGATGCATGTGTTTGACAAGAGGTTTAGGCCTCCTACCCTTGGTTGCTTTTTGTGAGCTTTTTGTGAATTTTAATGGCATGATTTGGGGGCAACTCTTGATTACCCTATCTTGTTTCTCTAACCTGTTTGTTGAGTTTTGTTTTGTGAGGGCTCATATGACTCTTGCAGAGATGGCTTGCCTGGTGTTCCACTTTATTTGTGGGATACAACCTGGAGGTTTATCCCGATTACTTGTATTGACTCGCTTTCTTTGATGGTGCTAGCTTGAGAGATCTCTGGGTTTCTTATCTCTTTATTTGCTGTTGCATCGGATCTTTATCCGTGTGGTAGATCTCTTAACCCCCTTTATCTTTTCCATATTTTACTACTTCTTGCCTAAAGGCCTCCATGAAGAGGCAATTGACGGATAAAAGGGATCAATAGTCAATCCCCCGTTATTCAGTGCGTCGTTCTTTAAGATCACACTACGTGTTGATGCTTCAGAACAAAAACCCCAGATCTTTTGTCCGGTCAGTCAGTGGAGAGGGTTCCACCTTTCTGAACCCCCCACTTTTTGTCATGAGCTCACCTTGTCCAGGGTTAAGAGCTATGAGGTCTTATCCTCATTACCCCTTTTTGCATGAGCATCCCTAAAACCACAAACAAACTCATTGATTTTTCTTCTCCTAAGAACACGTTTACTCCTTCTACTACAGGCGAGTAAGTCTCCAAAGGTCGAGCATCCGGTAGATTGCGTAGTAACGTCATTCATCCCAAAACTTAACCCGTAGTTAGCCGAACTACGGCTTGCTCTGATTCTCATTCCAGATGAGATACGTAGGCATAAGACGCGACGTCTTAGCGAGCACACACTCCCCCCTAACCCATAGGTAGTCGAGCTACGAAGACTCTGATTCTCATATTCATATGGGATACGTATGCATTGGATGCGACATCCGTGCGAGTCATTTCCTTTTGACCCTTTTTTTTAGTAAATAGTACATTAGATAACCCACAACCTTTAAACAAGAATAACAAAAGTGGATCCCGTAGAGTACTACGGATGCGTAGGGGTGCTAATACCTTCCCTTCACATAGTCGACTCCCGAACCCAAGATTTGGTTGCGAGACCTTGTCTTTTCCTTTCCTTTCTCCCAGGTTTACTTCGAGCGTTTCCTTTCCCTCCTTTGGGATAAATAACACACGGTGGCGACTCTTCTGTCTTTTCTTTTTCGCCGGTTGTTTTTTTTCGCAGGTAGGTTGCGACAGCTGGCGACTCTGCTGGGGACCCGGTTTCCCTAAGTGAGTCCCTCCTAGCTTTTGTAGGTTGTTTGTTTATTGGGTGTTCATGCTTTTGTACAGTTATTTATTTACCTGCCTTATCTTATTGCATTGGGTACATATGATTGCTATATCTGCTGGTTCTGTTTTTGGGATGGGATGTTCTATGAGAGATAAGCCCATTACCCAGGCTTGAGTGTACACACAGGTTTTAGAGTGGATAGTCATATGGATTGCGTGGCATGTTGCTACGTTAAGTCGTTCATAAAAACCCACACCCAGACGAGGTTTCTTTTGGATATGTTCTGTCCTACGGGTGTTCCGTAACGGCATGATGTTCCTCTAGAAATCGTCGACTCTGGTGACCATTTCCCGAGAACTCAGTCGAGGCCTCTCCTCCGAGACGTGATTATGTTAGCTCTGGTGGGCGCATTCTCGCTGATCAATCTGAGGACCCCGAGACTGGGAACTTGCTATTAGGATGTTCTGTTGAGGGGAGTCAGTGGAGGTCTTTTATCCCGTAATAATGTCAAACCTTCAGTGGTAAACGTATTATTCTCGACTGAAGGGCCAAAGTTGACAAACTTTTGTTCTTAGAACCTACCAGTGAGGGGCGGGCTAAATTCAGGAAACTTTAACCTCCAACCAACCCGGTTTTCTGGAACAGAGTTGTGATCTTGTATTATATTCCTTAGTGGGTTTCTCTTTAGACAGTGCAACCCGACAGATGTTCAAGCAGATACAGCAATCCTGATTGACATGCCTTTGCATTGCATAACATCATCTGCATATTTGCATCCTACATCTCATGCTTATTCATTTGCAGGGTATTCCCTTTCAAAGGGGGGCGCCTTAAAATTGAATAAGCAGCGCATCGCATACCATGCATATTAACCCTTGTCTGTTTTGCAGGTGTCACCGTAGTGTCTAAAGTTTATTCCCTGTTTCAGGCATTATTGGTCCCAAGCGAGTCCACGGGTACCCGACAAAGGAAAATTGTCCGCAACTAGCGATGGACCAGGTACAGAAAGAGCTGGCTGATATGCGTGAAAGGATGGATCAATTCATGACATTGATGACAGGTATGGAAGAAGGCCAGGAAAAGCTGAGGGTGTTGGTTGAGCAACCGAGGCCCAATCCAGAGGTAGAGATACCAAATACTGAGGGAAACCCTGGTAACTCTGGGAACGCTGATAATCCTATGAACACTGGTAATGCGGGTAACGCGAATGTTGATGGAAACCCGGGTAATGTTGGCAACACGGGGAATGTCGGAAATGGTATTGGCGGAAGGTACGATGTGAATCAAGGAATTCGGATTAACGGACGCCCCGTTACTGAAGATTATTAGTATGATCAATTCTCTGTGCACGACGAAGCTCACGAGACCACTCGCCGTATGGATGAGCTTGCTGAGAAGCTCAAATCTTTGGAGTCTCAAAATTCCTTAGGTTTTGATGTCACAAATCTTGGTCTGGTTCAGGGAGTAAGGATTCCTCACAAGTTCAAACCCCCTACTTTTGAGAAATACAACGGGGCTTCTTGCCTACACACTCATCTCCAATCTTATTTGGGAAGGTTGGGAGCTCACACGGAAGATGAAAAGTTGTGGATGTACTATTTTGAAGACAGTCTAACTGGAGCTTCTCGTGAATGGTATTCTCATTTGTCTCGTACTACCATCAAGAGCTGGAAAGACTTGGCAGAGGCTTTTGTCAAGCAATATCAATACAACTTGGACATGGCTCCAAATCGGACCTTGTTGCAAGGAATGTCTCAGACTGCCAAGGAGACCTTTAGAGAATATACTCAGCGTTGGAGACAAATTGTTGCGTCCGTCCAACCCCATATGTCTGAAAGGGAGATGGTGGACATGTTCATGAACACTCTTCAAGGCAATTATATTGAGAGATTGGTTGCTTGCCCGTCAATCAACTTTGCCGAGATAGTAATTGCTGGAGAAAGAATCGAGAGTCTGTTGAAGATGGGCCGAATTCAAGACGATAGTGCTTCCAAGAAACCGTTTGCTGGTAACGGTCAGCGAAGAAGAGAAGGCGAGACAAGCGTTGTGTATGCCGGCAGAGGCAGGGGCAGATGACGCCCTAATTATTATCAAGATCAAGTGGTCGCAGTCACTATTCCTACACCCGCTCCTCAACCGCAACAGCAACCGCAGTATCATCCTCAACAGCAACCCAGGTACAACAATCAACAACAAGGAGGTAATCCGGGTCAGCAGAGACACTGTCAACAACGTCCAAGGCAGACGGACTGGGTCATTGAGCCAATCCTAATGCCTTACTTTGTATTACTCCCCAGGCTGATTGACCTGAATCTGGTTACGTTAAGAACTCTGGCTCCACCAATCGATACCAATAATTTGCCCAGAGGTTATGATGTCAACGCCAGATGTGCTTTTCACTCCAACGCACCTGGCCATACTACAGATAATTGCAAGGCTCTCCAGCTAAAAGTACAAGATTTGAGAGACGTCAAGGCTATCAATTTTTCTCCGGTGCCTAATGTTATCCAAAACCCGATGCCAGCCCACGGTGGGCAAAGGATTAATGTTGTTGATAGCGGGGAAATTTTGAATTTGGTTTCTGATGTGACTAAAGTGAAGACTTCGTTATCGGTGGTCAAAGACCGACTTTTGAAAGGACAGATTTTCCCGAGCTGTGGGGGAGAGTGTAGAAATTGTCAAGCTGCCGAGAACGGATGTGACAGTTTGAGAAGGGGTATTCAGCAACTGATAGATGAAGGTTGTCTTCAGTTCGATCAGACCCGTCCAGTGAAGAATGATGTGTCGACAGTGATGTTTTATTTCACTCCTGAAGAAATATATGTTCCCGAGAGACCCACTCCGACAACAGTTTATTTCCCAGAAAGTACAGAACCAACAACGGTAAACATCGAAAGTCCAGCACCAATTACAATTTACTCTGACAACCCTCAACCGGCTTTGGTTAGTCCGGTCACCATCACGGTACCAGGACCTGTTCCGTATGAGAAAGACAGTGCTATCCCGTGGCACTATGGGGCTGATATCTACTGCCAGGGGCAGAAAGTTAACAGGGAAGACATTGACATTGGTAGCTCCGCTGTAGACAATGTTGGAGGAGTTGGTAGCTTCACTCGCAGTGGACACTTATTTGCACCATCAACATTGCGCACGAATACTGAAGCTGAGGCAGCTGCCAAGGCTAAAGGAAAACAGGTAGCCACCGAAGAGGTTACTATTGAGGAAGCTCCTCCTAAGACCGCATTCGAGAAGGAAGTGGATGAGTTTATGAGGATTATCAAGAAAAGTGACTACAAGGTAGTCGACCAGCTAAATCAGACACCCTCAAAGATCTTCATTCTCTCATTATTGATGTGCTCTGAGGCGCACAGAGCGGCCTTGTTGAAAGTACTGAATATGGCCTATGTTCCACCAAAGATAACTGTTAACCAGCTAGAGTCGGTAGTTTCAAATGTAAACGCTAGCCATGGGCTAGGTTTCACCGACTATAACCTGACATCTGAGGGCAGGAATCACAACAAAGCCTTGCATATCACAATGGAATACAAAGGGGTGGTGCTTTCCCATGTTTTGGTTGATACAGGCTCTTCTCTGAATGTTCTTCCAAAGAAAGCCTTATAGAAGTTGGATTGCGATGGCATCATTCTGAAGTCAAGCAATTTATTTGTGAGGGCTTTCGATGGCTCTAAGAGATCTGTCTTTGACGAGATTGAGTTGCCAGTTAAGACTGGACCGCAGGTGTTCAAGAGCACCTTTTGTGTGATGGATATCCAGCCTGCCTATAGCTGTCTGCTAGGTCGGCCCTGGATTCATGCCGCCAGTGCTGTTACTTCTACTCTCCACCAGAAGCTCAAATATGAACTAGAAGGTCAAGTCGTCACTGTCTATGGTGAAGAGGATATTTTTGTTAGCCACCTGTCTACGTTTAAGTATGTGGAGATGGATGGCGAGATGCATGAGATGCTGTGTCAGGGCTTCGAAGCCATAAACATTAGTGAGGTCGCGCCCGAAGCTGTCTTTTCACCTAAGTCTGAGAAGGTCGGGACTTCTATCTCTTCATACAAGCAAGCTGTTGAAGTGGTTAAAGCTGGTAATGCCCAAGGCTGGGGCAAATTTGTGGAGCCAGTCATCAAAGAAGACAAATTTGGATTCGGGTTTACTCCGGAGTCTCAGAAGAATGAAGCTGGTACTTTCTCCAACGGGGGTTTGGTTTCTCCCCACATCATCAATGTTGCAGATGAAGACAAGGCTGACAGCGACTGTGACTTAGATAGCTGGATTCGACCGTGTGTCCCGGGAGAAAAGCTCAACAATTGGTCGTCCGAAAAAGTCGTCCGGGTTACTCTACTGAAAGAGTAATTTTTATTGTTTTCCTTTTTACATGCATAATAAAGTCTTACACTTTGCCCGAGGTGTAATGACTCATCTGTAGGGCCATCCATTTAGTCGCATTTCGCAATTATTTTCATCATCAACAAAGGACAGCTTTTGCAAACAATTTTGTGTTCTCTTTCTTTCAATTTTATTTTTTTTTACTTTTAGAAATGGCAATGTTTCTTTTTCGTTTTTCTTTCCAAAAATCTCGTAAAGCATGATCCTCCATCAAGCAGAGATGATCACCCGGATCTCACTGCTAACGACACTGCTATGGCAAGTATGACTTCGACAATCCTATCTTTTAAGCCGAAGAAGGGGTTGAGGAAGATTGTGAATTGCCTGAAGAGTTAGCCAGGTTGTTGAAATAGGAGGACCGAGCTATTACACCTTATCAGGAGGTGATTGAGACCGTCAACATTGGCACCGAAGACGACAAGAAAGAGATCAAGATCGGGGCCAGTCTACAGGCCGAGGTGAAAGAACAATTGATCATTATGCTTCGTGAGAACGTCAACATCTTTGCTTGGTCCTATCAAGATATGCCAGATTTGGATACATACATCGTTGTGCACAGGTTACCGTTGAATGAAGATATGCCACCGGTGAAGCAGAAGTTACGCCGAACTCATCCTGACATGGCGATGAAAATCAAAGAAAGCGGTAAAATGCGGGAAAGATAAAGGATCATGTACTTGACTGTGTTAGAAAGGTCAATGGGTTGTGTGCTCGATCAGCATGACGAGTCAGGTCGAAAAGAGCATGCAATATACTACCTTAGCAAAAAGTTTACCGACTGTGAACAAAGATACTCACTGCTCGAGAAAACTTGCTGCGCTTTGGCATGGGCTGCTCGCCGACTAAGACAGTATATGTTGACTCACACGACTCTATTGATATCAAAGATGGGTCCAGTCAAGTATATTTTTGAAAAGTCGGCGCTTACCGGAAAGGTTGCTAGGTGGCAAATGATACTGACAGAGTATGACATCCGATACACTTCACAAAAAGCCATCAAAGGAAGTGTCTTGTCAGACTATCTTGCAGAGCAATCGATTGATGATTACCAACCTATGAGGTTCGACTTTCCTGATGAGGACATCATGTTTCTCAAATCGAAAGATTGTGAGGAACCACTCCCGGAGGAGGGACCTGACCCTGAATCCAAATGGATTATGATGTTTGATGGGGCGGTCAACGTCAATGGTCGCGGAGTTGGTGCAGTGTTGATCACGCCGGAGGGGGTTCATATGTCATTTTGTGCCAGAATAACCTTTCCCTGCACCAACAATGAAGCCGAATACGAAGCTTGTATCCTAGGACTTGAGGAAGCCATCAACCTACGGATTAAAACCCTGGATGTATACGGGGATTTAGCTTTGGTCATCAATCAAACCAACGGGAAATGGTATATACATCAGCCTCATTTGGTTCCTTACAGAGACTACACGAGAAGATTGTTGACTTTCTTTACGATGGTGAAGCTGCATTACATTCCTCGTGAAGAAAACCAATTTGCTGATGCTTTGACTACCTTGTCTTTGATGATTAAGGTGCTATATGGGAACTACGTACCCAGAATTGATGTATCCCGACTTGATATACCCGCCTATGTCGGGAGTATCAAGTTGGTGAATTGGTACTCAAAAGAATTCTTCCTCCCAACACAGATCACAGGGGCAAATGGACACCGAACTATGAGGGTCCATACGTGGTTAAAAGGGTTTTCTCTGGCGGAGCTTTGATGCTAACTGTTGAAAGTATATTTCGTGTCGGGTTTTTGTTATCGTATCCACAGGGATTGTAAGATATCACCGCCGTTCGATGGTTGTATTAATCTTAGCTCAATGTAACAATAGGGTTTTGGTTTTAATCAAGTTATCTTGCATAAAAAGTAATAAATTGCGGTAAAAGTTTTGGTTTGAATAAATGAGAAATATTGCCAAAGTTAGGTTTCAATGATCACTTTGCATGTATTTGCTCGGTCAACAATATTGTAAACTCCTTTAGATGATAAATCATTTCACAAATTCCTCTCAATATGTTTCTCTCGAACACACATTGTGAGTTTTGCCATTTTGATCCATTGTTTCTCTCGAACACAATCTATCAAAATGACAACTTTTTGGTTCAACCTTATGGTGAACAAAATCATTCATTACTATCTCTAGCTAACAAACAAGTTTGGATGAAAACCTAGGTCAAGAGTCGGTAAACATCTCTCGATCATAAACCAACACAAAGAGTTTTAAATAGAAACAAAGTTTTCATCATATATTTACCATTAAAGAGTTTACATATGAGGATCCTTACATTTACACACAAAGCTAGTAATCACCTACATCTAACCTTGACAAATGGATGACTTAGCTACTCATTTTCATGGTAGCTTGGTCGGCAAGTAAGGAAAGAAGGTTGATCAACATCCAAGTCGGATAATCGAAGTTGGATGGGAATCCACCTTCTTTTTGTAGAAGATGGTTCTAAGATGAAGAGAAATGAAAATTAGGGCATAAAAGATCCCCTAGAACAATGCTGTAAAATATCTCTCCAAAGTACAAAAGTGGAAAAAGTTGGTAAAAATGAGGTATGGTGCTCAAAAGTGGCACCTGCTACTTATAGACCTCTGCTGGGCTGTCATGCTCGCTAGGCGAGCAGAATGGCTCGCCTAGCGAGGGTCTAATATGGGCACATAAGGCACCTGCGCCCAGAGAAACAGGGTCTGCTGAACTGTCATGTTCGCCTAGCGAACATACCTTCGCCTAGCGAAGGACACGCTTCAACCTTCGCCCCAGCGAGGTTGAGAGGTTTTGCTACTGGAATGCTCGTTGGGGACTCGCTAGAGCTTCGCCTAGCGAGTGAGTGCTGGCTGCGCTTTTCACCAAAACAGAACGAACTCGCTACCACCTTCGCTGTCAGCTCGCCTGGCGAGTTTATTGACAATTTACTGGAGCTTTTCGCTTGGCGCTCGCCTAGCGAACCAGTGCTTCGCCACAGCCCTCGCCTAGCGAGCAGGCTGATGAATGCTTGTTTGCTTTGGTTCCTTTGCCAACTTTCTTGTGTCTTCAATTTCAATTATTTCATGCCTTCTTTCTGCACAATAACACACAAATCAAAGGCACCAAGCTTGTTTATCAATGTAATGCATTTCATCAAAAACCAAGGTGATTTTGACAATTTTAGCAGGGAAATAGAGTGAAAGATGCCCACATATGATAGCTCAAATAAGCACTTTTGGGCATCTAACACTAACAACCATGGATGACGAAGACTTCCCATCCCCTGTCAGCTCAGACGCAGTTAAAAAAATACTTCGCATAATTGACCCGCTGGACAAAAGAAAGAGAGTCCAGGCAAAAAAGGGCATCCCGACGAACCAAAAAAAAAGAATAAAGAGGTTCGGGCAAAAATTAGGGATATAAAAATAAAAAAAATATACACCCGGTGAGTCGAAAACCCAAAAGGGTGGCTCAGGCAAAAATGGGTATCCCGATGGATTGAAAACCCAAAAGGGCGATCCAGGCAAAAGTTAGGGAATAAGCGAATGACTGCAATCTGAGTTCATCTGTTTTATATCACCGTTTCATCCGGCAATCTTCGAAGGTTAAAAGATCGACTAATCATCCACTTCAGAAGGCAAGATGAGCAGAGCGTCTTGAGGTCATACGAGCCATAGCAGAGTTGAAACTCATTGGGAGCCCGTATCCACATTGCCATTAGGATAGTTTTCTTTTGTTCAATTTATAGCGATCGCCTCTTTTCAGGGATCAGCTTCCTGATGTACTCGCCTATTCCTGGCACAAATTTTTCAACCAATAAAAGTCGAATAATTCAGCTAAAGAGCCTCTTTATTTTTCATTTATCAGTTTGTTTGCAAAAGATGTCTGAATTCTTGATGAAACATATTGCATCTGAACATAATGGCGGCTTTTGCAGATGATTTGCACAGGAAAACACTTAAAATTGCTTTGAATGTGCTTAATCCCGGACGGTGAATTCAAACCGAGCAATTCCCCCGGGACATACGTGTGTGTTTGCAGGTCACAGGAACCGGATGCCAAGTCATGAATCCACATCCCCAAGCGGTTGACAAAGTCTCTCCTCAGCAGAGCATGTCCCCCCAGTAGAGTTGCACCTTGTATCCTCAGCAATAGCGGAGTAGTTGCATACCCAACAAACAAGAGGGTGGTGTCCCCAATGTTCATCTCATTCCCCAGCAGATTTATTTTTAACAGATTTGTTTTGATCCTCCGCCTGAGGACGATTAGCAAGTTCATATCCCCAGCAAAGGTCGATTCCTACGATATTTCCCCAGGAAGTGCTTTCCCCACAGACTCTCCTCACAGAGCCTCGCCAAACAAAGTTCCCATAGTTAATACTCCCCAGCAAGGTCAACTTTTCAAAAAAGGAAAGCCGATTTATTTTCGGTGGCTCCCCGGTCCCGGCAGATGGATCATTCCCCACAGAGCATTCAAGGATTGATGCAGCAATCCGTTCCCTACCGGAGTTTGCTTCCCCAAGTAGATTTCTTTTTGCACCATGTATAACATTTGCATTTGCATGCATATCATATCAAGCATACACATAAGCTGATAAACAGATTCTTCAAAGCAGACTGAAGAATTACTTCACAACCAAAGTCATGAGATTCAGCCAGAGAATCAAGTGTGTGTGATCCATCATGAGGATCATTTCGAAGATTCAGCCTGAGATTCGTTTTCCAATGAGCCAGCCTAAGGTTCAATTTAAAGATTCAGCCAGAGAGTCGCCTACAAGCGTTATTTCCCCAGCAAGCCAGCTAGGGGAGTGGATTGACAGCTCAACAGAAAATCAACCTACGAGAGGATCCAGCCCGCGGATCACAATTTAGAAAACAAAAGTCTAATTGAAGGGTCGTTACAACATGTTCTAGCCTGAAGAATATGTACGAAGCCCAAAAAAAGTGGAATATTCTCGAAGCTGCATATCTAACATGAAGATTAGGCGTAGATTTCGAAAGAGGGTCAACCAGCGCATGCCTCAGATGCGAGATCCTGATGATGGGAATTTATCATCAAATCAATCCAGATCTAGCCAGAAGATCGGAGTCAGGTCTAGCCCGAAACCAAGAATAGATTCAGCCAGAGAATCAAAACAATCCAGATCTAGCCAGAAGATCGAAGTCAGGTCTAGCCCGAAGACCAAGAATAGATTCAGCCAGAGAATCAAAATAACCCAGATCTAGCCAGAAGATCGAAGTCAGGTCTAGCCCGAAGACCGAGAATAGATTCAGCCAGAGAATCGGAACGGAATAGATTCATCCAGAGAATCGGATCGAAGTAGATCTAGCCAGAAGATCGAAGTCAGGTCTAGCCCGAAGACCGGAAATAGATTCAGCCAGAGAATCTAAGAGAATAGATTCAGCCAGAGAATCGAAATAAAGAAGATCTAGCCAGAAGATCGAAGAAGATCTAGCCAGAAGATCGAAGAAGATCTAGCCAGAAGATCGAAGTCGATTCAGCCAGAGAATCGAAGAGAATAGATTCGGCCAGAGAATCGAAACAAAGAAGATCTAGCCAGAAGATCGAAGAAGATCTAGCCAGAAGATCGAAGAAGATCTAGCCAGAAGATCGAAGAAGATCCAGCCCGAGGATCAAAATCGTATCCAGCCCGAGGATCAAAATTAATATCCAACTAGAGGACTAAATTGAGTATAGATTCAGCCAAAGGATCGAAACTCCAGGTTAAGTCAGAAGACTGATTCAGATTCAGCCAGAGGATCGGAAGAAATAAACAGCGTGGTGTATTTCAGCATTTTTGTGGTGTTCTCAGAGCGCAAATTTTTGGGCTGTCTTTGGTATTCAATCACAGCTCACCCTGTTTGTCTGATAAGTTGTTCGCTTTCATCCTGCTCGGGTTAGCTGATGACTAAATAGGGGCAGCTGTAACACCCCAAAATTTGCCCTCCTCATTCATGCATTCATTTTTAGGTCATTTAACATTTCACATTGCATTTCATCATTATCAATCAGAATTAGATACATTGCATTTCATCATGTCAATCGAGATTAGCTCCAAGAAGCTTGAACATCATCCAGGACACTTTGTGGGTTTTATTTAGATGATCAGTCAACACAAGGGAAGGACTTGAGTTACTTCCAACAGGGGTCTATTCGTCAGTCAAAACGTTAATCTTGAAGGAGCAAAAGTTTGTTCATGAGTTGTCATGCTCGCTAGGCGAGCAGAATGGGTCGCCTAGCGAGTCCCAAGAAAAGCCACCAGAATCACCTACGCTCAGAGGAATTTCTTGAACTGTCATGCTCGCTAGGCGAAGCCCACGTGTTTTAAAAAAACAAAACAAAAAAAACAAAAAAACAAAAACGAAAAAAAAATGAAAAAAAATAAATAAATAATAATAATAAATAAATAAAATATAACAGATAAATTTTGGACTTGGGCCTCTCTCATTTGAGCCCACAGGTCCACAAAAATCAGGTTATAAATTCAGAGTTTCAGTGAAACAAAAGGTCATTCTATTCCTATTACCCTGGCTGGGAAAAAGATAGTGAGAGAAGAGCTAACAGAGTTCAGAGCAACCTCCAGAGACTGAAGGGAACTCATCTGCAAAGAACCAATTCCATATAAACCCTCAGATTGCTTTACAAACCCAACCGGGCAATTCAATTTCATTCGATCTCTCCAGTCAGCTTTGCCTTATTCCCATTACTTTATGCTTTTAATTTGAATGCTCTAAATGTATGAGGTATTATGGGTGAATTTGATACCCTTTTGATGCATGTGTTTGACAAGAGGTTTAGGCCTCCTACCCTTGGTTGCTTTTTGTGAATTTTAATGGCATGATTTAGGGGCAACTCTTGATTACCCTATCTTGTTTCTCTAACCTGTTTGTTGAGTTTTGTTTTGTGAGGGCTCATATGACTCTTGCAGAGATGGCTTGCCTGGTGTTCCACTTTATTTGTGGGATACCACCTGGAGGTTTATCCCGATTACCTGTACTGACTCGCTTTCTTTGATGGTGCTAGCTTGAGAGATCTCTGGATTTCTTATCTCTTTATTTGCTGTTGCATCGGATCTTTATCCGTGTGGTAGATCTCTTAACCCCCTTTATCTTTCCCGCATTTGACTACTTCTTGCCTAAAGACCTCCATGAAGAGGTGTCGCACCCCAAAATTTGACTTTGGCTTTGTTGACCATATCCTGATTAATCTCGTTGTCTCGTATTCATCTCAATTTCTTAAACTTCGCATGACAACTGGTTTGACTAGGTTTTGTGTGTTTTCGTTGCTTACCGCGTTGTATTTCGTTGTTTTAGCAAAACCTGGCCGATATCGTTGCCTCGTATTTATCTCGCTTATCTCTTTTGTGCGTGGCATCGCTTCGATTAGGTTTTGTTCGTTTTTTTTATTTGTTTGTTTGTCGGTATTTTGACTGTATTTCGAATATATTAGAGTTTTCGTATTGTCCGATTATTTGTGATTGTGTTTGTCAGCATTTTCGTGATGTCGTGTTGATTTTATTATTGCCTAGGGTTGTTTATTTAATTACGTGTTGTGCCGTGTGATTTAATCGAGTCTGTTTGAGTCGTGTTGTTGATTTTACTGATTTACCGGTTTACTAGTTTATTGGTTTTATCAATTTGTCTGTTTTGCTGTGCAAATTGTCATCGTTTTTATCGCGTTCGTGTCGCTCGATTTTATCGTATTTTAATCGTGTGCCGTTTAATATTATTTGTGCTTAATATTAATTGTGTTTAGTTGTTAATTAGTTTATTTAATTAGGATTAAATTATATTAGTTTATTATTATTATTATTATATAATATAAAATATATATTATTAATTTATGTTAGATATTTTTTAGGTTTCTTATTGTTTAAGTAATCTAAATATATATTATTAATTTTGTTAGATATTTTTAGGTTTCTTATTGTTTAAGTAATCTAAATATATATTATTAATTTATGTTAGATATTTTTAGATTTCTTATTGTTTAAGTAATCTAAATATATATTATTAATTTATGTTAGATATTTTTAGGTTTCTTATTGTTTAAGTAATCTAAATATATATTATTAATTTATGTTAGATATTTTTAGGTTTCTTATTGTTTAAGTAATCTAAATATATATTATAATTTATGTTAGATATTTTTTAGGTTTCTTATTGTTTAAGTAATCTAAATATATATTATTAATTTATGTTAGATATTTTTTAGGTTTCTTATTGTTTAAGTAATCTAAATATATATATATAGATGTGGTTAGTAAGAAAAAAGAGAGAGAAGGTGGATCAGTAAGAAAAAACGTGTGGTGAGAGAAACAGAGAATTGAAAAGAAATATTTTTCCAAAAGCATTACCGTATTTCACTTGTTCTTCATTTTCGGTAACCCAAAATCGTCCCGATTATTCACCGAAACACAAAACCGATTTCATATCTTTGAAGTTCGTTGAGTCCAGGTCACAAATATCCAAGGTTCATTTCATTCCGGCGTCGTTTCACCGATCAAAAGCGACGTTGAAGTCAGGTACTCACGAAGGCAGCCAGCACTGCGTCGGTGACGGTTTCCAGCTTTCGGTCGATCATTTGGACGATCAGAAGTTCATCCTCTTCACACAAGGTAATATTCTTCACTTATCTCTGAAATCGGAAAAGTTCCGGCTTGCCGACATGTGTTTTAATATATTATTTATCTAAATATATATATATATATTATCTTTGTCTATTATATATTATTGTCTAATATATATATATATATATATATATATATATATTATATATATATATATATATATCTTATATATATATATATATATATATATATATATATATATATATATAATATATTTATATATATATATATTATATATATATATATATATATATTATATATTATTTTTGTCTATTATATATTATTTGTCTAAATGTACATATATATATATTTTGTCTACTATATATTTATTGTCTAAAAAATAAATAAATATAATATATATATATATATATATTATATATATATATAATATATTATATATACTTTTGTTTACTAAATATGTTTATCTTTTATTATTATTTGGATATATGTTTTATTAAATGTTAGTTAAATTAATTATTTGTTTAAATGTTTATTTTAATTAAATGTTTATTTATATCAAATGTTATTTTGTCTAAAGTAAATGTTTATATTGTTTTTTTTTTTATATGTTTTGTTACTAACCGTTTCGTTTCAGTTTCAGCTCGATTAACTCCACTAACTATTCGTAATACTAACTATTCATAGCTAATTGTGTTGTAATAATTTACTTTCTCGCATTTTTTATTTTCTGTATTGTGTGTTTAATCGTATTGTTCACGTTTTATGTTAAAAAAATCGAAAAATCCAAAAAAGAGAAACCCGATGCGATTCCAACGGTCGCCGTTTAAGAAACCCTTTTCACACACTCACAAGCTTACTCTTGGGCTTCCTTATAATGAGCCCATTTATGTATTGTTTCAGGGTTTAGTCTCATTCAAATCTTTTGCCAGCTTTGGCTTTTCAGTTTAAAAACATTTTCAAAAGGACGGGTCAGTCTCGAAGCCTTTGGCCTAGGTCGAGCAAGAGATGGCAAGACACGCCAATCTAAAATCAACAAAACAGACTTTCCCCTTTTCTTTTGGGAGAACTACGTGGATTCTGATTTCTCCATTGCGCCTTGGAGATACGTAGGCATGAAGTCTACGACTTTATCGAGTCCAAAAGCAATAAAATCAAGTTCTTTTCTCATCTCCCCAATCAAACGATCAAAGCGAAAAAAGCAAAGCATTCACATAAACATAAGCAAAAAGGTTCCTGTGGAGTACCACAGATGTAGAGGGTGCTAATACCTTCCCTTTGCATAACCAACCCCCGAACCCGTAACTCTAAAGGGATTTATCGTTATTTTTCCCTTCCTCTTTTTGGATAAAATAAAAGACGGTGGCGACTCTTGCTTTTAAAATATTTTTCAAACGGGTTAAGTTCAATCAATACTTAATCTCGTGAAAAATCCCGCCGCGACAGAATGGCGACTCTGCTGGGGAAATTACATGATTAAACTTATTTGAGGGTTTAGCCTATCTTTGCTTGTTTATATGTTTGCTTTGTGAATATTTGCTAAATTGTATTGTTTGTAATGTTTGTTATTTTGGGTTTTGGGGGATACTTGTGATAAATCCTATACCCGGATTTGGGGCACATTTGAGATAGGATGGATGATAATTCAGGTTGACTTGATAGGAGACAATCCTTACCGAGTTGACTTGAGCCTTTGTCCGCTTGGTGGAGGCCTCTTTGAGGGTGATAGTGCTAAACAAGTCATTTGTGAGGCATTGTTGCTTTCGACGGGCCCGTGAAGCCAAGGACCTTAGTTTACCTTTACCCCATCTTGGCCTTACTTAGGATGTGATGCGGTGACCACTTCGGACCAAAAGTCTGGTTTGGTTGATACGCGATATCACACTCAAGCGAGATTCTTTTGAGAATAATATTGGGAAGCGAGCAGTTGCTTAACCCGGTATTATCCGAAGAAGAATCCATAACCTTGGGAACTTTTAGAACCCGTTTGGCAGGTGAACCTTAGAACTTATCTTGGGGCTTTGTTCTAAACTCCATGCTGGTGATGAACTTTGAGCCTTGTTTTGTTTGACCATGTTTGTGTTTGTTGCATTCATGCATGACATGCATTCATTCCCATCATTTCAACCTTTTTCCAAGGAACTTAAAGTGAGGATTGCAAATATTGCAGGAAACATGGATTTTGGACGGAGAAGTGTGAAAAAGTACAATCTCATCAATCCAAAGATAGATGAACTAAAGAAACTGGTTTCTTCGATCGCAGATCCTATTGGTTTCAGAGACAGATATGGGGCACTTATATCTTTATTGACACTTAGGATGGAAGAAGGGTTATTGCAGACATTAGTACAGTTCTATGATCCAGTCTATCACTGTTTCACATTCCCAGACTATCAACTCATGCCTACATTGGAAGAGTATGCCCAGTTGCTTCACATCCCAGTTGCTGATACAGTACCTTTCTCTGGTTCAGAAAAGTTACCCGAGCACAGTTCTCTTGCAAAAGTGTTGTACATGAAGAAGTCAGAATTCAAGAATAACTTCACCACCAAAGGAGGACTTCCAGGTTTCACTGCCAAGTTCTTAATGGGGAAGGTTTCTTATTTTGCCAGTCAAGGTTGTGATATTATTGTGGAGCATCTGTTCGCCTTGTTGATCTACGGTTTGTTACTATTTCCTAATATTGAAGGTTTTGTGGATTCATATGCTATACGCATCTTCCTAAGTGGTAATCTGTTCCAACTTTGCTCGGAGACACCTATCATTCCATCCATTACCGTACTTTGAAAGGAGGAGGAACCATAGTCTGTTGTATACCGTTACTCTACAAATGGTTTGTCTCTCATCTTCCTAAGTCAGCTACTTTTTGGGATCGCAAGTCAGGACTTCAGTGGTCACAGAGGATTATGTCTCTTACCCAGTCAGATATTGCATGGTATAGTAGAGTTTTAGACGATGTGAAGATCATTGATAGTTGCGGGGAGTTCCCCAATGTGCCCCTCATGGGCACAAAGGGAATCATTTCTTATAATCCAGTACTTGCTAGGAGACAACTCGGTTACCCTATGAAGGACAAGCCTCCTAACATTCTTTTAGAAGGTATTTTCTTGAGGGATAACGAGGAGGACCCTACCATGAAAGAGAGAGTAGTAAGAGCTTGGCATCGTGTTTGTCGCAAAGGGAGACTTGAATTGGGTAAGAAAGATTGTACCTCCTATGAGCCGTACCTCAGTGGATCAGAGCCAGAGCTATACAGTTGAAAATGCCATACCCACATCATGATCCTATCAAACCCGCTCCGTTGAAGACCCCCTACCTTCCGCTAGATGACAAAGAAGAACTCCAAGCCACCTTGGAGAGGGTCGAGAAAGAGAGAGACGCTTGGAAGGATAAGGCCCAGGTGCTCGAAATGGAAAATGAAGAACTTCAGAGACAGTTAAAGGAGCAGAGTGGAGAAGATCGTGCAGGTAAACGTCCAAGGGTGCAAGAGGATTTATTTTCCTCAGGCACAACAGATTACTCCCAGATTCCACAGTCCTCAGGTGCATGGAAAGGTCTTGTAGACAGTTTGGTGAAGGAGAAAGCTTTTATGCAGAAGGCCTATGAAGAAAGAATTGAGAGACTTGAAGGACAACTCCTACTTGTTTATGCTCGTCCTGATGACACATGTCCTTAAATGGTTTTCTTGGTTGTATTTTGGGTTGATAACTTTGTATATTTTGATAAAAATGCTTAAAATGAAAAATTTTGTTTTGTTATCAAAAATGTTTGCAATTCTATCTTTTCCTTCACTTAGAGTTCCTTGGAAAATCATTCATTTTGCATATCCATGCATCACGTGCATACAGGTTGTCTGTCTTGGTCCAGTCTTCTAACAGTTGCTTCCCGCCAGCAGATCCATTTCAAGCTGACGCATAATTACAACACAAGAGCCAACTACAAAAGAAGAATGGAGATAACAGATAACGAGAACCGAGAATTGAAAGCTCAGGTTGACCGCCTTTCTGCTATGGTCGAGACATTGATAGCAAACCAAGCAGCCCAAGCTGCTCAACTTCAAACAGCACAAGCTCAGGTTGCCGAAGCACAAGATGCACAGATCCAGGCGCAAGCACAGGCAGCAGAGATGCGCAACCAAATGTTAACCGCCCGTCTACAAGCAGAGGAAGCCCAGGCTAGGGCTCAAGTTCATAATTCAGGACAGACTTCGGCACAGAATCAACCTCAAATTCAGAATCAGACAACAGCAGCACCCGTCACTACAGTCATCGCTTCAGAAATCAACGCTGTCCCAGTCACTTCTGTTACCATCACAGCATCCCGTCCTTGGGAAATACCCAGGGATCTTAATCAAGATAGATATCAACAAGAGTTCGTTCCACCAAATGCTCCTGTCTTCACTAATGTGCCTCCCGTTGTTCACTATACTCCTCACCTAGGAGAACCTGTCTATCACGGCCCTACCCCAAGTGAGGATCCTGGTCTCAATGATAGAATGGATGAATTCCAGGATCAGTTTGCGGAATTACAAAAAGAGATAAAAGCTCTTCGTGGGAAAGAACTGTTTGGCAGAGATGTAAATGATATGTGTTTGGTTCCAGACGTAAGGATGCCAGCAAAATTTAAACTACCAGAATTTGAAAAGTACAAAGGAAGTTCTTGTCCACAGACCCATTTGGTTATGTACGTGCGAAAGATGTCAATGTACACCAACGACCAAAGGATGCTCATTCATTGTTTTCAAGACAGCCTTACCGGTGCAGCTTTACGCTGGTATATGGGATTAGACAGTTCTCAGATCAAGACTTTCAACGATTTAGGCGAGGCC
This sequence comes from Lathyrus oleraceus, assembly GCF_024323335.1. Taxonomy (NCBI): domain Eukaryota; kingdom Viridiplantae; phylum Streptophyta; class Magnoliopsida; order Fabales; family Fabaceae; genus Lathyrus; species Lathyrus oleraceus. The sequence goes on from NC_066584.1 coordinate 365,260,113, forward strand.
TTTATCAAACATTACAAATACAACCTTGATAATGTGCCAGACCGAGATCAGTTGAGGTCCATGCAACAAAGAGAAAAGGAGACATTCCGTGAATACGCGCAAAGGTGGCGCGAAATTGCAGCACAGGTTGTTCCACCTATGGAAGAAAAGGAGATGACGAAAGTGTTCTTAAAGACTCTTGATACTTTTTATTACGAGAGGATGATTGCAAGCGCTCCTACAGACTTTACTGACATGGTAAACATGGGAGTCCGTTTAGAGGAAGCAGTTCGAGAAGGGCGTCTAGTCAGAGAAGGAAGTTCATCTTCAAGCGGGGCAAAGAGGTACGGCGGTTTTATGAAAAAGAAGGAACAAGAAACTAATGTTGTGTCCTATAATCATCCAAGAAGGATCAATTATCCTTACCATTCCCAACACCAACATATAGCAGCCGTGACTCCAGTAATCACTTCCGCTCCAGTTCAAGTCCAATACCCTCAGCAGTACCAACCGCTTCCAACAGAATACTCAGTATCAGCAACAACATCAACCTCAACAACATCAACATCAGTTACAACAACGTCCACCACAGCAGCAAAGAAGAACCAATTTTGATCCAATTCCAATGTCATATGCAGAATTGTATCCAGCTTTGATCACTAAAAACCTTGTGCAACCACGACCACGACCTCTTGTACCAGAAGTGCTACCTTGGTGGTACAAGCCAGAGGTATCTTGTCCCTTTCATCAGAATGCTCCAGGTCATGACTTAGACAACTGTTTTGCTTTAAAGTTGGAAGTACAGAAGTTGACAAGAGCAGGTATCCTGACCTTCAAGAACATGGGTCCCAATGTGAAGGACAATCCAATGCCAAGTCATGGTCCTTCATCAGTGAACAATATAGAAGTTTGTCTCAATGAACAACGTGTTACGAAGATAGAGGAGATTCGGCAGTCTTTGGTTGAAATTCATTCTGTTTTATGTGCTCATGGTTATTCCAACATGACCACCAGATCTGTGGTACATGTTCAGTCAATTCAAGAGGTTGTAGAAAGATTCAAGATGATTTGCAAGGCGTCCTTGATCAGGGTTTGATTCAGATTTCTAGACAAGTGAGTTCTCCAGAATCACAAGAACAAGAGGTGAATGTCATCATTCCTTGCTTCAACATTCCAGAGAAAGTAGAGATAGCTTATCATCCGAGGGAGCCAGTGGTGATTTGCCCTCCGGGCCCAATGCCTTACACTTCAGATAAAGCGGTCCCCTACCGCTATGCAGCAACTATTATTGAGAACGGTAAAGAGGTCGAGATTAAAACCTTAGCCTCAGTTACCAATATCGCAGCAAATAGCCGAATGACGCGCAGTGGCCGCGTGTTCGCTCCGCCGGTTATCCCAAGTAGAAATGTTGAGAAAGATCCAGTAGTCGTGGTACCAGTGACAAGAGAAGCAGAAGGGCAAACAAGCAATTCAACCCTTGATAAAGAAACAGATGAACTACTTAGAATTATCAAGCTCAGTGACTACAAAGTGGTAGATCAGTTGCTACAGACACCGTCAAAAATCTCGATCCTGTCCTTATTATTGAATTCAGTTGTCCACAGAGAAGCACTACTGAAGGTGCTTGATCAAGCCTTTGTAGAACAGGATATAACAGCAGAGCAGTTCAACAATGTTGTAGGCAGCATCACTTCGTGCAATGGCTTAGGCTTTTGTGATGAAGAACTGCCAGAAGAAGGAAAGAATCACAACTTCGCTCTCCATATCTCAGCCAATTGTCAAGGGGATTCTTTGTCTAATATCCTAATTGACACCGGTTCATCTCTGAATGTCATGCCCAAGTCTACCTTGGTGAAGCTAAAGTACAAAGGGGGGCAAATGCGGCACAGTGGAATTATTGTGAAAGCGTTCGATGGATCAAGAAAATCAGTCATTGGAGAAGTTGATTTGCCTATTGGTATTGGACCACATGTATTCCAGATCACTTTCCAGGTTATGGATATAGTGCCAGCTTATAGCTGTCTGCTCGGACGCCCATGGATTCATGAGGCGGGTGCCATTACATCCACGTTACACCAGAAGTTAAATTTTTCAAGAATGGGCAAATAGTGACGGTTAATGGGGAGCAGGCTATGCTGATTAGCCACCTTTCATCGTTTAGTGTGATAGAAGCAGACGAAACGGCTGTTCAAACTCCATTTCAGGCCCTGACCATCGATGATTACAAGAAAAGTGAAGGTTCAATCGCGTCATTCAAAGACGCCCAGCAGATTGTCAAGACAGGTCCTACAGAAATGTGGGGCAAGGTGATAGAGTTGCCAGAAAACGTTAACCATGCAGGATTAGGCTTTGTTGATGGAAAACAAGTGCAGACTTCAGTGGTGCGACCTTTCAAAGATATCTTTCACAGCGGTGGGTTTATCAACATGGTAGCAGTTGAGGAGGATACTTTTGAGGGAAAGACAGAAGACGAAGGCCCCAGATTTGTGACACCAGGAGTAGTTATGAAGAACTGGACCGCAGTTGACATCCCACATTGTGTCCACATATCAAAGTAATTAAGCTTTTCAGTTTTCAAAAATCTTCCGCTTTAGCCCAAAGCGCGAAGCATTAATTTTGTAAAATGGGCACTTTTGTCAAAAACGTACTATCCATGAAAAAGATCTTTTGTGTTCCTATACACTTGTGTCCTTTTATCTTTCAGCTTTTTCGGAAAATGGTAACAAAAAAAAAAACCTTAAAAAGAACACATTTTTGCATGTCATGGTCAGTCCTCTAAAAACAATTGTTTGTACAGGTTACTTAAACCCGTTGAACACAATGACATCATGCCCTCTCCCAACTTTGAACATTCTGTATTCGAAGCTGAAGAGGAAGAGTGGGATGAGATTCCAGAAGAGGTCGCCCGCCAGCTTGAAAATGAAGAAGACACTATTCAGCCATACAAGGAGCCTTTGGAAACAGTCAACTTGGGTTCGGAAGAAAATGTGAAAGAAGTCAAAATTGGAGCATTGTTATCCCCACAGGTCAAGGAGCAATTGATCAGCCTGTTGAAAGAGTATGTAGATGTGTTTGCTTGGTCTTATCAAGATATGCCTGGTCTCGACACTGACATCGTAGAGCACAAGCTACCTTTGAAGCCAGAATGTCCACCGGTCAAACAGAAATTAAGAAGAACACATCCAGATATGGCCGTCAAAATTAAAGAAGAAGTTCTGAAGCAAATAGATGCTGGTTTTCTTGCCACTTCAGTGTATCCAGAGTGGATAGCAAATATTGTGCCAGTTCCTAAGAAGGACGGGAAGGTACGAATGTGTGTCGACTATCGTGACTTAAATAGAGCAAGCCCAAAGGATGATTTCCCCCTGCCTCACATTGACATGTTGGTAGACAATACAACAAAGTTTGACATATTCTCCTTCATGGACGGATTCTCCGGGTATAACCAGATCAAAATGGCTCCCGAAGACATGGAAAAAACTACATTCATAACACCATGGGGAACATTCTGTTATCAAGTGATGCCGTTTGGGTTGAAGAACGCAGGTGCTACTTACCAGCGAGCCATGACAACGCTCTTTCACGACATGATGCACAAAGAGATTGAGGTTTATGTGGATGACATGATCGCGAAGTCTCGTTCAGAAGAAGGTCACTTAGTAGATCTATTGAAGTTGTTTCAACGATTGAGGAAGTTCCGTCTTCGCCTCAATCCGAACAAATGCACATTTGGCGTCAGGTCAGGTAAACTCTTGGGCTTCATTGTCAGCCAAAAAGGCATTGAAGTTGATCCAGATAAAGTAAAAGCTATCCAAGAGATGCCCGCACCAAAAACGAAAGGCAAGTGAGAGGTTTTCTAGGACGATTGAATTACATATCCCGGTTTATTTCTCACATGACTGCCACTTGTGAACCTATCTTCAAATTGCTGAGAAAGAGTCAGAATTGTGTTTGGACAGAGGATTGTCAGAAAGCATTTGACAGTATCAAAGAGTACCTCATGGAGCCTCCTATCTTGTTACCACCTGTTGCTGGAAGACCGTTGGTTATGTATTTGACAGTGCTTGAGAATTCTATGGGCTGTATTCTGGGTCAACAAGACGAAACTGGAAAGAAAGAGCATGCCATTTACTACTTAAGCAAGAAATTTACTGACTGTGAATCACGATACTCCTTACTCGAGAAGACATGTTGTGCATTGGCTTGGGCTGCTAAGAGATTGAGGCAGTATATGTTAAGTCACACCACTTGGTTGATATCCAAAATGGATCCAATCAAGTACATTTTTGAGAAGCCTGCACTCACTGGTAAGATTGCAAGATGGCAGATGCTGTTATCAGAATACGACATTGAGTATCATACCCAGAAAGCTATCAAGAGCAGTGTGTTGGCTGAGTACCTTGCTCACCAACCCGTTGAAGATCACGATGATAATGAGGATGAGTTTCCTGATGAAGATGTCATGTTCCTAAAATCCAGAGATTGTAAAGAGCCACTTCCTGAAGAAGGACCTGAACCAGATTCTCAATGGGGTTTAGTATTTGATGGAGCTTCCAACGTTTATGGACATGGAGTAGGTGCAGTCATTATCACTCCAGAAGGTTCTCATATTCCTTTCACGGCAAGAATTTGCTTTGAATGTACAAACAACATTGCTGAATATGAAGCCTGTATCATGGGTCTTGAAGAAGCCATTGACCTCCGCATCAAAAATCTTACTGTTTATGGTGACTCAGCGTTAGTTATCAATCAGATCAAAGGAGAATGGGAAACACACCACCCTGGCTTGATCCCATACAAAGACTATGCAAGAAGATTGTTGACTTTCTTCACCAAGGTTGAATTGCATCACATTCCTCGGGATGAGAATCATATGGCGGATGCTCTAGCTACGTTGTCTTCAATGTATCAAGTGGGTTTTCCAAACGAAGTACCCAGAATTGTGATCAAGCGACTTGATAGACCAGCACATGTGTTTACAGCTGAGGCCAGTTTTGATGATAAACCATGGCAACAGGAAAAGATAAAAAGACTTTGAGAAGATTGTCAGGCAGTTTCTTCCTTAATCAGAATGTGCTCTATAAGAGGAATTATGACATGGTCTTACTCAGATGTGTTGACAAAAAGGAAGCAGAAATGTTGATGAAAGAAGTTCACGAAGGGTCCTTTGGTACTCATGCAAACGACCACTCTATGTCAAGAAAGATGTTGAGAGCTGGTTACTACTGGTTGACCATGGAATCAGATTGCTACAAATTTGTAAAGAAGTGTCACAAATGTCAGATCTACGCTGATAAGGTTCATGTACCACCAACCATTTTGAATGTGATTTCTGCTCCTTGGCCATTCTCAATGTGGGCATTGACATGATCGGTATGATTGAACCCAAAGCTTCCAACGGACACCGTTTCATTCTCGTGGCAATTGATTACTTCACCAAATGGGTGGAAGCAGCTTCGTATGCAAAGGTGACAAAGCAAGTGGTGGTCAGATTCATCAAAAATAATCTCATTTGCCGATATGGCATTCCAAACAAGATCATCACTGACAATGGCTCCAATCTGAACAACAAAATGATGGATGAATTATGTGAAAGTTTCAGGATCGAGCATCACAACTCTTCTCCTTACCGTCCCAACATGAATAGGGCAGTTGAAGCTGCAAATAAGAATATCAAGAAGATCATTCAAAAGATGGTTGTTACCTACAAAGATTGGCATGAAATGCTGCCTTTTGCACTACACGGATATAGAACATCAGTCCGTACTTCAACTGGGGCAACCCCATTTTCACTTGTATACGGTATGGAAGCTGTGTTACCGATAGAGGTTGAAATTCCATCAATGAGGATACTAATGGAAACTCAGTTGTCAGAGGCTGAATGGTGCCAAAGCAGATACGATCAGTTGAATTTGATTGAAGAAAAAAGAATGACTGCCTTGTGCCATGGACAGTTATATCAAAAGAGAATGAAGCAGGCATTTGATAGGAAGGTTAAGCCGAGAGAATTCAAAGAGGGTGATCTTGTGCTCAAGAAGATGATACTATTTCACAATGATTCTAGGGGCAAGTGGACTCCTAACTATGAATGACCCTATGTTGTCAAGAAAGCCTTCTCAGGCGGTGCTTTAATTCTTACAAACATGGATGGTGAAGAGCTTCCACGTCCCGTGAATACAGATGCAGTCAAGAAATACTTCGCCTAAAAAATGAAAAGAACAACTCGCTAAGTTGAAAACCCGAAAGGGCGGCTTAGGCAAAAATGAGCGTCTCGGTGGACTGAAAACCTGAAAGGGCGGTCCAAGCAGAAATTAGAGACATAAAAAAACAAAGAGAATATTATCCCGGTAGATTGAAAACTCGAAAGGGCAATCTAGGCAAAAGTTAGGGATTTCAGGCAAGTAACTGCATAACAGAGATAAGATCATTGAAGTATCAGAATATTTTCAACAGTTCTCCAACTTTCTTAAGGCTGCAATACAGGTTTCAAAAGTGGAAGAGAGAATGATGTCATTGTAGTTCAACGTACCCTTTTTCCACGAAATTACCATTTTCCAATTTGTAAAGATCTATGGAATCACGCTGTTGGCTGATTACCATCCTATCAAATCAATTTGAGCCTTTCTATATTTCTTGGCACTCTTAATTTTCATTTCAATTTACGAAAGTTCTTTTACTTTGACAGGTATGTTTTGAAACAAAAGTTTTGAATTAAAAAATAGTTTTTGAAAACTATAAAGATTATTTACTTTGATTTGTGGACATCAATAAAAGGATTGAGACATGCGGTCCCAGTAATTCTAAAATCATGTGATTCCAACTAGACATGTTCATGTTACTATCCTCATATGTATATGATGAAAAGATCTCCACAGGTGTCTTGGCAGTAATATTTCTCCAGCAGAGGTTGTGATTCTGGATATCCCCAGTTTTGCTTCCTAGTTTTCCTCAAGAGATCATGCAAGAAATATTTCAAGAAGATTGTTCCCTTCACTTGGGGCATGAAGATTCCCCGGTTAATTGATCATGAAGACTTTGATCCAGGTTTTAAGTTACAGATTTGGCCTATGGGATTACTACAGGTATTTCCCCAGTAATTTATTAAGGAGGGATCAGCAATGTCCCCGGCATAGGATGAGAAGGAAGCTTTGATTTCCCCGAGCAGGAGTAATACAGAGGTCTCCATCCCTCAGCGAGTGAAGAAAGTTGATATTCAGAAACTACAGGGAATCTCCTGTTGTTCTCTGTCCATTCAATAGAAGGATATGTCTCCTCCTCAGTAATGTTTTGTAGTAAAGAAGAGTGTGTTGCATTTTAAGCAAATTCAAGAATTACAGGATTCCTCCTGAATTCTCATTTACATTCAAAGGTCAGACATCATTGTTCCCCGGCAGAGTCTCCTAGAGGAAAGATCTCGTAACCAGATATCAGACACCATAATCCCCTGCAGAGTCTTCAGATACAGAAAGTCTCCATGATAATTAAAGCAAAAAAATCAAGGATGGATTTCCCCTATATTCTTATTCCATGGAAAGATGCCACCTATCCCCAGCGAACTTTATCCCCAGCGGAGTCTTCCAGAAGAATGATCCCTTCTGCATTATCAGCAAATTCAAGAATTGCAGGACTTCTCTTACAATATCATCTTATTTCCAGAGGATAACACCTTGTATCCCCAGCGGAGTCCTCAGAAAGGTCCAATCCTCATATACCTCACAAATTCAAGAACCACAGGGAATCTCCTGCATTTTTGAAGTAGAAGGCATCTCCATTCTTCTACGGAATCCTCAGCAGAGACAGACTTTTAAAGAAACCTGGATATGGTGCTCTTGTACCAATTCCCCAGCAAGTCTTTGTACTACTCCCCAGCGAATCTCAGTACAAATCTCCAACAAGTTCCTGTATAACTCCTCAGCGAGTCCTTATGCAGTTGTTAACATTTTTAGTTTTGTCTGTCCATCATGCATTCATTACTAAATATTCATGCATATCTATGACATATCATGCTTGCATTCATATGCACCTTGTTTCCTTGTTTATATTGGGGGTTGAGTCAATCTCTCCATATAGAGTATCCTCATAAGCAGCAAAATACCTTTTATTGGTCATGTTCCCCACAGAGATCTATGCCTCGTGGAAGATGGTTGTTTCAGTTGTAAATCCTGATGAGTTCATTCCTCTTCAGTTGAAGTCTTGTTTGACCGTTTCATTCTAGTTCTATCCTAGTTTGAACCTCGTGTCTCCAGATAAAGCTCAGAAATTGCCAGTAAAAGAAGGCAACAATATAGTCTTTGTGACTCTCATTCAGTAAAACAGACATGACAGATACTGTGTCCAAGTCCTTTATGCCTTCATCTTTGAGTTGGTACCCGTTACAAACTTGAGTTACCTACATCCATGAGTGGTAACCTTTGTTATCCCTCAGATAAATTAATTACTATCTCCATCTACGAGTTGATAACATCCTCATAGAAAGTTCCATGGTTCTACCTGCAACTTTGAGTTGGTAGCGTGCTTTCGTCTTTGAGTTTAGCACAGATTTCTTTTGATTCCACCTTCGTCTTTGAGTTGGTGAAGTACCTGCAACTTTGAGCTGGTAATATGCATTGAGTTCGCACATTTTCCTGTTATTCCATCTTCGTCTTTGAGTTGATGGAGTACCTTCATCTATGAGTAGGGTATGTTTGATCCTTGTTGAATTGATAGTGTGCTTTCATCTTTGAGTCTGCACAGATAACTTCTGATTCCATCTTCGTCTTTGAGTTGATGGAGTACCTTCATCTATGAGTTAGGTACATTTTGTCCTTCCACCGTCATCTTTGAGTCGGTAATGATAAACATCTCCAGGAAAATATGTTCTAAATTCTTTTAAACACCTTTGTCAATGAATCGGTGGTTGCCTTCAACTTTGAGTCGGCATTTCTCTGTCTACCTCATCAATGAGTTGGTAGTGTGCATTCAACTGTAAGTCTGCACAATGATCCTTAGATCTGATTCTTCATCTACACCATCATCAATGAGTGGGAATTTGATTTCCCTAGCAGTGTTATTATCAATCTTTTGAAGCTTGCCTTCAACTTTGAGTTGGCATATCCTGTTTACCTCATCAATGAGTGGGTAGTGAGCTGTCAACCATGAGTCAACGCAGTTCGATTCTTATTATGCCCTTGTTATACCTTCATCCTTGAGTTGGTATTCATCTTTTCTGTTACCTCCATCTTTGAGTTGGTAATGTACTGTCACATCAGTACTCTTGTTATATTGATCTTTTCCCACTTTCATCTATGAGATAGTGATGTATCGTCAGCATTGAGTCGATATCTCTTTTCCTCCTATTTTCCATCTATGAATAGGTAGTGAATCTTCCCCAGCTGAGTGTTCTCAGTGTTTACCTTCATGCATTGAGTCGGCGTATGTCCTTCCCCAGTAGAGTTTGCACTCCTGTGTCTCTGTGTCTGTTTGTCTTTTGCATCATGCATACATGCATTTGCGGTCAAATTTTGTGGCGTTTGTCATATTTAATTACCTTACGCCATTCGATAGCCTCCGGCTATCTGGCCTAAGTTAATTAAATAGGGGCATCTGTCGCACCCCAAAATTTGACTTTGGCTTTGTTGACCATATCCTGATTAATCTCGTTGTCTCGTATTCATCTCAATTTCTTAAACTTCGCATGACAACTGGTTTGATTAGGTTTTGTGTGTTTTCGTTGCTTACCGCGTTGTATTTCATTGTTTTAGCAAAACCTGGCCGATATCGTTGCCTCGTATTTATCTCGCTTATCTCTTTTGTGCGTGACATCGCTTCGATTAGGTTTTGTGCGTTTTTTTTTATTTGTTTGTTTGTCGGTATTTTGACTGTATTTCGAATATATTAGAGTTTTCGTATTGTCCGATTATTTGTGATTGTGTTTGTCAGCATTTTCGTGATGTCGTGTTGATTTTATTATTGCCTAGGGTTGTTTATTTAATTACGTGTTGTACCGTGTGATTTAATCGAGTCTGTTTGAGTCGTGTTGTTGATTTTACTGGTTTACCGGTTTACTGGTTTATTGGTTTTATCAATTTGTCTGTTTTGCTGTGCAAATTGTCATCGTTTTTATCGCGTTCGTGTCGCTCGATTTTATCGTATTTTAATTGTGTGCCGTTTAATATTATTTGTGCTTAATATTAATTGTATTTAGTTGTTAATTAGTTTATTTAATTAGGATTAATATTATATTAGTTTATTATTATTATATTATATAATATATAAATATATTATTAATTTATGTTAGATATTTTTTAGGTTTCTTATTGTTTAAGTAATCTAATATATATTATTAATTTATGTTAGATATTTTTTAGGTTTCTTATTGTTTAAGTAATCTAAATATATATTATTAATTATGTTAGATATTTTTTAGGTTTCTTATTGTTTAAGTAATCTAAATATATATTATTAATTTATGTTAGATATTTTTAGGTTTCTTATTGTTTAAGTAATCTAAATATATATATATATATATATGTGGTTAGTAAGAAAAAAGGAGAGAGAAGGTGGATCAGTAAGGAAAAAACGTGTGGTGAGAGAAACAGAGAATTGAAAAGAAATATTTTTCCAAAAGCATTACCGTATTTCACTTGTTCTTCATTTTCGGTAACCCAAAATCGTTCCGATTATTCACCGAAACACAAAACTGATTTCATATCTTTGAAGTTCGATGAGTCCAGGTCACAAATATCCAAGGTTCATTTCATTCCGGCGTCGTTTCACCGATCAAAAGCGACGTTGAAGTCAGGTACTCACGAAGGCAGCCAGCACTGCGTCGGTGACGGTTTCCAGCTTTCGGTCGATCATTTGGACGATCAGAAGTTCATCCTCTTCACACAAGGTAATATTCTTCACTTATCTCTGAAATCGGCAAAGTTCCGGCTTGCCGACATGTGTTTTAATATATTATCTATATATATATATATAATATATATATATAGATATATATATATATATATATATATATATATATATTATATATATATATATATATATATATATTATATCTTTGTCTATTATATATTATTTGTCTATATATAATATATATATATATATATATTATATATATATATATATAATATATAATATATATAGACAAATAATATATAATAGACAAAGATAATATAATATATATATATATATTATATATATATATATATATATAGATATATATATATATATATATATATATTTATTTATTTATTTAGACAAAAATAAATATATATATATATATATATATATATATATATATAAGTGAAGAATAAATATATATATATATATAATATATATATATATATATATATATTATTATATATATATATATATAATATATATTATATATTACTTTTGTTTACTAAATATTGTTTAGCTTTTATTATTATTTTGCATATATGTTTTATTTAAATGTTAGTTAAATTAATTATTTGTTTAAATGTTTATTTTAATTAAATGTTTATTTATATCAAATGTTTATTTTGTCTAAAGTAAATGTTTATATTGTTTTTTATATTGTTTATGTTGTTACTAACCGTTTCGTTTCAGTTTCAGCTCGATTAACTCCACTAACTATTCGTAATACTAACTATTCATAGCTAACTGTGTTGTAATAATTTACTTTCTCGCATTTTTTATTTTCTGTATTGTGTGTTTAATCGTATTGTTCACGTTTTATGTTAAAAAAATCGAAAAATCCAAAAAAGAGAAACCCGATGCGATTCCAACGGTCGCCGTTTAAGAAACCCTTTTCACACACTCACAAGCTTACTCTTGGGCTTCCTTATAATGAGCCCATTTATGTATTGTTTCAGGGTTTAGGCTCATTCAAATCTTTTGCCAGCTTTGGCTTTTCAGTTTAAAAATATTTTCAAAAGGACGTGTCAGTCTCGAAGCCTCCCGCCTAGGTCGAGCAAGAGATGGCAAGACACGCCAATCTAAAATCAACAAAACAGACTTTCCCCTTTTCTTTTGGGAGAACTACGTGGATTCTGATTTCTCCATTGCGCCTTGGAGATACGTAGGCATGAAGTCTACGACTTTATCGAGTCCAAAAGCAATAAAATCAAGTTCTTTTCTCATCTCCCCAATCAAACGATCAAAGCGAAAAAAGCAAAGCATTCACATAAACATAAGCAAAAAGGTTCCTGTGGAGTACCACAGATGTAGAGGGTGCTAATACCTTCCCTTTGCATAACCAACCCCCGAACCCGTAACTCTAAAGGGATTTATCGTTATTTTTCCCTTCCTCTTTTTGGATAAAATAAAAGACGGTGGCGACTCTTGCATTTAAAATATTTTTCAAACGGGTTAAGTTCAATCAATACTTAATCTCGTGAAAAATTCCGCCGCGACAAGAGGCAATTAACGAATAAAAGGGATCGATAGTCAATCCCCCGTTATTCAGTGCGTCGTTCTTTAAGATCACACTACGTGTCGATGCTTCAGAACAAAAACCCCAGATCTTTTGTCCGGTCAGTCAGTGGAGAGGGTTCCACCTTTCTGAACCCCCACTTTTTGTCATGAGCTCACCTTGTCCAGAGTTAAGAGCTATGAGGTCTTATCCTCATTACCCCTTTTTGCATGAGCATCCCCAAAACCACAAACAAACTCATTGATTTTTCTTCTCCTAAGAACACGTTTACTCCTTCTACTACAGGCGAGTAAGTCTCCAAAGGTCGAGCATCCAGTAGATTGCGTAGTAACGTCGTTCATCCCAAAACTTAACCCGTAGTTAGCCGAACTATGGCTTGCTTTGATTCTCATTCCAGATGAGATATGTAGGCATAAGACGCGACGTCTTAGCGAGCACACACTCCCCCCTAACCCATAGGTAGCCGAGCTACGAAGACTCTGATTCTCATATTCATATGGGATACGTATGCAGTGGATGCGACATCCGTGCGAGTCATTTCCTTTTGACCCCTTTTTTTATAGTAAATAGTACATTAGACAACCCACACCCTTTAAACAAGAATAACAAAAGTGGATCCCGTAGAGTACTACGGATGTGTAGGGGTGCTAATACCTTCCCTTCGTATAATTGACTCTCGAACCCAAGATTTGGTTGCGAGACCTTGTCTTTTCCTTTCCTTTCTCCCAGGTTTACTTCGAGCGTTTCCTTTCCCTCCTTTGGGATAAATAACGCACGGTGGCGACTCTTCAGTCTTTTCTTTTTCGCCGGTTGTTTTTTTCGCAGGTAGGTTGCGACAAAGGGGTTTGGGGTTTGTTTCCCAAGGAAACCCTAATTCATTTGTTCATCAACTGTGCCTTGCTCTTGAAGCAACCTCAGCCTATGGTCAAATACAATCAAGGGAAGTTCTTTAATTCATCATTGCATGCATATTTGAACTTATTTGAGTATCCTCAATCATCAATTCATCAAGATATGAGTTTTGGACTTGAGAAGTTGATCAGTCAATTCATCTAACTATTTTGAAATGCATTGAGACCTAACTTTTTATGTGTTGGTCAAATGGAGATGACCCCAAGAACAAAATTGTTCTTAAGGATAATATGAACAACTTTCATGTTCATAACAAATTAATTTTAAGCTTGGAAGGTCATCATCCATTCCAAGACATTATAGGTCATTTTGACTGAAACCCTAATTTTGGGTCAACTTCCCAAGGACATAACTACTTCATTTTTCATGATTTTGAGGTGAGACTTAATGAATTAGAAAGCTTAATGTGTCTAATTCAAATGTTATGTTGAGAAAAATTGCAAAATCTCAAAATAAATACATGTGATAATGCAAAACATTATAGGTCACTTTGGACCAAATCCATTGAAATGTGAAAAAGTCCAACTTCAAGTGCCCATAACTTCTTCATAAAAACTCCAAATGCTGCAAAATGTAAGTCCAAATTGATTGCCTTGGAAATATATACAACTTTCATATTGAAGATTTTGTCATTTGGAGCTTGCATCATTGAAACAGAAGGGCTTGAACATTGGCCAAATTTGGAAATTTCACATAGGCATGTTTTGCACCCTACACTTCAAGCTCAAATTTCATTAATTTCCAAGGCCCAAATGAAGTTTTGATCAACATGACATTTGTTCCTTATGCAACAAGCTTTCCAACCATTACTCATAAGGTTGCATTTTGATTTTGGACATGGCATTTTCGAAGGCTTCAATGTAATAGTGCATTTTATGAAAATCATTCCAATTGCCATGCATGATCCATTAATACACAATCTGCACATTTAATTCATATCTGGTGATGTATAGCTTGCAATTCCAATCGAATTGGGCCCTCCATGCGCTTGTACAGGCCCATGCATGAAGGCCCTCTTCTCCCATGCACACGATTTTGATGATGCTTGCAGCTCCCTCCATCTATAAATACAAGGCCTTGGCTTCATAATTCATTAACCTTAAGGCGCCCTACATGTTGCACAACTGAAATCCCACAACTACACCAAAGGAGCTCTCTCTTTTCTCTAAAAATTTCATATCTAGAATTCAGTTTCCTCGACTGTTTTCTTAGATCTAAAAGTTCCTAGACCTCTTCACCTTGATCCATAGAGCTTTCTGTTTGCAAAAGAACTCAAGGATCGTGACTCAATTCCTCACAATTCAAAGGTTTTCTTCAACTGAATTTTGCTTCGAAACAGCTTGTTTATTGTTCCATTTGCCTTGTTTTTGTGTGATCTGAAGTCCTCTGCATAGATGAATCATTATTGAGCTTTGAATTTTTGAAATTAAGCAAGTTCACTTGAACACCACAAAACTTCCATCTCTGATTTCTCTCAATCTAGAGATCTAGAGTGGAATTGAGTGGCATAAGAGTGATGTACATCACTCCACCTTTCGTTTGGTACCTGGATCGCGCGTTTTGGCTCACATTTATTTCCCTGTAATTTTTGGCCTTCGCCAGAGCTAGCCGGAGAAGACGGTGGCGCTGGCCACCGTCGGGTCTCCAGATTGGATCTGAGCCGTCCATCTCAGTTTCCAGATCTAGTCTCATCCACACAATGTTATGACTTTTTAATTGGCAGAGTGTTTTGCATTGACTCACGTGTATGGTGGAAGCGCGCTCATGAGTCACACGATTTGCCAGCTCAATTAATGAGCCCTGCATTCAACGCTCCACACTTTTTGTTATTTTTAAATTCTGATTTTAATTTTCTTTTATTTCTTTTAATTCCATTTTATTTCTAAAATTCATATCTCTTTCATTATTGGTCCAAAAATTATGGGACCAATTGCGTTATTTCTCTTTTAATTTCTACTTTCTAAAAATGATTTTTAATATTTTTTATTTCATCATTTGCTATTTTTTAGTAATTTTCTCTTTTCTGGTTATTTTTAATTCATTTTAAATAGTTTTTGAGATCCAAAAACTACAAAAATATTTTTCCAACCTCTTTGAATGATGATATATCTATGAAAAATATTCTCATCAATTTATTAATTGATTTGAGATTTATTTGAGATTTTAGTTCAATTAGGTTATTTTTATGCATTTTTAATTGATTTAAAATAGTTTCTGGCTTCTAAAAATGCTGAATTTTTTTGTCAAACTTTGTTTGACCTTGTTGAACATGGAATAATTCACTTGGACTTTTCAAAGTTGATTTGAAGTGAATTTGAAGTTTGACCTTTCTTTATTATTTTAATTCAAGTTTTATTTTAAATATTAAAAATGCCAAAAAATATTTTATTTGTTTCTTGACTTCTAATTCTCGTTTTGCTTCTCTTTTCTATTGTTTGACCTTGATCTTCTCTATCTTTGGTCATAGCTTATTGATTATCTCATTCCATTTCATTTAATACACTTTAATTCTTCATCTTCTTCTTCTCCTTCTTCTTTTTCTTTTTTGATCAATGAGTTAAAGATTGGTGGTTAGCATTGATTTGGGAAGTTTAATCTTCCTTGATTCAAATCTAATTCATCTTGATCATGGATCAAGTGAATGGCTTTGCATTAAGGATAGATTGCTTCCTAAATCATGCAAAGAACCTAAAGCAATACAAGATCATTTCTCATCTTCTTTTTGGCATGGCAAGTTGTTGGAGTTTGATTCACTAATCAAGACCTCTAACTTGTGTTGTTGCCTACATTATTATTGACCGGCCTCAGATAGTTGTGACTTCTACATAAGTCCAATTACGATTGCTTAACATAGCGCTAAATTTGCCTTATGGCACATTAACTATTAACACTAACCATTAACTATTAACATTTACTTCTTGCACTTTACATTTATGCAATTTACTATTCTTGTACATATTATTCATTTTCTTTTCCCCCTTTGCTCACTTGAGCACATGTTTATGTTAATGCAATTTGCCTTTTGCTCACTTAAGCATATAATTGTGCATATATTATTGTGCTTGTGTTTTGTTTTGATTCTTGTGGACCAAATGCAAAGAAATGGACAAATGGACTTAGTTTTTAGGACTTTCCCTATGCAAATTGGAGTAAAGGGATCTTAATGTTGAAGATGGATTAGAAGGACCAAACCTCTAAACTCACTCTTGTCCATTCTTGATTTGCTTCATAAGACTCTTTGATGTGTGTGTGCTTTTATGCTAGGGGATCCTATGAGAACTCAACTTGAAGGAATCATTGCCATGTTCATCCAAAGTGAAAGATACAAGATACATTGGAGATCTCCTAAGAAGCTTGTTTGATTATGTTGATTGCTTGAGCTTACACTTATTTTGCTTGCATATTCCAAAGGATGAGAGCTACTTGGATCATCAATATGATCTCAAGAGAGGAACTCCATTTGTGGTTTTGCTTCTTATCCCTTATCTCTTGTATGATTAGGACCTTAGCCATTCTTCTTCTTCCCTCCACTCTAACCCAAGCCAAAACTTTTTGTGCAAACAGTTAACATTTCTTTTCAAACATTAGAAACCTAAGCTTTATGCTTTTGATTTTCAAACTTTCTTTTCATAACACTTACTTTGAATTGAACTTCTAAGTCAACTTTGACCATATTTTTAAATACTTTTCATTGGTAAATATAACTCATTCAAATACTTTTGTGGTTTCAATGGCCACTCTCTTAATCAAACTTTTCATAACCTTTAGCTATTAGGTTTGAGTTATCCTTGAGGTAGATGTAATACTCACCTATATCCTTAGTGATGGACAATGAGTCTTCCATGCTTATTATAGGGTTAACCCCTCACTAGCATGTTGAAGTTATCCTCACATGGTGGATTTGTGATTTTTAGGTTGAGTTTTCTCCCTTGGATAACAAAAGACCTTAAGGCTTTTGGACCAATCAATTCACCAACTCATTTTGAGATTTTGACCCCGAACTACGAGGTTTTGATCCTAATCTTTTTTAAGATGGTACGTAGGCAATGGGTTTATCCATCCAAACACAAAATGTAAATAATCTGTATATATTCTCTTCTCATCTCTTCAATCATGTTTGCACAAATAAATTTTCACAAAATACCAACCTTACAACAAATGTGAAAAGGGCTCCCTTGGAGTACCTAGGATATTTTGGGTGCTTAAAACCTTCCCATTGCATAACCAACCCCCTTACCCCGATCTCTGACATTTTTACTAGTTTTTGATTCGATAAAACTCTTAGGTTTTTGTTCGCTTTCTAACCATTCCTTTGGATAAATAGAAGTGCGGTGGCGACTCGACTTGTATGGTTTACCTTGGATTTAGTCAATATTTCTAATGGTAACGAATACCCCGCTACAATGTATCTCAAATGCTGAGCATATGAGGCTCTATTTATAGCTGAAACCATTGATATTTTCATACTTGAAATCACTTTCCAAAATTGGTCATTGATGATGCATGGATGCATGGGTGCATACAGGTCCATAAAATCATTGCCTTAGGTCCATAAATGAGTGTGAGAGAGTCTGAAACCAAGTTGGATTGCAAGGCAAGTGTGTGTGAAGATTTGAAGTTTGATCCTTGCCAAATGATGATACCATGTTCAAGCCATGCGCAGCCTATGCATTCCTTGTCCAAAATGATTGAATTTGAGCTCTTTGGAAAGGTGAGATCAAAAGGAGCAACTTTCATGTTCAACACTTTTTTATTTGGAGCTTGTAACATGAAGAAATTTGAGGTAGAAGTTTGGAAATTTTTGACATGTCAAATTTTTTCTAAGTGTCAAGCCATATGTCTCAATATTCCACCTTGCTTAACTTTTTATATGAGATTCAAATGAGAAAAGTGTCTTTATCAAAGTTGTAGATATTTCAAGTACCTTCAAAATGATCACCAATTTCATGTCATTTGGATTTGAAATGATAGAGTTATGCATTTTTGAAGTTTGGAAAAATCACTTGATCAATGTTATAGGTCAAAAGTGACCTATAATGTAACCTCATATCACATGCTCAAAAATGTTGAATTAGCCCTCACTCTAAAAATAAAAGTTGAAGTAGACATATTGAATTTGATTATGAAACTTGAAAATGTTTCATCTCATAAAAATTGAGCAAGTTATGGCCTTGGGAAGTTGACTTTCAAATTAGGGTTTAGACAAGATGACCTATAATGTTTCAACATAGAAAATGATTTTCCAAGAAAAAATAGCTCTAGGTATCAACATGAAAGTTGTTTGGAATATCATTTAGAGTATCTTTACTCTTAGAATAATTTTCATATGGTGAAAATTGTAGGAGATAGGGTCTAGAGAGACCCTGTTTTGATCAGATAAATTCATCTGGCCAACCACCATCAACCAACTTGCCAATCTTCAAATCTCTTGACTTTCTAGGCTCATGGTAGATCATATATGCATAATATGATAAATTTTGAAGTGTCCCTTGAGAAATTTGATCAATTGATGAGATAGCTTATTGGAGAAGTTACTCAAAATACCTAGTCAAACTAGGGTTTCCAAGGAAAATCACCCTCAAACTCTTGAAGAAAACTTGATCAAAATAACAGGTAGAGATCATTGGGATTCACATAAGATGCTTATAACCATCCTTAGATCAATCCATAGTTGTGCTCTTTGTTCATGAGGGTCTCAAACCCTAGATGTGAACTCGATAGATCAACGGGACCATGCCCTTCCTACAAAAGAGTTAGGCAAATACAAAGACATATTTTTGGTATTTTGGTTAGTAAAATGATAAAATACAAGTATGATACAATCATAAAGTGCTTGGTGATCTCTCCCAAAACAAACCCAATGAAAGAGGCGTAAGGAGGATGCCAGGGTATGATCCCAATGTTAATGCTTATGATGAAATTGCATGAGGGATCTTAGGGTCAAAATTAGGGTCTTACACGCAGCACCGATCAAACTGTCTTGGAAGTAGTGATATAACAGTTGATCATTGTCAGTTTGGGAAGACACCTTGCGGGCATACATCACTAGATGACTGAGTGGACATGTGTTCCCTTTATACTTTTCAAAGTCAGGCACTTTGAACTTCACCGGGATCTTCACATTTGGCACTAAACATAACTCAGCAGCACTTTTCCCAAACAAATCCTTACTGTTGGTTCTAAGTGTTGGCAGCAATTTTGGTAAAACAAAGAGTGTTCACAAGATGTTATGTGTGTTGTCTTAACATAAGATATCCTTGGTACCTGCTGGGGTTCAAGAACATGATCATGCAGGATTATTTCAGAATGTCATACACAATGTCATGGCTTCTGATAATGTGTTCCTACTGGAGTTGAAATGGAAAACATAATTATGCAGGATTGTATCAGGATGTCATACACGATGTCATGACATCTGATGTTTATGTACCTGCTGGAAATTATAAAAGGAATTATGGAATTATGCAGGATTGTTCCAGGATGTCAGACTCGATGTCATGACATCCTGTACACAGAACATTTAGTGTGAATGTCTGGTGTTTTGTGATTGTGCAATTAATGGAAATCTATGTATGATTGAAGATCTGATTTGCAGGCTCATTCAATCATGGATTACAACCTGATTTGCTTATTTTTCAAAGAGATCTAACCAGCTGTTATGAAAAGATTTAATTGGAAAATAGTTTTAGGGTTTTCAAGATGTCCAAGCCCAGCAGAAAGCTTCTATAAAAAGGGACTTGGAAAACCTGTTTTAACAACACAACCAATACTGAGCAAAATATAAAGAGAGAGCTAGGGTTTGTGTCTTGTTTAGTCGTGAGACTTGTAAGCCATTCAAGTCATCTTTTGATGATTGAATTGTTCTGATTTGTGGTTGTAAATTGTCACTCTAAAGTTGTTAAGCAAGAGTGTGTGTCTACTTGATCAAAGTTGTGAAGCAAGATCAAGTGTGTGTCTACTTGATCAAAGCTATTAAGCAAGCTCAAGTGTGTGTCTTCTTGATTGAAACTATGAAGTAAAATCAAAAGTGTGTTATTGAGAAGTGTTTTCTTTTCTCAAAGGATTGTTGTTTAAGATCACATGTGTGATAGTAGGGAAGTGAGTGGGTTCTCATATCTAAGAGTGCTTAGGTAGAAATTGCACGGGTAGAGATTAGGTGAGAAAGACTGTAACTTGTTGAAGTGTATGGAGAGTCTTTGAACTGATTCTATTTTAGTGGATTTCCTTCCTGGCTTGGTAGCCCCCAGATGTAGTTGAGTTGGACCGAACTGGGTTAACAATTGCTTGTGTCTTTTGCATTACCATTCTATATCTTTCTTCTGTTTATGTTACTCAGATATTAGTGCCGTGACATTACATTCGACATCTCATATCTGATTCCAGAATTTCAATTGGTATCAGAGCAGGCATCCTGCTCTGGTTCTGGGTGAGATCTAGGGACAACACTTTCTGGTACAATGGAGAGAGATAGAGGATCTATTCACAGGCCAACAATTTTGGATAGATCTAACTATGACTACTGGAAACCTAGAATGGTAGCCTTCCTAAAAACTCTTGATAATAAGGCTTGGAAGACTGTGTTAACAGGCTGGGAACATCCAGTAATTAATAAGGAAGGAGAAGCCACTGTTGATAAGAAGCCTGAAGAACAATGGTCCAAGGAGGAGGATGATCTAGCCCTTGGAAATTCTAAAGCATTGAATGCCATCTTCAATGAAGTAGACAAGAACATCTTCAGATTAGTAAACAACTGTGAAGTCGCTAAAGATGCTTGGGACATTCTTAAAACCACTCATGAAGGCACCTCTAGAGTGAAAATGTCTAGACTACAGCTACTCACCACCAAGTTTGAAAACTTAAGGATGAAAGAAGATGAAAATATTCATGAATTCCACATGAGTATCCTTGAAATTGCCAATGCCTCTGGAGCTTTAGGAGAGAAGATGTCAGATGAAAAGCTAGTAAGGAAAATACTCAGATCACTCCCTAAGAGATTTGCTATGAAAGTAACAGCCATAGAAGAATCTCA
Organism: Lathyrus oleraceus; assembly: GCF_024323335.1. NCBI lineage: Eukaryota > Viridiplantae > Streptophyta > Magnoliopsida > Fabales > Fabaceae > Lathyrus > Lathyrus oleraceus. The sequence continues at coordinate 365,281,433 of NC_066584.1, forward strand.
AGACATCTCAAATATGATAGTTGATGAGCTAATTGGATCCCTCCAAACATTTAAGATGGGAATGTGTGATGGATCTGAAAAGAAAGCCAAGAGCATAGCCTTCATGTCAAACACTAAAGAGGAAGATGAGGAAGATGGTCAAGATATTGATGAAGATGGTCAAGATATTGATGAAGATCTGGAAAAAGAGGTAGCAATGCTGGGAAGACAGTTCAACAGACTTATGAAAAAGATTGATGTGAGATCTAATGTCAAGAACATCGCATCTGACATCAGTAAATCCAACAGTTTTGGTAGAAGAACAAGGTCTGAAGAAAAGCCCAAAGAAGTTCAGTGTTATGAGTGTAATGGGTATGGTCATATTAAAACTGAATGTGGGACCTACCTCAAGAAACAAAAGAGGAGTCTTGTTGCTTCTTGGTCTGATGGAAGTGAAACATAAGAAGCTGCAAATCATGTGACTGTATTGACAGGAAGATGGGGTTCTGATGAAGAGTCAGGAGATGATGAAGTAACCTTTGAAGAGCTGGCCACTACCTACAAAGAGTTGTGCCACAAAAGTGTAGGAGTGTGCAGGCAAGTTTAAAATCAGAGGAAAGTGATTGCTCAGCTAGAAAATGAAAAGGAAGAATATATGGAAACCATATCCAAGTTGAAGACTGAAGCAGTACTCTTAAATTCCAAACTAGATGAGATGACCAAGTAGGTAAGAATGCTTAACAATGGATCTGACATCTTAGACAAGATACTCCATACTGGTCAAATAATAGGGGACAAATCTGGCATTGGATTCAATGAATCTAAGGCTGAGTGCAGTTACACTAGGTGTAAACCAGAATCCAAACCTAAGCACAGCCATGTTAAAAACAAATCTGAGATGTCACATTATATGTCTCAACATCAGAAGGGAAGACAGCAGAAAGGGAAGCATCAAAAATGGAGATGCCATTACTGTGGAAAATTTGGCCACCTGAAGCCCTTCTTCTATAAGCTATATGGTTATCCTACCTCTGAGCAGACTCAATATCAATCAAGATCCAAACCTCACAGGCCTGTCAACAAAAAGCAATGGGTTCCTAAGACAAAGGTTACAAGTCTAATAGCTCACACTTCCTTCAGAGTTTCAGCCAAAGAAGATTGGTATTTTGATAGTGGTTGCTCTAGACATATGATTGGAAACAAAAATATGCTAACTGACCTTCACCCTCATGCCATGAGTTATGTTACCTTTGGTGATGGAGCAAAGGGTGAAATCAATGGAATGGGTAAGCTGGATTGCCCTGGAGTTCCTGACCTTGACAATGTCCTACTTGCTAAGGGGATAACTGCTAATCTAATAAGCATCAGTCAATTGTGTGATCAAAGTCTGAATGTAAACTTCACTAGAACTGAACGTCTGATTACTAACAAGGAAAATGAAGTAATCATGAAAGGAGTTAGGTCTAAAGACAACTGCTACATGTGGAGCTCTCAAGAAACTGGTTACTCTTCAATGTGTACCTTAGCCAAAGAGGAAGAAGTGAAAATATGGCATCAAAGATTGGGCCACCTGCATCTTAAAGGTATGAAAAGGATCATATCTGTTGAAGTTATTAGAGGAATTCCCAACTTAAAGATTGATGAAGGAAAAATCTGTGGAGAATGCCAGATTGGTAAACAGACAAGGATGTCACACCAGAAGCTCAGACATGACACCACTACCAAAGTTTTGGAACTCCTCCATATGGATTTGATGGGACCCATGCAAGTAGAAAGTCTTGGTGGGAAGAAGTATGCATATGTGTTGGTGGATGGTTTCTCCAGATACACCTGGATCAATTTCATAAGAGAAAAATCTGATGCGTTTGAAGTCTTTAAGGAGCTTTGTCTAAAACTACAAAGAGAAAAGGAAAGCCCTGTCATCAAAATTAGAAGTGATCATGGGAAGGAATTTGAGAACAGTAAATTTGCTGAATTCTGCTCTTCAGAAGGAATTCATCATGAGTTCTCATCTCCCATTACTCCCCAACAAAATGGAGTGGTGGAAAGAAAAAATAGAACTCTTCAAGAATCAGCCAGAGCTATGATTCATGCTAAGAAATTGCCCTACCATTTTTGGGCTGAAGCCATGAACACATCCTGCTATGTTCACAACAGAGTGACATTGAAGAAAGGGACTCCCACAACCCTATATGGAGTCTGGAAAGGAAGAAGACCTACAGTCAAATACTTCCATGTATTTGGTAGTAAATGCTATATCTTCGCTGATCGTGAGCAAAGAAGGAAGATGGATCCCAAAAGTGATGAGGGAATATTTCTGGGTTATTCAACAAACAGCAGAGCTTACATGGTCTTTAATTCCAGAACTAATGTATTGATGGAATCCATTACTGTTGTGGTTGATGACCAACAGACTGATGTCACAGACGATGTCGAGACATCTCTGAATGATTCCCCAGCTGACTTCTCAGACAAAGATAAGGAAAGTGAATCTCCTCAAGCTGAACCTGAAGATGACAAAATCAACAAGGGACCCTCTATCAGAATACAGAAGGATCATCCCAAAGATCTTATCATAGGAGATCCAAATAAAGGGGTCACTACTAGATCTATGGAAGTGATCTCACATGGCTGCTTTTTGTCAAAGACTGAACCTAGGAATGTCAAGGAAGCCTTGACTGATGAGTTCTGGATAAATGCCATGCAGGAGAAGTTAGGTCAATTCAAGAGGAATGAAGTGTGGGAACTGGTTCCTAGACCTGAAGGAGTAAATGTCATAGGTACAAAATGGGTATATAAGAATAAATCTGATGAACAAGGGGTTGTTACTAAGAACAAAGCAAGATTAGTAGCTCAAGGATATACTCAAGTTGAAGGGGTGGACTTTGATGAAACATTTGCTCATGTAGCTCGCCTTGAGTCAATTAGATTATTGCTTGGAGTGGCTTGTATTCTGAAATTCAAACTGTTCCAAATGGATGTAAAAAGTGCCTTCTTGAATGGCTACTTAAATGAAGAAGTGTATGTTGAACAGCCTAAAGGATTCACAGATCCAAATCTTCCACAACATGTGTACAAATTAAAGAAAGCCCTCTATGGGTTGAAGCAAGCTCCCAGGGCTTGGTATGAGAGACTCACAGTGTTCCTCACTGACAATGGATACAGAAAAGGAGGTATTGACAAAACTCTATTTGTGAAGAATGAATGAGGGAAGCTCATGGTGGCACAAATATATGTAGATGACATTGTATTTGGTGGGATGTCAGATCATATGGTTGAACACTTTGTTAGACAAATGCAATCTGAGTTTGAGATGAGCCTTGTTGGAGAACTGGCCTACTTCCTTGGGCTACAAGTCAAATAGATGGAAGACTCTATCTTTCTATCTCAAAGCAAGTATGCCAAGAACATTGTGAAGAAGTTTGGCATGGAGAATGCAAGCCATAAAAGGACACATGCTCCTACACATGTGAAAATCTCCAAAGATGAAAATGGTGTCAGTGTAGATCAGAGTCTATACAGAAGCATGATAGGTAGTCTGCTATATCTCACAGCAAGCAGACCTGACATTGCATTTGCTGTAGGTGTTTGTGCTAGGTATCAAGCTGAACCAAAAGTTAGTCACATAAACCAAGTGAAGAGAATACTGAAATATGTCAATGGCACCAATGACTATGGGATGTCGTATACTCATGGATCTGGATCTATGTTGACTGGTTACTGTGATGCTAACTGGGCTGGAAGTGTTGATGATAGGAAGTGCACATCAGGAGGATGTTTCTTTTTAGGCAACAATCTGATTTCATGGTTTAGCAAGAAACAAAACTGTGTATCTCTATCCACTGCTGAAGTTGAATACATAGCAGTTGGGAGTAGCTGTTCTCAACTGGTCTGGATGAAGCAAATGTTGTCTGAGTACAATGTCACACAAGAAGTCATGACATTATACTGTGACAACCTGAATGCTATAAATATTTCCAAAAATCCTATTCAGTATAGCAGGATAAAGCATATTGACATTCTTCATCACTTCATTAGAGAACTTGTAGAAGAGAAGATCATAGCTTTGGAGCATGTTACTATTGAAAAGAAATTAGCTGACATTTTCACTAAAGCTTTGGATGCCAATCAATTTGAATGTTTAAGGGGGAAGTTGGGGATCTGTATTCATGAGAACCTATAGCAAGCAAAGGAGTTTGTGGTTAATATCCCAGAGGATATTTTTGAGTTGTGTGAGGTGTGCTGTGTTTGAAGGCTGTTCTGTTATGGCTGAGGTTATGGAAGTTGTTCCCCCTACTGTTTGGATGCTGAAGAATTTGTTTCTTTTCGTTTGAATGTGTAATTTGTGGCAGTCCTCATTGATGCCTGTTTGTAATATTTTGGGCTCTTAATGAGTTCGTTGGATTTGTTCATTATATCATCTATCATAGCTGTGTATGATGATGATTTGTATCTCCTGAACAATTATGTTTTAACATTTTTAATGTTATAACATCTGATCTGACATTCTCGGCTAGGCTAATTGACATTTATTTTGTCTAATTGGTCAATTTTGACTAAAAAGGGGGAGAAGTGTTGATGTGGAAGCAGTTAAAGTTGTGGAGTTGTGAGGAGATGTATGTAGCTGAACAGATGGATAACTATTATTGAAGGAGATGTGTTGTTCTGTTTACAGATGTCAAAGGGGATGTCTGATGTGGTGCATGTGTTATTCTGTTTACAGAGGTCAAAGGGGATGTTTGATGTGGTGCACAAGTGTTGATGTTAAAGCCGATGTCAGAATGACATTCTGATTGTTACAGGTGTTATGGTTACAGGTGTTGTTATTATCATGAGAGATGTATGTGTGCACAGATTTAGGGGGAGAAGGAGTACCCTTGTGCATTTGTGTGTCTTACTAGTTGCATCCATAACTAGTAATTCTGTTTGTGTTGCACAAATTTAAGGGGAGGAGAAGTACCCTTGTGCATGTGTGTATTACTAGTAGCTATAGCTAGTAATTGCGTTGCTTCTGCTGCTGTTTAAACTGTTGTTTAACTGGTGATAGTTTTCTTGTGAACAAAAAGGACAGATATATATTTTAGCCAAAATTTGCCAAAGGGGGAGTTTGTTGGTTCTAAGTGTTGGCAGCAATTTTGGTAAAAACAAAGAGTGTTCACAAGATGTTATGTGTGTTGTCTTAACATAAGATATCCTTTGTACCTGCTGGAGTTCAAGAACATGATCATGCAGGATTGTTTCAGAATGTCATACACAATGTCATGGCTTCTGATAATGTGTTCCTGCTGGAGTTGAAATGGAAAACATAATTATGCAGGATTGTATCAGGATGTCATACACGATGTCATGACATCTGATGTTTATGTACCTGCTGGAAATTATAAAAGGAATTATGGAATTATGCAGGATTGTTCCAGGATGTCAGACCCGATGTCATGATATCCTTTACACAGAACATTCAGTGTGAATGTCTGGTGTTTTGTGATTGCGCAATTAATGGCAATCTATGTATGATTGAAGATCTGATTTGCAGGCGCATTCAATCATGGATTACAACCTGATTTACTTATTTTCCAAAGAGATCTAACCAGCTGTTATGAAAAGATTTAATTGGAAGATAATTTTAGGGTTTTCAAGATGTCCAAGCCCATCTGAAAGCTTCTATAAAAAGGGACTTGGAAAACCTGTTTTAACAACACAACCAATACTGAGCGAAAAATAGAGAGAGAGCTAGGGTTTGTGTCTTGTTTAGTCGTGAGACTTGTAAGCCATTCAAGTCATCTTTTGATGATTGAATTGGTCTGATATGTGGTTGTAATTTGTCACTCTAAAGCTGTTAAGAAAGAGTGTGTGTCTACTTGATCAAATTTGTGAAGAAAGATCAAGTGTGTGTCTACTTGATCAAAGTTGTTAAACAAGATCAAGTGTGTGTCTTCTTGATTGAAACTGTGAAGTAAAATCAAGAGTGTGTTATTGAAAAGTGTTTTGTTTTCTCAAGGGATTGTTGTTTAAGATCACAGGTGTGATTGTAGGGAAGTGAGTGGGTTCTCATATCTAAGAGTGCTTAGGTAGAAATTGCACGGGTAGAGATTAGGTGAGAAAGACTGTAACTTGTTGAAGTGTACAGAGAGTCTTTGAACTAATTCTATTTTAGTGGATTTACTTCCTGGCTTGGTAGCCCCCAGATGTAGGTGAGTTGGACCGAACTGGGTTAACAATTGCTTGTGTCTTTTGCATTACCATTCTATATCTTTCTTCTGTTTATGTTACTCAGATATTAGTGTGTGACATTACATTCGACATCTCATATCTGATTCCAGAATTTCACTTACCCCTTAGTATGTTCAATTCCTTGCGCAACTCAAGAAAATGATCCTTCGTTTTGTCCATTTTCTCGTAAACATCCGGACCCTCAGACGTCTTGGAGTGATAAATTGTGTCCTCTACATGAGGTAAGGTGTGCATAACGGGAGGTGGCATAGACATGATCGGGCTAGATACCAGCATGGAAGCAAAGGTAGGCACGAAGCCTTCAGGCATAAAGTTGGACGGCATTCCCCACGGGAATCTGGCGGGTATAGTAGGCGCAAAATGAGCGGTAGCAGCAGGCATGGTAGAGGTAGCCACCTCTGAAATAACCGTTCTTGGAGGAGGAGTTGCAGGCGTTGGAGAAGATAGACTCTGAGCAACCAACACTGACTCCATCATGGCAGTCAGTCGGGCAATCTCGTCCTTCAGTTCTCTGTTCTCTTGCTCAAGATGTTCCATGATTCTCATATGATTGGCGCGAGTGTTGTACTGATGAGTCGGCTTGGCTGAAGCACAGAAGAAACACCAATGAGACATCTGGCGAAAGAGAAACCTGCTTATGCAAATGATGCATGAAATGTAATGCTTGTTTGTTTATTTTTATTTTCAAGGAACTTACTATATCATTTGCAAATATATAACAATAATTGCAACAATTTGATATGACCATAAAATCTCTTTTTATTTATATAATTAGAAGGATTACACTGAGTACAATTTAAGAAACCAAATGAAAAATATAATAGAAAGGGAGACTAGTCATCCTAAGGATCCCTAACAACGTCAGAAGATTTGGCTGAAGGCGCGTACTACCTTCGAATGCGTCGAATCTCGGTCTCGAAAGAAGCTTTCATCTGAGTCTTCTCGAGGACAAGTTGATCAACAAACTTCTTCCAAGCAACGAAAGGCTAAGGCATGCTAGAAGATGAAATCTCTGACTCTCTCTGTCTCTTTGTCACTCGGTCTTCAAGTAGCTCAATAAGTGCATCTTTTTCCTTAGACTCCAACTACAACTCTTCATGCTTTTTGCTCAAAGCACGGAAACGCTCATCCCACATATCCTTCTCTTGCTTCATCTTGGAGAGTGCGTCTTCCAACTCCTCTATATCTTGGTTAGGGAGAGTTAATGGATCAACCATAACCATAGACATAGGTCTTTCACAAGGATAAGGCATCTTCAACTCCAAAGCTCTCTTCTTCACCCAAAGAGTGTAAGCTTCCAAAGCTACACAATTGCACGAACCAAGCTCGGATCTTCCCTTCCTATGCACATTATGCCAAGCATGCACAATCTTCTGCTTCAAATGTTGGGGATCTTTACCATCTTGATAGAAAAGACCTTCTAATAGAGTGTTATTAGGTTTGTCTCTCAAGGGGAACCCAAGTTGACGACGAGACAAAGCAGGGTTGTAGTTAATTACTGCTTGTGTACCAATGAGAGGTACATTAGAGAATTCACCACAACTATCAATAATGTCCAAACTACCCAAAGAAAGATCATACCAAACTATATCATCATTAATGAGAGACATAAGTCTCTGAGACCATCGTAAACATTGTTTGTTCTCCACAAAAGTAGGTGTCTGAGGCAAGTGCGAAATAAACCACTTGTACAGAATAGGAATGCAACAGACAATGGTTCCACCACCCTTAGAATTCCTTAGATGCAAAGATAAATACATATCACCCAACAAAGTAGGCACATGATTCCCAATCAAGAAAAGTCTAATGGCGTTCACATCAACAAAACCGTCAATGTTAGGGAACAAAGCTAATCCATAAATGAGCAATACAAAGATATCTTCAAAAGCATCCACACTACCGGCTTGAGCAAAAGCTGTAGCTTCCTTGATGAGGAAATCAGATGGAAACCCATACAATCCTCCTTTCTTCACCCAATGAGGCTCTATCTCAGACTTCTTCAAGTGAAGAGCTTCAGCAATAAGATGATATTTGGGAATCTCTTCCAATCCACTAAAAGGCACCCTACTAGAAATCGGTATCCCCAAGAGATGGGCATACTCCTCCAATGTAGGCATAAGCTGAAAATCTGGGAAAGTGAAACCGCGGTAAAGAGGATCATAAAACTGCACTAGTACACTCAAAAGTCCTTCAACCACATCAGCAGACAAGATAGACAGAAGCTTCCCATGGAGTTGTTTGAAGCCCAAGGGATCTAATACAAAAGATGCTAACTTCCTTAACTCTTTCAAGTCGGGACATCTGAAATTGTACTTCTTAGTGTTCCTTCGTCCATAATCCATGGTCTGAAAATATTTGCAAATAATACCTCAGTTCCTTGAAATTTTTCAGGTGATGAATGTTATGATGCGCATGAATGCATGAATGCAACAATCACAAATAAGGGATCACACACAAGGAAAACAAACAAAGGTGAAGGGATGAATCAAGTCATTGTCAAGATCAATCATCCATTTTGGTGGATTATGGTTTTCACCTTATCAACACCCAAGTTCCATTGATATTGACAAGACTTGATTGGATCAACCAAGAATCAGGGGTTTGTTGTAAGTCATGAGCATGGAGCCTGGGTAAGAACCATCCCAAAGGAGTGAACTAAGGATAAAAACATGTATATCATGTTCTAAAAAGTTCCCAGGGTCTTAATTCCATTTATCAGATATTACAGGTTAAGATGACTGGCTCATCGACCCATAATATTCTCAAGAGAAACTTGTCTGAGTGTAGTATCGCGTAACAATTGTTATCAAGTCTACACTTGAATAGTGTCTGCACTATGTCCTAAATAGGCCAAGAGGGGGTAAATGTTCTACGATCCTCAGCTTCTCGGACCCAAATTAGAGAAAGTAATGCCTAACCATAAATACTTGTGTGACATTTCCAAATCCAAAAGGGTCTCCACTGAGCAGATGGATCTCAAGCCAACTTGTTAAAGACTACTCCACACAAGTCGAACATGACTATACCATCCTCCTATCTTAATTGCACTCAAGTTCGGGTTAGAACTTATCTCACCACTCAGAGATCACCAAGCACAACAAGCAGATTATATCACACAAATATACATACATCACATATATACAATTATACACACAAAAAAGTAGGCTAAACCCACTGGAGACTACTCCCCAGCAGAGTCGCCACTTAATTTCTGTAGCGGTAAATTAATGATCATCAAGCTATGGATAATCTAGACATCAAATAACAAGAGTCGCCACCGCGCTTTTATTGTTTCCAAGGGAAACGGGAAAAGTGAGAACAAAACCCAAAAGTAAGAAGTTTTCAAATCAAAACTAATAAAATGCCAGAGATTACAGGTAAGGGGGTTGGTTACACAGAGGGAAGGTGTTAGCACCCAAAGTGTCCTAGGTACTCCTAGGGAGCCCTTTTTTGTGCGCATATGTATTTTGTACAAAAATGATATTTACCAACATAAAAATGAGGGATCAAAACCTCGTAGTTCTTATTTCTGGGTAAACATCATTTTTGTACAAAATACATATGCACACAAAAAAGGGCTCCCTAGGAGTACCTAGGACACTTTGAGTGCTAACACCTTCCCTCTGTGTAACCAACCCCCTTACCTGTAATCTCTGACTTTTTATTAGTTTTGATTTGAAAACTTCTTATTTCTGGGTTTTGTTCGTACTTTTTCCCTTTTCCCTTGGAAACAATAAAAGCGCGATGGCGACTCTTGTTATTTGATCTTTAGCTTATCCATAGCTTGATGATCATGAATTTACCGCTACAGAAATTAAGTGGAGACTCTGTTGGGGAGTAATCTCCAGTGGGTTTAGCCTACTTTTTGTGTGTATATATTTGTATATATGTGATGTTTGTATATATGTATGTGTGATATAATCTGCTTGTTATGCTTGGTGATCTCTGACTGGTGAGATAAGTTCTAACCCGAACTTGAGTGCAATTAAGATAGGAGGATGATATAGTCATGTTCGACTTGTGTGGAGTAGTCCTTAACAAGTTGGCTTGAGATCCATCCGCTCAGTGGAGACTCTTTTGGATTAAGAAATGTCACAGAAGTATTTGTGGTTAGGCATTACTATCTCTAATTTGGGTCTGAGAAGCTGAGGACCGTAGAACATTTACCCCCTCTTGGCCTATCTAGGACGTAGTGCAGACACTGTTCAAGTGTAGACTTGATAACAGTTGTTACGCGATACTACACTCAGACGAGTTTCTCTTGAGAATATTATGAGTCGATGAGTCAGTCATCTTAACCTGTAATATCCGATAGATGGAATTAAGACTCTGGGAACTTTTTAGAACATGATCTACAGATTTTTATCCTTAGTTCACTCCTTTGGGATGGTTCTTACCCAAACTTCATGCTCGTGACTCACAACAAACTCTTGATTCTTGGTTGATCCAATCAAGTCTTGTCAATATCAATGGAACTTGGGTGTTGATAAGGTGTAAACCATAATCCACCAAAATGGATGATTGATCTTGACAATGACTTGATTCATCCCTTGACCTTTGTTTGCCTTGTGTGTGATCCCTTATTTGTGATTGTTGCATTCATGCATTCATGCGCATCATAACATTCTTCACACGAAAATTTCAAGGAACTGAGGTATTATTTGCAAATATTTTCAGACCATGGATTGTGGAAGAAGGAACACTAAGAAGTACAGTTTCAGATGTCCCGACTTGAAAAAGTTAAGGAAGATAGCATAATTTGTATTAGATCCCTTGGACTTCAAACAACGTCATGGGAAGCTTTTGTCCATATTATCTGCTGATGTGGTTGAAGGACTTTTGAGTGTGCTAGTGCAGCTCTATGATCCTCTCTACCGTTGTTTCACTTTCCCAGATTTTCAGCTTGTACCTACCTTGGAGGAGTATTCTCATCTTTTGGGGATACCTGTTTCTAGTAGAGTTCCTTTTAGTGGATTGGAGGAGATTCCCCGATCTAGTATTATTGCTGAAGCTCTTCACTTGAAGAAGTCTGAGATAGAGGCTCATTGGGTGAAGAAAGGAGGGTTATTTGGGTTGCCATCTGATTTCCTCATCAAGGAAGCTACTGCTTTTTCTCAAGATGGTAGTATGGACGCTTTTGAAGCTATCTTTGTGTTGCTCATTTATGGATTAGCTTTGTTCCCTAACATTGACGGTTTTGTTGATGTTAACGCCATTAGACTTTTCTTGATTGGGAATCTTGTGCCTACTTTGTTGGGTGATATGTATTTCTCTTTGCATCTAAGGAATTATAGAGGTGGTAGAACGATTGTCTGTTGCATTCCTCTTCTATACAAGTGGTTTATTTTGCACTTGCCTCAGACACCTACTTTTGTGGAGAACAAACAATGTCTAAGGTGGTCTCAGAGACTTATGTCTCTCACTAATGATGATATAGTTTGGTATGATCCATCTTTAAGCAGGTTGGAGATTATTGATAGTTGTGGTGAATTCTCTAATGTACCTCTCATTGGTACACAAGGAGGAATTAACTACAATACTACTTTGGCTCGTCGTCAACTTGGGTTCCCCTTGAGAGACAAGCCTAATAACACTTTGTTAGAAGGTCTTTTCTATCAAGAGGGTAAAGATCCCCAACATTTGAAGCAGAAGATTATGCATGCTTGGCATAATATGCATAGGAAAGGAAGATCCGAGCTTGGTCCTTGCAATTGTGTAGCTTTGGAAGCTTACACTCTTTGGGTGAAGAAGAGAGCTTTGGAATTGAAGATGTTGTATCCTTGCGAAAGACCTGTGTATATGGTTTTGGTTGAGCCATTAACTCTCCCTAACCAAGATGTAGAGGAGTTCGAAGACGCACTCGTCAAGATGAAGAAAGAGAAGGATATGTGGGAAGAGTGTTTTCGTGCTTTGAGCAAGAAGCATGAAGAGTTGCAGTTGGAGTCTAAGGACAAAGGTGCACTTATTGAGCTACTTGAAGACTGAGTGACGAAGAGACAGAGAGAGCCCGAGGTTTCATCTTCTAGCATGCCTCAGCCTTCCGTTGCTCGGAAGAAGATTGTTGATCAGCTTGTCCTCGAGAAGACTCAGATGAAGGCTTCTTTTGAGACCGAGCTCCGTCGCATTCGAAGGAAGTACGCGCCTGCAGCCAGATCTTCTGACATTGTTGTTAGGGATCCTTAGGATGACTATTCTCCTTTTCTCTTGTATTTTTCATTTGGTTTCTGAAATTGTACTTAGTGTAATCCTTCCAATTTATATAAATGAAAAGAGATTTTTGGTCATACCAAATTATTTCAATTTCCATTTAAATATATATATATTTGCAAATAATATAGTAAGTTCCTTGAAAAATAAAAATTATCAAGCATTGCATTTCATGCATCATTTGCATAAGCAGGTTTTCGCCAGATGTCTGATTGGTGATTCTTCTGTGCTTTAGCCAAGCTAACTCACCGGTACAATACCCAAGCCAATCATCTAAGAATTATGGAGCATTTGGAGCAAGAGAACAGAGAGTTGAAGGATGAGATCGCCCTCCTGACTGCCATGATGGAGTCAGTTCATGCTGCTCAGAATCAAGCTTCTCCAACACCTGCAACTCCTCCCGCGAGGACTATTACTTCAGAGGTGACTACCTCTACCATGCCTACTACTACCCCCCACTTCGCGCCAATATGCCTTTCAGATTCCCGTGGGGAATGCCGCCCAACTTTTTGCTTGAAGACTTTGTGCCTACTTTTGCTTTCATGCCGGCATCTAGCTCGGTCATGTCCGTGCCACCTCCCGTTGTGCACACCTTGCCTCGCGTAGAGGATACCATCTATCATTCTGAGCCGTCTGAGGGTCCGTATGTGTATGAGAAGATGGACGAGATGAAAGATCAGTTTCTTGAGTTGCGCAAGGAATTGAAGACGCTGAGAGGTAAAGATCTGTTTGGAAAGAGTGCTGCTGAGTTGTTCTTAGTGCCCAACATCAAGATCCCGGTGAAGTTCAAAGTGCCTGACTTTGAAATGTATAAGTGGAACTCTTGTCCGCTCAGTCATCTCGTGATGTACACCCGCAAGATGTCTACTCAGACCGACAATGATCAATTGCTTATCCATTATTTCCAAGATAGTCTGACTGGCGTTGCACTCCGTTGGTATATGGGATTGGACAATGCCAGCATTCGCACTTTCAAGGGGAGGCTTTTGTTAAGCAGTATAAGTATAATATGGACATGGCGCCAGATAGAGACCAGTTGAGGTCTATGTCTCAAAAAGACAAAGATACATTTAAGGAGTATGCGGAGCGATGGAGGGAGTTAGCTGCCCAGATCACTCCTCCTTTGGAGGAAAAAGAAATGACAAAGATCTTCTTGAAAACTCTGAGTTCATTTTATTATGAACGAATGATTGCTAGTGCCCCCAATGACTTTACCGAAATGGTAAACATGGGGATGAGGCCTGAGGAAGGAGTCCGTGAGGGACGTTTGTCAAAAGATGAGGCGTCAACAAGCAAGAGGTATGGTAGTAACTTCGATAAGAAGAAGGACAGTGAGACGAACGTAATAAGTAGTGGGAGGCAGAGGAGGCCTCAGATCAGAAGAAATCCAACATCCCGTCAACATCATCATCAAGTATCCTCGGTAATTTCGGTATTTTCTAATCAACAAGCAACACCAATTCAACAACAACAACCGTAACAAAGAACAAACACCTACAACAACAACAATACCAACAACAATCATCATCAACAGAACTTTGAGAGGAAGAAGGTCTCTTTCGACCCGATTCCTATGTCATATGCAGAGTTGTATTTGTCCTTGGTTCTTAAGAACTTAATTCAACCAAGGAACCCACCGCAGATTCCAAAACCACTTCCTTGGTGGTATAAACCTGAACTCCGTTGTGCTTTTCACCAAGGAACACCCAGACACGATACTGAAAACGGTTATCCATTGAAGTATGAGGTTCAGAAGCTTATGAAGAGTGGTATGGTGTCCTTCGAGGACTGTGCGCCAAATGTGAAAGCAAACCATTTGCCCGCACATGGGAACTCTTCTGTGAATATGGTGGACGGTTGTCCTGGAGAATTCAAAGTTTTTGATGTGCATTTTATCAGGAGGTCCTTAGTGCAGATGCATAAGGATGTTTGTTTGGTAAGTGAATGTGAGCACGACCATGATGGTTGTGCTGTTTGTAGTGTTAACCCGAGGGGTTGTGAAGTTATGAAAAGGGATATCCAAAGACTGATGAATGAAGGCATGATCCAAATTGTTCAATCCTGTCATGTAGATGACGACGTAAATGTCATAGTTCCCGTTTTCAAGCAACAAGAGCGGTTGGTAATCCAGTATGACTCCAGTAACAGCAACAATCAAAGATCACTATCGTCGTTGGTAATACGGTTAGCGGGCCCAGTACTGTATTTATCTGATAAAGTTGTGCCGTATTAGTATAATGCTACAATGATGAAGAATGGTCAAGAGGTCCCGTTACTTACGACTAGTTCAGTGGTGAGCATTGCTGATGTTACAAAGGTGACCCGCAGTGGTCGAGTGTTTGGGTCGGTGTTCCCAAAGGATAAAGAGGAAACAATTGTTGGTAAGAAAGTGGAGGTGCCTAGTATAGACCCAGTTGGTTGTTCAAAAGATAAGTCTGGTGAATCCAGCAATTTGAAAACCAATGGTGATGATGAGGTACTCCGACTAATCAAAAGGAGTGAGTTTAATGTGGTAGAGCAGTTGCTCCAGACCCCCTCAAAAATTTCAGTGTTGTCTTTGTTGATGAATTCCGAAGTGCACAGAGAAGCACTACAGAGAGTTCTCAAACAAGCGTTCGTAGAACATGATGTTACTATGGATCAATTTGATCACATTGTGGCTAACATCACTTCTTGCAACAATCTCAACTTTTGCAACGAAGAACTCCCTGAGGAGGGCAGAAATCATAATTTGGCTTTGCACATCTCGATGAATTGCAAGGAAGATACTTTATCAAACGTGCTTGTAGACATTGGGTCGTCACTGAATGTGCTTCCTAAGTAAACTTTGTCAAAGTTATCTTATCAAGGAGCGCCCATGAGATATAGCTGTGTAATTGTCAAAGCTTTTGACGGTTCACGAAAAACAGTAATTGGTGAAGTGGACCTTCCAGTCAAGATAGGTCCGAGTGATTTTCATATTACTTTTCAAGTAATGGATATCCACCAGGCCTACAACTGTTTATTGGGAAGGCCATGGATTCATGAGGCAGGAGCCGTTACTTCAACTTTACAACAGAAGCTCAAATTTGTCAAGAATGGCAAGCTTGTGATTGTTGGCGGGGAGAAGGCGTTGTTGGTTAGCCACCTGTTATCTTTCTCTTATGTTGAGGCTGAGGATGAGATTGGAACTCCATTCCAAGCCTTATCTATTGCTGCTGAAAAGAGAGTTGGGGCACCTATGTCCTTATTAAAAGATGCTTAGAAGATTGTTGAAGAAGGTACTGTTGATCAGTGGGGCACATGGTAGAGGTCTCTGACAATATGGGTATAACCGGTTTGGGGTTCCAGAAAGGCTCATCAACTGTTAGATCTGAAGATATGCAACTCAGCTTCCGTAGCGGAGGGTTCATTCATGGCAATGAACAACACTTAGTTGTTGTGCTAGAGGATGACGAAGAGGAAGACTGCACCAATTTTGTAACGCATGGAAAGGCTTGCAACAATTGGACTGCTGTTGATATTCCTGTTATTTTGCATCAATCTAAGTAATTGCTTTTATATGTTTTAAAATCCTTCTCTTATGCCTAAGGGAGAAGTGAACATTGTTTGGGCATTTTCAAATTGATCATCAATAAAATTAATTCTATTCATCCACATCTATGATGTTTGTTTTTACTTTTTGCTTTATTCTAAAAATGGTAATCACAAAAAACATAAATAAATAATATAATTGTCCATCTGCATGATATTTGGTCACAAATTCACTTCTCTAAAATCAAAATATCCAATCATTATGCAGGTTGGTTCCTAACCCCGTTGAATACAAGGATCCTTCTCCTTCTCCATATTTTGAATTCCCTATGTTTGAAGCCGAGGAGGAAAGTGATGTAGAAGTGAGTGATGAATTATCTCGTCTTCTTGAGCAAGATGAAAAGACCATTCAACCATTCAAAGAGCAGATTGAGCTAGTCAACTTGGGTTCTGAAGATGATGTGAAGGAAGTCAAGACTGGGTCTCGATTGTGTCTAGATGTTAAGAAGGGGTTTATTGATCTTCTTCGAGAGTATTCAAATGTGTTTGCTTGGTCCTATCAAGACATGCCTGGGTTAGATTCTGAGATTATGGGGCATAGATTACCGTTGAAGCCAGAATGCCCGCCAGTCAAGCCGAAATTGAGAAGAACGCATCCTGATATGGCTGTGAAGATCAAAGAGGAAGTGCAAAAGCAGATTGATGTCGGTTTCCTTGTAACCGCTGAGTATCCGTAATGGGTGGCCAATATTGTGCCTGTACCGAAGAAAGATGGAAAAGTCTGCATGTGTGTTGATTATAGAGATTTGAATAAAGCTAGTCTGAAAGATGATTTCCCTTTGCCACGCATTGATATGTTGGTAGACAATACTACTAAATTCAAAGTCTTTTCGTTTATGGACGGATTTTCTGGATATAATCAGATCAAGATGGCACCCGAAGATATGGAGAAGACCATATTCATTACACCTTGGGGAACATTCTATTATAGAGTGATGCCATTCGGTTTAAAGAATGTTGGTGCAACTTACCAAAGAGCAATGACTACTCTTTTTCATGATATGATGCATAAAGAGATAGAAGTTTATGTCGATGACATTATTGCCAAATCCATTGATGAAGAGGAACATGTTGAGCATTTGTTGAAGCTATTCCAGTGTTTAAGGAAGTATAAACTCCGTTTGAATCCCAATAAGTGTACTTTTGGTGTTCGTTCTGATAAGTTGTTGGGCTTTATTGTCAGCGAGAAGGGTATTGAAGTTGATCCTGTCAAGGTCAAAGCAATACAAGAGATGTCTGCACCTAAAACTAAGAAGCAAGTCAGAAGTTTTCTCGGTCGCTTGAATTATATTTCCAGATTCATTTCCCATATGATTGCCACATGTGCTCCTATATTCAAGCTTCTTCGGAAAGATCAGTCTTGTGATTGGACCGAAGATTGCCAGAAAGCTTTTGACAGTATCAAAGAATATTTGCTTGAACCTCCAATTTTGTCTCCACCTGTTGAAGGAAGATCGTTGATCATGTATTTGACTGTGCTTGATGAGAGTATGGGTTGTGTTCTTGGTCAGCAAGATGAGACTGGAAAGAAAGAATTTGTAATTTACTACCTCAGTAAGAAGTTCACCGTCTGTGAGACTCGGTATTCTATGCTTGAAAAAACTTGTTGCGCATTGGCTTGGGCTGTTAAGCGTCTGAGTTAATATATGTTGAATCATACCACTTGGTTGATATCCAAAATGGATCCGATCAAGTATATATTTGAGAAGCCTGCTTTAACTGAGAGGATTGCCCGTTGGCAGATGTTGTTATCAGAGTATGATATCGAATACTGATCTCAGAAAGCAATCAAAGGTAGTATCTTGGCTGACTATTTGGCTCACCAACCAATTGAAGATTACCAGTTAGTGCAGTATGACTTTCCTGATGAAGAGATTTTGTACTTGAAAATGAAGGATTGTGATGAACCATTGCTTGAAGAAGGGCCAGAACCTGGTTCCCGTTGGGGCATGGTATTCGATGGAGCTGTTAATCAATATGGAAATGGCATTGGGGCAGTGATTATTACTCCTCAAGGTATGCATCTACCATTTACAGCTAGATTGACTTTCAAGTGTACAAACAACATGGCAGAATATGAAGCTTATATTATGGGGCTTGAAGAGGCCATGAATCTCAGAATCACGTATTTTGATGTCTTCAGTGATTCGGCTTTGGTTGTGAATCAAATCAAAGGAGAATGGGAGACAAATCAACCCGGTTTAATACCATACAGATATTATGTGAGGAGGATTTCAACTTTCTTTACAAAGGTTGAGTTTCATCATATTCCTCGAGATGAAAACTGGATGGCAGATGCTCTTGCAACGTTGGCATCGATGATTGTAGTGAAGTATTGGAATGAAGTTCCCAATTTATTTGTGATGCCTCTTGATAGGCCAACTCATGTGTTTGTTGTTGAAGAGATCAAAGACGAGAAGTCGTGGTACTTTGATATCAAATTTTTCCTCCAAAGTCAGATTTACCCGCCTGGGACATCTTTGAAAGATAAGAAGACTTTGAGAAGATTAGCCGGCAATTTCTACTTGAATGGTGATATACTATACAAGAGAAACTTCGACATAGTTTTGCTCAGATGCGCGGATAGACACGAAGCAGACTTGTTGATGACCGAAGTGCACGAAGGTTCCTTTGGTACTCATTCCAATGGACATGCAATGGCGAAGAATATGTTGCGAGTAGGTTACTATTGGATGACAATGGAATCTGACTGTTGCAAGTTTGTGAAGAAATGCCACAAGTGTCAAATTTATGCTGATAAGATTCATGTTCCTCCAACACTATTGAATGTTATATCTTCCACATGGTCCTTCTCCATGTGGGGAATTTATATGATTGGGATGATCGAACCCAAATCTTCGAACGGACATCATTTCATTTTGGTGGCAATTGACTACTTCATAAAATGGGTCGAAGCGACATCGTATGCAAATGTAACCAAGAAGGTTGTTGTAAGGTTTATCAAGAATCGGATCATATGTCATTATGGTGTGCCAAGAAAGATCATTATCGACAATAGATCGAACTTGAATAATAATATGGTGGAAGCTCTTTGTAAAGACTTCAAGATTGCACGTCATAATTCTTCTCCCTACAGACCTAAGATGAATGGGGTTGTTGAAGCTGCAAATAAGAACATTAAGAAGATTATTCAGAAGATGGTTGTCATGTACAAAGATTGGCATGAGATGCTCCTATTTGCTTTACATGGGTATCGTACATCCATCCGCACTTCAACAGGGGCAACCCCTTTCTCTATTGTTTATGGTATGGAAGCAGTACTCCCCATAGAGGTTGAGATTCCTTCATTGTGTGTGCTCATGGAAGCCAAGTTGACTGAGGCTGAATGGTGTCAGACCAGGTTTGATCAACTGAATTTGATAGAAGAGAAGAGATTGACTGCCATGTGTTATGGTCAGTTGTACCAGTAGAGAATGAAGAAAGCTTTTGATAAGAAGGTCAGACCTCGTGTGTTCAGAGAGGGTGACCTTGTGCTCAATAAGATTTTGACGTTTAAGCCAGATTCTAGAGGAATATGGACTCCTAATTATGAAGGCCCGTATATTGTTAAGAGAGCCTTTTTAGAAGGAGCATTGATTCTTACAACTATGGATGGTGAAGAGTTCACTCGTCCCGTGAACACAGATGTAGTCAAGAAATACTTCACCTAAAAAAATAAAAGAGCAACTCGCTAAGTTGAAAACCTGAAAGTGCGGCTTAGGCAAAAATGAGTGTCTCGGTGGATTGAAAACCCGAAAGGGCGATCCAAGTAAAAATTAGAGACATAAAACAGAAAAAAATTCCCGATAAGTTGAGTACCCCACATTGGGGTAACTTATGCAAAAATTAGGGATTATGGCAAGTAACTGCATTCTGCTGATCTTCAAGGTTTGGAAGACTTGTTTGAGCACAAGGGTTGACATCAATTCATCATCCCAGTAGCGGTCAAGAGCATAGTGGATATCAAAAGTTGGTAGAAGGATTAAGGATCATTTGTATTCAATGTAACCCTTTTCCATGTAAATTACCATTTTCAACTTTGTAAAATATATGGAGTCTTATCATTTACAAACTACCATTCTATCAAATAAAGTTAAGCTTTTATCCAATTGTTTTTACTCTTATTTATTTCAGCCAATAGTTTAAATTTTATTATGATCATTTTTTGAAAATTTTTAATCAAAATCTCTTTTTCTTAAAACATATAAAAAGCAAGAATTTTCCAAAGCAATTGAAAGAAATATCAACAGCATTCTGATGGATAACAAGTCCTTGAGTGCGAAACATCAGAGGTTCCCCAAGTAGTTAACCCTTCAGGTATCCCTAGACGATTGTGTTGATTCAATTCCTCGGCAGAGTTCTTGATTTCCCAGTGGAGCTTCGTTCCGTTCCCCAACTGAGTTGTTTGATTCAGGTGCCCCGCGGCTTGTCTCCCTCGACAGAGTTTCTGCCCTCCCCAATGGTTTTTGTGAATCTTCCCCAGTGGAGTTTGTGTATTCCTTAGCAGGGTCGATGTTTGTTTTAATCTCTAGCAATTTAAGATCGATCTCCTCAGTAGATCGCATTAGTTTCCTCGCCAATCGCCAGTTGACTTGCTCCCCAGTCAGAGTTTCCTCCTGGTTCTTGAGCAGTTTGTTTTCCCTGTAGGGTGGTCTCCCATTTTTATGGTGTTGACCTAAAATTCCCCACATGCTCGGTAATATTTTCTCTTTCCTCAGCAGATCTCCTCCTTCCCCAGTTAGGGTTAAGCCTTTTTGGATTGTTGATCTCTCTGTTCTCTAGTAGTTGTCTCCATATTTTGTGGATTAACCGAGGATTGTACCGATGATTCAATTTCTTTGTGACACCTTTGTATCCTTTGTGATCATCCCTGTCAGCATAATCATCATATATACATATACATACACATTCATATAATTTCATGGTTTGCATGATTCATTCGAGATTATTACTCTTTGCTATGGCGATACTCTATCCCCATACAAATTTGGTGTCTGTCCTCCTTCAATTGTAGAGTGTCAGCCCCTTAAGCAGAAAGACTTTAACCTTTCTCCTCTTCCTCACTGAGTTGTTTCCTCGTGGATGATTATTACTTCAGTTTCCTCCTGTAAGACCCCAATTTTTGTCCCTAAGATCCCTCATGGCATTATATCATACCATATCATTGCCTCAAGGATCATTGTGCACCTTGCCTCCTTCCTTGTGGGTGGGTTATCTTTTGAGAGTGGTTCTTGATCACCAAGCATGTTTAGCATTTGTATATCATTGCTTTTCATTTGTTTGCGACCCAAAGCGCAGCGGAAATTAAAATTTCTCCTTTAGAGATCCTTACGAATGGTCATGATCAGTGATAGAATATTTACCTCTTGTGACGGTTGAAACCTTTGGTGCAGATCTCTTGTAACGATCAAAACCCTTTGATGCAGATCCACGAAACGATCACGAACGTTGAACGATGACAACGTCTCTACTCAGTCCACACGAACGGCTTCCTTCAATCTCAGTGCTAGCTGGTACAAATGAAGGCTTTGAGTGAGAGAGAAAGAGAGATAAAAACGAAATAATGCAACCGCAAATTTTTGCTTCTGCACAAGGGTTCTATTTATAGAACCACTTGTGTGGGCTTCAAGCTAAAAGCCCACTTAAGTGTATTTTGGCCCATATCTTATAATATGCCCAAAATCACTTAAGCCCATGGTACCTTACCATATTTCGTATTCTACTCAAGTACACCGTACCTTACGATGCTCTATAACTCACTTAAGGGCACCGTACCTTACGGTATTCCTTATTTACTCTATCTCTCATCAATCCGTCCTTTGTGTGTGACCCTGTAGGTTTTCGTGACGTTGGCAATTATATTAAATCACGCATTTAACATAATAAACAGTGAGCGGTATCTAGCAACACATCACTACTACCCAAGACACGAAAATGTCATGTGATCTGACAATTCCTTCTGTGATAATACTTATGTGTATAATTACCCTTTTGCCCTTATGTCTATATTGAACACAAGGCATAGACCGTGTCATCCTTGTTCAGTTCAATATTGGGCCCATAGACATTTATCCTGTTACGCAGGATGGGCAAATTCCATCTAGGACACTCATGTCCCTCAGCATGCTTTGTGGAGTACCCATCAGCTGTCTTTATGGTTATCCAGTTACGGACAACGTTGGATCAGCAATAAAGCACTCGACTCTACATCTAGGATCCATAGTGGTTTCAGGTCGAAGAGTGGAATACACTATTATCACCATGAGAATAACTTATGACACTTTGCATAACTTTCTATATAGTATTCTCATAGCGGGTCAATCCGGTATAAATATTACTCTTAATATTCATACCTATGTTTAAGACTTGATAACTCTTTATCCATGATCCATGAGATGTGATCATCAGTCTACAAACATAATAGTCTTAATGCTTTAATGTTATCCCACTTCACACTAAAGCTCGACTACAGATACTTTAAGAATAGTGTCCTTATGTTTAATGTGATCTCATGATTAAGTCATACTTGATACATTAAACAGACTAGCTATTCTAGGGACTTTATTAAACAACCATAATAAAGAGAATGCCTTTTATTATTCGATACAAGTACCAAAATGTATTGGCCTCTAGGGCTTACACCAACAATCTCCCACTAGCACTAGAGCCAATCAGGTATACCCCTTATGCCCATTGATCTAGTATGGCCATCATGCTTCTGCTGCGCAAGAGGCTTTGTTAGTGGGTCAGCTATATTGTCAAGTGTAGGTACTCTACATATTCTCACACAACGTCTAAGTATGTGTTTGGATCGTCGGTGAGATCTAGGCTCCTTAGCTTGTGCGATAGCACCATTGTTATCATAATAGAGACCAATGGGATCCACAATGCTAGGGACTATTCCAAGTTCACTAATGAACTTTTTGATCCAAATAACTTCCTTTGTTGCACTTGAGGCAGCAATATACTCGGCCTCGGTTGTAGAATCAGCAACTGTATCTTGCTTTGAACTTTTCAAGCTCACAGCGCCACCATTTAAGCAAAACACATAACCATTGGAATCATTCATATTAAAGCGTCTCAGCACCTTGTCTATGTACTCTGAATTAGGCCAAGCATTTTATGATCTATCTTTATAGATTCTGATTCTTAATATATAGGCTGCTTCACCTAGGTCCTTCATAGATAAGCATTTCCCCACCCAAGACTTTGCTTGTTGCAGGGTAGGGATATCGTTTCCAATAAGTAATATGTCATCTACATATAATACCAGGAATACGATCATGCTCCCACTAACCTTCTTGTAGACACAAGGCTCATCTTCGTTCTTGATGAACCCATATTGTTTTATTGTTTCATCAAAACGAAGATTCCATGAGTAGGCCACAAGCTCATCTTGATCCATGGGTAATACGTCACCTTGATCAGATATCCATATATCTCAGGTAGGTGACGTATCTTGCCTGACCTACGTTGGTCTTGTTCTACTTGAGCAGGTTGCTTTTACACAACTACTTGTGTTTCCTGCTCCAATTCCTCCATAGGTGTGTCGATGCTTTGTGATTCTTGAATTTCTTCAAGCTCTACTTTCCTCCCACTGGTTCCTTTGGAAATAAAATCCTTTTTCTAGGAAAACTCCAGTTCGAGCGGCAAACACTTTGCCCTCAGAAGGATTGTAGAAGTAATACCCTCTTGTTTCTTTAGGATACCCCACAAATAAGCATTTGTCAGATTTGGGCTCAAGCTTAGTTGAAATTTGTCGTTTCACATAAACCTCGAAACCCCAAATCTTTATGTAAGACATATGTGGTTTCTTACCACTCCATATCTCATATGGTGTCTTCTCAACCTTTTTGGATGGAACACGGTTAAGTGTGTAAGCTGTTGTCAATAGTGCATGTCCGCAAATGGAGTTTGGAAGATCAACGTGACTCATCATGGATTTAACTCATTAGGTTTCATCCTTTTAGTATTAATGTTATAAGTTGGCATTATGAGACCAAGAACATATAGTCCATTGCTCATTTGTGCAGTAGCATAGAATATATCATTCAAATAAATTGAGCAACAATTGTTCTTTATTATAAATGAAAAACCAAACTTGTCCAAACAAGAAATGGAAATAATATTCCTGCTAATTGCAGATACATAATAACAGTTCTCTAACTGAATTATAAAATCACTAGGTAAAGTTAATAAGATCCTACGGCTAAAGTAGCAACCTTTGCTCCATTGCCAACTCGTAGGTCAACTTCACCTTTTGCCAAATCTCTACTCCCTTTCAGCCCCTGCACATTTGTACAAGTGTGAGAACCGCATCCAGTATCTAATACCCATGATGCAGAAGTAGATGAATTAATAACAAAAATACCTGAAGTTGAAGTCTCTACTCCATTCTTCTTATCTTCCAGGTACTTTGGGCAGTTTCTCTTCCAGTGTCCGGTCTTACCGCAATGGAAGCAGGTGCCTTCTTTTGCTATGCCTCCATTAGGCTTCAAAGCATCAACGGTGGGTTTGGGTTTGGCAACTTCCTTGCCCTTCCCTTTATCACCATGCTTAGTGGGCCTTTTGTTCTGTCTCTTTCCATTTCCGATCATCAGAATGGACTTCCCTTTTGACTTCAGATTCTGCTCGGCAGTTCTTAACATGGCGAGCAGTTCAGGAAGAGATTTGTCCATATTATTCATATTGAAATTTAGGACAAATTGACTGAATCCATCTGGCAACGATTGCAAGATCAAATCAGTTGCAAGTTCCTTTTCGAGGGGAAAACCCAATCTCTCAAGGTTTTCCACATACCCAATCATCTTGAGTACATGGGGACCTACTGGGGCTCCCTCAGCTAACTTGCTTTGAAAAAGGGCTTTTGAAACTTCAAACCTCTCATGCCTTGCTTGCTCTTGATAAAGCAGCTTCAGGTGTTCGATCATATCGAACGCTGACATGTTCTCATGTTGCTTTTGCAATTCTGAGTTCATGGTAGCTAGCATGAGACAAGCAGTTTCATTTGCATCATCGACATGCTTCTTATAAGCATCTCTTTCTGCCTTAGGTGCAGAACTAGGAGGTTCCTCTTCAGGAACAGGTGTCTCCAAGACATACAGCTTTTTATCATGTTTGAGGACAATCCTCAGGTTTCGGTGCCAATCCAGAAAATTTGTCCCAGACAATTTTTCCTTATCAAGGATTGATCGCAGGATGTTGTTAGAGGTGTTTGCTGTCATGGTAATCTACATAAGGATTAAGAAAATATAAGTATCATTGACATATTTAATTAGGCCTTTAATCAAATATGCTCCCACTATTTTACTCAAAACAAATGACCCTCATCATTTGATTCGGAAAATCCCGTTGGAAGATTTTCTAGTGGGTCGAGATCCATATTTCACTTCGTTCTAAGTCCGCGTAGGCGGATTACACAAAACTAGGTTATTTAGGTAGGAACTCCTTCCAGTTGTATCTCATACAACTCTCGAAAATTTCAGTTGGGTGAATAACTCCTTATTCCAATCCATCATATGGATTATTCCCAACTCTTGCTTCTAAAACATATATGATATTATTATAATTAAGTTTGACCCATTGTCTTAGCAGTTGGATATTACAATTATCCCATCGCACCTTACTAATATAGAACATGCACCTCGCTTTGGCGAAACCTACATTATCCGATACTAGTCTTGATGAGTGCTAAAACTTGGAAAGCAAACATATATAATATCATCATAATTTGTTTAGTTAAGTTTGACCCATTGTTTTAGCAGTTGGATATTACAATTATCCCATCGCACCTTACTAATATAGAACATGCACCTCGCTTTGGCGAAACCTACATTATCCGATACTAGTCTTGATGAGTGCTAAAACTTGGAAAGCATAAACTTAATATTTTAGTTTGAGGGAATTGCAATTGTTATGATCTCACCGGCTTGTTTATCATATAAATCGTCTCTCACATGCATCAACATACATTCACATGCATCAACATACATACAAACAAAATGAAACAGTTATGGCCCCTAGCGCAATTGTTCTCCCAAGCCAATGAGAGAACCTAAGCTAACCTACAACGATCTAAGCTTCTCCAAGCAAGATCTTCAAGGTTGCCCTCCTTTGATCTTCAAGGTTGTCCTCCTTTGATCTTCAAGGTTGTCCTCCTTTGATATTGAAATCTTCTCTTTCTTCATAACATTGTCTTCTTCTCTTTCTTCATAACATTGTCTTCTTCTCTTTCTTCATAACATTACATTCCAGAAAACTCGTTTTACATACGAGGGATTGAGATGAGAAAAGAAGTTACATTTAGAGATTACAAGGAGAGGCACGACACGCAGGTCGTATTTTAAAACCCAAAACAAAATGAAGGAAGACTAAGGCCATAACTGATCACCACAAGGCAATAATAATAAACACATTGTTATTATTAAATTTTAATTCCTTTAATTAATTAAAACCAAATTAAATTTCGGCGACCGATCACTCTACGCAGAGTTAGCCGGGGGTTCCGTTGCCTGGTCAAGGGGCAGCGCCCTTGCGGGGTTGGAGGGGCAGCGCCCCTGTCCAAAATTTTAATGAACAATTCATTTGAAATGGAAATTGTTTTTGCATCAACACAACTCTTGCGTAGGCACAAAATCAGAAACCCCAAAATTTTGAATCTGTGATTGTGACGACCGTCACAGGCCATGTGAGTGTGACGAGCGTCACAGGACACGTTACGACCGTCACAGGTCAAAAACAAAAACGCCTAGAATTCTGTGAGTGTGACGACCGTCACAAGGCATGTGACGACCGTCACGTCCTTGTTACGACCGTCATGGGCGTGTTACGACCGTCACACATCCAGTTTGTTACGCTTGTTACGCTCGTCACACGAGCTTCACGCGGCCAAAATAACAGACTTTGAAACAGTCAACAGACGTGTTCAAAAAGCCCTAAATTCACAACTCTTTGACGGCACAACCCTTGCGCCGTCACCAACCCTAATGCGCCAATTTCAGACCGTCAAACATACCTCGATTGTTGATTCAGTATGATTGATCAACAGGTCATTGCTTCACCATACTAATGTCGGATTCCGAAGCAAATGACCATTGATCGCTCAAAGGAAAACAATCATTTAGTGTTCGAATGAATGAAACAGAAACAGTATATCACATATACCGTACTTTGCATTAGGATTACTTATATCATATATAAGTTGATTGGTCTCAATTGTGTAACCTATGGACGATCGATGTATCGCTGCTTCACCATACTAATGTCGGATTCCGAAGCATAGTCAACATCAATCATCCAACTCGTACACTCATGATGCCAAATTTAATTACCCTTTTAATTAATCGATTCATTCTGTCTTTTAATCATATTAATACAGAAATTAAACAGCTATCCGATTCATGGTTTCGTAAGTGGCTCTGATACCACTGAAGGAGAATTTGCGACCCAAAGCGCAGCGGAAATTAAAATTTCTCCTTTAGAGATCCTTACGAATGGTCATGATCAGTGATAGAATATTTACCTCTTGTGACGGTTGAAACCTTTGGTGCAGATCTCTTGTAACGATCAAAACCCTTTGATGCAGATCCACGAAACGATCACGAACGTTGAACGATGACAACGTCTCTACTCAGTCCACACGAACGGCTTCCTTCAATCTCAGTGCTAGCTGGTACGAATGAAGGCTTTGAGTGAGAGAGAAAGAGAGATAAAAACGAAATAATGCAACCGCAAATTTTTGCTTCTGCACAAGGGTTCTATTTATAGAACCACTTGTGTGGGCTTCAAGCTAAAAGCCCACTTAAGTGTATTTTGGCCCATATCTTATAATATGCCCAAAATCACTTAAGCCCATGGTACCTTACCATATTTCGTATTCTACTCAAGTACACCGTACCTTACGATGCTCTATAACTCACTTAAGGGCACCGTACCTTACGGTATTCCTTAGTTACTCTATCTCTCATCAATCCGTCCTTTGTGTGTGACCCTGTAGGTTTTCGTGACGTTGGCAATTATATTAAATCACGCATTTAACATAATAAACAGTGAGCGGTATCTAGCAACACATCACTACTACCCAAGACACGAAAATGTCATGTGATCTGACAATTCCTTCTGTGATAATACTTATGTGTATAATTACCCTTTTGCCCTTATGTCTATATTGAACACAAGGCATAGACCGTGTCATCCTTGTTCAGTTCAATATTGGGCCCATAGACATTTATCCTGTTACGCAGGATGGGCAAATTCCATCTAGGACACTCATGTCCCTCAGCATGCTTTGTGGAGTACCCATCAGCTGTCTTTATGGTTATCCAGTTACGGACAACGTTGGATCAGCAATAAAGCACTCGACTCTACATCTAGGATCCATAGTGGTTTCAGGTCGAAGAGTGGAATACACTATTATCACCATGAGAATAACTTATGACACTTTGCATAACTTTCTATATAGTATTCTCATAGCGGGTCAATCCGGTATAAATATTACTCTTAATATTCATACCTATGTTTAAGACTTGATAACTCTTTATCCATGATCCATGAGATGTGATCATCAGTCTACAAACATAATAGTCTTAATGCTTTAATGTTATCCCACTTCACACTAAAGCTCGACTACGGATACTTTAAGAATAGTGTCCTTATGTTTAATGTGATCTCATGATTAAGTCATACTTGATACATTAAACAGACTAGCTATTCTAGGGACTTTATTAAACAACCATAATAAAGAGAATGAAGGTGAGAAAAACAAGAAAGGGGGGGTTTGAATTGTTTGAAAAATAAGCACTTTTCAAAATGAAAATCACACAATGATTTTATACTGGTTCGCTTATAACACAAAGCTATTCCAGTCCACCCGGCCAAGGTGATTTCGCCTTCAACAAGGACTTAATCCACTGATCTTGAAAGATTACAAACAACACCTAAGAGAGAAGAAAATCTCTTAGTCTTCTCAAGTCTACAGACTACACAGAGTCACTTGAGGAAATCAAACAAATAAAAGATACAAGATATGTAATCTAAAGTGCTTCTAAGAAAGCAAGTATTACAAACTTAAGAACAGATTTTTCACTTAATAAGCAAAAGCTTAGTGAAATTCTTTGAGAGCAAAGATGATTTTCTTGAGCGTGAAATAATTCAGTATAGTTTTGGCTAGTTGATTTCTTGTTACTGAATGTTGATTGCAGCTCTATTTATATATGAGTTGAAGTAGTGGTTGAACTGGTGGATATTAAAAGGAGTTTACTCCATTTCATAAATAGCTTCTGCAGTTTAACTTTTCATCTTTGAAGTGACTACTTACCACAAGTAGTATCTTCTCTCTTGGAAGTGGAGATTAACGTCTCTTTCTCTGTTTAGGAAATCTATTTGAAAATCTTTACTTGACTTGAACGTTACTTCTTCATGATTAGCAAATCCATAATCAGAGTATTTGTGTTTCTGGAGAATCTTGGAATCTTGCTTCTGATGTTGATCTCTTGAGAGTTCAGATGGCGCTGATAACTTTCAGAATATACAGATAACGTTTCTCCAGAATCAGAGCTTCTAGACTTTACTTCATGTTCAGATGCTTCTGATACTTTGCAGTTTTGTCCAGAGTCAGAGCTTCTAGACTTTCTTGAACGTGCTTCCACTTCAGATGCTCCTAATACTCTAGAATTTGTATCTGATCTTGTTGTGCATCTGATGACATCATCAGATTCATTTCTTCTTTCTTTAGAACCCTGCACACTTAGAAACTTTTCGTTAGGGTGCCATTTTTGGTTTCATCCTTTGTTATCATCAAAATCAAGGAATCTGTTGTAGAACAATTTTGTTCTTACAATCTCCCCCTTTTTGATGATGACAAAACAACTTAAAATAGCAGATGAAACATGAATAAAATAAGATCAGATAGACAAAAGCTCCCCCTGAGTTAGTGTTAGGGAGTTCAGAAGTTCTTACCAGAGCTTTCCAAGTAATGAGATTTCTGAAAACTTTCTGCAATTTCTTAAATTTAATGTTAGAGCTATTTAATCAGAGCTATTTTTATCAGAGCTATTTCTACAATTGTTGCAGAGTGCTTAAGGTTTTTAGACAATTTTCATCAGCGCTATTTAATGATTTCTCCCCCTTTTTGTCAGAATCAAAAAGACATAGTAATAAAAATTGAATTAAAGAGAAAAACATTTCATTAAAAATAGAAACACAAAACATCAAATTCAAAAAGATCAAGAACAAAACATCAGATCCAAAAAGAAGACAGAAGCAAAAACAACAAAAGGCAAGCAAAACATAAAATCCTAAGTGCCTAAGGGTTCTGAGGCAATTTCTGCAAGATCATGGCAAGCATCTTCTGGATGTTCTCATTGACCGTATCTTGCTTGTCCATTCTGTCTCGGAGGATGTTCTGATCTTCCTTAAGGTCCTTCAGAGTCTGAAGGATCATGGGAACAGCAGTTGAAGACTCCCCCTGAGTCAGAGCCTGCTGGGCTTCAGCTTCTGCAGCAGCTTGAGCTTCTGCATCTGCCAGAGCCTTAGCTTCAGCTTCTTGTTGCCTTAGGATTTCTGCTTCCTGAGCAATTCTTTCCTCTTCTATTCTTCTTGCTTCTTCTGCTTCTCTAGCCAACCTCTCCTCCTCTAGCCTTCTGGCTTCAGCTTCTCTGGCTAGTCTCTCCTGGAGTCTTGCCTCAGCATTTCTGATGTAGTCATTTCTGACTTGTTCAGATATGCTCTTCAGCCTAAAGGACTCAGATGTCATCCAGCCAATGACTCTGTTCCAGTGTGTCCTTACAGAATCAGGATCATCACTGATTTCAGAGTTAGTGACCAGAGAATCAACCTTTTGTGCTGAAGCCTCTGCAATCATAAAGATGGCTTCCTTAAGGGTAGGTTTAGAAAGCTCAGGTTCAGGTTCTGGTTCAGAGGTATGAGGTGGAGGGCTGAGATTCAAGGTTTGAGGTTCAGATTCTGACTCAGGTTGGGGTTCAGATTCTGCTTCTGGTTGAAGACTGGGGGATGAAGCATAAAGTGGGTTTAAATCTAAAGGTTCGGATTCTGGTTCTGGGACAGCGGGAAGGATTGGTGGGGTGATATCAGAGGTGTGGGGATCAGATGGTTGAATTTCAGAGGGTTGAGTTTCAGAGGGGATGGTGGTTGTTTGTTGTAGTGGTGAAGTTATTTCAGGTTCTGTGGTTTGTGTTTGTTGTGAAGCAAGTCTATGAGCGTAAAGTGTTGCTATGGTTGGGGATTCAGGGTCAGAATACTCAGGGTCAGATGGGACAGAAACATAAGGTGGTGATTCTGGCATTGAGGATGATGAAGAAGAAGTGCTTTGGTGAGTTTGTGCAGGTATAGAGGGAGGAATGAAAGTTCTGGCTATGTTTAGAACTGGTGTAGGTTGGGAGGTTCTGGTGATTGAGGGTGTAATGTCAGAGGTTGTGTAAATGGTTTGAGAAGAGAGAGAGTTAGAGGAAGCCATCTGAAGATTAGAGGAGACAGGAGGAACAGACTTACCAGTTGAGATTTGCAGAGGAGCTGAAGATCCGCTTCCAGAAGCTCCTTCAAGTCTGGCTTTCTTTGCTGGTGGTGCTATCTTTCTCTCAGAAACACCTCTCTTGTATCTGACTAAATCTTCTTCAGAGTCCAGACAGTCATCGAGGCTGAAATCAGAAACATCAACACCTTCTTCCAGCAGACGATGAAGATAGAGGGCAACAGCGTCTCTGGGTTCGTTTTTGAAGAATCTGGCAAGGCCATGAGGCATCTTCCTCTGATCTTTCAAACTATCCCAGGATACTTCCAGAGTTGGCTTGACTTGTATTTTCTTGATTATCCCCATACTCTTGAGGTTTCTGGCATTCAGAGGCTTCCCCACATCAATTGCCAGATCATCCATACATCTGGTCTTTTCCAGATCGTCTACCAGTCCATGCTCAATGAAGATGTCAGAAAGCAATCTCCCCAGAGGAATGTAGGATCTGGGCTTCATGTTATTCCTGGTTTCTCTGACTGAATCTCTCAGATATCTGAAGAGAAGAGCAGGAAGGTTGATCTTCACACCTTTCTGAATGCAGTACAGAATGCATTTCTGGTCTGCATTAATGTAATCAGAAGAGTTGGAAGCTGGACGATGGTGGATAGTTCCCAGAATTATCTTCAGCCACACTCTGAGGTTCTGGTGTAGCTCCTTGTTCTTAGAGGGGTTTCCTTCAACATTTGGTTTGAAGATAGTTGGGTTGATGACTTCAGTGATGCGCTTAGAACTGGGAGGAATGTTGTAAATCCTTTTTCCTCCACTTTGCTCCATATTCAGCAAGGAAGCAATAGATGCTTCTGTGATAACTATCTTCACTCCCAGAACAAAAGAGACAATGAAGTTGTCATCTGCATCAGCATGTCTCCAGAACTCCTTGACCAAAAGAGGGTAGATTGGACCATACAATCTTTGAAAATAATTCTCCCACCCTTGTTGACGCAGTTCACCAGTTAGATCAACGCCATTTCTTCTTAGGTTGTCGAAATCAACCAAAGATTCACACAATACATCCAAACCTTCAAAGGGAGTTGAAAGGTTTATGTGGCGTTCACGGTCAAGAACGTGAGGTTCTTTGTAAACTGGGGTTATGGTGACACCGGTAACGGTTGGAGTTTGAGTGTTTGAGGTTTGGGGATTAGAACTGGATTCCATTTGCTGTGAGTAGTTGAACAGTTGTTGTTGTTAAGCATCCATTGTAAAGAAGAAGATGAAGATTGAAGAAGATGAAGAAACTTGCAGAGAATGCTTCGAGAGAGGGTTTAGGGTTTTAGAGTGAGTGAGAGTGATAAGTGTGAAATGTGAGAGAAAGTGTTTATATACTTTAAGTAAAACACATGCAAAACGACACCTCAGAATGCGTTAGACACAACACTCAAAATAGCACGCTTGGGGGGAAAAATGATTACAGCTAATAAATGAATGTCTAATCCCAACAGTACGCACACTGCTCTAGGAGATTTCAAACGTTCTGACCTTTGATTTCTTTTGACAGCTGTCTAGAAGTTCTAGGGTTAGACGTTTTAATGCTCCACGTGTTGATGTATCTGATCTTCAGGAATACCAAAGGATTGGTTTCTGAAGATTTCTAACTCAGATATCTTCTTAACTTGTAGAAGTATCAGAGTCAGAGGCAGAAGTGTATTTGTTTTTATCAGAGTCTCATTTTACATGTTCAGAGCCAAATTTTACTCAGGGCAATTTTTAATGTTCAGATTTTCTAATATAAAAAGAAATCTATCTTCAGCTAGAGGCTTAGTAAAGATATCTGCCCATTGATGTTCTGTATCAATGAACTTCAATGTTACTATCCCTTTCTAAACATAGTCTTTGATAAAATGATGTTTTATTTCTATGTGTTTGGCTCTGGAATGTAGAATAGGATTCTTACTTAAACAAATAGCAGCAGTATTATCACAAAAGATAGGAATGTTACTCTCAAATATCTGAAGATCTTCTAGCTGATGCTTCATCCAGAGCATCTGAGTTGTGCACAGTGATGTTGAGATGTATTCTGCTTCTGCAGTTGATAGAGCGATAGTTGACTGTCTTTTGCTAGCCCAGGAGATTAGATTGTTTCCCAGAAGCTGGCAATTTCCAGAAGTACTTTTTCGTTCTATTCTATCTCCTGCGTAGTCTGCATCACAGTAACCAGAAAGTCTATACTCTGATGTTTTCTCATACATCAGGCCCAGGTTAGGAGTTCCTTTCAGATACTTAAGAATTCTCTTAACAGCTGTTAAATGAGATTCTCTAGGATCTGATTGGAATCTGGCACAAAGACAGACGCTAAAGAGAATATCAGGACGAGTAGCAGTCAGATAGAGAAGAGAGCCTATCATACCTCGATAGAGCTTCTGACAAACCTTGTTGCTTACCTCTTCCTTTTCCAGAATGCAAGTTGGGTGCATAGGAGTTTTTGCAGAGTTGCATTCAGTCATGTCAAACTTCTTCAGAATGTCTTTAATGTATTTACTTTGATGGACGTACGTGACTTCTGGAGTTTGATTAATTTGAATTCCCAGAAAGAACTTTAGTTCTTGCATTAGACTCATTTCAAATTCTGCCTGCATTAACTTAGAAAATTCTTGGCAAACAGAGATATTAGCAGAACCAAAAATAATATCATCAACATAAATTTGGCATATCATGAGATCATTATTAAGGTTTTTACAGAAGAGTGTAGAATCAACTTTCCCTCTGATAAAATTTTGTTCCAGAAGAAAATTGCTTAAGCGTTCATACCAAGCTCTGGGAGCTTGTTTAAGTCCATATAAGGATTTCTTAAGTTTAAAAACATGTTCTGGAAAATTTGAGTTTTCAAAGCCTGGAGGTTGATTGACATACACTTCTTCTGAAATATAACCATTAAGAAATGCACTCTTGACATCCATTTGGTATAATTTGATAGAATGATTAATAGCAAAAGATACAAGAAGACGAATAGATTCTAACCTCGCGACTGGAGAAAAAGTTTCATTATAATCAATACCTTCTTGTTGACTATAACCTTGAGCAACCAGTCGAGCTTTATTTCTGACAACTTCTCCTTTCTCGTTCAGCTTGTTTCTGAAAACCCATCTGGTTCCAATGACATGAGTGCCTCTGGGTTTAGGAACGAGATCCCAGACATCATTCTTGGAGAATTGATCTAACTCTTCTTGCATAGCTGCCACCCAATCGTTATCTTGAAGAGCTTCATCACAGGACGTAGGCTCAATCAGAGACACTAGTCCCAGAGGAATATCTTCAGAAGTTCTGAAGGTAGATCTGGTTCTAACAGGTTCATCTTTGTTTCCCAAAATCAAATCTTCAGATACGTTAATACGACTTTTAACTTTCCTTGGAATTTCTGGAGATTTAATTTCTTCAGAGTCTTGAGTGACAGTTGCTTCTGGAGTTTTCTCAGATTCTACAAGAGTGATTTCCAAATCTGCAAACTTTTCAACTAGCTTTGACTTTTCAGGGTCAAGCTTATCATCAAATCTGACATGAATTGATTCCTCCACAATTTTGGTTTCTGTGTTGTATACTCTATAGCCTTTAGAGCGTTCTGAGTATCCTAACATAATACCTTTCTGTGCTTTGGAATCAAACTTGTTCAGATGTTCTTTAGTATTTAATATAAAACAAGAGCATCCAAAAGGATGAAAATATGAGATGTTGGGTTTTCTTCCTTTACACAGTTCATAGGGAGTCTTTTCTAGAATAGGTCTTATAGAGATTCTATTCTGAATATAACACGCTGTATTTACAGCTTCTGCCCAAAAGTGCTTTGCTACATTAGTTTCATTGATCATGGTTCTGGCCATTTCTTGGAGTGTCCTATTCTTCCTCTCTACAACTCCATTTTGTTGTGGAGTTCTAGGGCAGGAGAAATCATGGGATATTCCATTAGAGTCAAATAATTCTTCAAAATCTTTGTTTTCAAATTCTCCACCATGATCACTTCTGACTCTAACAATTTTGGAGTCAAATTCTTTTTGCACTTTGGAACAGAAACTGGTGAATACAGAGTGAGACTCACTCTTGTGCTTTAGGAATTTTACCCATGTCCAGCGACTGTAATCATCAACAATGACTAGTCCATACTTCTTTCCATTAACTGATGCTGTTTTCACAGGACCAAATAAGTCAATGTGAAGAAGTTCCAGAGGCTTAGAGGTAGAAACAACATTTTTCTTTTTAAAAGATGTTTTTGAAAACTTTCCTTTCTGACAAGCTTCACACAGAGCATCTGAAGAAAACTTCAGTTTAGGTAAGCCTCTGACTAACTCAAGTTTAGTTAGCTGAGAAAGTTTTCTCATGCTAATGTGGCCTAAGCGTCTATGCCATACCCATTGCTCTTCGTGAACTGACATTAAACATTTAACATTTTGATCTTTTAAATCAGAAAGATTTATTTTATAAATGTTGTTTTTCCTCTTGCCTGTGAAAAGGACAGAGCCATCGTTCTGATTAATGGCTTTACATGTTTTTTGATTAAAGATTACATCATAACCGTTATCACTTAATTGACTTATGGATAACAAGTTATGCATTAATCCTTCTACATAAAGAACATCAGATATAGAGGGAAGAGTACCATTACCAATAGTTCCGGAGCCTTTGATCCTTCCTTTCTGATCTCCTCTGAAGCCTACAAATCCAGCGTCTTTAAGTTCCAGGCTTTGGAACATAGACTTTCTTCCCGTCATATGTCGCGAGCATCCAGAGTCCAGGTACCATGACTGGTGTCTGAACTTTGCTGCATAGGATATCTGCAACATAGATAATCTTATCTTTCGGTACCCAGAATCTCTTGGGTCCTTTCAGATTAGTTTTCCCAGAGTTTCTTACAACTTTGGGTCTTCTAGCATTTTTAAATTTGTGTTCTTGTGTGTGTGTGTAGTGATATGAAAAAGGCGATTTAATTTGGTTACTGGTAGAGGTTTCATCTTCCTTAGGATCATACCCAATTCCCCTTTTATTATTCTGACTTACTCCATAAATCATGGATGCCATAATACTCCTATCTATTCCATTCTTCAGAATTTTTGAAAGGCTTCTTCATATTTATAAATAATTTCATTTGAAGTTTGTGGTGCTTGAGACAACGCTTCTTCTAATTC
Organism: Lathyrus oleraceus; assembly: GCF_024323335.1. Lineage (NCBI taxonomy): Eukaryota > Viridiplantae > Streptophyta > Magnoliopsida > Fabales > Fabaceae > Lathyrus > Lathyrus oleraceus. The sequence goes on from NC_066584.1 coordinate 365,318,060, forward strand.
TAAGCTTTTGTTTTAGCTCCATCTCTTTCTAACGTTAAAGATCTGATTGTATCTTCTCGTGCTAGAATTGTTGTCTCAAGTTTACTACATTCTTCAGATTTTGCTTTAAGAAGGCCTTTAATGTTTTTAACTTTTTGTTTTAATTTCTGATAAGAAGTAAGAGTTTCTGACAAACATGATTCTAAGTCAGATCTAGAAAGTTCAGAAAATACCTCTTCAGATTCTTCGTCTGAGCAGCTGGATGTGGTAGCCATAAGTGCTACGTTAGCCTGTTCATCAGAGTCAGATTCTGATGATCCAGATTCACTGTCATCCCAGGTAGCCATCAGTCCTTTCTTTGTTCTGAAGGTGTTTTTCTTGAAGCTTTCTTTTCTAGGGTTGTCTTTCTTCAGCTTGGGGCATTCATTTCTGTAATGACCTGTTTCTTTACATTCATAACAGGTAATATCTTTGTTAGCTTTACCTTTTGAAGTTGACTCTGATCGATCCCCTCTGGGTCTTGATCTTCTGAAGTTGTTATTGTTCCTCTTTTTCCAGAGTTGCTTAACTCTTCTGGTTAGTAGGGACAGTTCTTCTTCATCATCAGAGTCTTCAGGTTCAGAGTCGTCAGTATCTGCAGTTTCTGCCTGGAGAGCTTTGGTTCTGTCTGACTTCCGTCTTTCAGGTCTGGACTTTAGCGCCACGGACTTGTTTCTTTTCTGAGGTTCATCCTCCTCTAGTTCTATCTCATGACTTCTGAGAGAACTAACAAGTTCTTCAAGACTGATATTGTTCAGATCCTTTGACAGCTTCAGAGCAGTAACCATAGGTCTCCATTTCTTTGGCAGACTTCTGACAATCTTTTTAACATGATCTGCAGTCGTGTATCCTTTGTCTAGCACTTTAAGACCTGCAATAAGAGTTTGGAATCTGGAAAACATAGCTTCTATAGCTTCGTCATCTTCCATTTTGAAGGCTTCATACTTCTGGATAAGAGCTAGAGCCTTCGTCTCTTTGACTTGGGAGTTTCCTTCATGAGTCATCTTCAGAGAGTCAAGAATATCTTTGGCTGTCTCTCTGTTGGTGATCTTTTCATATTCGTTGTATGATATAGCATTTAGAAGTATTGTTCTGGCCTTGTGGTGATTTTTGAAGACACGTTTCTGATCTTCTGACATCTTACTTCTGGGAACTTCAGCTCCATTTAAGATTGGAGGTTTGTATCCATCTGTGACAATGTCCCAGAGGTCAGCATCATAGCCCAGAAAGAAACTTTCGATTCTATCTTTCCAGTAATCAAATTTTTCTCCATCAAAAACAGGAGGCTTGGCATTGTAAGAATCTTTCTCATTTGAGTGGACCATTGTTTTTCTCGTACTGGATCTCTCTACAGGGTTAAGTGTTTGATTAGAAAATCAATAACAGAGCCGGAGCTCTGATACCAATTGAAGGTGAGAAAAACAAGAAAGGGGGGGGGGTTTGAATTGTTTGAAAAATAAGCGCTTTTCAAAATGAAAATCACACAATGATTTTATACTGGTTTGCTTATAACACAAAGCTACTCCAGTCCACCCGGCCAAGGTGATTTCGCCTTCAACAAGGACTTAATCCACTAATCTTGAAAGATTACAAACAACACCTAAGAGAGAAGAAAATCTCTTAGTCTTCTCAAGTCTACAGACTACACAGAGTCACTTGAGGAAATCAAACAAATAAAAGATACAAGATATGTAATCTAAAGTGCTTCTAAGAAAGCAAGTATTACAAACTTAAGAACAGATTTTTCACTTAATAAGCAAAAGCTTAGTGAAATTCTTTGAGAGCAAAGATGATTTTCTTGAGCGTGAAATAATTCAGTATAGTTTTGGCTAGTTGATTTCTTGTTACTGAATGTTGATTGCAGCTCTATTTATATATGAGTTGAAGTAGTGGTTGAACTGGTGGATATTAAAAGAGTTTACTCCATTTCATAAATAGCTTCTGCAGTTTAACTTTTCATCTTTGAAGTGACTACTTACCACAAGTAGTATCTTCTCTCTTGGAAGTGGAGATTAACGTCTCTTTCTCTGTTTAGGAAATCTATTTGAAAATCTTTACTTGACTTGAACGTTACTTCTTCATGATTAGCAAATCCATAATCAGAGTATTTGTGTTTCTGGAGAATCTTGGAATCTTGCTTCTGATGTTGATCTCTTGAGAGTTCAGATGGCGCTGATAACTTTCAGAATATACAGATAACGTTTCTCCAGAATCAGAGCTTCTAGACTTTACTTCATGTTCAGATGCTTCTGATACTTTGCAGTTTTGTCCAGAGTCAGAGCTTCTAGACTTTCTTGAACGTGCTTCCACTTCAGATGCTCCTAATACTCTAGAATTTGTATCTGATCTTGTTGTGCATCTGATGACATCATCAGATTCATTTCTTCTTTCTTTAGAACCCTGCACACTTAGAAACTTTTCGTTAGGGTGCCATTTTTGGTTTCATCCTTTGTTATCATCAAAATCAAGGAATCTGTTGTAGAACAATTTTGTTCTTACAGAGAATGCCTTTTATTATTCGATACAAGTACCAAAATGTATTGGCCTCTAGGGCTTACACCAACAATCTCCATATTTTGTGGATTAACCGAGGATTGTACCGATGATTCAATTTCTTTGTGACACCTTTGTATCCTTTGTGATCATCCCTGTCAACATAATCATCATATATACATATACATACACATTCATATAATTTCATGGTTTGCATGATTCATTCGAGATTATTACTCTTTGCTATGGCGATACTCTATCCCCATACAAATTTGGTGTCTGTCCTCCTTCAATGGTAGAGTGTCAGCCCCTTAAGCAGAAAGACTTTAACCTTTCTCCTCTTCCTCACTGAGTTGTTTCCTCGTGGATGATTATTACTTCAGTTTCCTCCTGTAAGATCCCAATTTTTGTCCCTAAGATCCCTCATGGCATTATATCATACCATATCATTGCCTCAAGGATCATTGTGCACCTTGCCTCCTTCCTTGTGGGTGGGTTATCTTTTGAGAGTGGTTCTTGATCACCAAGCATGTTTAGCATTTGTATATCATTGCTTTTCATTTGTTTGCTAACCAAAAGTACAAAAATATTGTCATCTAACCTTGTTACTTGCAGATGAAGCAACATTAGGTCAAACCAGTCAAAGGCATTCATTGAGCTATAGATGGTGGCCATTCTGAAGAATTTGGGCACCATGATCATTCATCAAGAGTTCATATGAACCATGGTATCATTTTGGATCAAGATCTCAAGTGGTAGAGGCTTGGATTTCATCTGATCACAGCCAAGTCAGCTGAAACCCTAGAAAAGTCAACACAAGTCAACTGTGCATTTAATCATGGATTTAAAGGTGGGAGATGGTTAGAGAGACCTCATTCATGTCCATACAAGTCTCATATAACATTTCAAACATCAACCTTGAAGGATTTGAGGTCAGATGAAAAGTTTCCAAAAATAGTAAGTGACCTGTAATTTCAAACTGCCAAAAATGGAAAGGTCTTTTCCTCAAGTTTACATCATCAAGCAAGCTTCAAATCAAATTTTGTCCAACATAAAAGTTGAAGATCTTGCTCTCACCTTTCCAAAAAGTCCAAGAACATCCATTTCTCATGTGTGGTTAAGAAGTTATGGATCAATCATTGTCAAGAAATTTTGAACTTCAAGCTAGCATAACTTTTGAACCAAAAGGCCATTTGGAGTGGTTCTTTTTGGAGCATTTCTCTCTTGATCTCTACTATCATAATCATGCATCACATTTCACCAATTCTCATCACAAAAATATTGCATTTTTCACTTGAATTAATTTGAATTTTTGGAGGGAGAATATCCATTTGAAAAATGTGCATTATTTTCACTTCAAACCAATTACACTTGCCTCTAAACAGGTTTTGAACTCATTTCCAATCACAAATTTGCACTGTTCCATTGCCTTGCATGAGCATAAGGGTGATTTTGGCAATTTGCATAAACCATTCCATTTCACTAATCCTTGGGTTTTTGGTTAAACATGATTAACAAGTTTGATTAGCAGGGGGTATATATTCATAATCCTAACAGAAATGCTAACAACAACTTCACAATTTCAGATCCAAACTTTTGCTCTCAAATTTCTCTCAACTTTTCCATCGAGTTTCTTCATATCTTTTGCATGCTTCTTGTTCTGTTCATCATTTCTAAGCATAATTGAAGTTTATTGAAGCAAGATTGTGAAGAATTCTTGAAGAATCGTGGACTGTGAAGCTTGTGCATATCGATGGTAGTTGAAGATTCCAGTCGTATCAAGCATTGTTGAGCTAAAATCCTTCATCCATTCATTCATTCCAGTGTTGTAGAACTTCTGTTTCAACCTTTCCAAGCCTGAGAAGCATGATTTCATTTCTGTTGCATCATTGAGGTACATTAGTTGCTTGAGTTCATTTTGAACTTGCTTGGTTGCTTAACCAATTAGGTATAACATCTCTTCTTCATGTAGTCTGGAAGACCTGGTCTGTTACTTGGCCAGGCACCTGTCTGAAGTCATCCTTAAGAGGCAATGTCTTTATGTGTTTATCTTTGTCCCCAAGCAGGAAAAGTCCTTTTGATAAGGCAATTGGTAGATAAAAGAGATGTGTAGTCCATCTCCTACTATTCTGTGTGTCATCCCTTTGCTCACATTACATGTTGTAGCATTGTGGATCTTACCCCAAGATCTATAGAGTCATTAACTTGTGGAGAGAGTTCCAGCTTTCTGAACTCCCACACCTTCTATCATTTGAAGCTCTCCCTGACCAGGGATAAGAGCCATGAGGCACACCTCTCATATCCTTTCATCTGCTTCACCTTAACTCTCAATGTTAAGGTTAAGAGCACCACTTACCCCATTCCAGTTGACTTTTAAGTCTAACCTTTGCTTGAGCCTAATTGCTTGGATATAGTGTGTGCTAACTGAATCATTGATTGCTTTCTGGTTCATCTGTACATTTGTGTGTTTGCCTTTGTGCATTTATCATCATTAATTATTCATTATTGCATGATCATCATTTCATATCTCTGTGACATTTTTGTTTGTCCATTGAGGAATCAACAGTAAGTCCACTCATTGGCCATTGTTCCTATGATTTGGAAGGGATTGAGTGTAAGACCATTTCATTGGCCACTTATGTCTTCTTTGCTTAGTGCTTCTGTTTGATTGTTGTATGTGAGGATGCAATTGTAAGTCTATGTTTTTGGCATTTGTATTCCTATGATCATCCTGTGGAGATTGGTATAAGTCCAAATAGATTGGCATCTGATATCCATGTTTTGTTTTACTTTGTGAGATTGGAATAAGTCCATTTATTGGCATCCGGTATCATTGTTTTGTTTTAGGAGATTGGTGTAAATCCATTGATTGGTATCCGGTATCCGCTTTTGTGTGTGAGATTAGAATAAGTCCATTTATTGGCATCCGGTATCATTGTTTTGTTTTAGGAGATTGGTGTAAATCCATTTATTGGTATCCGGTATCCGCCTTTGTTTGTGAGATTGGTGTAAGTCCATTGATTGGCATCCGGTATCACCTTGCTTTTATTTGCTTACTTGCATTGTTGCCTCATTCCAAAGGACACACTTGAATCATCTTCCATATGATTTCAAGAGGTGAACTTCTAGGAAGTTTTACACTCCTTCATCCACATCCTTGTTGTTTCAAAACCCCTTTTCACTTGTTGATTTTTAAAACTTGTAAATACATAGTGTGCAAACATTTTCATCTCTTTTCAAATTAGAAACCTGGACCTTAAGTCCTTGACTTTTCAAACTCCATTTCATAACACTTCTTTGAATTGAATATTAATCATACTCTGACCATCCTTTTGTGAATACTCATAATCAATTAACTTCACCCATTCAATTGTTTTGTGGCTTTGTCCATTGTTGATATGTTTTCATACATTAGCCATAGGTTTCAATTCTCATAGTGGTTGATGTAAATCTCACCACATCCTTAGTGAGTTGATTGTAAGTCTTCCATACTTATTATAGGGTTAACCCCTCACCAGTATGTTGAAGCTATCCTCGCATGGTGGATTGTTGGTCTTGGTTGAGTTTTCTCCCGTTGAGAATGAAAAGCCTTAGTGCTCTTGTTTTAAAATGAACCCACTGATATTTTGGAAATCTTTTAGCCGAACTACGGCGTTTTGATCCTTTACCTTTTTATGGAAAGGTACGTAGGCAACGGGTTCATCCGTTCAAACACAAAAATAATAACTTGTACATTCTTTTCTCATCTTCCCCAATCATTTTTGCACAATATGTCATAAACAAATAAACTTTTTTATACAACAAGTGTGAAAAGGGCTCCTTAGGAGTACCTAGGACGTTTTGGGTGCCTAACACCTTCCCATTGCGTAATTTACCCCTTACCCAGATTCTCTGATCTTTTCATTAGTTTTCTATGTGTAAAACTTCTTAGGCTTTTGTTCGCTTTTTAGCCAATCCTTTGGATAAATAAAAGTGCGGTGGCGACTCGATTTCTTTGTATGCTTTGCTTATGGTTTAATCAATAAATCATATAGCGACGAATACACCGCTACAGAAAAGTGGCGACTCTGCTGGGGAAATAAAGGTCCTTGGTGGTATTGCCTACTTTTCACCCTTGTTGTATGATATTTGTTATTTGTTATTTAACATATTTTTGTACAATTTGGGATAACTGTATTGATTGTAATGTTTGAATTGCTTGATATACAATTGTTGTTTGCTTTGGTGATCTCTGTGAGATGAGTTCTATACCCGAACTCGAGTGCACTCTAGGATAGGAGAATGGCGTAGTCTTGTTGACTGGTGTGGAGTATTCCTTAGCCAGTTGACTTGCGAGTCCATTCACTTGGTGGAGGTCATGTTGGATTAATAATGTCACACAAGTTATTTGTGGTTAGGCATTATTCTTTCAATCATGTGCCTTAGAAGCCAAGGTCCGTAGTTTACCAAGCCCATCTTGGCCTATTTTTAGGACGTAGTGCGGAGGTCGTTCAGATGTCAGTTCTGATGCGATTGTTATGCGATACTACACTCATAAGAGTCTCTCTTGAGAATATTCTTGGAATACGAGTATTCGTTCCTTCGATAATATCCGAAAGATGGAACGATGATTATGGGAACCTCTTGTAGAACATGCTCGGCAGGTTTAAACCCTAGTACACTCCCTTTGGGTGGTTCTTAACCGAGACTCCATGCTCGTGACTCTCAGCAAACCCGTGATTCGTGGTTGAGTCGTTCAAATATCCTTAATATCAATGGAACTTGGGCGTTGATAAGGTGTAAACCATAATCCGCCAAAATGGATGGTTGATATTAAGGATGATTGAGCTGGTTCATGTACCGTTAATATCAATGGAACTTGGGTGTTGATAAGGTGAAAACCGTAATCCACCAAAATGGATGATTGATATTAGGGATACAATGAGCTTTCCCATGACCTTTGTCTGGTGTGACTTGCTTGATCCTTGAGTGTGATTGTTGCATTCATGCATTCATGCATTCATCTACATTCATGTCATCAGAAAAATCAGAAAATTTTCAAGGAACTTAAAGGGTTTATTTGCAAAATTTTCAGACATGGAAAGACCAAAAAGGCATACAAAGAAGTACAGCTTTAGACAGCCTGATGTGAAAAAGTTAAGGAATCTGACATCCTATGTACTAGATCCCTTGGGTTTCAAAGCTCGTTATGGGAAGCTTCTGCCTCTGTTGACTACTCAGGTTGATGAGGGTTTGATGAGTACCTTGGCTCAGTTTTATGATCCTCTGTATCACTGCTTCTCATTTCCAGACTTCCAGTTGCTGCCTACTTTGGAGGAGTATTCTCATCTTATTGGGATCCCGATTCTGGATCAGGTGCCGTTCAGTGGCTTAGAGAGTGTTCCGACTGCTCGAGATATTGCAGACTTGTTGCATATAGATGAAGCATTGATTAAAGCTAATCTGACTACCAAAGGTGGAATTCATGGTCTTCCTTCCGAGTTCCTCATCGCTCAAGCTACCGTTTATGGGAAGGCCAGGAGTGAGGATGCCTTTGAGGCTTTATTTGTGTTGCTCATCTATGGATTGGTTTTGTTCCCCAACATCGACAAATTTGTGGATGTGAACGCCATTAGGATCTTCTCAGTTCTTAATCCCGTTCCGACTCTGTTGGGTGATGCCTATGTCTCTTTGCATCTGAGGAATGCAAAGCGTGGAGGAGTTATTGTGTGTTGTCTGCCTCTGCTGTACAAGTGGTTTATTTCGCACTTGCCGCAGACAGTTGCTTTCAAGGAGAACAAGGGATGTCTACGGTGGTCTCAGAGACTTATGTCTCTCACTAATGATGATATCTCTTGGTATGATCGCGTGTATGATATTGTGCAGATTATTGATTATTGTGGTGAATTCCCTAATGTGCCTCTTCTTGGTACATGTGGTGGGATCAGCTACAATCTTATCTTAGCACGTCGTCAGCTTGGGTTCCCCCTAAAGGATAAACCTCATAACATTCTGTTAGAAGGTGTGTTCTTTCAGGAGGGTAAAGATCCCCAAGGCCTGAAAGCCAGATTTGTCCGCGCTTGGCGCAAGATCTGCAAGAAGACCAGAAACGAGTTGGGTCCGAAGAACTGCATTGCTTTGAAGCCATATACCTCTTAGGTCAGACAGAGAGCTTCTGAATATTTGATGCCGTATGATCATCCGAGACCTACACCTTTGGATGTGGCTGGGCCTTCAACCCTCCCCACCCAAGATGTAGAGGAGTTGAGAGAAGAAGACCTTTCACGTGCTTGGATCCGTGAAAGAGAAGAATTGCTTCATCAGCTTAAGGAGAAGGACGCTCTGATTGAGTTTCTCGAGCATCAGGTGATCGACGATCCGAATGATACTTGGACTTCTCTGCTTCCTCAGTCTTCCAAGTTCTGGAAGAGGAAGTATGATCAGCTTGCTAAAGAGAAAGCGGATATGGAAGCAGCCTATGAGAGAGAGATCAAGAAGCTGTGTGCATCTCGTTTTCCAGCATCCCGAGCTTCTAGGGATCCATAGGATGTTTATTTTCCTTTTCTCTTTGTAATGATAAAAAATGTTGTACTTCTTTGTCTCAAAAATATATTTGATGAGATATTTTCCATATGTTATTAAATGCTTAAATATTCAAAAAATTGCAAATAAATGCCCCAAAAGGTTCCTTGAAAATAAAACAAAGCATATGCACAAACATTGCATGCATCATTTTTGCATAAGCAGGTGTCGTTCTTGGTCTTCTTGTTTGTGGCCTAACTCTGTGCTCTTCATTTATTTTGAAGACAAGCTGACTCACCGGTACTATACAAGAGCCAATTCTGCCAGAGTAATGGATCAACTTGAGCAAGAGAACCGCGAATTGAAGGAAGAGGTCGCCAGACTTGGCGCTTTGATGGAGCAACTCCTTGCTGCTCAGAACCAACCTTCTCAACCGCCTGCAACTCCTCCCCAGAGGATGGTGATATCTGAAATTGTAGCTCCGACTGTGCCAGCTGCTAGTGCTCATTTCGCGCCTCATGCCATGCCAGCCGGGTTTCCGTGGGGAATGCCTCCGGGTTTCATGCCAGATATTCCAGCACCAACCTTTGCTTCTATGCCGGCATCTAGCCCGGTCCTTGCTGCTGCTCCTCCTGTCGTGCATACCATGCCTCGGGTAGACGACACCATATATCATTCTGAGTCGTCTGAGGGCCCAGATGTTAATGAGAAGATGGAGGCTATGAATGATCAGTTCCTTAAGCTGCGAAAGGAATTGAAGACTCTCAGAGGGAAGGATCTGTTTGGCAAGTCTGCTGTTGAACTTTGCCTTGTTCCCGGTGTTAAAATTCCGATCAAATTCAAAGTGCCTGACTTTGAAAAATATAAGGGGAACACCTGCCCTCTTGCTCATCTGGTCATGTACGCCAGAAAAATGTCTACACAAACAGATAATGATCAGCTTCTGATCCATTATTTCCAGGATAGTTTGTCCGGTGCGGCTCTTCGCTGGTATATGAGCCTTGATAGTGCAAACATTCGATCCTTCAATGATCTTGGCGAAGCCTTCGTCAAGCAATACAAGTACAATGTTGATACGGCGCCTGACCGTGATCAACTCAGGGCCATGTCCCAGAAGGATAAGGAGACATTTAAGGAGTACGCCCAGAGGTGGCGAGAGTTGGCTGCTCAGATTACTCCTCCGCTGGAAGAGAAAGAGATGACTAAGATCTTTTTGAAGACTCTTAGCTCATTCTATTATGAGCGGATGGTTGCGAGTGCTCCCTCTGATTTCACCGAGATGGTGAACATGGGGATGCGCCTGGAGGAAGGAGTCCGTGAAGGACGTTTGGCTAAAGATGAGAGCTCTTCTAAACGGTATGGGGCGTTTAAGAAGAAGGATGGGGAGGCACATGCTGTGCAATCCCATACTAAATCCAGAAGACCCTCTGTTTAGAGGAAGCCGGCACGCCGTGCAAGTAATCAGCACCAGGTGGCTCATATAGCACCTGTTTTCAGAGATAGTGCTCAGTATCAGCAGCCTCAGCAGCATCAGCATCAACAGCAACCTCAGTATCAGCAACAGCACTGTCCATAGCAACAGGCTTACCAGCCTCGTGGAAGCACTAGTAACCAAGCTAATCTGAATTATGATAGGAAGAAGATCAGCTTCGATCCGATTCCTATGTCATACGCTGAATTGTATCCTTCCTTGTTGGAAAGGAAATTGGTTACTCCCAGGGATCCTCCTGCTGTGCCTGCAAATCCTCAGTGGTGGTATAAGTCGGATCAACACTGTGTTTACCACTCCGGTGCTCCGGGTCACAATATCGAAAATTGTTATCCATTGAAGACTAAGGTGCAAGACCTTATGAGATGCGGTATTCTGAGCTTTGAAGACTCAGGCCCCAATGTTACAAAGAACCCATTGCCCGAGCATGGGAAATCTGTGAATATGGTCCAGGGGTGTCCTGGAAAATATAAAGTCAAATATGTGAGTCATATTCGACAGTCATTGGTCGAGTTACATCGCTTGCCGTGTCAGTACAACCATATGGAGCATGACCATGACCGATGCCGCATCTGTTCTGTTAATCGTTTGGGTTGTCGCCAAGTGCGAAGGGAGCTTCAAGAGTTATTAGATGAAGGAACCATAGAGATTCTTCAGAATCAAAACGTTGATGAAGATGAACCAGAAGTGAATGTTATCTCCCCTGTGTTCAAATTGCCTGAGCCTGTTGTCATTCGTTATGATGGCAGCAAGCCGAAGGTCTCTCCTTCTCTGACAATTAAGCCGGCAGGTCCTGTGCCTTATTCATCTGATCGAGCTGTTCCTTTCAGATATAACCCCGTTGCTGTTGAAGATGGGAGAGAAGTGTCGTTGCCTTCAACTTCTGTCACCAATATTGCTGATGTAAGTGGGTTGATCCGGAGTGGTCAAGTATTTTCTGCGCCTAAGCCTCAGGCTAGGGTTGTTGCTTTTGATACTGTTGAGCGTCCGGTTGGGTCGGCGGTTAATGTTCAGAATCCGGCACCTGTTGCCAAACCCTCCCCTGTACAAAAGACTCCTGATTCTTTTGTTGGCCCGAGTGGCACTGTGAATGAAGAATGTGATGAGATGCTGAGGCTCATCAAGAAGAGTGAGTACAATGTTGTAGACCAACTTCTACAAACGCCATCCAAAATCTCCGTATTATCTCTGCTGCTGAATTCAGAACCCCATAGGGAGGCTTTGCAGAAGGTGTTGGATCTGGCTTATGTCGATCATGATGTCACTGTAGAACAGTTTGATGGTATAGTTGCAAACATCACTGCTTGCAACACTTTGAGTTTCTGTGACGCTGATCTCCCTGAGGAGGGAAGAGACCACAACATGGCTTTACACATCTCTATGAATTGCAAGTCTGATGCCATGTCCAACGTGCTGGTGGACACTAGATCATCTCTTAATGTATTGCCAAAGACTACACTCTCCAGATTGTCATATCAGGGGCCTCCCATGAGGCAGAGTGGTATTGTTGTGAAAGCTTTTGATGGGTCGCGTAAGACTGTGATTGGGGAAGTTGATCTCCCAATCAAGATTGGACCAAGTGATTTCCAGGTTACCTTCCAGGTTATGGATATCCACCCATCATATAGTTGTCTCCTTGGTAGACCATGGATTCACGAGGCTGGCGCCGTGACATCCACCCTACACCAGAAGCTGAAATTTATTAAGAACAAGAAACTGGTTGTGGTAGGGGGAGAAAAGGCTCTCCTGGTTAGCCACTTGTCTTCTTTCTCGTATATTGATGTTGAGGATGAAGTTGGAACTCCATTCCAAGCTTTATCTATTGATGAACCAATTGAGAAGAAGTCTCCTTCATTTGCTTCCTACCGTGATGCGAAGCTGGCCATTGAATGTGGTGCAGTTGCTGGTTTGGGGAAGATGATTGAGCTTGAAGACAATAGATCCCGGGCTGGCATTGGCTATTCCTCTGGGGCATTCAACGAGCTAGGTTTGTTCAAGAGTGCAGGATTCATCCATGCTGATCAACCTGAAGAGGCTGCTGCTATCTTGGAAGAGGATGCAGAGGATCTGAGCAACTTCATCATACCTGGTGGTGTCTGCCATAATTGGGTCGCTGTAGATGTTCCTACAGTCATCCATAGATCAGAGTAATTGTTCACTTTGTTCAAAACCCTTCTCCCATGCCAAAAGGAGAAGTGATGACATTGTTGGCAGCATATATACAATGATGTTTTCATTCAATTAATGCATTGTTAAACATTTGTTTTCTATTTGTTTTCACTTTTTGCTTTTTGCATGAAATCAGTGATCACAAAAAACCCATAAAAACAAGAATAAAAGCAACATTTTCATCTGCATAATGATTTGCTTGTTTAAATCCTAAAGTTTTTCATTAACCAAAATCATTATGCAGGTTGGTCCTAAAACCCATTGAACATAATGATCCAACGCCATCTCCCAATTTTGAATTCCCTGTATTCGAGGCAGAGGAAGATGATGTTGAAGGGATTCCTGATGAGATCACCCGTCTCCTTGAGCACGAGAAGAAGATCATTCAGCCGCACCTTGAAGATTTGGAAACGGTCAACTTGGGGTCTGAGGATTGTGTTCGTATGGTGAAGATTGGGACACTTCTTGAAGAGTCTGTCAAGAAGAGGTTGATTGAGTTGCTACAAGAATATTCCGATATCTTTGCTTGGTCGTATGAAGACATGTCGGGTCTGGATACAGACATTGTGCAACATTTCCTGCCTTTGAAGCCTGAGTGTGTGCCTGTGAAGCAGAAGCTCAGAAGAACTCATCCAGATATGGCAGTGAAGATCAAAGAGGAAGTTCAAAAGCAAATTGATGCGGGGTTTCTGGTGACTTCTACATATCCTCAATGGGTGGCCAATATTGTGCCTGTTCCTAAGAAGGACGGAAAAGTCCGTATGTGTGTTGATTACAGAGATTTGAATAAGGCTAGTCCAAAAGATGATTTTCCTCTACCACACATTGACATGTTGGTAGACAATACAGCTAAATTCAAAGTCTTTTCGTTTATGGACGGACTTTCCGGATATAATCAAATCAAGATGGCACCCGAAGATATGGAGAAGACAACATTCATCACACCTTGGGGAACATTCTGTTATCGAGTGATGCCCTTCGAACTGAAGAACGCCGGAGCCACATATCAACGAGCTATGACTACCTTGTTTCATGATATGATGCACAAGGAGATAGAGGTCTATGTTGATGATATGATTGCTAAGTCCCGAACGGAAGTTGAACATGTTGAGCATTTGTTGAAGCTTTTTCAGCGTTTGAGGAAGTTTAGACTTCGCCTGAATCCGAACAAATGTACATTTGGAGTCCGTTCCGGCAAGTTGTTGGGTTTTGTTGTCAGCGAAAGAGGTATTGAGGTTGATCCTGCAAAGGTCAAAGCAATACAAGAGATGCCTGCACCCAAAACTGAGAAGCAAGTCCGAGGTTTTCTTGGCCGCTTGAACTATATTTCCAGATTTATATCCCACAAGACTGCCACATGTGCGCCGATATTCAAGCTCCTCCAGAAAGACCAGTCTCATGATTGGACCGAGGACTGCCAGAAAGCTTTCGACAGTATCAAAGAATATCTGTCTGAACCTCTGATCTTGTCTCCGCCTGTGGAAGGAAGACCTCTGATTATGTATTTGACTGTGCTTGAAGATTCGATGGGTTGTGTACTCGGTCAACAAGATGAATCAGGGAAGAAAGAATCTGCTATCTACTACCTCAGTAAGAAATTTACTGATTGTAAGTCTCGATACTCTATGCTTGAGAAGACGTGTTGTGCTTTGGCTTGGACTGCTAAGCGTTTGCGCCAGTACATGATAAATCATACAACTTGGTTGATATCCAGAATGGATCCAATCAAATATATTTTTGAGAAGCCTGCTTTGACTGGGAGGATTGCCCGTTGGCAGATGCTGTTGTCTGAGTATGATATCGAGTATCAAGCTCAGAAAGCTATCAAATGTAGTATCTTGGTTGACCATTTAGCGCACCAGCCGATTGAAGATCATCAGTCTGTTCAGTACGACTTCCCAGACGAGGAGATTCTGTATTTGAAAATGAAAGATTATGATGAGCCTACACTTGATGAAGGTCCGGAACCTGGTTCCAGATGGACGATGGTGTTTGATGGCGTTGTAAATCAGTACGGAAATGGTATTGGGGCAGTAATCATTACTCCTCATGGCACGCATATTCCGCTTACAGCAAGGCTAACTTTCAAATGCACGAATAATATGGCTGAGTATGAGGCATGTATTATGGGATTGGAAGAATGTATTGATTTGAGAATCAAGCATCTTGATGTGTATGGTGATTCAGCCCTAGTTGTTAATCAGATCAAGGGTGAATGGGAGACGAATCAGCCAGGTCTCATTCCTTACAAAGATTATGCAAGACGGATTTCAACGTTCTTCACAGAAGTTGATTTTCATCATATTCCTCGAGAGGATAATCGGATGGCAGATGCTCTTGCTACGCTTGCTTCCATGATTGTAGTCAAGTATTGGAATGAAGTACCCAACATTGCCGTGATGTGCTTGGATAGACCAGCTCACGTGTTTGCAGTTGAAGAAGTAAATAATGACAAGCCTTGGTATTTTGATATCAAGAATTTCCTCCAGAACCAGGTCTACCCGCCTGGGGCATCTGTGAAAGATAGGAAAACTTTGAGAAGGTTGTCAGGCAGTTTCTACCTCAGTGGTGAAGTGTTGTACAAGAGAAATTTTGACATGGTTTTGCTCAGATGCGTGGATAGACACGAAGCAAACCTGTTGATGACTGAGGTCCATGAGGGTTCATTTGGTACTCATTCCAATGGACATGCCATGGCTAGAAAGATGTTGAGAGCAGGCTACTATTGGCTGACAATGGAGTCTGACTGCTGCAAGTATGTGAAGAAATGCCACAAGTGTCAGATTTATGCAGATAAGATTCATATTCCTCCGACACTTCTGAATGTGATTTCATCACCATGGCCTTTCTCTATGTGGGGAATTGACATGATCGGCATGATTGAACCGAAAGCGTCCAATGGACACAGGTTTATTCTCGTAGCAATTGATTACTTCACCAAGTGGGTTGAGGCCGCGTCGTATGCGAATGTGACCAGGCAGGTGGTTGTGAAGTTTATCAAGAACCAGCTGATTTGCCGTTATGGTGTGCCAGATAAGATCATTACTGATAATGGATCTAATCTGAATAACAAGATGATGGATGAGTTATGCGCTGAATTCAAGATTGCACACCATAATTCCTCTCCCTACAGACCTAAGATGACTGGGGTTGTCGAAGCTGCTAATAAGAATATCAAGAAGATTATCCAGAAGATGACAGTTACGTACAAGGATTGGCATGAGATGCTGCCATTTGCTTTACATGGTTATCGTACTTCTGTCCGTACTTCAACAGGGGCAACCCCTTTCTCTCTTGTTTACGGCATGGAGGATGTTCTCCCAGTAGAGGTGGAGATCCCATCAATGAGAGTCTTGATAGAAGCCAAGTTCACTGATACTGAATGGATTCAAAGTCGTTATGACCAGTTGAATCTGATTGAAGAGAAGCGATTGACTGCCATGTGCCATGGTCAGTTATATCAGCAGAGAATGAAGAAAGCATTCGATAAGAAAGTCAAGCCTCGTGTGTTCCGAGAAGGTGACCTCGTGCTCAAGAAAGTCTTGTCTTTCGTGCCCGATTCCAGGGGCAAGTGGACTCCAAACTATGAGGGTCCATATGTTGTTAAGAGAGCCTTTTCAAGCGGTGCTTTGATGCTTACAACAATGGATGGGGAGGATTTCACTCGTCCTGTGAATTCAGATGCAGTCAAGAAATACTTTGCCTAAAAAAAAGTATATGCAAATGAAAAACAGAATGGCTCGCTAAGTTGAAAACCCGAAAGGGCGGCTTAGGCAAAAATGAGCGTCTCGGTGGAGAACCCACAAGGGTGACCCAGGCAAAAATTAGAGACTTGGAAAAATTGATATTTGCATCCCGCTAGATTGAGTACCTCACCCTTGGGCAATCTAGGCAAAAATTAGGGATTCGGCAAGTAACTGCATCCTGACAAGACTTTCTGTTCCGCAGCCGTCTTTTCGTCAGAGATTCTCGATTCGTCGTCAACTGAAGCTTCGAATACATCGAGATTCAAATTGGTAGAGAAAGGATCATTATGTTCAATGTAGCCCTCTTCCAATATATATCACTGATTTCAAATTTGTACAGATCTATGGAGTCTTGCCATTTGCAGGCTACCATTCCATCAAATCAATTGGAGCTTTTATCCAATTACTTGCACTCTTATTTGTTTCAATTCAACAAATGTTTTGCATGTTTTAATTGATAAAATGTCATTGTTTTAAACAAATAATTTTTTTCAAAATTGTTGTTTCAAACAAAGTGAACGTTCACAATGATGAAAGGATACTTGAGAATTTCTCAGTGCTCTCCCGAGGGTGGCATGATTTCCAACAGGTAAGGCTTTTGTTCATATTCCTGGCATTGGTTGTATCTTCTTTCTCCTGCTTGGTTGTTGGGGTTGTTCCCCAATCAAAGTTGTTGTTGGGGTTGTTCCCCCAAGCAGAGTGTTTGGTGAAGACTTCGTTTTCTTCTCCAGCAGTATTCTCTCCCCGCATGGGTGTTTTTTTTTCCTTTTGGAAGATTCGGTAGTTGGTGGTTGGAAACCCAGGTACTCCGTTTCTCCCCAGTACAGTCGCTAGCAGAGTTGTTGTTTCTCTCCTTAGCATGTTGGCTTTCTTGTTGAAGATTCAGTGGTTGGTGGATTGATATCCCGGTACTTTACCGCTTCCCCAACATTGTCGCAAGCAAGGTTGTTGCTGTCTTTCCTCATCACAGTCGCTAGTGGAATCTGTGATATATCCCCAGGGAAGAGCGCTTGTGGAAGATTTCGTTTGCTCCAGCGGTACCCTCTTCCCCGGCCAAGTCGCCAGCAGATTTGTTGCTAGATCCCCATCAGTACGCTTATCCCTTCAGCAGAGAAGTGATTTATGTTCCTCCTCAGCAGTTGTGGATGTTCCCCTCAGAAGAGTTAGCATTTAGTGGTTGTTCCCAGTTCTCTTCCGTATTCCCAGTGGGTTCTTCAGTGGAATTCCCCAGTGGAGCCGTTAGTAGATTTGTGGTTTGGTGGATTGTATTTGTGCAAAATCCCCATTAGAGTTGGTATC
Organism: Lathyrus oleraceus; assembly: GCF_024323335.1. Classification (NCBI taxonomy): domain Eukaryota; kingdom Viridiplantae; phylum Streptophyta; class Magnoliopsida; order Fabales; family Fabaceae; genus Lathyrus; species Lathyrus oleraceus. Next base: position 365,335,775 of record NC_066584.1, read on the forward strand.
CCGAACAGAGCCAGGTTTGTATCTGTGGTATTCCCTCAGAGTCTCCGCCAGAACTGATATCCTCGACAGAGTTGCTTTTGTGGCAGTTTATGCTTGTTGAAATCTCTGTTCCCCAGTAAGGGTGAGTTGGTGGTCTAGCATCCACAGATTGGGTTGATTTCCTGATTGCTTTTGATCCTCAGTAGAGTGGCTTGTTGCAGAATCTACTTGTGTGATCTGTTTTTCCTTCAGTGGGTGTATTCCCGATGGAATGACTACTTGTGTTCTCCAGGTAGAGTTGCTTGTGCAGAAGATCCCACATGGATGATCTGTCCTCCCTCAGTGGGCTGTTCCCCAGCGGAGTTGTGTGGAGTTGCTTTCATGGCAGGTCTCGCTTTGTGCAGTTCTCAGTTGATACTGAAGATTCCCCTGCATATATTTTGGGGACTCCTCCCTTTACCCAACAGATTTGTCTTCATGGCCGTCATTGCCTGTTGTGACTTTCTGTTCGTCAGTTGGGTTGTTGTTGATCCATTACTCACAGATTTTGTGATTTCTTTGATATCTCTGATCTTTTTGCTTTCCTGCAGATCTTTGCTTTTCAGTATATAGATCTCCAGCAGATTGGCTTTCCAGTTGGTTCTTCCCCTGGAAGTGTAGTACCGGGCGTTTGATTCCTGGACTCTGTTTGTGTTAGATATGTCTGTTTTGTCAGCATTCATCAAATTACGCATATTCATGCATAATCATAAACATTCAGATATTCATGTTGCATTTTTTGCCATATATCTTTCGTTTGTTGTCTCCTGCTATGGATTTTGTAGATCTATGATAGATCTTCCCAAGAAGATGTCGGGTGTTAAAATCTCTCCCTGTAGAGTCAGCCCCATGAGCAGAAAGTGTCTGTTTTTCCTTCTGCAGTTCCCCACTGAGATTATCCTCGTGGATGACGGTTTCTTCCGTTTCCTCCCAACATATATTGGGATGGATTTTCCTATTGAGTTATATCCTCATAGGACGAACTTTGATTCAGTCTGTCTTTTTGGTTTAATCCCGATTTGACCATTTATCAACCGTTTCTTGTGCTTCCCTGTGGAATAAATGAATGATTTGCCCAGTAACCGGCATTAATTCTTTTATCCCCCAGCGGAATCTTTTTGGGCCTCTACCCAATAACCGGTAGTTGTAAGTCCTATGTTCCCTCTTCTTGGTGGAATTTGTGGTTATATACCCTTTTCCCCAGCAAGAGTTGATTTGGCCATCACCCCGTGTTCGGTAGTTGTAAGTCCTATCTCTTTTCCCCTAGCAGAGGTAACCTTTGTGGTTCGTTCTGGTTGATGGCGGATTTTTTTTATGATGTTGTGTTTTCTCCCCAGCGGAGTTTGTGCCTCGTGGTACAGGTGGATAATTGTCGGTTGCTAGCAATTTTATCCCCAGCTGAGTCTTTGGTTCCCTATCCAATAGTCGGTAGGGGTAGACCTTTTGTTTCCTCAGCCAGAGTTTTGGTATTCTACCCCGTATTCGGTAGTTGTAAACCCTAATTTCTCCCCTTTGCAGAGTTAACCTTGTTGTTCATCTTAACCGATGATGGTTACTCTTTGTGGTTATCTTCATTCGTTATTCGATGTTGATGTTCCCTCCTTGCTTGTGGATAATTTCCGTTTGCTAGTAATTGTATTCCCAGCAAGTCTTCTAGATCATTGTCGTATGCTTGCAATGTTGTATCCTTTGAAGTCGCCAGGGGGTCCTTTCACCGTTTGCTAGTGATTTTTTCCTTGGATCATTGATTGTTTATCAATGCATTCCCAGCTAGTTCTTGTGGGTAATTGCCAGATGCTTGCAATTCATCCCCAGCGAGTCTTCTTTCATTTACCCGTTTGCTTGGTAATGATTGTTGCTCCCTTTGATTGGTCATCATTATATACCTAGTTTGGTATCTCGATGCCTTTCTTTTCGGTCGATTTATCCTTTATTAACCCAGTAACCGGTTGTGGATAATCTTCCATGCGAGTATGTTATCCACGTTCTGACGGTAATGGATAATATATCTCATGCACTCTTCAGTCGAAACCTTTTGTGTTTCCCCAGTCGAGTAAGATTCGTTATTTCCCTTTTGCGGAGTCGAATATTTGTTGTTGGATAATTGTCGGATGCTTGCAATTCATACCTTTGAGTTATCTTTCGTATACCCATATGCTTGGTATCGATTGTCTCTCTTTTTGGTTGACCACCTATTATATGCCCTAATCGGTATCTTTGGTGTCTCTTCCTTTTCGAGTATATTATTCACGTTCTGACGGTAATGAATAATATATCTCTTTCGCTCTTTGGTTGGAGTCCTTTGTTGATCTTCCCCAGTAGAGTAAGATTCGTATTCTTTGTAGAATCGAATATCCATCCTTTAACCAGTTTGTGTTTTGGATGATGAGTGTTTTGGCAGTAAAAACCAATTCACGTTTTCGGTACGTCACCTATTATATACCTCGGTATCCCTGGTGTTTCCTTCCATGCGAGTATATTATCTACGTTCTGACGGTAATAGATAATATATCTCATGCGAGTATTCTATCCACGTTCTGACGGTAATGGATATTATATCTCATGCACTCTTTGGGTTTGTGTCCCCTTTTTGAGTAAGATTCGTCTTCCCGTTGTGGATTCGAATGTCCATCCTGTAAGTCGATTTGCTTTTTCAAGCCCTCCTTTCGGATGATGAGTGTTTTGGCATATATACCAATTCACGCTTTGGTCGGTCACCTATTATATACCTCGGTATCCCTGGTGTTCCCTCCTTTCTGCTCCCTATTATGACCTTGGTCCCCTGTGGAGTCAGATTTTCCTGAGTGGATGTACCTTTTTTAGGTCTTTCTCAGATGTTGGTTGATTGATATCTCTCACCCTTATACCGGTCTTAGATATTCATTCTTCCTGAGTTTGTTACCCTTATACCGGTAACATCTCATCTTGTTGCTTTTCCCTAGGAGAGTCTCTTTGTTGGACATTTTCCTGTGGATTTCCTGTTGTGATTTTACCCTTTGCTATATTGGCGTTTTCCCCAATATATGCATTTTCCCCGGCAGGGAGATTCTTTGTGAATCGTTCCTTGGTCCGAGTCCGGATTTTTTTCCGAGGTATCCTTCGTGGATAGTTTGAGTCAGCTTGTGTCTCTCCAATGGATGTTTTGTCCTTTGGATTTTTCTTTTCCCCAGTGAGGTCTCTAGTCCAGTCATGTTTTGCTCACGCAGTTTTGTTCCCCCTAATTCAGAGTCGTGTCCTGCTCACGCATTTCTTTTTCTTTTTTATTATCCCCATAAGAGTCCTGTTAGAGTCTCTGTTCCTGGTGAGTGTATAACTCTGACGGATCGTCTTTTCTTCTGTGTGAACCATATCCCCACAGAGTTTGTGTCTTTTACATGCATACATCTGCATCATGAGGTCTCTTAGGGACCAAAATTTGTCTCATTACTGTTATTTAAGTCCATTCTACCGCGTCGAGATGAAGACTTCTAAACTTCACTTCTCCGGCTAGAATGACCTTAAATAGGGGCATCTGTAAGACCCCAATTTTTGTCCCAAAGATCCCTCATGGCATTATATCATACCATATCATTGCCTCAAGGATCATTGTGCACCTTGCCTCCTTCCTTGTGGGTGGGTTATCTTTTGAGAGTGGTTCTTGATCACCAAGCATGTTTAGCATTTGTATATCATTGCTTTTCATTTGTTTGCTAACCAAAAGTACAAAAATATTGTCATCTAACCTTGTTACTTGCAGATGAAGCAACATTAGGTCAAACCAGTCAAAGGCATTCATTGAGCTATAGATGGTGGCCATTCTGAAGAATTTGGGCACCATGATCATTCATCAAGAGTTCATATGAACCATGGTATCATTTTGGATCAAGATCTCAAGTGGTAGAGGCTTGGATTTCATCTGATCACAGCCAAGTCAGCTGAAACCCTAGAAAAGTCAACACAAGTCAACTGTGCATTTAATCATGGATTAAAAGATGGGAGATGGTTAGAGAGACCTCATTCATGTCCATACAAGTCTCATATAACATTTCAAACATCAACCTTGAAGGATTTGAGGTCAGATGAAAAGTTTCCAAAAATAGTAAGTGACCTGTAATTTCAAACTGCCAAAAATGGAAAGGTCTTCTCCTCAAGTTTACATCATCAAGCAAGTTTCAAATCAAATTTTGTCCAACATAAAAGTTGAAGATCTTGCTCTCACCTTTCCAAAAAGTCCAAGAACATCCATTTCTCATGTGTGGTTAAGAAGTTATGGATCAATCATTGTCAAGAAATTTTGAACTTCAAGCTAGCATAACTTTTGAACCAAAAAGCCATTTGGAGTGGTTCTTTTTGGAGCATTTCTCTCTTGATCTCTACTATCATAATCATGCATCACATTTCACCAATTCTCATCACAAAAATATTGCATTTTTCACTTGAATTAATTTGAATTTTTGGAGGGAGAATATCCATTTGAAAAATGTGCATTATTTTCACTTCAAACCAATTACACTTGCCTCTAAACAGGTTTTAAACTCATTTCCAATCACAAATTCGCACTGTTCCATTGCCTTGCATGAGCATAAGGGTGATTTTGGCAATTTGCATAAACCATTCCATTTCACTAATCCTTGGGTTTTTGGTTAAACATGATTAACAAGTTTGATTAGCAGGGGGTATATATTCATAATCCTAACAGAAATGCTAACAACAACTTCACAATTTCAGATCCAAACTTTTGCTCTCAAATTTCTCTCAACTTTTCCATCGAGTTTCTTCATATCTTTTGCATGCTTCTTGTTCTGTTCATCATTTCTAAGCATAATTGAAGTTTATTGAAGCAAGATTGTGAAGAATTCTTGAAGAATCGTGGACTGTGAAGCTTGTGCATATCGATGGTAGTTGAAGATTCCAGTCGTATCAAGCATTGTTGAGCTAAAATCCTTCATCCATTCATTCATTCCAGTGTTGTAGAACTTCTGTTTCAACCTTTCCAAGCCTGAGAAGCATGATTTCATTTCTGTTGCATCATTGAGGTACATTAGTTGCTTGAGTTCATTTTAAACTTGCTTGGTTGCTTAACCAATTAGGTATAACATCTCTTCTTCATGTAGTCTGGAAGACCTGGTCTGTTACTTGGCCAGGCACCTGTCTGAAGTCATCCTTAAGAGGCAATGTCTTTATGTGTTTATCTTTGTCCCCAAGCAGGAAAAGTCCTTTTGATAAGGCAATTGGTAGATAAAAGAGATGTGTAGTCCATCTCCTACTATTCTGTGTGTCATCCCTTTGCTCACATTACATGTTGTAGCATTGTGGATCTTACCCCAAGATCTATAGAGTCATTAACTTGTGGAGAGAGTTCCAGCTTTCTGAACTCCCACACCTTCTATCATTTGAAGCTCTCCCTGACCAGGGATAAGAGCCATGAGGCACACCCCTCATATCCTTTCATCTGCTTCACCTTAACTCTCAATGTTAAGGTTAAGAGCACCACTTACCCCATTCCAGTTGACTTTTAAGTCTAACCTTTGCTTGAGCCTAATTGCTTGGATATAGTGTGTGCTAACTGAATCATTGATTGCTTTCTGGTTCATCTGTACATTTGTGTGTTTGCCTTTGTGCATTTATCATCATTAATTATTCATTATTGCATGATCATCATTTCATATCTCTGTGACATTTTTGTTTGTCCATTGAGGAATCAACAGTAAGTCCACTCATTGGCCATTGTTCCTATGATTTGGAAGGGATTGAGTGTAAGACCATTTCATTGGCCACTTATGTCTTCTTTGCTTAGTGCTTCTGTTTGATTGTTGTATGTGAGGATGCAATTGTAAGTCCATGTTGTTGGCATTTGTATTCCTATGATCATCCTGTGGAGATTGGTATAAGTCCAAATAGATTGGCATCTGATATCCATGTTTTGTTTTGCTTTGTGACATTGGAATAAGTCCATTTATTGGCATCCGGTATCATTGTTTTGTTTTAGGAGATTGGTGTAAATCCATTGATTGGTATCCGGTATCCGCTTTTGTGTGTGAGATTGGAATAAGTCCATTTATTGGCATCCGGTATCATTGTTTTATTTTAGGAGATTGGTGTAAATCCATTTATTGGTATCCGGTATCCGCCTTTGTTTGTGAGATTGGTGTAAGTCCATTGATTGGCATCCGGTATCACCTTGCTTTTATTTGCTTACTTGCATTGTTGCCTCATTCCAAAGGACACACTTGAATCATCTTCCATATGATTTCAAGAGGTGAACTTCTAGGAAGTTTTACACTCCTTCATCCACATCCTTTTTGTTTCAAAACCCCTTTTCACTTGTTGATTTTTAAAACTTGTAAATACATAGTGTGCAAACATTTTCATCTCTTTTCAAATTAGAAACCTGGACCTTAAGTCCTTGACTTTTCAAACTCCATTTCATAACACTTCTTTGAATTGAATATTAATCATACCTGACCATCCTTTTGTGAATACTCATAACCAATTAACTTCACCCATTCAATTGTTTTGTGGCTTTGTCCATTGTTGATATGTTTTCATACATTAGCCATAGGTTTCAATTCTCATAGTGGTTGATGTAAATCTCACCACATCCTTAGTGAGTTGATTGTAAGTCTTCCATACTTATTATAGGGTTAACCCCTCACCAGTATGTTGAAGCTATCCTCGCATGGTGGATTGTTGGTCTTGGTTGAGTTTTCTCCCGTTGAGAATGAAAAGCCTTAGTGCTCTTGTTTTAAAATGAACCCACTGATATTTTGGAAATCTTTTAGCCGAACTACGGCGTTTTGATCCTTTACCTTTTTATGGAAAGGTACGTAGGCAACGGGTTCATCCGTTCAAACACAAAAATAATAACTTGTACATTCTTTTCTCATCTTCCCCAATCATGTTTGCACAATATGTCATAAACAAATAAACTTGTTATACAACAAGTGTGAAAAGGGCTCCCTAGGAGTACCTAGGACGTTTTGGGTGCCTAACACCTTCCCATTGCGTAATTTACCCCTTACCCAGATTCTCTGATCTTTTCATTAGTTTTCTATGTGTAAAACTTCTTAGGCTTTTGTTCGCTTTTTAGCCAATCCTTTGGATAAATAAAAGTGCGGTGGCGACTCGATTTCTTTGTATGCTTTGCTTATGGTTTAATCAATAAATCATATAGCGACGAATACACCGCTACACCTCCCTAGTTGATTATCTGGATGGAATCGCTCCCCTTGAGTTATGTCCTCATTGAGTTGAGTCTTGATTGACTGTTTCTTTCTAGCTCCTACCTAGATAGATACTTTGAGCCCCCTAAGAGTTTATTGCCCAGTAACTGGTAATATTCTTCTTAGTTTGCAGTTTGCTACTTTTTGCCCAATACCCAGCAAAATTACCCTGACTTTCCCAGTAGTGGAATCCCCAGTGGATCTGTTTCCCCTAGGAAGTATATCCCTGATATGTTCACCCTAACCGGTGACAGATATCTCTCTCCCCTGCTTGAGTCTATCCTTGATATGTTCATCCTAACTGATGACGGATATTCTCTTTTTGGTATTCTACCCAGTAAAAGGGTAGTTGTAATCCCTATTTTTGTTCCCTAGAGAGTTAATCCTTGATATGTTCATCCTAACCGATGACGGGTTTCCTTCTCTTTGCGGTCTTCTACCTAGTAACTGGTAGTTGTAAATCCTGCTTTTTGTTCCCTCCGCAGAGTTGATCCTTGATATGTTCACTTTAACCAGTGGAGGATTCTCTCTCTTGGTATTCTATCCAGTAACTGATAAATGTAATTCCTATTTTATCTCCTCACGGAGTCTATCCTTGATATGTTCATCTAAACCAGTGACTGATTTTCTCTTTGACGGTATTCTATCCAGCATTCAATAGATGTAATTCCTACTTTTTTGTTCAGTTGGTTTACCCTTGATATGTTCATCTTAACCGATGACGGGTATCCTCCTTGACAATCCCAGGCAAGTTTATCCTTGATATGTTCATCCTAACCGATGATGGGTTTTCTTCCCTGTTGAGTTTATCCTTGATATGTTCATCCTAACCGATGACGGGTACTCTCACCCTTGGTCCTCTGCCCAGTAACTGGTAGTTGTTAATCCTATTTTTCTGCAGTTTTCCCCAGCGAGGCTATTTCTTACCCAGTAACCGATGATGAATATTCCCTTCTGTTAGTTCCCAGCGAGTCATCCTTGATATGTTCATCCTAATCGGTGACGGGTGTTCTCTCTATCAGATCTTTATTATCTCCTTACCCAGTAACAGGTAGTAGATAATAGATTTCTGCTCCTCCTGTGTTGGAGTTTATTTCTCCCCAGTTGAGTTGAGTGCGCATTTCCTTAGTGAAATCGCTTTTTCCTGCATGATTCAAGTATTTCAGTTTTATCCTGACTTACTCGTATCCCCTGCAGATGTTGTTGTTCCCCGACTGAGTCTTTCCATTTTATATGGATGCCCTCGAGTCCTCCGACAGTTTTAAGTCGTAGCCTGGCCTACGCGTAACCTCTTTTATCCCCCCAGAGTCTCGGTCTCCCCAGTGAGTTTTCCTTACTGAATGCATTTTACTCCTGCGAACTTTCGGTCTCTCTAACTTCTTTTTCCTTTGTGGCAATATTTCCCCATAAAGAATTTACTTTTACATTCATATCATATGCATCATGAGGTCTCTTAGGGACCAAAATTTGTTTCTATATGTTTTTATTTAAGCCCATTCTACTGAGTCGACATGGAGATTTTAACCTTCGCCTCCTCAGTTAGAATGTCCTTAAATAGGGGCAGCTGTAAGACCCCAATTTTGACCCTAAGATCCCTCATGCAATTTTATCATAAGCATTAGCATTGGGATCATACCTTGGCATCCTCCTTACCCTTTTTCATTGGGTTTGTTTTGGGAGAGATCACCAAGCACTATGTGATTGTATCATACTTGTATGTTATCATTTCACTAACCAAAATACCAAAAATATGTCTTTGCATTTGCCTAACTCTTTTATAGGTAGGGCATGATCTCCATTGATCTATCAAGTTCACATCTAGGATTTGAGACCCTCAAGAACAAAGAGCACAACCATGGATTGATTCAAGAATGGTTATGAACATCATATATGAGTCCCAATGATCTCTACATGTTATATTTATCAAGCATTCTTCAAGAGTTTGAGGGTGATTTGCATTGGAAACCCTAGTTTGACTGGGTATCTTGAGTAACTTCTCCAACAAGATATCTCACCAATTGATCAAATTTCTCAAGGGGCACTTAAAAATCCATCATCTTATGCATATATGATCCACCATGAGCCTAGAAAGTCAAGAGAATTGAAGGTTAGTAAGTTGGTTTATGGTGGTTGGCCAGATGAATTCATCTAATCAAAACTGGGTCTCCCTAGACCCTATCTCCTACAATTTTCACCATATGAAAATGATTCTAAGATAAAACTTACTCTAAATGACATTCCAAACAACTTTCATGTTGAGACCTATATCTAGTTTTGCTTGAAAAATCATTTTATATGTTGAAACATTATAGGTCATTTTGTCTAAACCCAAATTTGAAAGTCAACTTCCCAAGGCCATAACTTGCTCAATTTTTATAAGATGATATATTTATAAGTTGCACAATCAAATTCAAGATGTCTACTTCAACTTTTATGTTTGGAGTGAGACCTTATTCAACTTTTATGAGCATGTGATATGAGGTTACATTATAGGTCATTCTTGACCTATATCATTGATCAAGTGATTTTTCCAAATTTCAAAAATGCATAATTCTATCATTTCAAATCCAAAATACATGAAATTGGTGACCATTTGGAAGGTATTTGAAATGGCTACAACTTTGATGAAGACACTTTTCTCATTTGAAGCTCACATAAAAAGTTAAGCAAGGTGGAATATTGAGACATATGGCTTGACACTTAGAAATATTTTCAATATGTTAAAATTTCCAAACTTCCACCTCAAACTTCTTCAAGTTCTAAGCTCCAAATGGAAAAGTGTTGAACATGAAAGTTGTTCCTCTTGATATAACCTTTTCAAAAATCCCAAATTCATCCGTTTTAGACAAGAAATGAATAGGCTGTGCATGGCTTGAACATGGTATCATCATTTGGCAAGATTGAACTTCAAACATCCATGCACAATTGCCTAGCATTCCAACATGACTTCAGCCTTGCATACACTCAATTATGGATCAGATAGAGTGATTTCGTGGGCCTGCACATGCCCATGCACTCATGCGTCACACATTTCTAATTTTGGAAGTTCATTTCAAGTGTGCAAATATCAACTGAATTGGCTATAAATAGAGCTCCATATGCTCAAAATTTCACACACATTCGTGCCAGCTTTGATCCCAAACCTCTAACCCTCTCATTCCAAAGGATAATCCTGAGAATTTCACTTGAAATTGAGTTTGAATTCTCACTGTTTTAAGATTCAAAACTCCAGGGATCCAAGACCTTTTGAGCATTCAATTTTTCTTCTGCAAGCATTTGGAGTGAGATCAAGCACGAGCCAAGGCAAGAACAGCTGAATCCAGACCTGCATTGAAGGTATTTTCCAGAAATTTTAATCTCTTCGATTCTCTCTAAATTTTGCTCAATTCTCTTGATTCCTTGGTTGTCTGAAGTCCTATCAATGTAGGCAAGAAGATTGAGTTGCTTTGAGGCCAAATCCAAGCAACTCAGTTCATGTACCTCAAATTTCAACTCCATGTATCTCTCAATATACTTGGAGTTAGGATAAATTGAGGTCAGATTCGTGCTCAGTGCCATTTTTACATTGAAATCATGTCATTCTTTTTAATTTTGGTGATGGTTATGACTGAACCTGTCCGACAAGGCTCGCCTGAGAAGGAGATCGGAGTTGTAGCTCCGGTGGTGAATTGGAGTGTTCAGAGCCACATGATCCATTTGAAATGAAATAATCTCGTGTGTTGGTTTGAATTACCTTTCCTGTGGCATGCTGACTCAAGCATATCGTAAATTGCGCGCTTGTGACCACTTGATCTGCCACCTCAATTAATGAGGGAGATCAAGTGGTCCACGTTTTTTTCTGATCATTTAATTTTCATTTTAATCCTTTTATTTTCATTAATTCATATCAATTTTAATATTGATCCAAAAAATATGGGAGTTTCACCAAAAAATTTCAAATAATTTCCTCTTTCATATTCTGAATTAAAATTATTTTTGGATCATTATTAATATTTTTATGATTTAATTTATTTTGCATTTGTTTTTAATTGTTTAAAAATACTTTTAAATGTCCAAAAATTATGATTTTTTTTCTCCAAGGTCCTTTGACCTTGGTTGACCTATGATAAATCCCATGGCAATTTCTTTGATGTTTTGATGAGGTTTTAGGAATTGAACAAACCATATTTAATTTAAATGCCTTATTTTAGTATTTTTAATTTGAATAAATGCCAAATAAATTTGTTGACCAATTGTGATGACTTGATGGTGTTTGACTATTGTTGTTGGGCATTGTTCAAGGTTGATTTGACTTTGTCAAATTATTATCATTGGATTTAGGGGATTGATGGAATGTACATTCCATCTCCCAAAATGAATGGATGATATTAATTTGGTAAAATTACTCCTTTGACCGATTTGTGTTTTGATCCATTGCCCTCCAACTTCATCTTATTCCCCTTCTTCATTCATCCATTCCATTTGGCCCATGATATCTCAAAATCCTAAGGCTAGTTGATTGAAAAATTAATATGAGTATGGATGAGATTAGGCCACACCTTTTTGCATATCCTTTTTTGTTTGTGGTATGTTTCATGAGCATAGTCTATTATACTATGTCTCTAACATGCATTAACACCAAAATTCTATTGCTCGACCTCAAATATTTGTGACTTCTACATAAGTCCAATTATGATTGCTTAACATAGCGCTAAATTTGTGACATAAAAGGCATAAGCATTCTAGTTAGTGAGATTGTAAGTCTCCCCTCTTTCATGGTATTGTGTGGAAACTTGGCATTTTTTCCTTCCTTTGGAAGATGTCTTGGTTCAAGGATCCATGCTTGTGATAAGTGGGTTGAGTGTTCTCCAAAGAATGTCTTAAAATGAAAAGCAAAAGCAAAACAATACTAACTTCTAACCTATTAACTACTAACATTTAAATTCAAGCCATTTACCTTAATGCACTTTACTTTAAGAATTTTATTTCATTTGTCATTGTTCATATCATTCTAATTGTTTATATTAATGCAATTTTCACTTTGTCCATTTGGACCATATTATGTGATATACTTTGTATGTGTATACTTTGCTTGTTTATGTGGTCTTTGACCATTAATGTACATAATAACAACAAGAACCCTAAAAAAACTTTTGTGTGGACTGTTGGCTTGATCTTGGACAAATGGACTTAGAATCTAGGCAACCTTCCTATGCTAAAGGACTTGGCCAATGCCAACTTATTGTGAAACCGAGTGCTTGTAATTTGAAACTTCATCTGACACATCATTCAAGATCCTTCTGAGTTCATATGCAACATGATCATTGTGAAGCTGTTATTTTGAACCTGTGACTTGTGAAATTCATCTGTTACATGGGCTACTTTAAGGAAGATCATGGAATGGATAAGCTTGGATGTGGTCATCTTTATTTGATGCCTTTCTCTTCAAGATAATATAATTGTGTATTTGTGTGTTGCTTGATTCTAAAAGTCCAAGGGAATTTTGGGTTTCTATTGACATTTTTGTCTATTGGATTGCTACCCATTTGGTCAGATCTTTTCAACTCTAAACTTTTAATTTTGTACATAGGATAGTCTCTTCATTTTCTCCCTATTTCTTTAATTTCAAAATCTCTCCCTCCCTTTTCAAAATCTTCTTTGATTGAACCTATTTTGTTCTAAACTTTGACCACTTTGCAAAAAGATAGAAACTTTGGCCTCATGTCATTGCACTTTCAAACTTCTTTTCTTAAATCAAACTTGTAAGTAAACTTAATTATATTTGACTTGAACTTTCAAAAATCCAAAAAGAACTAACTCATTCAAACCATTTTTAGGCCTTCGGGCCTTTCAAACTTAATTTTGTTAAAAGCAATGCATCCACTTTGAAATTTGTATCACGAACTACGAGGTTTTGATCCCTCATTCTTATGTTGGTACGTAGGCACAAGACTGAAGGTCTTGTCAAACACAAAAAGTATAATTAATGAATTATTTTCTCATCCCCCCATTCTATTTGTTTGTAAACATCACTTTATACCAAGTACATATGCACACAAAAAGGGCTCCCTAGGAGTACCTAGGAAACTTTGGGTGCTAACACCTTCCCTATGTGTAACCAACCCCCTTACCTGTAGTCTCTGACTTTTTATTAGTTTTGATTTGAAAACTTCTTATTTCTGGGTTTTGTTCGTACTTTTTCCCTTTTCCCTTGGAAACAATAAAAGCGCGGTGGTGACTCTTGTTATTTGATCTCTGGCTTATCCATAGCTTGATGATCATGAATTTACCGCTACAACATCTTAGCCAAAAAATAATGAATTAAATGTTTGGGGACGATCCAAACAACTCTTGATTCTCGAGGTGGATTGTCGTTATAACGTCCTCAAAGGATGTACATGGAGTCCAAGGAGAAGTATATCTGATCTTAAAAATATGGTATTGATTGAATGAATAAAGAATGAATATTAATAAATAGGGTAGCTCGCGAAGAATGTATCCTCATAGTGCAATAAGGAGGTCAGAGCTTTCGTAGTTCAACCCACTAGGGCGGAAAACAAGATGATTGAGGCAAAAAAATGATGGATAGAATATGGAATAGAATTGATAGTTATTTGGAAAGAACCACACTAAAGTCTATGAGTAAAGGTGAATACAATGAGCAACTGGGTCAAGCGTCTCACACCTAAAGATATCCAGAATGAGGGTAGGAATGCTCCATTCTCATTCCTTATTTACTATTTAAGACTCGTGACATGTAATTCTCGTCTTAACTTTCAAGTTGTCAGAGAAGAGTCTTTGTTGCTTCTTATAATGTTGAAGACCTTATCAATCGTTTGATTCAAATTACATTAAAGTCTATGAATAGAGGTGAATACAATGAACACCTGGGTCAAGTATCCCGTACCCAAAGATATTCAAAATGAGTTAATGGAATTCTCTGCTCTCATTCATTCTCTTTTTCTTAAGGCTCGTGTCGTACAACTTAAATCATGATTGATAAGTTATTGGTGTAGTCCTTTGTTTATTGCATTGCTGCTTTATGAAGAGAGAGACTTGTCAATTGTATGATTTGAATTGTGCTAAAGTCTATTAATATATATGAATACAATGAGCAACTGAGTCAAATGTCCAGTACCCAAAGATATTCAGAATGAGGGTAGGAATTTTCCATTCTCATTCCTTCTTTATTGCTTAAGGCTCATGCCACACAATTCTAACTTTGATTTAACAAGCTCTTGAGTAACCACCTTTGATGTGCCTTTGTATGATCCACTGCTTGGTATGATTGAGGATGCCTTGATTGAAAGTCTGACTTGAGGCCTCGAGCTCCACATCTTATAGAAAAAGTCTTATTAAGTGACCAATGCCCTTTTGGTCACTCCAATTACACTACGGGATTATACAAGATCAAAGGATTTAGTTGATCAAAATTACTTTTGATCAACTTGAATCGAGGGTTTGAATTGATTTTGAGAACTAGGTTACTCCTAATCTAAAGGTTATAATTTGTTACAAATTCTTCTAAGGGATCATGCAATTGTTGAACACTTGATTACAATTCCATGTCAAGATTAATCCTAGGGGATTATGTATTTCTATGGTCCAAATACCAAAATAAACCTAAAAGAGCAAAAAGGTCATTTTACAAGGTATGTCCAATTTGAAAATTAAACTAGGATTAAATCTAATTAAAGACTAGTCATCTTAATTATTTCTAATCAAGACAAATTAATCCACTTAATTATTTTTTATCCTAATTTCTAATTATGATCTAACATGTTCTTATTGATAATTAATTTCTAATTAGAAACTAACCCTAAATTTAATTGTTTCTAAATTCTAATCCAATTAAATCCTAATTAAAATCCTAATTAGCCTAATTAACTTAATTAACCAAAATTAAAAGGCTAAAAAAACAATTAACAAAATATACAAAACAAGATTAAAAAAGAAATTAAAGGCAATTAAGAAATGGGCCAAGAGGGGGTGCATGCCCTGAAAACAAGGTAAAGAACTAAATCTGGCGCATGGGCCTTTAAGGTTCAAGGCCCTCTACATTTGACTTTGGACTAGGGGTGTATGTGCAAAGTTGGTGTGAGACATCAATTTACATTGGGCTGGAATGACCAAGGCCCATCCATAAGCAACCCAAGGAAAGGGGCGTTGACTGGCAAATGGTCAACTGGATTTGAATGTGTTAACATGCATGCACATCATTGAAGTTATCTCAAATCACCTCATCTGAACTCCACCGTAGGCCACCGCACCAGAAATCGCTTCTGGCGACAATGGCTACCAGAAATGAAAATTTCATCTATCTTCAGCTCCGTCTCCACCTCCTGATCATGAATCCACCCTCTAATTCCCCTAATTTTTTAGCCTAGGTACATAACCAAAACAATGTCCTCAAGAACCCTGAGAATTCAATCCCAAATTATACATCCATGAACAAGGTTCGATGCTCCTCATGTTAGGGCTTTGCATCAGCGCGATGTAAGGTATAACAAGGTAATCAGAACGCGAAGAAATAATAAGGATGGTGTGGCGGTAAATTCATGACCATTGAACTACTAGTTAACTCAACATCAATAAAACTAGAGTCGTCATCACGCTTTTATTATTTCCAAAGAAAAAGGGAGAAAGTACGAACAAACCTAAAGATAAGAAGTTTTCAAATCAAAACTAATAAAATGTCAGAGATTACAAGTAAGGGGGTTGGTTACACAAAGGGAAGGTATTAGCACCCAAAGTGTCTTAGGTACTCCTAGGGAGCCCTTTTTGTGTGTAAGTGTTTTGGTTGAAAAATATGTTTGCTTAAAATTAGAATGAGGGGATGAGAAAAGAATTCATTATTTACATTTTTTGTGTTTGGTAAGACTTTTGGTCTTATGCCTACGTACCAACATAGAATAAGGGATCAAAACCTCGTAGTTCATGGTAAAAATTTCAAAGGTGAGTGGATTGATTTTATCAAAAGCTTAAAGATCTTTTGTTATCAATGGGAGAATACTCAACCAGACATCCACCGATAATGAGGTCTTTACAACATTTAAGAGGGAGAGCTCCAATTTGGATTAAATTAACAAGTATGCCACTAACCCCTAGTAAATGAAAAGTCTTACACTCAACATATCATGGAATCGGAGAATTACATCTCAACCAAAGATAACTAAAATCTAAATGCTTTCTTTTTGAAAAGTTTAAAAGGAAAGAGGCATAAAAAGGCCAAAATGATTAGATGAGATTGTTAGTTCTTTTTTGTCCTTTTGAAAATAAAGTCAATATGATTAAGTCCTTTTTTACAAATTTGATTAAGAAAATAGTTTGAAGATCAATGACATAAGGCCAAGGTTTCTACTCATTAAAACAAGTCTAAGTTGAAAAGCACAAGCAAATAAGTTTTTGAAAATGAGAGAGAGATTTTTGAAGTTAAAGAAGAAGGAAGAGGAGATAAGGGACCATCCTAGACATGATTTAAAACTTTAGAGTTGAAAATATCTAACCCATGGGAAGCATCCACAAGACAATAGTGTCAAATAGAAACCCATTTCCTTTTGATTGTCAAGCAAACAACAAATCCATAATCATCCAAGAAATTAATAATAAGACCAAATGGTATCAAATAAAGATAACAAAACATCCAAGAAAGAACTCCAAAGCAAGCAATCTTCAATGTCCTTTGTTTGTATCAGATGAAAAATCCCTTGAAGCGTACTCACAGAGAAAAAATCAAATGATAACAATAAGATCAAAATAACAAATCAGACAAAGAGAAAGAATGTATCAGATAAACCAAAGGAGTCTCTTAAGGCTTGTATCAGATGAATGGCATTGCCCATGTTCTTGGTCTCAAATTAATGGCATTGGCCAAGTTCCTTCCATAGCTCAGGGATGTTGTCTACTCTAGGTCCATAGGTCCAAATCAAGTCACAGACAGAGGTCCAACAGTCCACCAATATGTTTTTTAGGTTTTTTTTTGTTTTATTAAGTGCTTTAAGGTTCTAAGACCACAAACAAAACAAAGTCACAAGCACAAATAACATGGCTCAAGTGAGCAAAATGAAAATGACTGAAGCATAAACAGTAGACCCAAGTGGACAAAGAGAAAATATGATGTGAGATGCTAAAATAAAAGCATAAAGTAAATAACAAGAAATAAAAGCAAGAAGAAAATGACATTAAAAATAAAGCTAATGTAATAAGATGTTAGTGAATGTTAGTGAATGAAGAAAGGATGTTTAAGTCGTTTTTTGGAGAACACTCAACTATCCACTCACAAGCATGAAGATATGAACTTATGCATCATTCATGAGAAGGGCTCCAACTTGGATAAAATCAATAAGTATGCCACTAGCTCTCATAAATGGAAAAGGAACAAAATCTTCACATAATACCATGAGGAATAGGAAACTTATAATCTAACTTACAAAAATGTTATTGCCTTTGGAACAAACTTAGCGCTATATTAAGCAATCGTAATTGGACTTATGTAGAAGTCACAACTATCTGAGGCCGGTCAATAATAACGTTGGTGTTAATGCATGCTAGAGACAAGGTATCAAGACCAAGCTCCTAAAGCCTACCACACACAAAAATAAGAGGGGATAAGCCTATCTCAATCAAGCTCATGTTGATTCATCTGACACAAGGTCATTGATGAATCAACTATCATTTGATTTATAGGAAGTCATTGACCAAGAAAGGATTGGGGAAGAAATGAGATGAAGATGGAAAGAGGAAGTGAAAAGGATCCCAAATTCATCAAGGGATGAACCTCACTTGATAAATACCATTCATTCATCTTGAGGGATGAAGTTCAAACTTCATCAACCCCCTAATTCCAATGGTATTGACCATGTCAAGGTCCAATTCAACAAAGACCAAGGCCAAACAGAAGTAGAGTCAACACCAAGTCAATATAAGAACTCAACAAAACATTAAAGCAATTAAACCAATTTAAATCCAATTTTTAAAATGAAGAAAATAAATTTTTAAAGGTCAAAAACCTAAACCCCCCTCAAAACACCAAAGAAATGGCCAAGGGATTTATCATAGGTCAAACAAGGTCAAAGGACCATTGACTAATTTTTTTGGCATTTTTCAAAAGTCAGAAGTATTTAAAAATCAATTAAAACAAGTCAAAAATCACAAAATTCACTAAAAATATCAAACTCAATCCAAAAATTAATTTTAAATCAAAAATAGGAAGAGGAAATTATTTATGAATTTTTGCTATTGGTCCCATAATTTTTGGAATAAAAATGAAATTATAATAAATTTTGGAAGAAAATTCTATTTAAAAAATCAATTTACAAAATAAAATAAATCAGAAAAAATAAGGGTCGTCAGATCTTCTTCATTAATTTAGGTGGTAGATCTGATGGTCATACGCGCACGTTCCACCAAAGCTTCAGTCAATACGTCCACGCGCTTGGTAATTAAAAATAAAGGACCAGACTAAAACATGTAATCAAGATCTGAGAGTGAAGGATGAGCCAACACACCTATGGAGCCCTAGCTCCGGTCATCTTCTCCGGCAAGCTTCGTCGGACTGGTTAGAGCAAAAAGCTTCCCAAAATGGATGGATCATATACCATTTTAAAGAGAAAAATGCAATGAACACGAATATGACCTCCAATTCTTCCAACCCTCACTCTATAATCAGAAAAGTGGAGTTGAAATTCGAGGTGTCCAAACTTAGTTGCTTCGATTCAAACTCAAAGCAACTCAGGAACATTGCCTACATTGGTAGGACATCAGCCATCACCAAATTGAGTCAAGATCTTAAGAAATGAGGGGGAATCAAAGAGATAAAAATTGAGAAAAATCACCTTCTGTCAGATGCTTGGGAGCTCGATTCTTGATGCAATTCCTCTTGGTTTCTCCTCCTCTCACTTGCAGAAGCTCAAAAGAATGAAAATAGCAATGAATCCTTGGAGTTCTTGTTCACAAACTGAGATTGAACAAGAACTTGATTTCAAATAAAACCTTCAAGGAATTCTCTGTTAGGGATTGATTAGCAAAGATGGGGCAAGGTTCCCTCTCCATTCCGAGGCAATGGCAATGTATTTATAGGCCAAGCATTTCATTTTCACACCATTCTAAGTTTGAACCAAAAATAGAAATTCAATGGTGTATGGGCGCGTTTCCAAGCCCAATGAACGATTGCAATCCATTCCAAATCATGCCAAAATGCACTGAGGTAATCACATGATGTCGTGCAAGGTTGTACATCAATTGAAGTGCAAAACTTGCTAAATTAAGCCATGAACAGAACCCATGCGCAAGTACTCCAATTCTCATCCAAATGAAGTGATCTTGGGATCTTTGGAAAGCTACCATTATGAGGAACAACTTTTATTTTGGGACTTTTTCCATTTGAAGCATGGAACATGAGAATTCTGGACTTGAAGTTGGAAGAATCAATCATACTTAGAAATTTTCTAAGTTAAAAGTCAAATGAACCCTTTTTCCACCTTGAATAACTTTTGATATGAGCTTTAAATGACTTTGGTTCCTTATACAAAGTTGTATCTATTTCAATTATATTAAATTTGAACACAAATTTGGTAGCATTTGGAATTTGGATGATGGTGTTATGAATTTTAGAAGTTGAGGAATTTTCCTTGTTCAGTGATGAGGACCAAAATGGACCTATAATCTTTCCTCATGGTACATGACTTTGCAAGTAGAATTTGATCTTTATCAAAGAATAAAAGTTGAATAATACATCTTGAAATTAATCACGAAACTTGGATAATATCCATATCATAAAAATTTAAGGAGTTATGGTTCTTGGAAGTTGACCTTCTATCCAGGGCACAAACAAAATGACCTATAATCTTTCATCCTAAAAAAATGACTTTCTAAGAAAAATTAGCTCTTGATGGCAACATGAAAGATGTTTGGAATTCCATAAAGAGTAACTTTTATCTTGGAATAATTTTCATATGACAAAAATTATAGGAGATAGGGTCTGGGAAACCCTAGATTTGACCAATTGACTTTTCTGACCAACTTCCTTGAACTAACTTGCAAACTTGACGTTCCTTTGCTCTTAGAGGCTCGTGGAGGATACTATATGCTTATGATGATGTAAAATGAAGTATAACTTGATATCTTTGACCAATTATTGAAGAAACTTGTTGAGGAAGGCACACAAGATACCTAGATGAATTAGGGTTTCCTTGACAAACAAGCTTCAAACTCTTGATGAATTCCTGATCAAAATGACAAATAAAGAACATGGGGATTCATATATGATGTTTAGAACCAATGTGGACCTTTTGTTGCTTGATCTCTTGCATTGAAGGTCTCAAATCCTAGTTGTGAGCCTGGTGAGACACATATGGACACACATATTACCTATAAAAGAAACTAAGCTACACAAGACATATTTTTGGATTTTTGGTTAGTAAACAAAGAAAATAAAGTATAATATAATAAAATATGATTGGTGATCTCTCCCAATGTAAACCTAATGAATTATAAGTGAGGATAATACCAAGGTGTGGTCCCAATGCCAATGTAGAGCTATGAGATGGCATGAGGGATCTTAGGGGTCAAAATTGAGGTCTTACAGATGGACCCACCTCTGAAGCTGAGACTTGCTCCGAAGAGTGTTGATCGGAGAAGATGAAGATGAGAAATCACTTGTTTAACAGGTACAATCTTGTATTTCTCTTCTTCTGATTTTTCTTTTCTTCCAAACTAATTCTTCTTCTTCTGAATCTTGGTTATATGATCGAATTGAGATTGCTGAATGACTAAGCTCTCTCTTCTTGAAGCTTAAATGTGAAGCTTCAATGGAGTTTGGGAATTGAGCTTTGAGTGTGAGAGGGAGAGGATTCAGAGAGAGTTTGAGAGCTTAGGGGTAATGATTCCAAATTGCTGAAATGATGATATTAAAATATAGGTTAGGCTCGGATTAGAGTAGGTTTGGAATTTAGGCTTGGAGTTTGTTGGGATCAACTCACTGAGTTAACTAACAACTCAGTTAGTTAGGGAATTAGAAACTCAGTTAGTTAATTAGTGGATTGAGTGGGAATGAGTTCAAGTCCAATTCTTATTATGTCTGGCCACTGCATGTTACAATTTGAATGATGACTTGTGGTTTAGTTGGCTCATTTGCAAGTTGAACAAGTGAGCTTAAGTGTGACTTATAAGTGTAGGTTAACAAATGTGTGGTTATGTTCTAATTATGAAGAGTATATGAACCATTGTAACGCTTCTGATTTTAACCTTGTGGTGCTTTGTCATGCTATTATTATATGTTGAACCTTGCCTTTGATTGCATGATTTAGGTACTGTGTCAGGTGGTAGCATATTTTGTGTTGTGAACTGGTACAGGTCAGGAATGACCATTGCAGGTCCATGGTTTTATGAGGCTTGTGAGATTTTGGCTTTGATTTCAGGTCAGTTGCAGTAGGTTTATGATTTATCACTTTGTGTTGTTGTCCACAACTTAGAATGCATGTGGTTTGCAGGATTAAGTGGCTTAAATGAAGCTTAGACTCGATGTCTGTTTTGGTGCCATGGTTGAACTAGGGTAGGGATTCTTGGATGCTTGGACTTGTTACTCAAAGCTCATGCTGGCTTAATGGTTTGGATGCAGACTTGTTCATGTGCATTGGCTTTACAGGGCTTGTATGGTGTAAATGGTATGAAATGGCAAGGTTTGGAATTGGTGGATTGTTATCTGATTTGGTGTGACTTTATTCTGCTACAGGTCAATCACATGGCTTATTGCCTTGAGCTTTAATGGTGAGTCTTTATTATGCATTGTCTGGTTTGATATTCTACTCAATTGTTGCAGGTTGGGATTTTTTTTGTATTTTTCTCATGGAATGGACAATATAATGGATTGTAATGATGGATTGAATGGAATTAATACTTGTATTTGAATGAATTTTATGCTTGTAATGATTTTATATGAACATGAATCAAGACTTATAATTAACTTTGAATTGGATTAATCAAACCATGGTATGGAATGAATTATATGATATGACCAATGAACTTTGAACAACCAACCACATAACCCTATGAAATCAAACCTTGAATGAATGATACATGACAAGACTTGAGTGTGAATGGACTGTGACTTAAACCAATGGGAGTGTATAAATGATACAAGACTTAGATGAATTCTTAAACCCTATCTAGGACCAAAGTGGACAATTACTATGACCTAACCAAAGATCCATGAAAGAAAACACCAAGGAATTGAAACCAAGCAAGGAATGAACAAGTTATGGGCTAAACATGGAGGGATGATCAGATGGAATGCCATGAGAATGGAAGCAAATGAATGTGATAAACCTAAGACTTTTGCTAGGGTTAAAGGGCTTAGGCCCAAGTGAATGGGACCAAACCATGTAATCACCATGAATGCACCTAGAACAAAAGGTTATTGGGGACAATGATCAAGCAAGGGTACCAAACACACAAGAGGTGAAAAAGGAGATGAAATTAGGGTTTGAAGGTCATCCAGATGAAAAGTCAATCCTTAGGACCAAATCCTCCTTGATTAGGGTTACATGAAGCATACCCTTCAACCAAGGTCTTTGAGTCAATCATGATGCTTCACAAACAAGTCTTCAATGGATGAACCTCCCCAATTAGGTTTTTGATAACCAAGACAAGGTCCAAAGAGACTCCACAAGGTTTCATAACCATATCATCAAAGACTAGGGTTTGAAGGCCTTGAGGAGTGGCTTGATGAGGTATTGTTGAATCCCCACCTCCAAGATCAGGAAATTAGGGTTTTATATCTCATATGATCAGATAAATAGCCAAGCCATCCCTTTGAAGTTTGATCCAAACACAAACCCTAACTTTGCAAGTCAAGAGCTTTGAATCTATAATGATCAACTAATGGATGAATGATACATATGAATGAGGCATGAATGTATACATATGATTCCCAACTCAAGGGTTGAATGAAGAGATGAAAAGGGGAGGGAAAATTTCGGGGTAAAATAACTTGTTGAGAAGTCATTAGAATCCCATAAGGATGAGTGACCAACTTTCTTAGACTAGGTTCCCTCTAGAGGATTCTTCTCCAATCATGTGACTCAATGTAATTCTCTATGGCTTATTTTGTAATGACTATGTGATTAAAATTAAAATAATTTTATTTTTATTTAATGCTTTCTCCCATCTATAGAATTGGGATAATTGATCTAAAGGGCAAGAGACTCAACATGTAATTTTCTATCCAACTTGTAGAACTATGAGATTGTAATGATCCTTTGTGTTGTAACGAGAATAATCTCGGTAATTAATTTACTTTTACGTCCTATTATACATTTGTTAGTGGTGGTACAAGGATACCTTCCTCTTAGTGTCAAGGAGATCACTAGCAACAAATGAATGCTTTTGTGGGATACGAGTTACCTCTCACTCAATACCTGGGAGGCCACAAATGTTATTATATAAAACTAACTTCTTATTTACGTGTTCTTTTTGCTTTAATATGTTCATTAGTGGTGGTACGAGGATACCTTTCTCTAAGTACCTAGGAGGTCACTGGTAATAAATGAATGCTTTAGGGTTATGTCATAACCTACCTCTTAATATCCGAGAGGTCATAAAGAGTAAAGGTCATAGTAAATCATAGTTGTTCTAGGAGTGGTTATAAGAATTCTCACATCTAGAGGTAGATGATTCAAAAGGAGAACTTAGTCGCTTGTATTCATTCAACTAAATGTGTAGAATAAGTCGTTGGTTTAATAATTGGAAATCAAAGCAACCACATTCAATACACCCTTTTTCTATTACTCAATGATGTGATATCATCACACACACACACACACACACACACACACACACACACACACACACACACACTTACCTAGAATAGATAATCACTTTGATTCATTCAACTAATTCTCACTGCTTTTAAATTTCTATTTTAATTTATTTTCTATTTTCTTTAAAATTTTATTTAAAAGGTACTAATGAAGGTATCAATTTGCTTAGTTTATGCGTAGTGCAAACTTGAAAGGTTTGGAGTTTGATCCAGAAATATAAAGAAATGTAAGAGAATTCTGGAAAGCTACTGGAGTAGCTAAAAATGAGAAGAAAAGATGGTTGAACCAGCTAACTGTACTCTGGGAGATTTTGAAAATATGATGCTTGGGAAAATATTTTATTTTGTGAGTAACTTTGTAGACCGGATGAATGACATTACCTAATTTGAGCAAAGTGATATGGAATCCTGTATGATGCTTGGGAAAAATATAAATTAATGATTAAACATAGTCCTTCTCATAACCTTGATGATTTTGTGTAGGTACAATAATTTACTAAAGGTCTTCACGAAGAAACCAAATGACTTTTGGATGCTTTAGCAGGAGGAACAATTTTAAACAAATCTATAATAACAATAAAGATATGGTTGATAACATGTCACAAAATGAATTTCGATTTATTTCAAACCAAAGTGTGAGAAGAAAAGGAAGAAAATTGATCGACACTCAAAATGTACTTTTAGCTAGTCACAAGCAAATGCAAGCACAACTGGATTCACTTATAAAGAAAATGGTTGAATCTAAAAGGGGGTATCATCAAGTGAAACAAGTATACCGAGCTATGACATACGATTACTGCGGTGAAGGTCATGAAAATAACCAATGTAATTTGGGAGGATATATAGAAGAAGAAACTAAGTTCATTATAAGCCTGTTTTCTAGCACTTACACACCAATATGGATAAATCATCCTAATTTCAGATGGAATGATAATCATGGTCAAGGTTCAAATCAAGCGCAACAACATCATAATCGATACCATAATTAACCATACCAAAATTAACATCAAAATCCAAGCCAATAATCAAAACCATATAAAAAACAATGATACTCAAATCCACCACAACAATACCTAAATAAACAACAACTTCCTCAACAATATCATTAAACATGTCACACGAGACAACAACATAGGAAATTCCAAGAACAAGTTTAACAACCCAGCCAGATGAAAAAAGTTTTCAGAATACGATGAAGCGTTTAATTTGTTATTTAAATCAACACAAGAAAATTTTAAAGGTACACATATGGAGCAAGAAAATACCAAGCAAAATACATAAGTATCATTCAAAATTTTGAAACACAAATTGGGCAACTATCAAAGTAATTAACAACTCAATCTTCTAATAGTTATGATAAAAATAGGGTTGACAATCCAAAAAAGAACAAGAGGTGTTATGTTGTAATAGTTAGAAGGAGCAAGTTTATGAAGATCTTAAAGAAAAAGCGTTACGAAAAATTGGCAGTTAGGAAAGTTGATTTAAGTAGGGATGACGTGGAGGAACAAATTATAAGCAAAGTTGAATAAGATGATATGTTAAAAATAGAAAGTAGGGAAAATAGAGGAGAGAAAATTAAGGAAAAAGATATTGTTTCTTCAAAGTCATTACCTTATCCCCCTATAAAGAAGATTTTTTTTTTTGTATGAAGGACGTTATAAAAAATTTCTAACATTGTTTAATAGCTTTCAAGTGGCAATACCTTTCTCTAATGCGCTTCAGCAAATTTTGACTTATGCAAATATTTTGAAGGAACTTCAAACAAAGAAAATAAAATTTTCAAATAAGGAGATGGTGAACATATCAGAATTGCATAGTGCAATCATTAGAAGGAAATATCCATCAAAACAATCTGACCCAAAAACTTCAATGTACATGCATGTGAAATAAAAAAATAAAAAACAATGAGCAACTTACTAATGTAATGAAGAAATTTTTCAATTAAGTGTAATGCAGTGGAGTAAAGACATGATAAACTTCAATGCAATGAATATATGCTATGTGAAGGTTTGAAAATCAGGAGAAACTGCTTTGTAATCCCAAATAAGTATCCTCTCTTCATATTCTCTGTTTTTCCTCTTTTGCAAAAATGGAAATACGAAGGGAGAGGGAAAATCATGAGTTTACTTAAACATAAGAGTCTGGATTCCAATCTTAGGATTAAATTCAGATTTTAGATTTCGAATTAATTTGAAAATGGTGTAATCCCATCCAAATTCCAATCTAAAAAAAATTAATATCTTATTTTTAAAGATTATTTTTAACCTCCAAAAATAAGATGATTTGTGTTTTAATTGTATCCGAATTTTAAATTTCAAAATTATGAGTTATTTTTGAAATTTTGGGTGTGCATGTAACTCTTTTATTATTTACGGTGATGAAGTTTATTTGAACAGAATTGGCGGACCCGTGAATGGTGAGAGACGCTGATCCAAAATTCAAACCCAAAAACGCATTAGTTGAGAGCGACAAGACTTCAAAAATCTGAATGGCAATTTCGTAAATACAAAAACATCACCGATTAAATTAAAAATAAAAAAAATAGTTTTTTTTATTAAACTTCAAAATTTAAACGACTCTCATCAATTTCATTTCATTTTGAAACCTTATTGTGGAGCTGAGCAATTAACAGCTACATCCATCCTCGTCGTCGTCATCATCAACATCTCATGGTTAGGGTTTTTCTGCAAATTCATCTACATCTCACCGATTCAATCTTTTCTCTTTTCACGGTTTCATCCACTGCATCGTGTTCACCAAGAATCTGCGTTTTTTCTTTGAAATTAGGGTTTTCCAAATTTGGGATCTCATTCCGTTTCACTATTGCTTTATCTCATTTGTTTCCTTTGTGATTGCAGGATAGCCACGATTCTCAAGATGGGAAGCAAAGCCCTGCTGATATGACAGCATTTGTATGTTCTTCCGTTGTTTTCTTGAATCTCTTGTTGAATCTTGATTTTTCTCTTTCTAATATGATGTTTACTAAATTCCGATCTTCGATGTCTCCGGTTCATATAAAATTATGAATCTGGCTAGTTTACACTTGGATTCCAATTTGATATTTCAAACACTAATCAGAATATAGGAAGCGTAGGAACTGATAATAATTCAAGAAACTAGTTGAAGTGTCTACTGCTACATAGATCTGAGTGCCATATGCAAATTTTCGTGTACTTAGTTTCATGATGATTTTGTTAATGTAAATCAGTTTCTGACTCGTTTATCCCACTTTTGCGCTTTTCAGGTGCAAAATCTTCTTCAGCAGATGGTGAGTTTTATGGCCTAGAATCTTGAAGGAGTTTTCCAAACTTTTAGATTATAATTTGCTGGTGCTGACTTGAATATATATATATTTTTTTGGTTCAGCAAGGTAGGTTCCAGACCATGTCGGACTCCATTATTACAAAGAATATCCTTTTTGGTATGCCTTCAAGTAAGGGTTCAAATGGAACCTTTCTAGTTTGGTTAGATGATGCTTATCACTTTTTCTAATGATGACTCTTGATATTTTAGTTAAGGATTCAAATGGAATCTTTCTAGTTTTTGGTTATTTGATGCCTAAATTGTAGTATATACCTTTGGCTTCAGTTTGCAATGTTTTAATTGTCTGTTTGTGTGGTCAGTGATACAAATCTATTTCTAACTGTAATTCTAAGCTAAAGTCTGCAGTACCCAATAAAAGGATGTATCAATAGGCAAACCAATAACATGATGCATGCATATGATGGTCGAGATTTAATATAAACATTCACATGCCTTCATCAGTCATTGTTGGGGATAGTTAGACATACCAACAGAACATGTGTTAATTAATTACAGCTATGAGCTTCTTTATCTTGGCAATGTTTTTTGAAAAAATAATGCGATTGCCCATCATCTGTGAAGTTGTGCATAGTATATTTTCTTATTTAGGGCAATTTATATTGGCTATGGCATGATAGCAAGTGTTTCCAATTTTATTACAATATCGGTATTATAGACTTTCTCAATTCTCAAACTTTGAAAGTAATGTTTTTCTTAACACCAATGCACTTGATGATATGGGAAGTCGTATAAATGAGCTGGAGCAGAGCATCAATGAGCTGAGAGCTGAGATAGGAGTGGAGCTCTCTCAATCACCAGCAACCCTTGAGAAGCCAAAGGAAGAAGAGTCGAGCAAAGAAGAGGGTTCATCTTAAAGTGACATTTTAGTTTCAATTTCTCATTGTTCTTGTCTTGCATTGTACGATGACTGGTATGGTGCATCAACTATCTTTGTCTAATTAGTTGTTCAGAAAATTAAAGTGTTGTGTGGCTGAATACCACTGATCATTTGTAGCTAAATCACCTTACAATTTTACGATTTAGCAATATTCCTACAATTTTATATTACAAATCACATTGTTTCTCTCCTACCCTCTGTTATACTAATAGCCACTTATTTGTGCTTTATTCTAACATTTTGACAAGTGGTTCTACAGTTTAGTTTTTTTTTCCATAACTTTCTAAAGAAGAGTTGGATATTTCATCTATCTTGTCAAACACAGTACAAGGAAAGTGGAATTTCACAACAATGTGCAAGGGCTGTTGCTCCAAAGTTGTTATTGATAAACAATATAAGACTTTTTTGTTGATAACCTGCAATTTAGTAATAGATATCTTTGGTAATTCAAAAAGATGATTTCAGTGTAGTGGGTATCTTAGCCTCTGGAGCTGGATACCAGAAGCCTCAGCTTTTAAATTAATTCTGATTTGTTAGTCTTTTTGAATAATTCATAGGTTACCATTAGAACACTTGAACTTAGAGTGCTGCTAAACTCCTAACAAATGTTGGGAAAGTTTTAGGGGGTGCAGAACCCTACAGTAGATGGTAATATTCTGACGATTTTGATAAGGGTGTGAGTGGAGGTAGCCATTGGCACTGGTTGTTGGATTCATAGGAAAGATCCCCCCAAATGTATGGAGTTCTAGGCCATGGTCTTAGGGACTGCAAACAGGAAAAGGTCATGCAGCATTTAATAAACAAATATCCAAATATGGCCATTCATTAGGAGTTCCATCTGCCTCCCTTAAGGCATATTTTTTCGAACCAAAAAACATGTAATGGCTGAAACATGAATTTATGTTCCTTTATTTTATACGTTGTTGTTTTTAAAGTTTAAAGTAATATTTATGCTCTTTGTAATGTCTGAAGATTGAAATGTTGTTGTTGTTGTTAAAGTTGTTGTTGTTGTTAAAGTTCAAAGTAATATTTATGCCCTTTGTAGTGTCTGGAGATTGAAGTTCGAACATATCCATTTTACAACAAAATTATTTCATTAGAGAGACACCCTATTTTTTTCAAAAATTAGTTCGGAGTTCAATCTTCGAATATACCTTATTAAGGTATGGATTTCAATCTTCTTAAGTCACACATTGATTTGACCCTGTGTTTTGTCACCAAATGGTTAAAAATGAGGTGAAATCAAATTTCAAAATTCGGACAAATCTCAAGACAATATTTGCACGACCTCTATACAATAACTTTGAAGATATTTTTCATTATTAATAAATCATACATTATAAGTCATTTTTAAATTGTATCAACATTAGACAATACACATTAGTCATTCATTAACAAGATTGAATTGTCAAACAAAATGTTGGTAAACTATGCATCAATGTTTATAAAATGCAACAAATCATACAAATTCTCAAAATATTAATACCAAAATACAAATTAAAATATCGGTATATCTAAATGTTCATATTCCTCCTTTGTCTCCTAGATTGTAACACATGTCATGTCTCAACTAAAATTACATGTAGAGTGACCCTCTCAGGAGTGCCTTACTGAAATTAGTCCTTAGATATGCCCTATCTTCTAATAACAAAAAGACGATGACATGTTGGTAGTACATTCACGACATATGGTCCGCCCTCTCATGTTCCTCCTTTAGTATCTCCTGATGAGTTGATCTAAGAGGTTCTTCTTCTACATTTAGTGTCATGTAAAGATGAGACACTCTAAAAACAATTAGATGTAACCGTATGTCGTACTCCGTGGACGACGAGCTGACACACTATGTACATCCTTTGACACAAGATGTTCATCGTAGTCCGTAAATGTTCCACATGAAGGGAAATCAGGATATAAAACGTAGTGGAAAATAATTTTTTTCCTTAAGTAGATCCATATGAATGATCATCATCAGTGATAAAAGAGTTACCTTTTGTGGCGATAACACCTTTGATACAAAATTTGATGAACGATCATAAACACTAAACGAAGAACAATGCCTCTACTCAGTCCCGGTAGGTTCTCATGACATTCTTAATTATACTAAATCACACATTTTATATAATAAATAGTGAACGATATCTAGTAACACATCACTTCTATCTAAGTCACGAAAATATAATGTGATATGACAAAACTTTTTT
Organism: Lathyrus oleraceus; assembly: GCF_024323335.1. Classification (NCBI taxonomy): domain Eukaryota; kingdom Viridiplantae; phylum Streptophyta; class Magnoliopsida; order Fabales; family Fabaceae; genus Lathyrus; species Lathyrus oleraceus. The sequence goes on from NC_066584.1 coordinate 365,366,192, forward strand.
GTTATAATGTTTGTAGGTACAATTATCCTTTTGCCCTCATGTCTATATTGAACATAAGGCATAGACTGTGTCACCCTTGTCTAGTTTAATATTGGACCCTTAGACATATATTTTGTTATGCAGGATGAAGATATTTCATCTAGGTCACTCATGTCCCTCAACATGATTTGTTTGTACCCCTCAATCATCTTTATGGTCTACGGAAAATGTTTGGTTGACAATAAAGTATTTGACTTCACATCTAAGATCCATAGTGGTTTTAGATCGAAGGTGATATACACCACTATCACCTTGAGAATAACTTATGACATTCACATGATATTCTAGATAGTATTTTTATGATAGATCAATCAAGTATAAATCTTACTCTTAATATTCATATATTTGTGAAGACTTGATAACTCTTTATCCATGATCTACGAGATGTGATCATCAATCCACCCACATAATAGTCTCAATGCTTTCATGTTATTCCACTTCACAATAAATCTAGACTATGGATGCTTTGAGAATAATATCCTTATGTTTAATGAGATCTCATGATTAAGTCACACTTAATGTTTTATTAAATAGATTAGCCATTCCATGAACTTTATTATTTTTGGAAAAACAAACATGTGATAATAAATAATTCAATATAAGTACAAAAAATTATTGACATGTGGGGTTTAAACCAACACCATTAACATCTTTGTGAAGGACTGTGGTAGGAGAAACAATTGTGGGGTCCTTAGGTATTCCCTGCAGATACTCGAATCGATGTAAATATGGATATATAAGTCGAGACCCACAAGCCAACCATCTCGAGTACCATAACATCATCTCCAAGGGTTGGGTTTGACAATCCTCATTCTATAACATAAAACAGATGTAATCCGACACAATGCGGTCAAGTGGAGTTTAGAACGACTTGATCACCTTATTCCGACGGAAAAATACCCAAGCAAATAAAAGCTCGAATAACAATGAATTTGCCACTGAAGTTTATTTTTAAAAGGGAAAACGTCGACAAAACACTAAAAGAACAAAAATATGGTCATCGCAACCAAATTTAGGTTCGAGAGTCGATTATGCGCGTGAAAGATATTAGCACTTTACGACATACATGGTAAACAATATTTACCTTTAATTAGTTTTACGAATAAAAGTTTTGGCCTAAAGTGATCGATTTCTCCTAATTATTACGATATATTTATAAAAAGAAAGAAAAGGGAAAAATAGGGTTTTTTTATTAGGGTGCTTAACGAGACGATGAATCTCGCTCCTACATATCCCCATGTGTGATGGGGAATCCAAAGCTATGTAGTTATTTATAGAAAAATCTTGTATTTTTGTTGATTTTAAAGAGAAATGTTTTAACCGTGCTCGAGCGGAAAAGCGTTGCTTGTTTGTCGCTTTAGAGCAGAATGAAAGCATTGTTTGTAAATCGTGTTAGATAGGATACAACATCGTTCATTAATCGAAAATAAAAGGTTCATTCATGCAAAGGAGGAAATAAAGTTGTTTGATTGGTTGTGGTTGTGATTTATGAGGACGAAGAATACCCAACCTTAAACAAGATGTGCATCTTGCGTCTGAGCATTCGAGGATAAGATGGATGTATATCCATTCACCCCTTTTCATTCATTCTTTATTTTATGAAAAAAAGTGTTTTATTCTTAAAAGGATGACGAATACTCGACCTTAAACAAGATATACATCTTGCATCTGAGCATTTGAGGATAAGATGGATATACATCCATTTATCCCTTTTCATCCATTTTTCATGAAAATATTATATTCTTAAGAGGATAAGGAGTACTCAACCTTAAACAAGATGTACATCTCGCGTTCGAGCATTTGAGGATAGGATGGATGTACATCTATTTATCCATTTTCATCATAGTTTTGAAAGAGTTGTTTTATTGGTTTTTTATTAGGTAAACTAAAACTTCTAAAGCTAATGTTTCTTAAATGGTAAAAACGCGAGAATAAATGAGATAAATGAAAGATTAGCAATAAATAAATAAATAAATGAAATAAACAAAATAATCAAAAGTAACGAAAGGTGGATGAAAACAAAAACAGGGGGTACATATTTGCTTTCCACACACCAATGGGCTTTTGAGCCCACTTGTTAATTTCAAACAAGAACCAAAAAGGGGTGTGAATATTTGTTCACCCACACCAATGGGCTTTTGAGCCCATTCATTAGCTCAAAAATAAATAAAATAAAGGGGGTATATAAAGTAACAGTAGAATGTATAAAGGAATAAAAGTGATAAAGGTTGGAGTTTAATCTAAACCCGTGTTCCTTCACCGTAGAGAGCGACAATTGCTTTCTTCCTCCTTGTCTTCTTTTAACTTAGAGTGGTGGTTGTGGAACTGCTTCCTCATTTTCGAGTCAGAAAATAGGACCAAGGATAAGTAAGATATACAAAAAAACCTAGTGTCATAAAAGAAAGAACAAAGGTTTAGAAGGTGTACTTGTTTTGTTTCTTTTGGTTGGTTAGACTTCTCACCATCATCGTCTGTTTCAACTTTCTTCTTCTTTGACCTTTTTGGGAGAAGAGGTAGAGCTGCAAGATGTTGAAACAAGTAAATAATATGAATAGAAAAGAAGAGTTAGTGAGTTTTACAAGTTCCTTTATCTCACCTTCTAGGATGGTGGATAGGATTTGGACATGTTCATGATCAACTCTTAAAGGCTGTGAGAAATTGTGTATATTATACTTAGTAAAAATTACACCTTGTACAAGTTTTTGAAAATCCTTTTATAGGACTAACAAGGACCCACTAAAACACTAGTCTTGAAGTGACAACTGAAAAGTTAAGCCAAATTCACAAGTTGGTAATGGTGGGAATTTGGGAAGATAAAATTCTAAAGAAAAGTCATATCTTTCTTTTATAGAAGGAGGGAAATGAAGCTTATAGGAGTTTTTTCAATGATTTAATGTTTCAAAGTAGAAGTTGCATCATAAATAGTTCGACTAAGTTGACAGGGATTATACACAATTTTGAAGTAACATTGACAAGCTCGAATCTCTTTGATGAACATACCTCGACTTTTCTTCCTTTTATTCTGCAGAAAGGAAAAAACATCTCTTAGATTTTGAAGTAGAGTCGAAGTATCCACAACAACACATTTGTAGTAGGCATGTCACCAATCTTCAAATTCCTTGGTGTAGTGGAAAGAAGTTTCGAATTCGGAATACTCAAATTAGTGACATTTTTAGTGTGAAAGTATAAACACTCTTTATACTATGCCTTAATTGGCATATCAGTAGCCAGACAAATTTCGTCCTCTTTGGTGGATATGGATTTTGACAGGAATTGACTGAAGCCAAATTGTCTAGCTACCAAATTTGTTTGGTATGCGACAAGCCCAAACTGCAGTTGAAATTCTGGTCGACAAGACAATGGGTTTGAAGAATTCCATCTAAATATCGAGAGCTTCAACTTGGTTTCCAAGTGAAGAAGCTGGAAATGTTCTTCTAAACTACTCTGGCCCATAACTTGGGCTGGAAAATGGTGCCATAGTAGAGACAACTTCAGTATAACTCTTAAGAATGAAAAAATACTTTTCAAAAGCCCTTTTAATCAAAGATTTACCATCATATGGGGTCAACGCATCGAGCCTTATACATTTGACTCATCTTTCTAGATTAGACGAAACACCAGTGTTTAAGAAGGGTTCAAAAGTCCTATTGAGGAAAAGCTGTAAAATCCAGATAGGGCCAAAGACCAGAAAGTTTTCCTCAAGGATTTTTTGTGCCTTGAGGCCATGAGAAGAAATTCCTAAAGACTCATAAAGGAAGCTTAAGATCAGTTTACTAAGACAAACATCCCTTTTCTCATGAATTTGAGATACAAGAGGTTTAACTTTCTTGGCTACTTGGAGGGATCTAGAACAAAAGATGAAATGGGATAGCCACAAACTGAGGAAAGCCATGTGCTCATAGTCGGAGACTTCCTCAGTTTTGTCATAATGGTCTTTGATGCAGTTGTTAAAGCTAGTGTAACACCTCAAATTCAATTAATTAATTTAATTGAATTATTTAGATTTTTATTTAATCTTTTGGTGTTTGGTGTTCCTTTAAAAGAAATTTGGTGATTATATGTGTTGTTGGGGTGTAATGGTAATGGTAGGGTGTGGTGAGAATATAGGAGTTTGGTAGAATAATTATAAAATAACTAGAATATTAGTATTTTTAATTAATATTAGAAATAAATAAAAATAGAAATTTGTGGCTTTATATTATAAATTATTTAATTAATTATATAATAGAGAAAATAAGAATTAGTTGAAAAATAAGTGGCAATGAGGATATTTAGGAGAATAAGTTAGGGGTAGCAAAGAAAATACCTAAATGGAGAATTAAGTTTTATTTATAAACAGGAGATTGAGTGAAAAATTAAATCTATTATTAATATGGATTTAAAAATTAAATTAGAAAAATAGAATAATGTGAATTTGGGGTGATAGTATGAATTAAAAATGTTGAGGGCTAATGAGATAATTAAAAAGAGTTATGTAGAAAACCCGATATATTCTAAAAGGCGAGGGAGAGTTATGTTTCATTCAATTCTTAGAGAACTTGAGAAAGATGCAAGAGGAGAACCGTATAGCTATACGAGGAGAGGAAAACTATTGGAGAAGAGCTTGCTTACTGGAATTCTAAGGTAAGAGGGAAAAATAACTTCCAATAGGGCTTATGCATGAGAGTTAGGGTATATGAGTCCTTAACCCCCAATATGGTATTGGGTTTTTCATGAAATTTTGAGTTTCTATGATATTATGATATTATGTGTGTTTTCGTGTATAATTTGGTATGTGATTACTGTTTTGAAATTGTTAATATTTTCCACCATTTTCGAAGGTTTGAAGCTTTGATGTTAATATGTTTTTGATAAAATTGAGAATTATATATGTTAATTTTTTTAAATCATTAGATAATTATAGTACGTCACATCCTAAGGTAGGGGCTTTTTACGGAATCGAAATCGGAGATCCGAAAGGGTTTTTATGGTGGAAAACACAGTAAAGTAAATTCTGGGTATTACCCACGAATTTTGGGACTTAGTGATGAATGGGCCGTGGGAAAAAACCGAGTTCTGAATGAAGTCCGTCAATCCTCACGAATTCCGCTATGCCTAACGAAAAATATTATAACTTGAGATCCGTGACTCCCTTTGGGATGCTGTTTGAAGCAGTGGAAGGCTAACACATAGTACTATCTCATGGTGATGCCTTAAGAGGCTGAATATGCACTTGATGACGTGAATATACTATTGTAATTAAGGGGTAATGTCGGTGGCTGTGTTTCTAGCTGCTGAGTTGAGTTTTATGTGTTGTGTTGTCGTGCGATTCATGTTTATTGATGTTGGGCATGTTTTGGGTGAATTAAATTAATTATTGCATGATTACATTGAGTTGTTGCGTGTTAATAATTTATTTAGAAAATTATTTAATTTTTATAATTAAATCGATAATTCTATTTGGTGCTGTTATGTGATTAATGAAAGATGATGTTTTGTCTGCATAAATTTGGTTGTATATGGTGTATGAATATTTGAGTTGTGTGATGCTTCTAAATGAATATGCATAATTGTTGCTGTAGTGGTGGTAGTTAAAAGGGGGAACTACATTTTTGTATGCTATTTATATTTATATTTTGTTTATGGAACATTGTATGATTAATTGTTGTGATCCTTATGTTTGCATAATGTGTTGATTAAATTGATGTGCTGTTAGAAATATAATTTTGTTGAGATAAATTATTAGCATGCTTGTGTTGCACTGTTGATTGATAATGTTCTTTTTGTGATTTCGGTGTGATGTAATCCATATAGGGGATTGCTAGAGTTGTCAATGCATTACGTTAGGATCAAAAGAGGGGTCATAACTCATTGATTTGATGATATGGTCATGTATCATAAGAGTTATGTCAAGAAACATGTCTGCTAGTTTAGAAGGGGGACTAGTGGCTTGTCCCAAGCTTAAAAGAGGGGCTTGGAGCTCAGAAGAGGGGGCTCATGGGTTCAAAAGAGGGGACCCGGTTCCATAGAGAATTGAATATTGAGTTGGTACCACATGCATATGCATAAAGTTGCATAGTCGAGTTGTATTACATAATGAGTTATATGCATAATTGTTGAGTTGTGATTGATTGGTGAGTTTGGGTGTGAGATTGTGATGAGATATATTATGAATGAAATTGTGTGGGGGATGTTATGTTATTATCCTACCTTGAAGTATATGCCTGTTATTATTGTTTGTGATTTCTCACCCCTTCTGTTTGAATATTTCCTTTGCATGGGCATCACGCAGATACTCAAGAGTAGAGATGTTGTTGTGAATGGATGCTAGCTCCTAGAGCTATTTCCTTTAGTTTTGTTGTTTTACTTTTGGTTATGCTCTCATATGTAACGCCGAGGAGAGATTTTCTTTGTTTTATGTTGAAATGAGAGACAAGTATGCTCTCGTATGTTTATGTTTTGATGTGATGAGCATTTGGACAAATTTTTGACCAATATGAAGAGGATTGAAGTAAACACAACTTTTTTGAAGGAACCATTTCCATTTGAAACTTATAGCAAACGTTATTCAAGGTGGAAGAAGTGGATATTTGACTTGGTACTTAGAAAATTTTCAATTATGTTTGATTTCTCAAACTTCCACCTCAAAATTCATCATGATCCAAGCTTCAAATGAAATAGTGTTCAACATTAAAGTTGTTCCCCTTGATGTCACCTTTCCAAAAAGTTCAAGATCACCTCATTTGAATAAGATTTGAAGGACTTGCACATGGGTTCTTCACAAGGCTTCATTTGGTAAGATATATGTTCAAAATTCATTTTCATAATACATGACCATGTGACATAATTTCAGGTTGATTAGCACAGAATATTGGATCATTTGGCATCATGAATTGGGTCTTTTACCTGCCCATGCATCCATGCAAGCAAGAGTTGCTAAAATTGGCAAAAATTGGAAGTGTGTGAAAAACAACTTGATACCCTATATATATATATATATATAATATATATAATATATTATATATTATATATATATATTATATATATATATAATATATTATATATATATATATATATATATATATATATATATAATATATATATATATGACCTTGGTGATTAGAATGAGGATCCTGCTTGCCCAAGCTTTGAACCATTGCCTCTCTAACCTCCATTAAAGGATAAACTTGAAGATTTCACTTGAAATCGAGTTTCAAATCTCCTTATGTTTTGAGATTGAAACTCCAAAAATCCAAGCCTCTCTTTGATCAATTTCACTTCTTGCAAGCTTCTAGAGTCAAGCCAAGCCAAATTGGAAGCAAGATCAAGCTTATTTGAAGCTACCCGAAGGTGAAATTTTAGAAACTTCTCTTCTTCGATTCTCCCTCATTCATCATCTATTTTGATTGATTTTTGGTTTGCTGAAGTCCTACCAATGTAGGCAACAAGATTGAGTTGCTTTGAGGTCCAATCGAAGCAACTCAGTTCATGATCCTCAAAATTCAAATCCATGTATCTTTCAATATACTTGGAATTGGAAGAAATGGAGGCCAGATTCGAGCTCATGAGCATTTTTCGTTTAAAACCATGTCCACACTTTTTATTTTGGTGAAGATTGATGGTGGACCAGTCCGGTGAGGTCCACTAGAGAAGAAGACCGGAGCTAGGGCTCTGGTGGTGTGTTGGCACTCTCTCAATCTTTTGATCCATTTGAAATGTTTTAATCTCAGCCTTCCCTTGTGATTACCACGCATGTGATGCTTTAACTGAGGTACATCGTGGATAACGCACGCGTGGCCATCATATCTGCCACCTTAATTAATGAGGGAGATCTGACAATCCTTGATTTGTTATTTTCTGATTTTTCATTTAATTGTCTTATTTTGTTTAATTCAAAATAAATCCATTTTTAATCCAAAAAATATGTGACTTTCACCAAAAAAATTTAAATATTTTTCTCTTCCATATTCTGAATTAAAATTATTTTTTGGATTAGTTTTGGTATTTTTTATGAATTAAGTGTCTTTGTGCATATTTTTAATTGTTTAAAAATACTTCTGATTTTTTAAAAATCATGAAATTTTTTGTCCAAGGTCCTTTGACCTTGTTTGACCTAGTATATATCCCTTGGCCATTTGTTTGGTGTTTTGAAGGGATTTGAGGTTTTGTTCAAATTAAAATGTATTTTAATTCATTTTTTTAATTGATTAAATGTTTAAAAATTATGTTGAGTCATTTTTATGGTTTTGTGATGTTTGACTTTCTGTTTGGACCTTGGTCATGGTTGATTTGACTTTTGTTAGATCAAATCCATTGGATTTAGGGGATTGATGAAATGTACATTTCATCTCCAAAAATGAATGGATGATTTTGATCAGATGAAATTCATCTCGTGATCAATTTGTGTTTCTATTTCCCCTTCCCTCTTATCTTCATCCCTATTCTTCCCCATTCCCTCATTTGACCAATGAAATCTCTAATGTCTAAATGTTAATTGATTCATCAATGATCTTGTGTCAGATGAATCAATACAAGTATGACTGAGATAGGTCCCTCCCCATTTTCTTTTAGTGTGTGGTATGTTTTAGGAGTTTGGTTCTTTGTACCAAATCTCTAACATGCATTAACATCTATATTTTTATTTCCCGGCCTCATATAGTTGTGACTTCTACATAAGTCCAATTATGATTGTTTAACATAGAGGTAAATTTGATCCTTAAGGCATAGCATTCTAGTAAGTGAGATTATAAGCCTCCCATTCTTCATGGCATTGTGTGAAGACTTGGCCTTTTTTCCTTTCATGAGAGCTAGTGGCATACTTATTGAATTATCCAAGTTGGAGCCCTTCTCATGGATGATGTCTTGGTTCAAGGATCCATACTTGTGAATGAATGGTTGAGTGTTCTCCAAAGAATGACTTAATCAATTAAAACTCAACACTAACATTTGCCTAACCATTGACTAACTCTTATCCATTATGATTTTACTTTCAAGTCATTTACTTAATGCAATTTATATTTTAATCATTTATCACCCATTACCATTTACATTTCATATAATGTGTTTATGTTTCAGTTCTTTTCACTTTGCTCATTTGAGCCATATCTTGTAATTGTATATATATTGTTTGTGTATTGATTTTGTTTGTGGTCTTAGGACCTTAAAACACCTAATAACAACAAAAACCCTAAAAAATGTTTGGTGGACTGTTGGGACTTGACCTGAGCTTTGGACTTAGACTTAGGCAACTTTCCGTGTGCTAAAGGACTTGGCCAATGCCAACATCTGAGACTGAGCTATCTTTGACAATGACTTTCATCTGATGCAAGACTTTGGATCTCTTTGGTTCATCTGCTACTTTGTCTTTATGCTTAATTGTTACTTTGTTATGATCTTTGTTTGATGTTTTGCTCTGAGTTGATCAAGGAATATTTCATCTGCTACATTGGAAGACAATGAAGACTACTAGCTATTGGAATGCGTGCTTGGATGTGGCTATCTTTATTTGATGCCTTTATCTTTATGATGTCTGGATATTGCTCATTGCTTATTTCTTATTGCTTGATCAAAGTCCAAAGGAAAGTGAGTTTCTATATGACATTCTTGTCTGATTGGATTACATCCCATTGGTTAGATCTTTTCAACTCTTAACTTTTAATTGTTGCTTAGGGTAGTCTTTTCATCTTCTCTCGCTTCTTTAATTTCAAAATCTCTCCCTCTTTTAAAAAACTTTCTTTGTTTATGATTTCAAACTTAGACATATTTTAATGATTAGAAACTTTGGCCTTATGCCATTGAATTTTAAAACTTTTTCTTAATACAAAAAAACAAAAAGAACTAAGAACCTCATTCAAAACTTTGGCCTTTTGTGCCTTCTTATTCAATTTTTTGATTAAAATCAATTCACCATTTTTTAAATTTTTTTTACCACGAACTACAAGGTTTTAATCCCTCATTCTTATGTTGGTACGTAGGCCCAAGACCGAAGGTATTGTCAAACACAAATATAATCAATAAATTATTTTCTCATCCCCACACTCTATATTTTCTCAAACATCATTTATACCCAAAAATATATGCACACAAAAAGGGCTCCCTAGGAGTACCTAGGACACTTTGGGTGCTAACACCTTCCCTTTGTGTAACCAACCCACTTACCTGTAATCTCTGGCATTTTATTAGTTTTGATTTGCAAACTTCTTATCCTTGGATTTTGTTCGTACTTTTCCCTTTTTTCTTTGGGAACAATAAAAGCGCGATGGCGACTCTGGTCTTATTGACGTCAAGTTTATTCATAGCTTGATGGTCACGAATTTACCGCTACAATAAGTAGAAAATAATTCCCCAAAATAATATTATACACCAAATTCTGCCACCCCAGAAGGGTGGAGAAACGAGGCAGCTATAAAAATCTATGGAAAAGTTATGTTACAAAAAGGAAACAAATATGCATGGGAACTGCCAAGGGACCTGCTCATCATCCAATAGATGACTGTCTAAAACCACCTTGAACATGTCCATCCATATTAGGTCCAAGCCTTGGTGGTGACATATGATCTCAAAGTCCCTATGGATGCTTCAGACAATGGGCATGATTTAGGAGGGGGAAACATTGGCAATCGCTAGAAATTCCACTTCAAATGGAATAAAAGGTATCAAGAACCTAATCCATGAATGACATGGAGATTCAAGTAGAAATAACGAATGGGTAAACCACCTATAGTAGCCATATTGACTCTTTCTATTTCTGAATGTGACTCTAGGATAGATCATATTCATGCTCTTTGCTTGAGAACCTAATATTCCGACGAAAGCCCTTGATTCTATTTGAGTCAAAATATAAGGACATAATATCTTGAACATGGACACGTTTGGCATTTTTCTCTTCCATATGTTCCTAATATAAAAGGAAAAGTTTAACGCACCACGTGACTTCTCCTGGCTTGAAGGTCAGAAAGTGCTCATATGAGATTCCTTCGATGAATAGTGGAAGTTATAAAACAAGATGGACAGGGAAAGATTTTATTAGAAAAATGACCAAGATCGATCTTTAAGGGAAAAGCCAATAACACATGCAACGTATTTGTGTGGCAGCGCAACAATTGCGAGAAGTGGGATAGGTTTCACATGTCAGGGACACACGTAAGGAAAAAGCTAGGATGAATTTCTCTAAGAAAGCCATCATGAGAAGCATTAAATTCCATGGACGATTCTTTCCCATTAAACGAGGGTGTGTTAATAACTGATTGACGTTTTGACGTCTCTAGAATTGACAAACTGATAGCATATCACTCATACGACACATGGAGGTGCAACCTGAGCCCTCTCATGCTGCACCAGTTCATGAGGGACTCACCCCTAACTAATGGACTCGCTGCTAACTGAAGGAGTCGCCCCCAACTACAGGACTAACTTTGAAGGAATGAAAGGCTTAAACTATGTAGTGGTATCTTTACAAAGGCATGCATGGGGAGCCATGGGGACCAACCCGTTGTAGACTCCCTCCTAAGGGTATATCGCCTAGACATGACTCACACCCACCAATGGCTCGTTCCGGAGAGAAAACGTGGATAGTGACATGTATGTTATCCATAACCACATGTGGAAGCAGTCATGACCACAATTTCTAAGAAGTGGGTAGTCCACAAGCTTCACGGTCAAGGTAGAATGGTTACTACTTAAGATCTCCCAAATCTACTCATTGACCTTTATAAATACCTCAACGTATGGTTGACGAGGACAATCTAATACACACACAGAAACACCCCTAAAACAGAGCTTCTCACCCTCGTGAGCTTGCTATCACCCCCACAGAAACACTAAAGCCTCTGGTAACCCCAATCAACCTAGTGGTGTTACGCATTTGTAATTTTATATATATATATATATATATATATATATATTATATATATATATATATATATATATATATATTATATATATATAAACTATAATGTAATTGGTCATATTGAAAATTAATAAAACAATCTACAAAGGACCCTAATGACTTTATGTTACAATTCTCCATTATAACATGCATATACCTATCAATATCAATATACAGACACAAATGTTTCTGAAGCCATGTGAAAAATAAGAGTTATATATACTCTATCTACACCGGCAAGTTAAGCAATACAAATCAGCTTTTGATAGTTCTCTTCTTTCTAGAGTTATAGTGGCCATGGACGGAAAGAAATTAGAATACAAAGGTGAAGAAGCACTTAAGGAGATAGAGAGGCTAACAATAAATGCTGATGAGGTTCAAGAAAGTCTTTTGAAACAGATCTTAACTCAGAATAAAGAAACTGAGTATTTAAATAAGTATATGAAGGAAGAGACATGTGTAACTGATTTACAACAGTTTCAGCGTTGTGTTCCAGTAACTAGTTATGAAGGAATCTTTCCATATATACAGAGAATTGCAAATGGTGAAGATTCTTCTCTCATCACTGGTAAACCAATAACAGAAATGTTATGCAGGTAAATTTTGTGATTCTGCTACTGTTATTATTATTTAACTTGCTTACTGCACTAAAAGTTTATAATCATGTGCATGCAGTTCAGGAACATCAGCTGGAGAGCCTAAACTGATGCCATCAATTGCTGAAGATCTTGATCGTCGTACTTTTGTGTATAATCTTATCGTGCCAATCATGAATCAGTTAATATATTTACAACAAAACTACTTTCTTTTTCTTCTTATTTGCTATATGATCATATATGCATGTATAGACACATCTATTAAGCTATTTTAGTCATATATTTTCTAAGAATATTTAAATTTTCACAAGTTATATAAGATTCTGGTTGAAAACAAGTGGCTAATGAATTTTAGTTATTGTCGAATAGATTAAGAGTATCTGAGTTCGAATCTCTAACTTGAATAATCTTTCCTAACTTCTGAATTTCGATTGAACAATCTTTAAGAATATCTTAATCTTAAGGGAGTGTTTGTTTGTTGTGTTTAATATAATTAGTCCCCACTAATGATTGTCATCCATTCTAAAGAAAAAGATAAGATGAAAAGATACGATATGAGTGGATGAAGGGTCCCATCACCATGCATTTGATACGTTTTTGTTTGTTATATATTTGCACTATACCAAAGGATCATGATGCTACTCACTACTATAGTTGCTAGCAAGTGCGAATTGACAAGTGCTACATGCATTATAATCATGCATATTTAGTTGGTCATCTTTGAAGACGTGCAAGATGGACTACATCACAGATCGCATGTTTACAAATTATGACTAAGTCAATCAATAATATTGTACTTATGCGATCATTAAAATGTTTGACTTTAATTAGGTACGTTCGTTATCTCGACGAAGGCAAGGTCATGTATCTGTACTTTGTGAAACCAGAAAAATCCACACCATGTGGTTTACCAGCAAGAAGTGTGTTAACAAGTTACTACAAAAGCAAACACTTCAAATGTCGCACGCACGATCCCTGGAACGATTTCACAAGCCCTGACCAAACCATTCTCTGCAATGACATCAACCAAAGCATGCATTGCCAACTCTTAGCAGGTCTAATTCATCGGGGTCAAGTTCTAAGACTCGGCGCGGTCTTCGCTTCAGCATTTCTAAAAGCAATTTCATTCCTTGAACGTAACTGGAGAACTTTATGTGATGACATAAGAAATGGACAGTTGAGTTCCTTTATAACAGACCTGTCTTGCCGTTCATCGATGTCGACTCTACTTTCATCTCCTGATCCATGTCTTGCTGATGAAATAACAAAAATTTGTAACCAAAAGTGTTGGAAGGGGATTCTGTGTAAGCTTTGGCCTAAAGCGAAATATATTGAAGCTGTTGTTACAGGGTCTATGTCTCAATATGTTCCGGCTTTGGAGCATTATAGTGAGGGAAAATTACCTTTGGTTTGTACTATGTATGCTTCTTCTGAGTGTTACTTTGGGGTCAATTTGAAACCTTTGTGTGATCCTGATGATGTTGCTTTTACACTGTTGCCTAATATGGGTTACTTTGAATTCATTCCTCTTGGACATAATGGGAAACTGTTGATGGATTTTGATGAAAATGAAAAAGTTCCTAATGATATGCTTGTGGATTTAGTGAATGTCAAGATTGGTTGCTTTTATGAGCTGGTCATCACTACATTTGCTGGTAAGTAAACTCTTAATTATTTTTGGTCTTTCTAATTAATATTACTGATGCGGTAGCCTCAGTATCGATAACAAACCACAATTAAAATCATATATGCGATTACATCAGAAACTGCATCACACGATTTGGACTATATTTGTTCAATTCTTCTCACTAAAAATTAAAATTTCGGAACCTCAAATCTTGATCTGTAATGAAAAATCATGATTTCAAACATCTTTCAATTAGTATTCATGCTGCACACTCACATCAAATTCAATGACCGCAATTGCAACACCAGCAACTCCGATTTAAGTTCATTGACTAATGAAATTTTGTTTTTACTATTACAATGCCATGAAAACTCACAGGGCTATATAGATACAGAATTGGTGATGTGCTTCAAGTGGTAGGATATTACAACAAAGCGCCACAATTCCGATTCATATGTCGAAGAAACGTAGTAATAAGCATCGACAGTGAAAAGACAAATGAAGAAGATTTACACAGAAGTGTAACAAAAGCAAAAAAGCTATTAGAGCCTTATGATGCTCTCTTAGTGGAATACACTAGTTATGCTGATACTTCATCACTACCAGGACACTACGTATTGTACTGGGAGATTCTTCATTATGGCTCAAAAATGGACCCACTTGACCCAAACGTGCTTCAAGAATGTTGCATTGCAGTTGAAGAGGAGTTGGATTATGTATACAGAAGATGCCGCACTAATGACAAATCTGTTGGAGCTTTAGAGATACGTTTGGTGGAGCCAGGAACTTTTGAAGCATTGATGGATTTTTTTATTACTAAAGGGTCTTCAATTAATCAGTACAAAACACCAAGGTGTATTAAGTCTAAGAAAGCACTTAAGTTGCTTAAATCTAAAGTTATGGCTTCTTTCTTTAGTCCTAGAGATCCTAAATGGACTGTTACTTGATTTGCTGCTTTTTTTGTTTTTTGTTACTGATGACTTTGATGTTTTCTTCAACCATAAAGTTGGTTGTTGTAAAATAATTTGTGCTATTGATCAACCAATTTGTGCTCATTCTAATTTTGAGAGAAAAATTGTGCATGCCTATCTTTGTTAAAAGCTAAAGTAGCAACTTTTAGAGTATGATCTTAATGTAAATGAAATGATAACCAACTAAATGTGAAAAGTAAAATGATAACCAACTAATGATAACCAACTTTTAGGGTGGTTGATTATAAAAACAATCTATTAGCAAAAAGAGGTAAAATGAGTGTAAATTTTTTTCCGGATAAATATGGATGAAAGAGTAGTGTGAAAGAGAGGTGAATATTCATTGTTGTACCTTTGTATTTTTCAGGTATTGCATCTCTCATCACCTCGATTTAAAATGAGCTAATCCAAATTATGAGTTTTCTTTCTAAACTGCGTTAGCAAAGTGTTTATTATGTTCTTTATTGTTCTTGCGTTATATTTTGTTATTTGTGATTAGGTGATTGAAAACTTGTTACTTCGATTGTTTTGGTGTTATTTCTGCCCTGCCAAGAAGCCATAACTATTATATATATATATATATATATATATATATATATATATATATATATATATATAAGTGATTAGTGTTGATTGTAATACATTTGCAGTAGTTCGGGTTCTTTCAAAGTGTATTTCATAAGGTGCATCATGGCAAGCTATCAAGATCTGACGCGTCTCTGGTTGGTCTACACACTTTCTCCGTAATTGGTCAGCACAATGTTTGTAGAAAAAGGGTCCATCCTAAATATAACTCTTGGTCATATGGAAAACCTATTTCTTTGCCAAGAGTTGAATTCTGGTGGGACATACCCACTGACTAAATAACTTACAGTGTCTTCATACTAGGGTGTCACGCCATAGATGATCAAAAGCAAGTGTTCTTCTGGAAAGCTTTCTTTGATGTCTTCCATGTCATGCATCTGGCCTTCATCAGGGAGCCTTGATAAATGATTAGTAACTAAATTCTCTACTTCATTCTTGACCCTGATTTCCAAATCAAATTCTTGCAACAATAACACTCGTCTTATCAATCTTGATTTTGCATCCTTCTTTTCAATGAGATACTTGATTGATGCACGACAAGTATACATTATCACCTTGGTTCCCACCTGTTAAAGATAAATACTATTTGGTTAATCTCCCTAAGGCGAGTCAGGTGAAATCACAATCGCCTTGTCTGTAGGGGAATTTTGTTGTATGTCCCTTCTTCCTCGATGGGAAGCCTTTTTATATCTATCATGCTTTCAATAGCCCCTTTAAGAAGTGTCCCTTCGAATTCTATGTTATAAATGGTGTCAATAATGTCCATCGTCCTCTTTTATCATCATGTAACATGTTCTGCATCAACTTCTGTAACTCCCATGCAATCATGGAGCTACGTTGAGACCGTGATCCGTTATCGCGCACAGGTCAAAACGAGTAATTAGAAACTGTAGTTCAGCGGAAGCGACAACTCGAGTATCGTATTGCAAGGATTCTTGTATTATTATTAATCTACTGAAATCGATTTAGGGAGGGTTATGGTTTAGGGATCGATTAAGAAAACAAAGTAAATAAGTGATTTAAATAAGCGATTATAAAATAATTCAATCTACTATTTTCGGTTTCCGACTAATCACTGGTTTTTACCTACCAATTCCATAAGCGGCTTCAATCTCTATTCGATTCAATATATATTGACAAGTGCAATAGATATAAGACAGATTGGTATTTCTATATTTTAAATTAAGTAAATGGATTAATACACTCGTGAATTAAGCAAATATGATTTACAAATGCTATTTAACGACAAAGCGACGTAAATGGAGATTAACGGTTAGGAATACAATCATACGAACTTAATCAAAACCATTCCAAAAAATACATATTAAGAAAATGAATTTTCATAAAATAGCATCGAAAGAGAAACGAAATTTAATTGATAGAATAAAAACCTCAAAGCGTTGGAAACTCGATTACAGCATATAAACTCTGGAAGATTAGTTCCTCATTATAATCTTACAAAGCAAAAAGTTTATTGTGAATAGTGTGTGAAGCTACAGTACCGCAACTGATCCCTTTTAACAAAATAAGGATTGCACTTATAATTCAAATTGAGTCGAAAAACATAAAGTCAACCCAAAAATGACGTAACACAAATTATTTTCTAAAGTACAAAACTTCAATGAATCATGTGAGACTCCTTCACTCTGAATCAGCTTTTCACTCCAACGTGAAATTTGTATATCTTTCTCTTAGCTTTCTAATGCATATTAGAACACGCAAAACGGCATCTCGTAGCTCCAGTTAGGATCCGAATGGCGAATAGGTATCAAATAACCGCTAAAACTGAAAACAACAAACGAAAATTGATTAAAGGCAAACATGAACTTAAATATAAAAACATAATAAAATAGTAAAATAATCAAAATAAACTAGGGAAATGCCTAAGTACAATTATATAAGAATTTGCACCAATATGCATTGATCTGACCATTACGTGTGGTCGTTCATGTCACCTACCAGCATTCTCATGACCGAGGTCCGACTTGTTCATATCGCCTATCAACATTCTCATGAACAGGGTCTAACTTGTTTATATAGCCTACCATCATTCTCATGATCAGGGTTTGACTTGTTCATCTTATTGACTTCGTCATACTCAGCACACTATCTCTTCATGCCTGACTTCAATAACTCGACCTCAGGAATTCCAAGATGTACATAAGCCCCCCGATCACGAGGTCCAATGGAACAAAGTGTTTGGACAGAAAGTCCTGGAATTACTTCTTCCTTTAGTTGGTCACCTATTCGGTAAGTTATCGTGTGATAGTATTTTAAAATAACAATAATGACAAATATTTTCTCTCTCCTTGTCATGATGATTTTTATAGGGAACCAACTTGTTATCATGGCTCTAACTCGATAGAGCTTCTTGACCGTTGTAAAACTCACTTCCATAAAAAGGCTCTTTCCTTCTTTGTTCCTTTACCATTTGTGACTTCTCTTCCCTTTTCTTTCAAGACTTGCTAACTAGATTTTGTTTGCGCCTTCTGTCAATCATTTTTTGCAAGCACAAACCTCATGTATTTTTTCTTTGTTACACTTACTCTCTCTCTTTTATTATTTTATTATGGTTACAATGTGTGAGTGTGGTGATTTAGCGAAAGTACTAATTTACCTCACTGCCCATGTGAGAAGAAAACTATAAGATGAATGCATGAAAGAATGTGAGGGGCATTTGAAGTAAGAAGAGTCTGATCAGGTTATTAGGGAAGTTTATGGTGATATTTCTTCACCTCAAAGTAAAAATAACTCGGAGTTTTCGTCATCAGGTTTCGTGGACATTTTAATGGAGATAACGGGGTCTTTGATCTATAAAGAAGTTCTAAGTTATGACCACAGTGCCATCGATGATATCGATATCTCAAAACACCGCTCCAATAAACAGATTTCTTTTATCGGGAATGAGGATGACGTCGTGCTGGAACCTTGTGTGGATGGTGAGAGAGTTTGTATTACTCGACCAACGAGAGTGTCAGACGAGTATTTTTAATTTTACTCAGGGGTAGTTGAGGACTTCAAGATATGTATCCCATTTACTGATTTTGAATCTGATCTCCTCAAAACCTTAAATATCGCCCCATCTCAATTCTCCCAAATGTTGGGTTTTTATTAAAGCTTTTGTAACTATTTGCGAGACGTTGAATATAACCCCTACTTTAGGTTTGTTCTTTTCTTTCTTTGAGATGAAAAGGGTGGATAAAGGAGGTTGGGTTACCCTTAGTGGAATCATGGGAAAAAGTTTCCTTCAGGCTTATACTACCAATTATAAAGGTTTCAAGGATAAATTCCTTCGGGTAGAGAATGGAGAAAGGTTCCCTCAAGTCATGTATGTGTTGGACAAGAACTATCCTTTCCTGATTTACTTGACGGATAATCTGCTGTCAGTGTCCAGTTTTGATTATGACAAGCTAAATTCTTTGGAAACTCGAGCTTTAGCCATTCTGGATGCCTTTCGAGTAGTAAAAGTCAAAAACATTTTACGCATGGCCAATGACTTGGAACAAATTTCTAAATTCTTGGGTAATGCTTATATACGTCTCTTATTATCCTCTAGCGACCTCATTATTTTATTTTTCTGAACTTATTTAGTTCATTTCTTTTCAGCTGATATGACGAGCCTTAAGCTAACAGAACAAAATAAGTTAATGGCTGAAACGATGGCGAGGCGTGGGGAACAATCTGCCTCTAAGAGAGACTTGTCTGATATCTAGTCCCGAGCTCCTAAGAGAAAGAAAGTAGATGCTGGGAAGGAGGCCCAATTTCTTCGAAGCCTCATACACCTCTGGTCCCCCTTCTGGAGGATCAAAAGCGAGTTCTCCCAAGAGGATAAAAACTTATATGAGTGGTCATGTCAGTCCTATTGACTTGGCAAATACTATCCCAATGCAGGATTCTGGTAGTAGCCATCAATCTAATTTGTCAACTGAATTGAAGTTCTGGTCCAACAACTTTTAAGGTTTGAAGTATCTTTATGATCATCTTAATATGGCATAGGATGTCAAGAAGATGAAAACTATAGGTGCTCAACAGCTAACCTAAAACATCGGGGCCTACCTTATGAGGCATGCTATTATGACCCGAGGATTGTTTGAAGTTGGTGATGCTTATGAGTAGAATGAAATTCCTCTTACTAAGGATGTGACCCAATTCAAGGGAAGCCTTAAGGTTCATACCGACAAGATGGAAGAACTGAACAAACAACTGTCATAAATGAAGAAGCAAATGGAAACCGTGAAATATAAGTGTTTGGAACTCGAAACGACCACAGTCGGCTTGGTCCGAGTTGTTGAGTAGGCACGGGCTCTTAATGAGACATTGGAGAAATCATTGCAAGATGCCCAGGTAGACCTTCTCTCAGTTGGTGTTGAAGCTTTTGAGAGAGCTAAAGCTCAAGTTATGCCTTATGCCTGACCTCAATGTGTCTGAGATGGATTTCTTTAGGACGGTGGTGGATGTACGAGTTGTGGATATGGATGAAGCTTATCTCGAAGCTAAGGTTTTAAAGGATGTGATGACCAACAATCCTACCCATAATGCTCAAGAATATGAACATCATGATGATTAAGTTTATTTATTTTTATTGTTAGCCATCTATGATGATGAGATTTTTGTAATATTTGGATAATGTCCCTTTATTTATGATACCGTGCTTAAGCCCCTTTGAGGCCTTTTGGATATATTATTATCATTTTATCATCCTTATCCACCCTGATTGTGTGTATATCCCCAGACACATCTATAAATTTTATAGGCTTATTTTTTACCGATATGCATCAGAACTCGGTTTTGCTGCGTACCAACTCACTCTTCTTTAATTAAATCATAGATTTTGAACTAATTGACTTGTTGATAGTTTAGACCTTTTGATTAGCTAATCAGTAAATTTAATCATTTTATTGGAGGTTCTTTAGACCTTCGATTTGGCCGTAGATTTGATTAACATAACATGACCAAAGATTCTTATTTTTATGGTCATCTTCATTAGGTCAGATGTTTTTTACTAACATAACCTGATCAAAGGTTCTTATTTACTTGGCCGATTAGTTAGGTCTGAGGTTTTATTAACATAATCCGACCAAAGGTTCTTATTTATATAGCCTATGTTATTAGGTCATCAATGATGTCTATCACACTTATCCTTCATGGGATGGGATGGGCTTTATTGTAAATACTTAAGTAATAATGCATCATTTTTCTGATAATCACCTCTGATTTGACTGGAGATTAACTGTGAGTTAGTACGAACTAGCAAATAAGAAACTTCGACTTCTTTGGATAACTTCAGACCGACAATCATTGCTTTGTATTCTGTTTAATTATTGTTGGCATGAAAATTAAAGTAGAGAGATTGTTCTAGTACCAATTCCCCCTGCCCCTCTAATATTATCCATGTTCCGCTACCTTTGAGATAGGATGAGCCATCCAATGATAGGATTCATTACTCGGGAACTTCCTCCATGGTGGGTGAACTCAACTCTATTAGGAAATCTGCCCACACTTGTGACTTGAAGATGTTATTGGGCATGTATCTTATGTCATACTAAGACAGTTCTATAACCTAGGCCAGCATCATTCCTTCCAACTATGGCTTCTTCAGGATTCGTTTTATGGGATAATTTGTATTCACTATGATAGGGTGGACCTGAAAGTATTGTCTGGGTTTCCTAGAGGTGATTACTACTGCTAAAGCTAATTGTTCGATCTTTTGATAACAGACTTCTGTCCCTTTGAGAACTTTGCTGACAAAGTAAACCGGCCTTAAATCTCCATCACTTTCCTGAACCAATACTGAGCTATCAGCCTTCTCAGAAACTGCTAAATACAAGGTAAATGGTGAATTTTCCTTCGGACGGATCAAGATCGTCGAGGTAGACATGAATTGCTTTAGCTCCACAAATGCCCTCTCAGATTCTTCCATCCCCTGGAACTATGCCGACTTCTTTTATGTCCATGAAAAAATGTATGGATTTATCTCTTATTCAAGACAGAAATCAGGGCAAAGTGACTAATCTCCCGGTCAGTTGTTTGACTATTTTTACTGATGTCGGGATTCTCATATTAATGATTTCATGGCACTTTTTTGGATTTTCCTCTACCACCCTGTTGTCAGCATGAAGCCCAAATATTTTTTGACTTGTTCCCCAAAGGTGCACTTGTCGATGTTAAGCCTCATGTCAAACTTCTTTATTGACTCAAATGTTTATTTTAAATCATCTACATGGATTACTTTCTCATGGGTATTGACTAACATGTCATCAACATATACTTCAAGGTTTCTTCCTATCTGTGATGAGAATATCATATCCATCAACCTCTCACACGTAAACCTAGCGTTTTTAAGATTAAATGGCATTACTTCATAGTAATAGTTGTTTCTATCGGTCATTAATTATGTTTTGAAAGCATCCAACGGGTTCATTTGTATTTGATTATAGCCCGAATAGGAGTTCATGAAGCTGAGTAGGCAGAACCCATATGCGGTGTTGGTCAGACTGTCAATATATGGTAATGGATAAGGGTCCTTCGGGTAAGCCTTGTTAAGATCGGTGAAGTCTGCGCACATGCACCATTTTCCCTATTTCTTCTTTACCATGATGACATTGGACAACCAAGTGGGATATATTATTTCCCAGATGAACCTGGCCTTCAAGAGCTTGTTGACTTCTTTTGTGATAGCCTTTCTTTTTTCTTCTTTCTTTTTTCGTTTCCTCTACATTACAGCCTTCAACAATGGATCAAGTGAAAATTGATGGCACACAACATTTGGGTCAATCTTGGGTATATTTTATGGCTTCCATGTGAAGAGGTCGATGTTATCTCTCACTACCTTGATGATGTCTTCTTCCTCTTCCCAAGATAGCCCTGAACCTATCTGTGCGACTTGAAAGTTTGCAGCATTAATTTGCACCTTTTTAAATTTCCAAAATAGGGGTCAAGTTGTCATCTGCTGGATCCCCCCAAAGATCAAGGTCAACCAACCTCACTTCAAAGTGTTTTCCGTCGTAGGAGGATCTTATTGGGTCTTATTTTTTAATTTCATATTATCCTTGTAGCATTTCCTAGCCAGTCCCTGATCACATTTAAGTATTCTGACTTGTCCATCTTCTAGGGGATACTTCTTGGTTAGATAAAGAGTGGACAGAGTAGCCTTCAGAGCGTTGAATGTAGTCCTTCTGGTGGGGATATTGTAGGGTGACGATACATTCACTATCAGGTATCACACTTTTATGCCTTTGGTGTTGCGTCCTCTTCCAAAGGCAATCGTGATAGGCAGGTGCTCAAAAACTTGGACTTGTTCCCTGAGAAATTGACTTGGGTACCTTTGAAGGGTAGCAGCTCAGATGTATCCATGTTCATGCCTTTGAAAGCATCCTAATACAGTACGTCAGCTGAACTTCCTGGATCGATTAACACCCACATGAAACTCAAGTCATGAATATGTAATTTTATGACCATTGGGTCATTCTCATGCGCCAATACCCCTTCTGAGTCATGTCTTGAAAACTGACAATGACAAGGATTTCTTCCTTTTCTAAAAACGGATTCCATGACACATTCATTACCGATCCGGCGTATCTTTTTTTGGCTGAGCTTGTTTCTCCTCCACCAGTGAAACCTCCCGAGATGGTGTTAAGTGTGTGGCGGGCCATCCGGGTCTCATAGACTTCTTTGGTGTTTTTTCCCTTCTTGGAAGAAAGGTTCTCCAAATTTTATTCTCTCCTAGAATGACTTCTCTTTCATATTGCTTCTTCTACCTCCTTCACATAGGACAACCGATGACCTCATTGGATTAGGATCTCGATCTCTCTTTTTAATTGATGACAATCTTTAAAGGTAGAGAAAATAAAGAAAGGGGGGTTTGAATTGTTTTCACAGATAATAAAAACTTTTGCAAATAAAACACACACGAAAAATAAGGCTATCAACACAGAAATTTATCCTGGTTCGCTTGAAATTCAAAGTTATTCTAGTCCACCCGACCAAGGTGATTTCGCCTTCAACAAGGACTTAATCCACTAATCTTGAAAGATTACAACAAAAGCGTCTAAGATAATAGAGATCTCTTAGCCCTCTCAAGTTTACAGACTTCATAAGTCACTTGAGGAAATATTCAACAACTATTTGATAATACAATGAAGTGTTTAGTGCTTCTAGGTAAGCGGTAGTAACACAATATAAGCACTGAAATGTTTCACACTTAGAGAAACAACTCGTGTGAACAGATTTAAACAAGAATGAAGGGGATTATAGAATTTTTTATTGTAGTGTTCTTGTGTATATTCTTTGTATGATGTATGATAATGATTCTGCCTTTATATAGTGATTTGAACAAGAGACCGTTAGTTGAGGCATTCATGAATATCTTGGTAATGATGGACTTTTAATGTCATTAGTCTCGTTGTCCTTTCCATAGAAATTTTAGAGAGTGTTTAATCTCTTCCAAATATAGATTCATACAAAAAGTAGAAAACTTCGTAGCTATGTCTTTGTGTTTGACCTTGAGTCAGAGTACACGGAGTTCAGATGATCTTGTTCAGCATGTATACTTCAGATAGTTGCTGAGAGCAGATTTACTTTAGAAGTTCTTGATATTTCTTTCTGATAGAGCATTCTTCAGAGTATAAATCATCAGATCAGTTATGTGGAACTCTTCAGATTCAGGGTGTTTGAGTCTTTTTCTGTCAGACTCCGAGAGCTTTCTTTTTTTCGGAGTTAGAGCCTCTGCATTAGTTTATTTTAAGTTGTCTATTCTGGACTTGCGTGATGTCAGATGTTTGTCTATCTGATCCTTTTTCTATTAGAGTCCTGCACACTTAGATAAATTTGTTAGGGTAGCAATTTGTTTCATCCTTTGTTATCATCAAAACCTTAGAGATGAATTATAGACACAAAATCTTGTTCTAACAATCTCCCCCTTTTTGATGATGACAAAAACCTCAGACTGATGATGAAACAATGATACTTCATAAAAATTTAAAGGAGTTATTTCAGAGTCAGATGTGTGACGACTCCCCATGAGATAGATCATAATAAGTTTTAGATGTTCTTACCAGATCTCCTTACGTAGTATAACTTGTTTTTAACTTGGACACTTTTTGCAAAGCTTAGGATTTCATAATGAGAGTTTTAAATGTGCGCAGTGCAGCAAGAGGTTTAGATTTTATTTCATCAGAGCTATTTTTATTCTCCCCCTTTTTTCTCAGACTCAAAAAGACTTAGTAAATAGAGTAGGCAAAACATAATTCATATATAAAAGAGAAGTACAAATAAGTTGGCAAAACATAAAGCACATAGGGAAATACACTTAGAGAAGACATGAAAGATAAGCACGTAGAGAAAAACAACAAGAAAATCCGAAGTGCCTAAGGGTTCAGAGGAGGCGGCATCCTCTGAAGCAACTGAGTCAGCAGGTTCTGAATGTTGGAGTTGATGGAGTCATGTTGATCCAATCTTGCTCGCACGATCTGCTGCTCTTTTTGTAGCTCTTCCAGAGTCTTCAACACCAGAGGAGCAAAGTCAGAGTGAGATTGCTCCCCCTAAGTCAAAGCATCATCCCTAGCCTTGGAAGCTTCTTCCGCAGCTATGCGTGCTGCTTCTTCAGCATCAGCCTTGGCTTTGGCTTCAACTTCAGCAGTAGCAGCAACCTCATCAACGACCTTTTCTGCAACTTGTCTTGCTCTTTCTTCTTCCATGCGAGCTTTTTCTTCAGCTTCTCTACGAGCTCTCTCTTCTGCCTCTCTTGCCAGACGGTCCCTCAACCTCTCTCCAGCTTCTCTAATGAAG
Source organism: Lathyrus oleraceus (assembly GCF_024323335.1). Taxonomy (NCBI): domain Eukaryota; kingdom Viridiplantae; phylum Streptophyta; class Magnoliopsida; order Fabales; family Fabaceae; genus Lathyrus; species Lathyrus oleraceus. The sequence continues at coordinate 365,391,662 of NC_066584.1, forward strand.
TCATTTCGGACTTATTCAGAGAGGCCTTTCAGCTTGAAAGCCTCAGATGTCATCCATCTGATCACTCTATTCCAGTGAATCCTCACTGCAAAGGGATCATCAATGATTCTAGAGTTTTCAGATAGTGATATGATCTTCTCTATTGAAGCCTCCGTAAATAAGGCTACTGCCTTTTCTAGGGTGGGAAAGTTGGGTTCAGGTTCAGAGGTGGGAGATGTATGTGTTGGTGGTGTTATGGGTTCAGTTAGAGGTTCAGATTGATGAGTAATGGGGTTTCCAGTGGTAGTTTCTATGTGTGGTTCAGATGGAGGTGTTGGTGGTTGTTCAGATGGTGAAGGAATATTGGTTTCTAGTTCAGGTTGGTTTTAGGCGGAGAGGGTGCGAGCTTGGAGTTGAGCGAGAGTTGGTGATATAGGTTTAGAATCAGAGGAGATGGTATAGTAATTTGGGGATGAGGGTGTTGAGGAGGGTTGTGATATGGGTTTATTGAACATTTGAGCTTCAGATATGGGCAAAGTTATGATGGTGAGATTGAATTTTTGAAGGGGGGTGATGGTGGGTTAGATGTGGGAGTTTCAGAAGGATTTGTGGTGGAGGTTGTGGGTTAAGAGTGTGTGTAAATGGGGGAAGGTTTAGGTAAGGAAGAAGACAGTTGCCTTTAAATGTAAAGATGAAGAGTCTAAAGGTAGAGACTTACTTGGAGAAGAGGAGGAGACCAGAGGCACATGTGGTCTGGATACAGAAATTTCCCCCAGCTTCTGAGCTTTCTTATTTGTCTTTCTTTCAGATGGCTCTCGCATCCTCTTCATGAAATTTGGTGGATGTTCAGGTAGCCAATCCACTGAGAAGTCAGAGATGTCTACTCCTTGATTTGCCAGGTCCAGTAGATAGTGGGAAACAACCTCTGGGGGATCTATCTTAGAGAAGAGATAGAGTCCATTTGGCATCTTCCTTTGATCCTTCAGAGCTTCCCGGGAGGTGACCAGAGAAGAGTTGACCAGAACTCTCTCTATGATTCCCATGTTTTTCAAATTTCTTGAATCCAGAGGCCTTCCCGTGTCAACTATTACATCCTTCATCAGATTATGGCGAATCAGATGATCCATAAAGCCACTCTCTATCAGAACATCGGAAATCGGCCTTCCCAGGGGAATGTATGTTCTGGGCTTCATGTTGTTTCTGGTGTCCCTGACAGATTCCCTCAAATATTTGAACAGCAGAGCTGGCAGATTCAGCTTGAGCCCTTTGTGTAGGCAGTAGAGGATGCATTTTTTGTCAGTGTTGATATAGTCTGACGAGTTGGATGTTGGGAGATGATGAATAGTCCCCAGAATGATCTTCAGCCAGACCTTCAGATTCTGGTGAAGTTCCTTGTTCTTGGATGAGTTTCATTCAATGTGTTGTTTGAAGATTGTTGGGATAATCTCCTAGGACATGTATTTTTCCCTAGGGTTGATGTTGTAAATTCTTCTTCCCCCTGTCTTCTCCATATTCATAAGGTTGGCTATGGATTGCTCAGTGATAACCATCTTCATCGCCAGAACATGAGAGACAATGTAGTGGTCGTATGAATATGCAAATCTCTAGAATTCCTTGACCAGATAGGTGTAGATTGGACCATAGAGTCTTTGAAAATAGTTTTCCCACCCTTGCTTTCTTAATTATTCAGTGAGGTCAATCCCGTTTCTCTTCATATTGTCAAAATCTACCAGCGATTCGCAGAGAACTTCTAGTTTGTTATCTGTTGCATAGGATATCTGCAACATAGACTATTTTATCCTTTGGTACCCAAAGTCTTTTGGATCCTTTGTGATTAGTTCTCCCAGAGTTTCTTAAAACTTTGGGTTTTATGACATTCGTAAAATTTTGCATTTGTGCATGTGTGTAGTGATAAGAAAAAGGGGATTTAGGTTTATCATTTGCAGAAGGTATTTGCTCGTCTTCATCAGAGTCATATCCTATTCCTCTTTTCTTATTCTGACTAACTCCATAAATCATAGAAGCTATTCTGCTTCTTTCTAGTTCATTTTTCAGAAACTTTTGAAATGCTTTTTCATATTTATATATGATTGTGTTAGAAGTTTTTGGGGCTTGAGATAAAGCTTCTTCAAGTTTTAAATATTGTTTAGTTGAAGATTATTTTTCTCTTTCCAAATCCAGAATATTATCTTTTAATTCAAAAACTTTCATCTCAAGCTTATCACATTCTTCAGTGGTTCCTTCAAAGACTTTCTTTAAAGCCTTGAATTTTTGTCGAAGTTTCTGATATGAGCTTAGAGATTTAGATAAACAAGATTCAAGGTCAGAGAGAGAAAGATCAGAAAATACCTCTTCAGGATCATATTCTCCTTCTGATGAGCTTCCATATGTGGTAGCCATGAATGCCACATTTGCACGTTCTTCTTCAGAGTCTGATTCTAAGGCATTAGATTCAGAGTCATCCCACGTGTCCATGAGTCCCTTCTTAGTTTTAAAGGAATTTTTCTTGAATCCTTCTTTTCTAGAGCTGTATTTCTTGAGCTTTGGACATTCGTTTCTATAATGACCTAGTTCTTTACATTCCTAGCATGTTACCTCTTTGTTTGGTTTGCCTCTGGAAGTTGATTATGAGCGATCCCTTGTGTCTTGGTCTTCTGAAGTTGTTATTCCTTTTTCTCCAGAGTTTTTTTACTCTTCTGGTTAAGAGAGATAACTCTTCTTCATCATCATAATCATCCTTTTCAGAGTCATCATTTTCTTCTTCTTCAGCTTGGAGAGCTTTGTTCCTTTCTGGTTTGCGTCTCTCCTATCTAGACTTCAGAGCCACAAATTTTCTTTTCTTTTGGGGCTCGTCTTCCTCAAGTTCTATCTCATGACTCGTGAGGGAGCTGACGAGTTCTTCCAAGCTTATGTTGTTCATATATTTTGATAGTTTTAAGGCAGTGACCATAGGTCTCCACTTCTTTGGCAAGCTTCTGACAATCTTTTTGAGATGATCTTCAGTTGTGTAGCCCTTGGCCAGAACCTTGAGTCCTGCAATTAAAGTTTGAAATCTAGAAAACATTATCTCTATAGCTTCATCGTCCTCCATCTTGAAGACTTCATATTTTTGAATTAGAGCCAGAGCCTTTGTCTCTTTGACTTAAGATTTGCCTTCGTAGGTCATCTTTAGGGAGTCAAGTATTTCTTTAGAAGTTTCCATATTGATGATCTTTTCATATTCATTGTAGGATATGGCATTCAACAATATTGTTTTTGCTTTGTGGTGATTTTTGAAATCACGCTTCTAATCATCAGTCATTTTATTTCTGGCAATAACAATACCAACATCAGATACCGGTGGTACATAGTCAATTATAACTATATCCCATAGGCCATTGTCATAACCCAGAAAGAAACTTTCGATTCAATCTTTGCAATAATCAAACTCTTCTTCATCAAACACTAGAGGATTGGCATTGTAGCTGTCTCTTTCATTTGTGTTGGCCATATTATTTTTCTCACGCTGGATCTCTCTACATTGTTAAGTGTTTAATTAGAAAATCAATAACAGAGCCGAAGCTCTGATACCAATTGAAGGCAGAGAAAAACAAGAAATGGGTGTTTGAATTGTTTTCACAAGTAATAAAAACTTTTGCAAATCAGACACACACGAAAAATAAGGCTATCAACACAAAAATTTAGCTTGGTTCGCTTGAAATCCAAAGCAATTTCAGTCCACCCGACCAAGGTGATTTCGACTTCAACAAGGACTTAATCCACTAATCTTGAAAGATTACAAAAAAATCGTCTAAGAGAATAAAGATCTCTTAGCCCTTTCAAGTTTACAGACTTCACAAGTCACTTGAGGAAATATTCAACAACTATTTGAAAATACAATGAAGTGTTTAATGCTTCTAGGTAAGCAGTAGTAACACAATATAAGCACTGAAATGTTTCACACTTAGAGAGACAACTCGTGTGAATAGATTTAAACAAGAATGAAGGGGATTATAGAATTTTTGATTGCAAATTCTTGCGTATATTCTTTGTATGATGTATGATGATGATTCTGTCTTTATATAGTGATTTGAACAAGAGACCATTAGCTGAGGCATTCATGAATATCTTGGTAATGATGGACTTTTAATGTCATCAATCTCGTTGTCCTTTCCATAGCAACTTTAGAGAGTGTTTAGGGCTCGTTTGTTTTGGCTTTTTTTAAAAATGATTTTTATAGTGTTACATATTTTAGTGTAAAAGAAATTTACAAAGAAACTTTTTATAAAAGCTTCAAATGAAAATTTGGTTTGAATAGTTATTCTTAAAATTTTATTTTAGGTATTTCATCATTTTATCGAAACTTTTTTTGGATATCAAATTTTCAAAAAATCACTTAAATTTAAAGCTATTTCAAATAGCTTTTTATAAAAATCATTTTTAAGATACAACATTTTGAAAAAACTATGATTTTGACTATGTTTTGATCTTCAATAATGTATATTTATGTTATAGAATGAACAATTCAATTTTTTAATTTATAAAAAACAAATTTAGAAAAACTTGTAATATTTTAAAAAATATTTTTATAGAATCCATTTTCAAAAATACAAAGAAAAAATCCATTTTTTAAAGCTAAAACAAACTTGCCCTTAATCTCTTCCAAATATAGATTCATACCAAAAGTAGAAAACTTCGTAGCTAAGTCTTTGTGTTTGACCTTGAGTCAGAGTACACAGAGTTCAGATGATCTTGTTCAGCGTGTATACTTCAGATAGTTTATGAGAGCAAATTTACTTCAGAAGTTCTTGATATGTCTTTCTGATTGAGCCTTCTTCAGAGTATAAATCATCAGATCAGTTGTGTGGATCTCTTCAGATTCAGAGTGTTTGAGTCTTCTTCTGTCAGACTCTGAGAGCTTTCTTTTCTTTGAAGTCAGAGCCTCTGCTTCAGTTTATTTTAAGATGTCTATTCTGGACTTGCATGATGTCATATGTTTCTCTATCTGATCCTTTTTTTGTTAGAGTCCTGCAGACTTAGATAAATTTGTTAGGGTACCAATTTGTTTCATCCTTTGTTATCATCAAAATCTTAGAGATGAATTGTAGACACAAAATCGTGTTCTAACAATCTTCAATATGGTGGCCTCTCCAAACTAATCGGGAAGCACTGAAATGTATTTTCAAGTACTTTAAGAATACAAAAGGTAGTTATATCATGTTGGTTTGTAAAAAGGGTGATTATTTAGTTGCGGGATATGTTTATAAGAAGTCTACAGCGGAACATGTCTTTACTCTTGTAAGATGACTTTTTTTTTCAAAATCATTATTTCAATCCATAGTGGTTATATCTATAAGTGAAGCAAAGTACATGACAATTATTTATGATGTCAAAAAGGCTTTATTGCTTATTGATTTATTGAAGCAATTGAGTTTTAATCAATGTGGATTTCGATTGCATCGTGACACTCATAGTGTCAATTATTTAAAAAATAATCAAGTGTATGACACCATGACTAAACATATCATTGAGAAGTTTTAAAAGACCGGAGATATACCCACATCAAGAGATATATTACTTGAAAAAATTCATACTTTTGAGAATGTAGATAATATTTTGACTATACCAACCACCAATGACAAGCTCAAGCAATGCTTATATTTATTACAAATTTTTCAATGTTTAGTAGGACTTATACCCCTAGGTGTAGGGATGCCAACATCTTGTAGTAAATATTTAAAGAGGTTTGATATTTATTAAGGTGACGATAGTTGTCTATGATTACTATGGAGGTTTTATTATTGAACAGACAACTCTCAAAGCCGCTTCAAGTAAAGTGGTAAAGTATGAGAAAGTGTGTTCTAATAATTAGCATGCTTTCATACCATTTTCCTTTTACACTTTTAGTTTTATAGCACTAGAAGAAGTGGATATTTTACAAAAAATGCAAAGTTTCATGCATAGAAATGTTATGTCTCTTAGGGTAATGAATGTAGTTTCTTAGAGGATTTATTTTTTCATCCAAAAAGAAGTAGTGGTGCAGTTTGTTGCATGTTTTCCTGCTATTTCGGCATAATCTATATTTCTTTTATATAATGACAAATGTATTATAGAAGAAATAAAAAATTATTAATAGCATATTTGGATACGCATTAGAATGGCCAAAAGGACACTGAATTCTCATATTAACACAAAAGTTAAATTTGGTTGCTTCTTAATTTTCATGATGGCATAGCCTTGAACCAAGCGAAAAAGAAGTTAAAAGTGTATCCAAACATACCATAAGTTGATTATTGTGTACGCATTAATCATAGGATATATTAATGATATAGTATCATGAATATTTTGTAAACATTTTGCAATAGCAAAAATTAACCCGTAAACAACCCAAAACACTAAAACGTGAATAAGAGTTCTAGCTAGTATTTGCTAGAACTTGGAATCACCCAATTGTTAATATATATAATATATATATATATATATATATATATAATATATATATATATATTATATATATAATATATATATATATAGATAGATAGATAGATAGATAGATAGATAGATAGATAGATAGAGAGAGAGAGAATATCTTCATTAACATTGACAACAATATCCTTAAGGTATTTATATGTTTACAAGTGGATTATGATACAAGCAACAAATCCAAAATAATGTTAAACCAAAAATATTCTACCTGTAAGTGGTTATACAAAACCTGTAACCAACTACAACTCTGAAAATACAAAAATTGGTAATCGGTTACAACAAATTCATAACCGGTTATACCCACCACAAAAATTTCTATTTTCATCCCAAAAGTGAATTTCACTCGACTTTAATTGGTAACGCCCCCGTTGTAACAGATAATAGCACTTGAATTATGTTTTTCTCTTAACACACCTCTTTAATTTAGGTGCTTTAAGTCTTCAATTCCCATGTTTATCTTCAACCTATTGAACACTTCAATTATGACTCCCTTTGTCAACAAATTAACTACTTGGTCTTCACATTTACAATATCTCAATCTCAACTTTTCTTCACTAACAAGTTCCCTCAAGTAGTGAAACCTCATCTAAATATGATTGCTCCTTCCATGTGAAATTGGGTTCTTAGCAAGATCTATTGCAGAAACATTACCAACCAAAAGCGTTACAGCATCACCCTCATCGTCGTCCAGCTCCTTGAATAGGTTCATTACCATACATCTTGGCACGCACAACGAGGCAACAATGTACTCGGTCTCACAAGATAATAGTATTAGTAATAGTTCCTTCTTTCAACACCATGAAATTTATGTTCCTATAAACATAAAGATGTATCCATATGTAAACTTTCAATTATATTTATCTCCGTACCAATTGGAATCGGTAAAACAAGTAAATTGCAATTTCTACCCGTGTCCGCTGCGAGAAAGAGAATTATGCAACCAATCGATCCTTTGATGTATCTTAGGATCCTCTTGACTGTTTACAAGTGAGACACCTTCAGTCTCTCCCATAATCTATTCTCAATACCGACACTAAACGTTAAGTCTGATCACGTATTGCACAAGTAACGGAAGTATCCAATCAGCCTCCTATACTGAGTTGTATTCAAATGTTTGTCATCCTCATTATTTTCCAATTGCATCCTTCGTTCATCTGAAGTAATGGAAGCATTACAATGCTCCATTTCAAACTTCTTCAAAGTCTCAATTGCACACCTACTTACACCAATAGGATTCTTCTCGTCTGGTAGATCAACCAACTCTCAAGTCTTGTTCTTCTCAATGGATTACATATCCTTCTTCATAGCATCAATACACTTTGGATCACTTAAAGTCTCTTCCATTTTAACGGGTTCAGATTTGTCTATAAGGGAAAGTTGCACAAAATCACCATCATCTTTGACTTTATTGTCTCGGAACAACTCACAAACTTGGAGTCTTTGAGGAAAACCTCTTTGACTTGTTGATCTTCTCACATTATTTTCAATTTGGGCTTCGACTATGGGAGTTTCTGCACTCTCAAATTCTGCAGAAACTGAATTTTCAAAGTTGTAACTGATTACAGATTTCTAGTAACGGGTTACTGAAGTTGGACAGGAATGTACTCAAACACGTCGCGCGATCGAACATACAAAATAGTCGCCACCGAACTTTATTTTTTCCAAAATATGGAAGGGAAAAAATATATAAAACCCAAGGGGGAATAGAGAAACGGGTAAGGAAGTTGGTTATTCAAGGGGGAGGTATTAACACCCCTCACATCCATCGTACTCTATGGGAACCGTTTTGAATGTTATTGCTTAACTAGGTGTTGTTATCTTCATGTACTTGCAAAACATAAAATTGGTTATAAAGAGAGTGATCGAGGAGGATTATGGCCCTCATGCCTATGTATTATCATAGTGTAATAAGAAAGTAAGGGCCTCGTAGTTCGTGGAACCAAAGAGAGAAAGGGGGAAAAGAAAGAAAACTGCTCGCCAAGGATTCGAATCCTCGTGCTTACGTATCCTCATAGTGCAATAAGGAAGTCAGAGCTCCGTAGTTCGGAGGATAAAGACTGTAAAAGAGACAAATGATTAGAGGGTGGTGTTTAAACCGGAAAGAGCTAGAAACTGACTAAAGTGGTGTTTAAACCAAAGGAAAGAGATTGTGGTGTTTAAACCAAGAGAGAAAGAGAGATAAAACTGGTATCAAGACCAAGTAAAGGGGTGTATAACTGTAACACCCTTCTACCCAAACGACATATTTAATTAGATTATCAGAGTACAACATGTAGAAGAGTTTACATTTCTTACAACATAACACTTATCGCATCACAACATAAAACATATTATTTATTTTATTAAAACTCCGCAGCGGACAACAACACAAATATTATCATTCATCATATAACAATTCATAATAATGTTTCAACATTATCTCAACATATTAGTCATCATAAACAACGTAAATAATAACCAATTATCTATCGAATCCCATAACCCCGGTGTCACATGACCAGAGCATTTGACTCGACTCTGTAGAATAACTCTACACTTATTCTTCAAACCTCAACAATAGCTACTCCTCTTTATCTGCACATTGCTCATCATAGATGAACATAAACACATGCAGAAGGGGTGAGAATTACATTATAAATAATAATATAACGACAGAAATATAAACATAAATATATTTCACATATGCCAACACAGCTCATCATAATCATCATAATCAACATACTCATTAACATCAACAAAACAACATATCAAATGCAATGCACACACCCATGCATGACTCAACACGACTCGGTATACCCATTTTGTGACCAACTACAGGATCACCACTCCCAGATTCATCACCATAGAATCCGAGTTCCCCGCAAGGAACCAAGCCTCTCAACAAGCCCGGAGTCAACAACATCATTGGAACTCAGTCCGTTCATCACTAGGCATCGGCCTTTCATGAATGCATGCACACCAAACATGCATCATAATCAACATAGCAACAACAACATCATATAGTCATGTTATCATCATCATTAATAGCATGACATACAACTCAACAAAACAACAACAACATTACAACGATATCACATCGTTACATAACACATTTATAACTAAACAAGTAAATTCAACATCTCATCATCATCAACAACAATCATATAATCACTGTTAATTGTTTATAATACAATTACAGCGACTTACTAAGAGTCTCGCAACTCAACGTACTCAAAAACTCACCAACACTAGCTTCACAGCACAGTTCGCGCCGCCAACATAGGGACGCGCCGCGAACTCCTCCATTTATTCCAGGACGCGCCGCGAACGAAGGATCACGTCGCGAACAATTAATTCGCTTCAGTTCGCGCCGCGCAGCAGGGTTCGCGCCGCGAACGATGCGTTACAGAACTCCTCTGAATCCTGCCCAGTTCGCGCCGCGAACTGGGCTTCGCGCCGCGAATCGCGCGCGAACAGAAGCCATCTGCTACGGAACCAGCGCAGCTTTGCTTCTCTACTCGCCATAACTCATACCCCACAGCTACCAACCCAATATCAACACTTAACAGTCATATATACACAACATACTTCGATTACAATGCATATAACTCAACAAAACTCACAGATCGGAGAATTTCCATCAAAACCCCAACTTTCCCAATCTCCCTAAAATCCCCAAAATTCATCAACAATCCAACATATATCATGAAATTGCTCTCATATTATCGTTTAATAAGGTTCAGACCCCTTACCTCTTTGGATTGAAGGAAGTTCTGAGCAATCTTTGGCCTTTCCTCTTCCTTCTCTTTCTCTTCAGCGTTTCTCCCTTTCTCTGACTCTGAGGCAACAACACGTGAAAAACTCTGAGTTCTCACTTTGGCCTCTTTTATCCAATTCCACTTTTACCCTTCCACTCTTCATATTCCATTTATTTTATTTAATTATTATTAAAATAAATAACATCTATAATAATAATAAAAAAATTCCCAATATTATTTAATAATTCTTTTTACCTTCAAATAATCATATTAAAATAATATTTAAATTACTCTAACAATATTCGGGGTGTTACAACTCTCCCCCACTTTAGAAGTTTTCGTCCTCGAAAACATACCTCAAGCAAATAGAGCCGGATACGACTCCTTCATCTGATCTTCACGCTCCCAAGTCAAGCTCTCACCAGCTGGACCTCCCCAAACAATTTTCACTAGAGCAATCTTCTTACCTCTCAGGGTCTTCTCTTCTCGGTCATCTATCCGAATTGGCAACACCTCAACGGTCAAATTATCCCTCACCTGGATATCATCCAACTGAACAACATGCGAAGGATCCGCAATATATTTTCTCAACTGAGATACATGAAACACATCATGCAGATTAGAAAGCGACGGCGGTAAAGCTATCCGATACGCCACTTCCCCAACCCTCTTCAAAATCTGATACGGACCCACAAACCTCGGAGTAAGCTTTTTAGACTTTAAAGCTCTACCCACACCTGTCGTCGGAGTAACTCTCAAGAACACATGATCTCCCTCTTGGAACTCAAGTGCCTTTCTCCTCTTATCATGATAATTCTTCTGACGACTCTGAGAAATCTTCATTTTCTCCTGAATCATCTTAACCCTTTCAGTCGTCTGCTGCACAATCTCAGGTCCGAGTACAACACTCTCACCTGATTCATACCAACACAATGGAGTTCTACACCTCCTCCCATACAATGCTTCATATGGAGCCATACCGATACTAGCATGAAAACTATTATTATAAGTAAACTCCACCAACGGCAAATAACTATCCCAAGAACCACTCTGCTCCAACACACAAGCTCTCAACAAATCCTCCAAGGATTGGATAGTTCTTTCAGTCTGACCATCAGTCTGAGGATGATAAGCTGAACTCAACCTCAACTTAGTCCCCAACGCTTTCTGCAAACTTTCCCAAAATCTAGAAGTAAATCTGGGATCTCTATCAGACACAATACTGGATGGAATACCATGTAGCCTCACTATCTCCTCAATATACAACTCTGCCAACTTCTCTAAAGAGTGATTAATCTTCATCGGCAAGAAATGCGCCGACTTAGTCAATCGATCCACAATCACCCAAATAGAATCATTACCTTTCACCGTCCTCGGCAATCCCGTCACAAAATCCATGGAAATGCTATCCCACTTCCATTCAGGAATCTTCAAAGGTTGCATCATACCTGCCGGTTTCTGATGTTCAATCTTTGACTTCTGACAAGTCAAACAGGCATACACAAACTTAGCAACATCTCTTTTCATACCAGCCCACCAAAACAACTTCTTCAAATCTTGATACATTTTAGTTGCACCTGGATGGATACTCAATCCACTCCTATGGCCCTCTTCAAGAATACTCTTTTTCAATTCAGACACCTCAGGAACACAAACTCTACCTTTAAATCGCAGGATGCCATTCTCATCAATCTCAAAATTACCACCATTACCCTGGTTAACCATAGTAATATGATCAACTAGGGCGACATCAACTTGCTGACCATTCCGAATATCTTCCAGAATTCCACTAGTCAACTTCAGCATACCCAACTTTACACTATCAGCGGAAACTTCACAACCCAAACTCATATCACGGAACTGTTCAATTAACTCAAGCTCCCGAACCATCATCATAGACATATGTAGAGACTTTCTACTCAGCGCATCTGCAACTACATTAGCCTTACCGGGATGATAACTCAATTCAAAGTCAAAATCCTTCAGTAATTCTAACCACCTTCTCTGCCTCATATTTAACTCTTTCTGATCAAACAGATACTTCAGACTCTTGTGATCACTGAACACTTCGAATCTGGAACCATACAGATAATGCCTCCACATTTTCAACACAAATACAACAGCTGCAAGTTCTAGATCATGCGTAGGATAATTCCTCTCATGAACTTTCAACTGTCTAGAAGCATAAGCTACAACTTTACCATTCTGCATCAAAACACCACCAAGACCCATCAAAGAAGCATCACAATAAACAACGAAGGACTCACCAGGATTAGGCAAGATCAACACTGGAGCACTGGTCAACCGCCTCTTCAACTCAACAAAACTCGCTTCACAAGCTGCATCCCACACATACACTTGACCCTTCTTAGTCAACTGCGTCAACGGCAATGCCAACTTAGAGAAGCCCTCAATAAATCTGCGATAATAACCAGCTAACCCCAGAAAACTGCGTATCTCAGTAGCAGACTTCGGAGTCTCCCACTGTAATACAGCATCAACTTTAGCAGGATCAACAGAAATCCCACCACTCGAAATCACATGGCCAAGGAAACTCACTTCCTTCAACCAGAACTCACATTTAGATAACTTTGCATATAATTTCTTTTCTCTTAACACCTGCAAAACAATTCTCAGATGTCCTGCATGCTCTTCTTCCGTCTTAGAATATATCAGTATATCATCTATGAACACCACCACAAAATTATCAAGGTACGGATGAAATATACGATTCATATATTCCATAAACACACCTGGAGCATTAGACACACCGAACGGCATCACAGTGTATTCATAATGACCATACCTCGTACGGAAAGCAGTCTTCGCAATATCATCTGACTTCACTCGGATCTGATGATAACCCGACCGCAAATCAATCTTACTGAAAACATGAGCTCCAACCAACTGGTCCATCAAATCATCAATCCTCGGCAATGGATACCGATTCTTGATAGTCACCTTATTCAACTGCCGATAATCGACACACAACCTCATCGTACCTTCTTTCTTCTTCACTAACAATACTGGTGCACCCCAAGGAGAAACACTTGGACGCACAAACTTCTTCTCAAGCAATTCTTCAAGTTGCTTCTTCAATTCAACTAATTCAGTTGCCGACATTCTATAAGGAGACATCGACACTGGACTCGTACCTGGTACTAAGTCAATGGCAAATTCGACTTCACGTTCTGGAGGTAGATCACTTACATCCTCCGGAAACACATCCTGAAATTCACAGACAACAGGCAAATCTACACTCACCACTTTCTTATCCGCTTGCAGAGACGCAAATAAAGCGAATATCTGAGCTTCATCTTTCACAAAATCCCCCACCTGCCTAGCAGATAGAAATCTTGCCTCATCATTCTCACCAACTTCAGAAAACCGCACCGTCTTCCTATAGCAGTTGATAAACACGCCATAGAATTCTAGCCAATTCATTCCCAGAATAATATCAATTTGGTGCAAGGGTAAGCACACCAAATCAACCACGAACTCTCTCTCAAAGATCGTCAAATGACAACCTCGACAGACAACAGAAGTCTTCACAGAACCATTAGCAGGAGTATCTATCACCATACTTCCGCCTAGGGACGACATAATCACACCAATCCTGGTCGCACACTCATACGAAATAAACGAATGAGTAGCACCAGTGTCAACAATAGCAAGCAATTCAACATTATTAATCAAGCAAGTACCTTTAATCAGATTATCTTCTTTAGGAGCTTCAGCCCCACTCAGAGCAAACACCCTACCAGTAGTATGAGCTGCAGTAGCCGCCTTCTTCGGTTTCGAGCACTGCGAACTGATATGGCCTTTCTCGCCACAATTAAAACATGTCGGACCAGCATCCTTACATTCAGTAACTCTATGACCAGCCTGACCGCATCGGAAACATCTCAGCACTTTCTTGGTACAGCTATCAGCACGGTGGCCTGGCTCGCCACACTTGAAACATTTACCAGCTATGGGAGATCCTCCCCCTTGACTTGGCTTCTTCTCATCTACCACTTTCTGCTTACCTTTACCATTCGGAGATGCATAAGGACTACCACGATCCTTATTCTTCTTCTCACTAAGACTCTTGTAATGAGCAGTCCTAGCCTTGCTATCTTCATCAAATATCCTGCACTTATTAACCAGTGTAGGAAACCTACGAATCTCCTGGTAACCAATGCCTTGTTTGATCTCGGGACGCAACCCGTTCTCAAACTTGACACACTTGGATTCCTCAGCATCAGCATCATTATAATGAGGACAATACTGCACCAGCTCCTCAAACTTCGAAGCGTAATCAGCAACAGACATGTTACCTTGCTTCAGTTCTAGAAATTCCATCTCCTTCTTACATCGCACATCAGCAGGAAAATATTTCTCCAGAAAGACCGTCTTGAACCCTTCCCAAGTCATCTCAGCACCTGGTACTTCAATTCTCTGGCGAGTGTTATCCCACTAGTTTTCAGCCTCTTCAGATAACATATGCGTACCAAACTGCACCTTCTGTGCTTCAGTACACGTCATCACCCGGAAAATCTTCTCAATTTCCCTCAGCCAAATCTGAGCACCATCTGGATCATAGCGCCCTTTGAATGTAGGAGGGTTATTCTTCAGAAACCTTCCCAAATTCCTAAACTCGTCGACCGGCGGATTCTGCTGCGCCTGCATAGCCTGCGCCATAGCAGCCAAAGCCTCAGCAATCGCACGGTCATTTTCTCCAGCCATACTCTGCACAACACCACTACAACCGTTAAATATCGACAGTGTCATTTACACTAATCGACCAACAGGGAAAACATCACATTATGACTCGACTGGACTGACCATGCTCTGATACCACTAATGTATCACCCTTCTACCCAAACGACATATTTAATTAGATTATCAGAGTACAACATGTAGAAGAGTTTACATTTCTTACAACATAACACTTATCGCATCACAACATAAAACATATTATTTATTTTATTAAAACTCCGCAGCGGACAACAACACAAATATTATCATTCATCATATAACAATTCATAATAATGTTTCAACATTATCTCAACATATTAGTCATCATAAACAACGTAAATAATAACCAATTATCTATCGAATCCCATAACCCCGGTGTCACATGACCAGAGCATTTGACTCGACTCTGTAGAATAACTCTACACTTATTCTTCAAACCTCAACAATAGCTACTCCTCTTTATCTGCACATTGCTCATCATAGATGAACATAAACACATGCAGAAGGGGTGAGAATTACATTATTAAATAATAATATAACGACAGAAATATAAACATAAATATATTTCACATATGCCAACACAGCTCATCATAATCATCATAATCAACATACTCATTAACATCAACAAAACAACATATCAAATGCAATGCACACACCCATGCATGACTCAACACGACTCGGTATACCCATTTTGTGACCAACTACAGGATCACCACTCCCAGATTCATCACCATAGAATACGAGTTCCCCGCAAGGAACCAAGCCTCTCAACAAGCCCGGAGTCAACAACATCATTGGAACTCAGTCCGTTCATCACTAGGCATCGGCCTTTCATGAATGCATGCACACCAAACATGCATCATAATCAACATAGCAACAACAGCATCATATAGTCATGTTATCATCATCATTAATAGCATGACATACAACTCAACAAAACAATAACAACATTACAACGATATCACATCGTTACATAACACATTTATAACTAAACAAGTAAATTCAACATCTCATCATCATCAACAACAATCATATAATCACTGTTAATTGTTTATAATACAATTACAGCGACTTACTAAGAGTCTCGCAACTCAACGTACTCAAAAACTCACCAACACTAGCTTCACAGCACAGTTCGCGCCGCCAACATAGGGACGCGCCGCGAACTCCTCCATTTATTCCAGGACGCGCCGCGAACGAAGGATCACGTCGCGAACAATTAATTCGCTTCAGTTCGCGCCGCGCAGCAGGGTTCGCGCCGCGAACGATGCGTTACAGAACTCCTCTGAATCCTGCCCAGTTCGCGCCGCGAACTGGGCTTCGCGCCGCGAATCGCGCGCGAACAGAAGCCATCTGCTACGGAACCAGCGCAGCTTTGCTTCTCTACTCGCCATAACTCATACCCCACAGCTACCAACCCAATATCAACACTTAACAGTCATATATACACAACATACTTCGATTACAATGCATATAACTCAACAAAACTCACAGATCGGAGAATTTCCATCAAAACCCCAACTTTCCCAATCTCCCTAAAATCCCCAAAATTCATCAACAATCCAACATATATCATGAAATTGCTCTCATATTATCGTTTAATAAGGTTCAGACCCCTTACCTCTTTGGATTGAAGGAAGTTCTGAGCAATCTTTGGCCTTTTCCTCTTCCTTCTCTTTCTCTTCAGCGTTTCTCCCTTTCTCTGACTCTGAGGCAACAACACGTGAAAAACTCTGAGTTCTCACTTTGGCCTCTTTTATCCAATTCCACTTTTACCCTTCCACTCTTCATATTCCATTTATTTTATTTAATTATTATTAAAATAAATAACATCTATAATAATAATAAAAAAATTCCCAATATTATTTAATAATTCTTTTTACCTTCAAATAATCATATTAAAATAATATTTAAATTACTCTAACAATATTCGGGGTGTTACAATAACCACTGAAGGTGTCAACCCAAAGTTGTGGTGTTTAAACTAAAGAGAAAAGGGAGTGATGTCTAAAACAAGAAAGGGAAGTGGGTTAAACATTAAGGTGTATCCCAAAGTTGTGGTGTTTAAACCAAAGAGAAAATGAAAGTGGTGTTTAAACCAAGAAAAGGAAATGGTATTTAAACCAAGAAAAGGAAATGGTGTTTAAACCAAGAAGGGGGTGTATAACCACTTAGGTGTCAACCCAAAGGAAGGGGATAACCATAAATGTGTGTCCCAAGAAGGAAATTGAAATGGTGTTAAAACCAAAAATATTGGAAAAGAGGAGCCATGGGGCTAGTTACAGACTTGACAGTGAATTGACTGGAATTAAACTAAAGTCTATGAATAGAGGTGAATACTCTGAGAAAATGGGTCATTCGTCCTGTATCCAAAATATTCAGAATGAGGATAGGAATGCTCCCTCTCACCCTTTCTCTACTGGTTAAGGATAATCGCATGCAATCCTTGTCAATGTCTGACAAGTTATTGAAGCATGTTCTCATAAATTGTGGGGATGAGGCATATGGAATATTCCTTGATTGAGGCTTGTGGCCTTGTACTTATTGAGAAGCTTGAGCTCCAAAGTAGAAGAGACAAGTTCCATTAAGTGACCAAGAGACTTATGGTCACTTGACAAAGACTGTGGGAAAATGTGCAAAGTCAAGAGATCTAGTTGATCAAATAGAATTTGATCAAGCTAAATCAGAGGGAAAGAGATAGGTAGAACATATAGTGCATGATCATACAAAGACTAGCCTATGGTCTCATTGTTAGGTAGCCCAAGAGAAAACCATGTATGTGTCAAAAGTATTATGGCCTAAACATATGAATATGATAAGTAGAGGCATAAGGCAAATGAACCATAAACAAGATGACAAGGTCATAAGTTCAACAGTTCAACAGTAGGTCAAAGTGACTGAGGTCATTCCAGGTCAAGCAAAGATCCAAGGTCCTACGTCTAAAGTCTAAAGTATGGGCACCATCACTTCAAGTCTAGCTTAGGTCTTAAGGATCAAGTAATTCATTTTATCATGTTTTGATTTATTGAGATTGTCAACTAGATCAAATACAATATAAGAATCAACAGATGAATAAGACAAGATGAATAATGTATGAAGTGAGATGATGAGCAATGAGACATAAAAGTAAATTTCATAAAGTAAAGGCATAAAAGTAAATTGTATAAAGTAAATGACATAAGGTAAGTTGCAAGAAGAATGTAAAGTGTTAGAGGTTTATTAGTTAGATGTTAGGTGTTAAAATGTTAGAGATCAAAGTCAACACAATTAGATCATCTATCAATAAGTCAAAGGACTCTAACATATTCTACACCAAGGGGTGATCTATCAATAACTCAAAGTGTTCAAAATATGGCTAAATTACCATCTATCAACATATTGAATCAAAGAAGATTAAATCAACCAAGGGACCATCTATGAGTGATTTGAAATGTTGAATATTTGATCAAGCAAGTAAACAAATTCAAAAAAAGTCTAACAAGGTCAAAACAAAGTCAAAGTGGAAGCTAACTTAAGTGTTTGACTTAGAATCCACTATCAATCAAATCAAGGGACCCAAACATATTGCTCAATAAGGTATAACCTATCATTTATTCAAAGTGTCAAAAATAATCAAATGATCATTTATCAACATGTTTGAATCCAAGAAGATTGAGTCAACCGAAACATCCATCTATCAAAGATTTGAAGTGTAAAAGCATTCATCAACCAAGTCAACAACTCAAGTCAAAACATCAAGTGAATCAAAAATTAAGCAAAAAATGTATTTAAAAATTATTAAAAAGGGAAATTAAAGAGAAAATTCCAAACTATGATCAAAATAGTTTTAAAATGGTTGCAAAAATTACACAAAGTCCCAAATATTACACATGAATAGATCTAAAAAGTTGGATGCAAAAAGGTTTTAAAATTCTTGAAAATAACTTGGAAAATGAATTTAAAATTAAAATTAAATAAAAGTAATAATAAATGAAAAAATGATTTAAAAAACAAGAGAAAAATGTATGTGATGCAAAATATTTTTAGAGACTGTGTAAAATATTTGGATAAAAAATGAGAGAGAAATTAAATGGAAAATAAAAGAAATAAAATAAAATAAAATAAAATAGGAATTAGGGCGCCAACAGCTACCAAGTTTGAAAAATGCGCGTGGAAGCTGTGATTGGTCAGAGTTTGAAATCGGCACCAAAACACGCGCAACCTCGCTTCATCTTCAACCTTGGATTTGATTTCTGCAATTCATGAACTCGTGTTTTTAGCAACACCCAAACATGGAGTTAGCTTCACAACCCATCATCGTTCATGTCTCCTTGTATCAGAGCCATTGATTGGCTCTGAGCAGGGAGAATTTTGTTCAAGAACACGATGAACCATAAGTATTCAAAGTAAAATTAAATGACTAATATTGAAGATAAATTAAAGGTAGGAGAAGGTTTTGATCGGAGGAGAAAGATAAAGAGTGTGGTAACTTGTTTGCTCAAAGATTTAACTCGTACCTACCTTTCCTGTTAGAGCTTCAGAGGTCAACAATGGTGGATTTGGAAGTGTGATTCCAAGGAGTTTCAAGCCAAGGAAATGCTTCAGTCAGCTTTAGAAGGTTCCGATGAGTGATTCTGGGTGAAGATTCGAAGTTAAAAGAGCTTGAATCGAAGAAATGGTTAACTGGTTTTTTGAGGTATCAGGTTCAAATAGTTTCAGAGTTTCTTTGGCTATCAAAGCTTGACAATGAAGGAAAAAGCTTCCTCTATTTATAGGAAATGATATGAGATCATGGTATGTGTGAAATGGGGCTAATTTGTGTGAATTAGGTCATACTATTGATGGTTTACAAATCGTGTGAAATGAGACATGAAATGCATGAATTGGCACTTGAAACCATCCATTTTGTGTTTGTTTGCACGAGTTTTAGAATCAGAAACAAGTTGCACATGTTCAAGTGGTACCAAGATGAAAAATGACTTGTAATTGCATGTTCTGGGCATCGGGCAAAACAGAGTTCAACATTCCATGTTTGAAGCAAGGCCAAATGGATTCGATTCGTGTGTTTTGTGATTTTCTTTATGCCAAATTTTCATCTCATTGCAATGAATTGAATTCAAAATGAACCAACTCAAAAGGAGGCTTGAGGAGAAAATGACAAGTGTTGAAAGTTGAAGTCGTGACATGCTTTCTAGGCTCGGCATTTGGTCAAGTAGTCTTTGCGCATTTTGAGCATCTTGAGGCCCCAAGTTAATGACACCATAACTTTTGATTCCCTCGTGGATTTTGACCCAAACTTGGGCCAAATGATCTTTGACATAAGCTTAACAAGATGTAAAATTAATGGGATGAAAATGATACTTGAGCTAAAAATAGCATGGCTTCCAAGTGGGGGTTATGACAAGGTTTTGACCTAGCTTGGCAACTTAGCCCTTTCCAAAATTGAGATCCTTAGATGTTATATTGATGCTTGAGCCTTGAAGAAAAGTTGTAGAGGAACTCCTTAGGAATATTTGGCTCAAATAAGCTTGTCAATTGGTTGAAAATTGAAGGAGTTATGAGGTTTTGACCAAAAGTAAGCCATACTTGCAAATTAGGTCAACCAAACTTTTTTCAACTTTTGCAAACTTGAAGTTTCCTTGCATACCAAGCCAAAGTTATGATGGAATGACCATCCCTTGAAGAAAAATTGATTAGGGCTTGAATGATATTAGGTATGGCTTGGAGAATGGACGAAATTCCATGAAAATAAACACATGAACCATTCTTGAATCAATGAACTACACTTGCATATTCCATGAACAAAGTGACCTTTGATTTGTATTTAATTGTGGTATGGTCACCTACATGAACAAGGTAATAAACAAGTATTATCTCCTATGATGATTTTGTTAGTTGATAAAGTAAACAAAGTGATAAAACCCTAATGTTAAGATTAATATTAAGAATGTGGTCATGCTTGTCCATGTATGACCAAATGCAATGGTCATGCTAAAGTTATAATGATGCATGATATGATTCCATGTATGCAAATGAGGCAAAGAAAAAGGTAATTAAAGAGAGGGTAAATTTTGGGGGTATGACAACTACAAGTTGTTGCAGTTTCTTTATCTCGTCGAAAATGACATCTCGACTGATCACAACCCTTATGTTTTTTGTATAATTCAATTTGTAACCACAGGTAGAGTGATACCCTACAAACTCTCTCGTATCATCCAACTTCTTTCTAAGGTGCACCAGAACATGTCGATATGCTACAGAACCAAAAACTCTCAAGTGATTCAGATTTGGTTTAAATCCCGACCATGCTTCCTCTAGTGTTACCTTCTCAAGCTTCTTTGTTAGACACTTTTTCAACAAATATGCAGTTGTAGATACCGTTTCTCCCCATAACTATTTTTGGAAAGTCCTTCCCCTTTAACATGCTTCTTACGATGTTCATAATCGACCATTCTTCCTTTCGCAAACACAATTTTTATGTGATGTATAAGGTGGTACAACCTCATGTATTATCCCTTCTTGATGACAAAACTTCTCAAAGTCATTTAAGACATATTCGCCTCCACCATCCATTTTGAACACTTTAAGCTTGTGATCGCTTTTCCTCTCAACCATGGACTTGAGCTTTTTAAACACTTCAAATACATCATCCTTTATCTTGATTAGGTATGTCAATAGCTTTATATTATCACCATCGATGAATGTGAGAAAATATGTATTGCCACTGATCGAATCAACTTGCATCGATCCACAGACATCCAAATACACCACCTCAAGGTGATCCTTGGTTCTACAACATGCATCCTTTCTAAATTTAACCTTAAGTTGCTTCTCTTGCACACATTTTTCATATTTTTCAGTCGGTATGTTGATCAATGGCAACCCCGTTGCCATTTTTTTAATGCATTAAGATCTCAGAAATTGAGATGACCATGACGATAGTTCCATATCCACTCTTCTCGACCCACAGTTGTAGCAAGACACCTACGTTCCATAAACTTCAACTCAATCTTGAAAGTTTTATTGGCATCCATATGAGCTTTTAGGACGAAAACCTTGTTTGCATCCATAACACATAGCCCCTTGTTTTCCATTTGAATATTGTAATCCTTCTCAAGAAACTGACGAATACTCAGAAGGTTACACTTGATTCCTAGAATCTACAACACATATTTGATCAAAGAATGTACACCATCCCTTCTCATGATCAAAACATCACCAATCCCATCGGCCGCTAGAGTGGTGTCATCTGCGAACTTCACTTTTTTCTTCATTGCACAATTGATTTTAACAAACCATTTCTTCCTTCCTGTCATATAAGTAGAACACCCGGAGTCCAAATACCATTCCTCGCACATTTCATACTCATCATGACATTTTCTTATGCCTGTAACCAATTACAGCTTTTACGTAACTAGTTATAACATGTTTTTGCAACGTTTCCAAAATTGTTATTGTTGCATTCCTCTTCCGTGATCATGACCAAAAGTGTGTTCTCCTCATCAAAGTCTTGTCTTGCAACCTTGCCTTCATCCCTTTGAGGTTCCCTCTTGTTTGGATTGAACTTTCTTGCAAAATGATCAAACCTTTAACAAATAAAGCACTTAATCCTGCTCTTATCATTCCTTTTCCTATCACCTATGAAGTTGCCTTGACCATCATTTTTGTTGTTGCTGCTCTCACCCTTTTAATAAGTTGAATTCTTGGAATTTTGGGGCTCTATTTAACCAAAATTCTAAAAATTTCCTTTACTCTTCATGAGTCATTTACCTTTCGACTTCTTCTCTTTCTCATTGAAACGAGCTTAGAGAGAGAGAGAGAGAGAGAGAGAGAGAGAGAGAGAGAGAGAGAGAGAGAGAGAATTTTACTAACATTAACAATAATACCTCCAACGTATTTATATGTTTAGAAGTGATTTGGATATAACCAACAAGTCAAAAATAATATAAAACAGAAAATCTCGTACAAGTAATCGGTTACACAAAATCTGTAACCGATTACAGCTGCTAAAACTCTGAAAAATACTAACAGTGATAACCGGTTACAATAAATGTGTTTTTATTAGCTCCAGTCCTCACTCTACCAACCAGTTTTTTAGGGTCGAGTTAGGTCCAACCATATTTCTTAACATGGTATCAGAGTCAGTGAGATCCATGGCACGTGGTAACAATACTTCAACATCCAATGATTAGGGTGCTCCATCTATTGATCCATCAAGTCCCTATTATGTCCATCCAAGCAATGGTCCAACCTTCGTTTCAATTACTCCCCTGCTTACCAGTTCCAATTATGCGTAGGGCTTGGGGTAGAAAAATGAAATATGATTTCGTTGATGGTTCTATTAGGGTTCCTACAGATCAATTTGATCCAACATTTCGTGCTTGGACGCGTTGCAATATGCTCGTGCACTCATGGATCATGAATTCTGTCACTGAATCAATTGGTCAATCCATTATACTTATGGAAAATGCGGTCGATGTCTGGAATGATTTGAAAGAATGCTTCTCTCAAGGTGATTTGGTTCGTGTATAAGAATTGCAACAAGAAATTTATGCTCTTAAGCAAGAGCATTGAGCGCTAACAAAAATTTTCTCTGATCTTAAGACTTTGTGAGAAGAACTAGAAATGTATATGCCAATACCTACATGTACTTTCCGTGTCCGCTGTTCTTGTGAAGCTATGTGTACCTCTATATATAATCATAATTTACTTTATGTGATTCGTTTTTTGACCGGTCTTAATGAAGAATCTAGTGTTGTTAAGTTACAAATTCTGCTATTAGATATTTTACCTAGCTTGAATAAAATATTCTCAATGGCTATTCAGCATGAACGTAAAATTGCTCATCATGTTTCAGTGAATGATGACTCTAAAGTCCTTGTTAATGCTGCTGAAAATAGGAGATCAAGTTTTAGAAATAATAAGACTGGTTCTAAATCTGGACAGAGTTTGTACTTTTTATGACAAATCAGGTCATATTGTTGATACTTGTTATCACAAGCATGGAGTTCCACCTCATTTACAAAAGAAAAGTTCAAATTATGCAGCTCATAATGTTGCTACAGAAAGTTCTGCACCGCCATCCCTTACACATGAGCAGTGTAATATCTTATGCCTCTACTCCATGCTTCTAGTATTGGTAAGAAATCTACTACACATGCTTCTAATCAGGTGATCTCATTTCAATCAAATTATCATCCATCTGTCGATGACAAACATAATATTTCTATTTTTTCTTCTTGTGTTTAATAACACAACTCTTGGTTCTTGGATCATCGATTCAAGAGCTAGCGATCATATTTGTGGTTCATCCAATTGGTTTCATTCTCTTCATGATATTAGTCCTATTTCTATTAGATTATCTAATGGTAATTTTGCCATAGCAAAACAAATTGGCACAATTTATTTTTCTCAAAGTTTCTTCTTAACAAATGTCCTTTATGTTCCTAATTTTTCTTTGAATCTAATTTCAGTTGCCAATCTCTGTTATACTTTACCTTTCCTTGTTAGTTTCAGTAATTTGCAGTGCCTTGTTCAAGATCCTCAGTCATTGAAGATGATTGGTTATGCTGAACTCATTGAAGGATTGTATTACTTGGTTCTTCCAGATTAGATTCGGAATGTATCTGCTGCCCCTTGCAACTCTGTTGTCATCATACTAGAAAATGCATTATGGCATTTTAGACTAGGCCACCTCTCTAACTCTAGAATGACTTTGCTACATTCTGATTTTCCCTTTATTGTTATAGATCAAGAAGGAGTTTGTGATGTATGCCATTTGGAAAAACAAAAAAAATTACCATATCAAAGGAGTTTTAATAAAGCCATGAAACCTTTTGATCTAATTCACTTTGATATATAGGGTCTTCTTGCTATTAAATTTGTTCATGGTTTTTCTTATTTTCTTACTGTTGTTGATGACTTCAGTAGATACACTTGGATTACTCTTATGAGATCTAAGGCTGAAGGTAGTCAACATGTCATGAATTTTGTCCAGCTAATTGAAACACAACATAACACCCTTGTTAAAACCATAAGAACTGATAATGGCCCAAAAATTTTGATGCCTTCTTTCTATTCTTCCAAAGGAATTATTCATCAAAATTTTTGTGTAGAATCTCCATAATAAAATGGAAGAGTAGAAAGAAAACATCAACATATATTGAATGTAGTCAGGTCTCTGTTGTTTCATTCAAATTTGTCGAAACTATTTTGGTGTTATGTTGTATCACATGTTGTTTTTATCATAAACTATGTGTCTAGTCCTCTTCTTAAAAATAAATCACCATATTTTTTATGCATGATAAGCTACCTGATTTGAAAATTTTAAAAGTGTTTGGATCTTTAGTTTATGCATCTACTTTACATTCACATAGATCAAAATTGGATCTAGAGGTAGAAAATATGTGTTTCTAGGCTTTAAAAGTGGCTTAAAAGGATCTATACTTCTTGATATAAACAATAAGGAAATCTTTGTTTCTAGAAAAACCACACACCATGAACACATTTTGCCATATAATTCAATTTCAAAATCTTCCAATTGGAAATATCATTCTCATGGCAGAACACTTGATGATGATGTTCCAATTATCCACCCCCCTAAGACACTACATCACATAACACAATACCACCAGATTTCGCTCCACTATCAACTATCCTAGAACATCAACCTATTAGGAAAAGGCATCCACCATCTTATCTTGCAGATTATGTGTGCAATGCTTCCAATGGTTCAACAAAATCAAAGTCTTCAGGTACTCCTTACCCTATCATCTCTTATCATTCTTTTTCACATTTATCACATTCACATTAAGTTTTTTCTTCTTCTATCGCACACTACACAAAGCCAAAATATTTTAAAGAAGCAAGTCAGTATGATTGTTGGCAAATAGCTACAAAATCTGAATTAGATGCATTAGATAAAAATGACACTTGGATTCTAGTAGGTTTACCACCTCATGTGAACCCTTTGGTAGTAAGTGGGTATACAAAGTTAAACATAGAGCAGATGGCTCTATTGAAAGATATAAAGCATGGTTGGTTGCAAAAGGGTATAATCAGATTGAAGGCATTGATTTTTTTGATACCTTTTAACTGGTTGCAAAACTCACTATAGCTAGAACATTACTTGCTCTTGCTTCATTTAAGTCTTGACATTTGCATCAATTAGATGTAAATAATGCGTTTTTGCATGGGGAATTACAAGAAGAATTTTATATGACTATTCCAGACGGTGTTTCATGTACCAAACCTAATCAAGCGTGTTGCTGTTATTATGCCTAAAATTATGCATCTACTTTATTATCAATTACTTTGCTGTTATCGGTAGCTATTATTTTTCCTTTTTTGTTACTACTAATTAATGACATTTCCTATATATATATATATATATAATATATATATATATATATATATATATATATATATATATATATAATATATATATATATATATATATATATGCCATTCATTGTACGGTTTCTATAAGAAGAATAATTGAATCCAATTATTGGAAACCTAATTGGTTATCCTTTTTCATCTTTTACTTATTTTCATATGGTATCAGAGTCTCCTTTAAGATTCGGTGGGCCATCTACTGTGGTTTCCGCTAGCGGACCACCCACCATTTATTTCCACGCTCCAAATGTCCAGTCTGGGCGTGAGGGGGGTGTTAAGAGTCTCACGTCGGACAATATATGAACTGAACATGTGTTTATAAATGGGGGCAGTCCTCACTCTACCAATCGGTTTTGTAGGGTTGAGTTAGGTTCAACCGCATTTCTTAACATGTGTAATCGATTATGCTCACGATAAAATTTTTATTTTCAATTCAGAAGTGAATTCGACTCAGTTGTAATCGATTACGCCTCCTTGATAATCGGTTAAGGCATTTGAATTATTGTTTTTTCTTTAACAATATTTATATAATGTGACTAATTTTCTAAATAATGAAATGATATCAAGAAACCTAGACGTTGGTGCAGGAAACCTGTTGTAAACCTGTTGTGCATGTTTTGCGGAATTTCTACATTATTTTCACGTGTTTTTGTTTTTGATTCAAAATGATTGTGTATTTTCACGAGCTTGTAGTTCAAATCAATGGTATATATTCTTCCCTGAATTAACGAACTTTTTTACTATCTTGCCCCACTTCTGAAAATTTATTCCCAATCTACCCCATTCTGGAAAAAAAATCCCAGACTGCCCCGTTTATTAGAATATACTCACCCATTGAAGGGACGAGTTTGTGAAGTCCATTGGGGGTAGAAAGGACCCGACCAATGGATGGTCGAGTTAATGAAGGAAAGATTTTTTTTTATATATTTTTTTAATTTAAATATATTTTAGTATTAATAATAAATAGTTTTATAATAATTATATTATTTAAATAATATAAATTGTAGTTTTTTTCTAATAATTTTTTATAAATTAAAATTTGCTTTTATAATAAAATTATAGTTATACTAATTAAGCATATAAATAATTGTAAGAAATAATAAATATTTTATTGATCTACATGGAAAAAATACAGTTTATTTGTTATAGTGACCGTCTGTTCCACATCTTGTGCCTACTTTTTTGTGTTTTCCCTTGCCTAAGTCTTCGGCTCATTGTCTTGGGGGAGATGAAGATGAGTCGGAAGACAGATCTTGATGTTCTTGTTATGTATTTGGACACATTTCCATACCTTCGAAATCTTGAATGGAAAAACTAGGGATATCCTGTAGTTGCTCATCCGTGAGATCAAAGTCGGGTAGTGAATGTGTTGGTTGTGTGGATATGTTGGGTTGGGTGTGTTGAATTGGAGGATAGCAGACATCATCAGGGTTGAATGTAGAATTGGGTTGTGCGAATGTAGTGTTAAATGTTTGGGGTTGAGATTGGGGGTTTGAGTTATCAAAGTTTGGTTGAGGAATTGGAGTGTATTATATGGGTGGGCGTAGGTTTGTTTGTTGTTGATATTGTTGGTTGTAAAAGTCGTTTGTTTGAGGGAATGGAGTGTGGGGATTTTGGTGTTGGGATAAGGTGGCAAAAAAGGTGTGTTGTTGTGGGGTATGGGTGTGATGATATGTTTGCTGGGCGGGTGAAAATGGTTGGGCCCCTAATCGGGATGTGTACACGGGGGAATGTCATGATGTAGAGGCGAGGTAGCTTGTTGGGTTGAAGAAGAGACACATTGACGGGGATCATTCAAAAATTGTGTCAGAGCAACGTGCATATAAGGAATTGCCAAAAACCAATTTGTATATTCTTTACCCGTCTTAGACTCACAAAGTACTGAGTTCTCTTGTAATACCAAATGCCTTCTCTTTTTCCATTCTTTGACCTCTTCTTTGTTCAAGTCTTACCAATTTGTATCCCAAGCTTGGACCATAGTCATATTATGGTGTTCCCTTAGATATCTTGGTTGAGACGGGATGTGTTGTTCAAATCTAAATTCGAGTTTGACCCTATCTGTCTGATGTATCTTAACAGTAAAGAAACATAATATATATGTTGTCGCAGTCCAGACTCGACTGTCACTATAATCAGGAACTAGATATTATATGTATGACCTCCATATAAACTGTCATAAGTAATATAATTGTTATAATCTAAATAAGAAGTTTAGACAAGTTGAAGATTGTAATGTACGATACTTACATCATTTTCTTCCATGTGTTCAACTGCAACTCGGTACCCAAGTAGATGATGACGAGGATTATTTTCGTAATGCATACCTCGTTTGCACCATTTTGCGTTTACGATAAAAAAGTATTAATGTTATGTATAATTTACATGAGAAGAATAAGTGCATTCAATGAAATTAAGTACCTTAATGCATACAGATGTGATGGAACCTCGATACTAAAGGGGCAAACAACGATATACGTGTGAATTCCCAGATATTGAGTAATACAACACAACCTCCTATGTTATTCACTCCTTTCTGGGCTGCCTTACACATATGTCTATATAATGTTGCCAGACAAGCAGAACCCCGATTGTATGTGTTACATTTTTCCAAGTCTCCTACTAAAGGTAACCAAGATGAATGCAATAAATTGTGACTCTTACCTGGCATTCAGAATGTAGCAATTAGTAGTAAAATATAGACTTTTGCATGAAGAATGTTTTCTGCTTTCGTGCGGGAAGAATTATTTTTTAACTGTGTTAATACACCTTCTAACCAAACAATTTTCCCAGAAGCCCCATTTTTATCGGAAGTTGTCGGTTCTACGCCTAAATTCTCCATGTAAACATCGTTAGTTACATTAGTTGGGCCATTAACAGGTTTACCACATTCGGAGACCGAGTAACATACTCACATCCTCCAGTGTAATAGTACATTCACCAGTTGGTAAATGAAAAGTATCTGTCTCGGGTCTCCATCTCTCTAACAACGCAACAACTAGTTTGGAGTCTATTTTTAAACTTGATATTTTTGCTACTTTAGCAAAACCGGCTTGTTCTAAATACAATATTATAACAACACTTTGTTGAATATGAGTATGGGAATGGACTCGGAACCTAGTGTCTTCCTGAAATGTAATAAAAATCATAATGAATATTTTTGGTGATGAGAAGCTGAATTTATAAAAAAACTTAATGAATACGTAGACTTACATATTCCGCAATGTTTGCTTATGTTCCACGGTGTGATTCTCCCATCCACAACAAAGACATTTTACAGATATGAATTTGAATTTGGTGATGCAAAGATTTAAAGAAAATATTTGATGGGTGAAAAGATTTGATGAAAAGATTTTGATGATGAGAAGCTCATTTATAGTGTATAAAAATAATACTAACTATTGATGGAACACAACACTGCATGCATGCAAAAGCTGGTTGCATTTTCCTTTCCAAGATTCCCTGCTTGACAAAACAGTGCAATGCAACACTGCATGTGTTTGCCTCGCCCAACCAATGACTGAGTTTGGTCTGCATGTGTTTTTCCTCGTCCAACCATTGGGCGAGTTAGGCATGCATGCATTTTGATGTTTTGTATTGTTCCATCCATTGGAAATTGTTTTTTTGACTATAAAATAGGTCTTTATTAGTATTCTCAGTCAACATTCCAACTCCTCTTCATTCATTTCTAATATCCAAATGGCTCAGAGAAATTTAGTAGTATCCATTCACTATAATGAAACTATTTTCACAGATGTTAGTGAGGGATTCTCATTTAGCAATACAAATATCCATTTATTCAAAATCCACATCAATTTTGATTTCCATCATCTAAAAGATCAAATGAAAAAAAGTTGCAAAGTCGCGTTGAAGAAATTATTTATCGCCATCCATTAATTAATGGAGACGATGATATTGTCTTTTACGTAATGACACCTATTGAGAATGACGAAGAAGTCTGGTCAATGTTTCAGTGTCACATAACATTTTCTTAATTACCCACCATTGAGATATATGTTCGTGTACTTGAGCATCTTGAAACATATCCGACGCAATCCATACAGTCACACCAGTACAGAATGAGTCAAACCACTGACGACGAACCGACTCAAAATAATGGACATTTCATACCGAATGAAGAGGTTGGCGAAGACAGTGAGGATGATCAAGAAGAGGTACAATTTGAAGATCTATTTGGTGCTAGCGATGATGATGGTAATGAAGACCTCATCGACACACCTACCATAGCAGTAAGAGCCCAACCGATTAGTTTTTACAATCTACCTGTTCACATGCAAAATATAGGTTTGGATGATGCTGAACTGATCTCTATTTTTGGAAGTTTCACACCAATCCACAATGCTGACGACATAGAGGAGGGCATGGAGTTTGAAAACAAGGAAGTGTGTGTTGTCGCGTTGCAACAATGGCATATAAAATATAGTCTAGATTATTCAGTGACTAAATCTGACAATGTACGATACGTCATCAAATGTAAAAATTCTGCATGCAAATTTAAATGCATTGTTTCTTTGCGTAAGGGGAACTCAAAGTGGAAGATTGGTAAGCTTGGTGGGCCTCATACATGCACATCCACTTCTATGTCACAAGACCATATAAAACTCAATTAAAAAATGATTAGTAAGATCATAATGGAGCTTGTTAATCGCGACGCTTCTCTTAAGGTGAAGGTGATCATCGCACATGTTGTAGAAAAATACAGGTACATAATATCATACAAAAAGGCATAGATTGCAAAGCGTAAGGCAATTGAATCGCTGTATGGAAATTGGGAGACATCTTACAACGATCTAACGCAGTGGATACTGGTAATGAAAACATATCTTCCAGGTACTATTATAGAATTGCAATCCTTACTTGTGATTTCATATGGTGGATCCCAATTGGGTGACAAAAGGATCTTCCATCGTCTATTTTGGGTGTTTCCACCATGTATACGTGGTTTCGCCTATTACAAACCTATTGTGTAGGTTGATGGAACATGGTTGTATGGAAAGTATAGAGGGACTCTGTCGATGGTTGTGGCACAGAATGGGAATAGGAACATTTTCCCAATAGCTTTCGCATTAGTTGAAGGTGAGACAAAGGATGCTTGGACTTTCTTTCTTAGGAATTTGAGAATACACGTTACTCCACAAGCAAATATGTGTCTTATATCCGACAGACATGGATCAATAAAGAGTGCATATAACAATCTTGAAAATGGATGGCAAGATCCTCTATCTTCACACGTCTATTGCATTAGACACATTTCACAAAACTTCATGTGTGAGATTAAAGACAAGGAACTGCGCAAAAAAGTTGTTAACATGGGTTATGCGTTGACAGAGGCGACATTTAACTACTATCACAGGGAAATCCGAAGAACAAACAATGATGTTTTATCATGGATAGATAACATCCCTCGGGAGAAGTGGGCGATGGAATATGACAGAGGACAACACTGGGATCACATGGCAACTAATCTGGCAGAAGCAATGAACTCGGTACTCTAAGAAACCTGAAACCTTCCAATAACTGCATTGGTCAAGTCTACGTACTATCGATTAGGATCACTCTTTGGTAAAAGAGGCCATCAATCGACAAAAATGTTGGCCTCTGGAAAAGTTTTCACTGATAATTGCAACAAGGGGATGACTGAAGAAGTCAGTAAAGCTAACACACGTAACACCATGCAATTTGATCGCGAGAGATTCTATTTCATGGTCCATGAAAAGATTAATCAAAATGATGTTCGACCAATCGGTACTTTCAGCGTTGATCTTAGGAAACAACACTGCGATTATGGGAAATTTCAGGCATTTCACTTACCTTGCTCCCATGTAATCGCAACATGTTCGAGTATGCGCCAGGACCACTCCATTCACATATCACACGTGTTCAAAATTCTTAACGTCTTCAAGGTCTA
Source organism: Lathyrus oleraceus (assembly GCF_024323335.1). Taxonomy (NCBI): domain Eukaryota; kingdom Viridiplantae; phylum Streptophyta; class Magnoliopsida; order Fabales; family Fabaceae; genus Lathyrus; species Lathyrus oleraceus. Next base: position 365,423,885 of record NC_066584.1, read on the forward strand.
CAAAGAGAGTTTCCTAGGACTTCCCCACGAGGAGAATTGACCACGATATGAAGGATTTACTCTTTGCCACGACGACTCTATGAGAAGGAGGAAGAAAAGGCGCCCAACCAGCACCCGTATTAGAACCGAAATGGACAATGCTGAAAAGAAAAAGAAAAGGTGTGGGATTTTCCGCGAAATAGGACACATGCGTAGGAAATATCCAAATGTTGCAGGACCCTCTAGATGATTATGTTGTTTTTTTATTATCAACTATTATGCACGTACTATGTTATCAACCGGTATGTATTTATAATATCTTTTGGAAATGAATATTATGGAATACATTTGATATTAAAGGCTTCTGATTACAAAGTACAATCACAACAACTTAAATTCATAGAGTTTATTAACTAACTAATCAACAACAACAACCAACACAAGTGGACCTTCAACTCCTCTGTTAACTTCACGACTATGTGCTGAAAACATACACTGAACATCTACATCATTTTCTATACGATCCAGGTGATACATGTACATACCCTCGGGGCTTGCATCAGTCAACGTTATGTATGGACAACGATAGTTTACTTTTCTCACCTTCATACGACGCTCACCCAATTGCCCAAAACCAGTGTGGATGGCTGCAATCAGTGTTATGAAATTCCATTGCGGATCTAGGCAGACACTGATTTTTTTGTCTTGCCCATAAAACACAAGACCCCAAACAGACATTCTTACCAAAACATTTTGCTATGTATTCTGAATTACATTTCTACAATTCAAGCTATTTATAGAAAATTAAGACGTGAATACTCGGTCATTCATTGACCGAGACTCTACAATCACAAAGAAATTCATCGGTCAATGTCATGGGTGATAACAATATTATTTAAAAGCAATATTAATTAATTAATTTTTTTTTTATTTTTAAAATGACTTCATCAACTCGGCCTTCCATTGGCCGAGTCCACACACGGAAAAACAATCTCTACAAGACTCGTTCAACCATTGGCTGAGTCCCTACTACCCAGAAACATTCTTCACGAACTCGTATATCCATTGGGCGAATGGATACTGAGAAATAGGGCAGTCTGGATTTTTTTTTTCAGAATGGGGTATATTGAAAATATAATTTCAGAAATAGGGTAAGGCAGTAAAAAAAATCGAGTTATGCATCTATTCAATTATCAATATTTAAATCAACATTATTCCCTAAATTAAGAGATAGCAATAAACCGCGTTTGACATATGTTAGTGGCACTTGTATGACACATGTAGACATGTAATTGTTAAAAAAAGGTCAAACAAATTAAAAAAAAAAATCAAATAGATTTTAAGACATAAAGAATAGACATTAAGTATCGACCTAATATGAGGCACTAACTATCACACATGTACTAAAAAGTACCACTAAACTGTACGCTGCTGGAAGCACGTTCAAAATATTATCACTAAACATTGTCCTAGAAGAATATAATCTAAGAGTGGCCAATGGGTCATAATTTTCACCGAGCTAGTGACATCTCCACAAAGTGCTATGCATAATGATGATGAATCACTTGAAAACAAAAAACACATATAGGTAAAGAAGAACACCACACAGTGGTCGATAAGGGAATTTAGTGACTTGGTAAGAACATTGCATCTAACTAACGTCCCAAAAATGTTTAAAATAAATTTTATTAATTAAATGTATCAAATTTAAAGTTAAATAAATAAATATGGACTTTCGTATTTAAAAAATTAAATGAACAATATTTTATGTTAAAATACACTTTTAACATTTAGTATAAAGAGATAAACTTACTTAATAACATCATATAAATACTTTTTAAAATTAAATATTAAATAAAAAGATATTATAATATAGATCAATTATACAAATTTTTATATTAAAATTATAATTATTTTTCATGTTATCAAATCACGTCAAAATTAACGTTATATGAAAGTAGTTCTTGACGTTAATCTCCGTGTATCTTAATGACCTATATATCCTAGTTCAATAACCTATCTATTATAACTCAAACGGTCAATTTGAAGTTAGTGCAAAGACAACACACTTAATAATTGTTCCATTCAAGGATCATAATTGGAATCAATTGATGAATTGGTATTCTCGAACTGACATCTCCAATATCCAATACGACGGTGTGGGTGGATCTACAAGGTTAACACTTCAACACCCAGGTTAGTTTAAGATTCAAAATGATTATTGTAAAAACATGGAGATCAAAAAAATATACATTACTTTTTCGTGTTAATTGATTATTATACTTTGGATCAAACGGAGTGGATTTAAGATAGATTGAGCCTTAACTATTTGGATATTCGACCAGTCCAAAACAGTTGCCTCCAAGGCTTTTTCGGGCACTAAAGGAACCGAGTAAGCCTTTAACAATATGAAAAACCTCCAATGATGTATTCCGGGCAAATGAGGAATGAAACGCTAGGAGTGATTTGAAACGCTAGAGACCCTCGTTTGTTTTCCCATTTGGCACGCGTCACATAGGTGGTCTTTTGAAAATTTTATTTTTGGAAGACCGACTACTAGATCCTTAGATACAACCTTATTAAGCAAATCGAAATTAACATGCGCTAAACGTCTATGCCAAAGCCAAGAATCATCGTTCAAGGTAACTAGACATTTAGTACTTGTTAAAGATACATCAAAAAGGTCAAGCATATAGATATTGTTTACTCTTACACCCTTAAACACAACGTTCTGTTCAGCATGTTCAATTATGCAGCAAGTTTTTGTGAAAGAAACTTTATAACCCTTGTCACACAATTGACTTATGCTTAACAAATTGTGTTTAAGCCCCTCTGCTAAATGGACATCAGAAATAGTAGTGGTAGAGGGATTACCTACACTACATTTGCCAAGTATAGCTCCTTTGTTATTGTCTCCATAAGTAACATATCCCTTCTTCTTTGCTTTGAAGTCTATAAAAAGCGATATGTCACCGGTCATGTGCCTTGAGCAACCGCTATCAAGAAACCATCTCCTATCTACGGAAGCAAGACACTCATCCTACAATATCAAAAGAGAGAAGTTGGTACCCAATTTTCATTGGGTCCAAGTGGGTAAGTGCTAACATGGTTGCCTTTTGGCTTCCATTGATAAATACCTTTAGGAACAAGAAATCTCCTAAACTTGCATTTCTCAATGGTATGGCCAGCACGACAACAATAATGACATAAACCATGATGATGTGTTTGTTTATTCTTGTTCATTAAATCCTTTGGAATAAAAGAGTATTTTGCATATGGTGGATTTAATGACTTCTTAAACAACCTAGAGTCAACAGCATAAGTAACCTTAGGTTGTAAAGCTTTTTCCAATTTGACCTTGAGAGTGTTTACCTCTTGTTGCCAAATATGACAAGCTTCACAATACCCAACTTTACTACATCCATCAATGTCAATATTTTTTGAATTTTCTGCAATACTAGCTTTTAACCATTCTAAATCTTTTTCAGCTTTGTATACTTCACCTTCCAGAAATGAAAAAATTTGTTTATCGGAAGATAATCTTTTAAAAGCATCTACAGCTTCGTTACGCAGTTTTTCAAAAGCTATTTTCAGTTCAGAAAAAGACATAGAAGAGAAATTATTATAGTAGGCTTGCTTTACCTTTTTATCATTGATTTTCTTCTTGTGGTAGGACTGATTTTTGGTGTGAGCCATAAGGCACAGATTTGCGGTTTCATCACTATCACTTGAACTTTGTGTGCTTTATGAATCACTATCACTTTCCCATGCAATGTAAGCTCTTCTTTGTTTGTTGTACCCTTTTGGTGGAGCTTTTCCTTGATCCTTATACTTCATAGGACAATCTGTTTTATAATATCCAGATTTACCACAATTAAAACAAGATCCTTTTCCTCTACTCTTCTTATTCTCTTCCTATTTTGAATCTGTAGATTATCTTCGAAACTTCATGAGGTTTTTGCCAGAATGCTTGACTCCATTCTTTCGAATGAATCTATTATATCTCCTTACAAAAAGTCCCATTTTCTCATCATCCGAATCTTTGTCACTACTAGAATCATTGTCACTTTGCTCTTTTCATGAGGACTTAGAGCTAGAGGCCACAAGAGCTATTGGCTTCTTCTCTCCCTCTTTGTCCCTCTTCTTCTCCTTTTCCTTCTTACTTTTGTTCTCAAACTTTTCAAGACTTTCTAATGCTTGCTGATGTTCTTCCAGCTTTCTAAACAGAGTTGTAATCGTAAGTGTCGTTAGATCGTTGGCTTCCTTAATAGCTGTTACTTTAGGTTGCCATTCCCTGCTAAGACATCTCAGAATTTTATTAGTAGCTATTTCATTGGAAACAGGTTTTCCAAGTGCATTCAACCGATTAGTGAGATGAGTAAATCTCTTTTGCATGTCAGAGATATATTCTCCTTGTTTCATGCGAAAGAGCTCAAACTCTTGATTGAGTGTGTTAATGCGGGACTGTTTTACTTCAGTAGTACCCTCATGGGCAACTTCTAAAGCATCCCACATTTCTTTAGCTGTCGTGCAATGGGATACCCGATAATACTCATCAACACCAAGTGCTGAAATTAGCATATTTCGAGCTCTCCAATCACTCGGCCACTTTTTTTCATCTTTCTCATTCCAATCAGCTTCTGGTTTAGGAACTATGGCGCCAGCCGCATTTGTCATAGTAATTTGAAAAGGACCATTTTCAATGGCAGCCCATACTAGCCTATCAACAGAATTTATATGAATTCGCATGCAGTCTTTCCAGTAGCCGTAATTTTCACCGTTGAAAATCGGCGCTCTATTATACGCCCCCTTTGGTTCAGAATCCATATCGTTATAGGCAGCCACAGAACACCAGCGAACCGGCGCTCTGATACCACTTATTAGACGGTGTGGCTAGTGATCGAGAGGGGGGGGGGGGGGGTGAATAGATCACCTCTTTTTAAATAAACGGATTTAAAAATTCTTATCAGAGTTATTGAAACTTAGCAGAAAATTACAGTCCTGAATCAACTTCCGTCTAATCTGAACCGCTACTAGAAAACCGGACACGCGAATTTATTGCTGGATTTGAATTAGAACGATAGAGAAAATTAACACCAGAATATTATCAAATCAAATGCACTTATCACTAAATTCTGATTCCAATGAATAAAACTCAGCTGACAGTTTTGTCAAACATTTGGTGTGTATGTGATCAATGATGAACAATGGTGGAGTTTATATAAAGAAGTTTTCTTTCCACTATTGTATCACGAAATGTACAACCACAATCCACCAACTGAAATCACAAAACTGTTGAAAACGTAAAGAGAGATAAGGAAAGAATACGATACGCAGAGATTTGTTAAGGAAGTTCCCCACTGTCGTCCTCGTGTGTGGGTACGTCTCCCTCTCAATTTCAAATGAAATTGAGAACTGTAATTATCAATAATGCCGAATTCGTTGATACAAGGTTTCAATACAAAGACAGAAATCTAAATCCCAAGATCTTCTTCTTGTATAAAACCTCCACTTGATCTGAGCTCAATCAAGAATTTCCTGCAAGAAATTGCAAACAATTCACTGGTTCCACGACCTGTTTGCGAAATTACCCAATTTCCAAACCCTACGCTACGGCTGAATCTGTTCTGCAAACGTGACTAACAAACCCGCAAGAACACTCCTGTTCTTGAAGGACAAACCATTTGGTTTTTCCTCGAAACCCCCTTTAACCTTCAACTCAGCTAGATCCTCGATCGTTCCACTGAACACCTCAGCTAGATCCTTGATCGTTCCACTGAACGTCATCTCGTTGATCCTTTAATCCAAAGAACAAGAATGATTATGTGTTGATGTTCTTGAAGAAAAGAGATTGAGAAGATGAAGAAGATGAAGTCTCTTTCAGGTTTCTAACTGCTCAAACAATTGCTGCTACACACTCCTTTGATTTGTGTTCAACTGTTTTTCACTTCTGAATTCGTACTTTTAACTGAGCTGTCAAAATACTTCTTATATGTGAAAGACATAAGCTGTTAGTAGACAAAACAAAATTATGTATTGATACAAAAGAATATGCATCGATACATACTGTAGCTTTGATTAATTTTAGAGAATTAATACAAGCATGTATCGATACAAAGCTCGTATGTATCGATACATAGATCATTTTAACTAAGCATGTATCGATACAAAGCTCGTATGTATCGATACATAGAACATTTTAACTAAGCATGTATCGATACAAAGCTCGTATGTATCGATACATACTGAAGCAAAAACGTTTTATGATTTAAAACAAATTTATGTATCGATGCAGATGAACATGTATCGATACATACTGACACAATTTTTTTTATGAGTTCTTTTAAGAAATGTATCAATGTGGATCTTTATGTATAGACACGAAACAATAGTATAGGCTAAAAACACAAATGAAACATGTAAAATAATGCACAACCAACAATTAGCCAATGATCACACAATTTGCTATCATTCAAAACTTATTCAAAGTAAAGAATTTGCTCACAAACTCCCCCTTTTTGATGATGGCAAATTTTTAGCAAGATGTGTGATACTCCCCCTGAGTTTGTGCATATCTGTCAACATCTGCATTTCTCCCCCTTTGTCAACATCAAAAAGAAGAAAAAAAAACAGTTTTATCAAGGCAACATGTTGTAGCAGGACACAACAAAAATGATAAAGAAGCTAACAATCACAAAGAAGGAAGCTTAAAAAGTAAAGAATCACTCACAAAGAATGACAAATAAGGGCAATAACACCAGAAGTAAGCAGAAGGAAATAAGCATTTAACTAGTAGAAAGTATTTAAAAATTACATAAGCCAAGACATATAAGGTGCAACTAATCTGAAAAAAACTCAAGCAACATGCAATGAAATGCAGTGAAATGAAATTCATTTAATCCAAATAACAATCAGTATGTGTCGATGCATATGGGAATGGATCGATCCATGTTACGCATTTTTGTTTTTAAAGGGTCTATGTATCGATACAAACGACGAATGAATCGATACATACTGAACCAATTTTGACAGATGTGAAATGAAGAAGACATGAATCGATACATATATCTTTGAGTCGATACATACTGATGCCAAACCAAATTTTAATTAATTTTTATGCAGTATGGTTATGCATTATGAAGTATGTCATGATAATGATGCCCAAGTATAATTCATAAATCAGATATTAATGTTCAAACAATATATGCAAAGAAATTCACATAAACGAAAATAAGGAATTTTGTTCTAACATACACAATCACATAGTTCTAAAAGAGATATAGAAAGGAGTGATATTACCTCTGTTGATGTAACCTTGTGAGGTATAAATGAAATCTAAAATAAATCTCATCAACCAAGGTGAGGCATAATATAGATAAGAACGAACATGCTTAAGACAACAATGGAGAGAGATCTAAGATCCCTAATTCACGATGAATGTTGAAGAACGGTTCCGTTGCCAAAGGTTTAGTGAAAATGTCAGCAAGCTGGTTTTTAGTATCAACATGCTCAAATACAACGTCTTCTTTTTCAACATGATCGCGAAGAAAGTGATGTCTAATCTCTATGTGTTTAGTGCGTGAGTGTAAAACAGGATTTTTAGTAAGGTTTATGGCACTAGTGTTGTCACATTTTATTGGAATACGTTTGAGTTGAATGTTAAAGTCTTGTAATTGTTACTTTAGCCACAAAATCTGAGCGCAACAACTACCGGCTGCAACGTACTCAGCCTCTGCAGTTGACAAAGCCACAGATACCTGCTTTTTGCTATGCCAACTTACCAAGGAGTTTGAAAACAAGTGACATGTACCACTCGTGCTTTTCCTATCTGATTTGCAGCCAGCAAAATCAGAGTCGGAGTAACCTAATAAGCTACAATCACTTCCTTTGGAATACCAAAGCCCATATTTAGATGTTCCATGAAGATATCTAAATATACGCTTAACGGCTTTCAGGTGTGATTCCTTAGGATTTGATTGATATCGTGCACACATACAAACACTAAACATGATGTCAGGTCTAGAAGCAGAAAGATACAGAAGAGACCCAATCATACCTCTAAACTTTTTGACATCTACACTCTTACCATGCTCATCTTTATCTAGATTTCCGTTGGTAGGCATAGGGGTGTCAATTGGTTTTGAGTCGTTCATTCCAAAGCGCTTGAGTAGTTCTCTGCAGTACTTTGTTTGACATACTGATGTACCCTCATCAAGTTGCTTTATCTGAAGACCTAGGAAGTAATTCAGCTCCCCCATAAGACTCATCTCAAATTCACCCTGCATAACCTTAGAAAATTCTTCGACCAAGTGTGTGTTAGTTAAACCAAAAATTATATCGTCTACATAAACTTGAACTAAAAGAATGTGCTTTCCCTTGTGTTTAATAAAGAGAGTATTATCCACTTTACCTCTTGAATATCCATGATCAATTAGAACTTTGCTAAGCCTTTCATGCCAAACCCGAGGGGCTTGTTTAAGACCATACAAAGCTCGTTTTAATTTGTAAACATAATCTGGATTTTCAGCATTCTCAAAACCAGGAGGTTGTGAGACATATACCTCTTCATTTATGACACCATTTAGAAACGCACTCTTTACGTCCATTTGGTAAAGCTTAAAATTATTAGAACACGCATAGGCAAGCAAGAGACGTATAGCTTCAAGGCGAGCAACTGGAGCATAAGTTTCCTCATAGTCTATGCCCTCCTCTTGGTTATACCCTTGTGCTACTAAACATGCCTTGTTCCTAGTTATCACTCCGTTTTCATCAAGCTTATTTCTAAAAACTCATTTAGTACCTATGATATGATGATCTCGCGGACGAGGGACAAGTTCCCAAACGTCATTTCTTTTAAATTGATTAAGCTCTTCTTGCATGGCCATTAGCCAACATTCATCAATCAAGGCCTCTTTGGCATTTTTAGGTTCTACTTGTGAAACAAAAGCGAAGTGAGAACAAAAATTACTTATCTTAGAACGAGTCATTACTCCCTTTGAAATATCTCCCAAGATGTTGTCAATAGGATGGTCTTTTGAAGATTTCCAAGCTGGTGGAAGGTCATTCACTTCAGCTGTCCTTTCTTCCTCATCTTCTTCATGACTAGTATCTTCCTCCTTCTCATGGGCAACTGTTCTGGACTGATCAGTTTCTGTAACAACTTCCTTGAGTATGTCTTCTGTAGATACACCTGCGTCATCAAAAGAAATACCTTTTCCGACACTTTTCGGATAAGACTCATCAAAAGAAACATGGACAGATTCTTCAACAGTAAGTAAACGCTTATTATATACTCTATATGCTTTACTTGATTGTGAGTATCCAAGAAAGATACCTTCATCCGCTTCTGCATCAAACTTCCCAATATTTTCCTTACCATTATTCAAAACAAAACACTTACAACCGAATACGTGAAGATGTGACAAGTTTGGCTTTCTTCCTTTTAAAAGCTCATAAGGAGTTTTATTTAAAATAGGACGAATTAAGATCCTGTTTAAAACATAACAAGCTATGCTAACTGCATCAGCCCAAAAATATTTTGGTAATCCACCCTCATTTAGCATTGTTCTTGCCAACTCCTCTAAAACACGATTTTTACGCTCCACAACGCCATTTTGTTGTGGAGTTCGAGGAGCTGAAAAGTTATGCTCAATACCATACTTGTCACAGTACTTATCAAAGTGATAGTTTTGAAATTCACCACCATGATCGCTACGAATTGTAACTATTTTGGAATTCATTTTGTTTTGGGACAGATTTGCAAAATTCTTAAAAGCAGAAAAAGTTTCATCTTTGCTATGAAGGAATATAGTCCAAGTAAATCTAGAATAGTCATCAACGATTACAAAACCATAAAAATTTCCACCTAAGCTCTTTGTCCTAGAAGGTCCAAAGAGATCCATATGGAGAAGCTCAAGGGGTCGTGAAGTTGAAATTACATTTTTAGATTTAAAAGAGACCCTCGTTTGTTTTCCCATTTGGCACGCGTCACATAGGTGGTCTTTTGAAAATTTTATTTTTGGAAGACCGACTACTAGATCCTTAGATACAACCTTATTAAGCAAATCGAAATTAACATGCGCTAAAAGTCTATGCCAAAGCCAAGAATCATCGTTCAAGGTAACTAGACATTTAGTACTTGTTAAAGATACATCAAAAAGGTCAAGCATATAGATATTGTTTACTCTTACACCCTTAAACACAATGTTCTGTTCAGCATGTTCAATTATGCAGCAAGTTTTTGTGAAAGAAACTTTATAACCCTTGTCACACAATTGACTTATGCTTAACAAATTGTGTTTAAGCCCCTCTGCTAAATGGACATCAGAAATAGTAGTGGTAGAGGGATTACCTACACTACATTTGCCAAGTATAGCTCCTTTGTTATTGTCTCCATAAGTAACATATCCCTTCTTCTTTGCTTTGAAGTCTATAAAAAGCGATATGTCACCGGTCATGTGCCTTGAGCAACCGCTATCAAGAAACCATCTCCTATCTACGGAAGCAAGACACTCATCCTACAATATCAAAAGAGAGAAGTTGGTACCCAATTTTCATTGGGTCCAAGTGGGTAAGTGCTAACATGGTTGCCTTTTGGCTTCCATTGATAAATACCTTTAGGAACAAGAAATCTCCTAAACTTGCATTTCTCAATGGTATGGCCAGCACGACAACAATAATGACATAAACCATGATGATGTGTTTGTTTATTCTTGTTCATTAAATCCTTTGGAATAAAAGAGTATTTTGCATATGGTGGATTTAATGACTTCTTAAACAACCTAGAGTCAACAGCATAAGTAACCTTAGGTTGTAAAGCTTTTTCCAATTTGACCTTGAGAGTGTTTACCTCTTGTTGCCAAATATGACAAGCTTCACAATACCCAACTTTACTACATCCATCAATGTCAATATTTTTTGAATTTTCTGCAATACTAGCTTTTAACCATTCTAAATCTTTTTCAGCTTTGTATACTTCACCTTCCAGAAATGAAAAAATTTGTTTATCGGAAGATAATCTTTTAAAAGCATCTACAGCTTCGTTACGCAGTTTTTCAAAAGCTATTTTCAGTTCAGAAAAAGACATAGAAGAGAAATTATTATAGTAGGCTTGCTTTACCTTTTTATCATTGATTTTCTTCTTGTGGTAGGACTGATTTTTGGTGTGAGCCATAAGGCACAGATTTGCGGTTTCATCACAATCACTTGAACTTTGTGTGCTTTATGAATCACTATCATTTTCCCATGCAATGTAAGCTCTTCTTTGTTTGTTGTACCTTTTTGGTGGAGCTTTTCCTTGATCCTTATACTTCATAGGACAATCTGTTTTATAATATCCAGATTTACCACAATTAAAACAAGATCCTTTTCCTCTACTCTTCTTATTCTCTTCCTGTTTTGAATCTGTAGATTGTCTTCGAAACTTCATGAGGTTTTTGCCGGAATGCTTGACTCCATTCTTTCGAATGAATCTATTATATCTCCTTACAAAAAGTCCCATTTTCTCATCATCCGAATCTTTGTCACTACTAGAATCATTGTCACTTTGCTCTTTTCATGAGGACTTAGAGCTAGAGGCCACAAGAGCTATTGGCTTCTTCTCTCCCTCTTTGTCCCTCTTCTTCTCCTTTTCCTTCTTACTTTTGTTCTCAAACTTTTCAAGACTTTCTAATGCTTGCTGATGTTCTTCCAGCTTTCTAAACAGAGTTGTAATCGTAAGTGTCGTTAGATCGTTGGCTTCCTTAATAGCTGTTACTTTAGGTTGCCATTCCCTGCTAAGACATCTCAGAATTTTATTAGTAGCTATTTCATTGGAAACAGGTTTTCCAAGTGCATTCAACCGATTAGTGAGATGAGTAAATCTCTTTTGCATGTCAGAGATATATTCTCCTTGTTTCATGCGAAAGAGCTCAAACTCTTGATTGAGTGTGTTAATGCGGGACTGTTTTACTTCAGTAGTACCCTCATGGGCAACTTCTAAAGCATCCCACATTTCTTTAGCTGTCGTGCAATGGGATACCCGATAATACTCATCAACACCAAGTGCTGAAATTAGCATATTTCGAGCTCTCCAATCACTCGGCCACTTTTTTTCATCTTTCTCATTCCAATCAGCTTCTGGTTTAGGAACTATGGCGCCAGCCGCATTTGTCATAGTAATTTGAAAAGGACCATTTTCAATGGCAGCCCATACTAGCCTATCAACAGAATTTATATGAATTCGCATGCAGTCTTTCCAGTAGCCGTAATTTTCACCGTTGAAAATCGGCGCTCTATTATACGCCCCCTTTGGTTCAGAATCCATATCGTTATAGGCAGCCACGAAACACCAGCGAACCGGCGCTCTGATACCACTTATTAGACGGTGTGGCTAGTGATCGAGAGGGGGGGGGGGGTGAATAGATCACCTCTTTTTAAATAAACGGATTTAAAAATTCTTATCAGAGTTATTGAAACTTAGCAGAAAATTACAGTCCTGAATCAACTTCCGTCTAATCTGAACCGCTACTAGAAAACCGGACACGCGAATTTATTGCTGGATTTGAATTAGAACGATAGAGAAAATTAACACCAGAATATTATCAAATCAAATGCACTTATCACTAAATTCTGATTCCAATGAATAAAACTCAGCTGACAGTTTTGTCAAACATTTGGTGTGTATGTGATCAATGATGAACAATGGTGGAGTTTATATAAAGAAGTTTTCTTTCCACTATTGTATCACGAAATGTACAACCACAATCCACCAACTGAAATCACAAAACTGTTGAAAACGTAAAGAGAGATAAGGAAAGAATACGATACGCAGAGATTTGTTAAGGAAGTTCCCCACTGTCGTCCTCGTGTGTGGGTACGTCTCCCTCTCAATTTCAAATGAAATTGAGAACTGTAATTATCAATAATGCCGAATTCGTTGATATAAGGTTTCAATACAAAGACAGAAATCTAAATCCCAAGATCTTCTTCTTGTATAAAACCTCCACTTGATCTGAGCTCAATCAAGAATTTCCTGCAAGAAATTGCAAACAATTCACTGGTTCCACGACCTGTTTGCGAAAATACCCAATTTCCAAACCCTACGCTACGGCTGAATCTGTTCTGCAAACGTGACTAACAAACCCGCAAGAACACTCCAGTTCTTGAAGGACAAACCATTTGGTTTTTCCTCGAAACCCCCTTCAACCTTCAACTTAGCTAGATCCTCGATCGTTCCACTGAACACCTCAGCTAGATCCTTGATCGTTCCACTGAACGTTATCTCGTTGATCCTTTAATCCAAAGAACAAGAATGATTATGTGTTGATGTTCTTGAAGAAAAGAGATTGAGAAGATGAAGAAGATGAAGTCTCTTTCAGGTTTCTAACTGCTCAAACAATTGCTGCTACACACTCCTTTGATTTGTGTTCAACTGTTTTTCACTTCTGAATTCGTACTTTTAACTGAGCTGTCAAAATACTTCTTATATGTGAAAGTCAGAAGTTGTTAGTAGACAAAATAGAATTATGTATTGATACAAAAGAATATGCATCGATACATACTGTAGCTTTGATTAATTTTAGAGAATTAATACAAGCATGTATCGATACAAAGCTCGTATGTATCGATACATAGAACATTTTAACTAAGCATGTATCGATACAAAGCTCGTATGTATCGATACATATAACATTTTAACTAAGCATGTATCGATACAAAGCTCGTATGTATCGATACATACTGAAGCAAAAACGTTTTGTGATTTAAAACAAATTTATGTATCGATGCAGATGAACATGTATCGATACATACTGACACAAAACAGTTTTTATGAGTTCTTTTAAGAAATGTATCAATGTGGATCTTTATGTATAGACACGAAACAATAGTATAGGCTAAAAACACAAATGAAACATGTAAAATAATGCACAACCAACAATTAGCCAATGATCACACAATTTGCTATCATTCAAAACTTATTCAAAGTAAAGAATTTGCTTACACTTTAATCATTCAACCCTAATTTATATGTGCATAGGAAGTTACCGGTGAAATTAAGCCTTATTATATCAAGAATGCTCTGATTCATACAAGGTATCCCTAGTCTTATGTGATATCTATTGCAGAGTAATCTTATAAAAACCTTACCAATGACAGTCCAACCTAATTGATAACCATACAACAATCTCGATAGGTCCGAAAGAGAAAGCATTAAACACCTCAAATGATTATCGTAAAAACGATGTTATCAATGCAATCGTATTTTCAAGTCATTACAGATCTAAATCAGGGACACACCCCAAGCATTGTGGGGTTTAGCTACTCATATTGTTCAAAACAGATTCAAGATAAAAAATACACATTACAAGTAATTAGATGACTTGGATTTTCAATTGCTTCCGCTCGTGAAAATCTTCCGCTCTCTGAATTCCTTGATCTCTGTAATTCTCGATCGTATGACAATTCTCTGTGTTCTCCTTCTTCCAAAGTGTCTTCTTCTCTCGTAGAACTCTCATAAAATAGTGGCAAAATCCCTTGGAAAAGGTTGAAAATCCCCAAAATGTCCTTGTAGCTCAAGCCCGGGTAAAAAGCCCAAAAATTGGAAGATTCTACGCTTGGGCTGACATGACCCGTTTCAGCTCCCTGCCTTGCCAATTCTCTCCTGAAACGCCCCAGGTGACCTGACACGGGTGGTCGTGTCAGGCCCCTGTCTTGGCTATTCATTGTATTTGATTTGCCTTTATCCTGACACGGACCGTGTCAGGTGACACGGGTTGCCGTGTCAAGCCCCCTGTGTTGAGAAATCTTCTTTCCTAGAAGTCCAGAACTTTCCACTTTCTCGCATTGAGTCCGTTGGATCTTCTACATGGACCTGGAGAGAATAAAGACAGACAACTAAAGCATAAAATCCCGAAAACACAAAATAAAACTAAAAGTTGATAAAATGCTTTAAAAAACTTATGGAAATAAAAACTAACTTAAAAGGTACCATAATATGCACAAAGTATTCCAGAATCCTTGGTATCTTTGTCGAATAAGTAATGACAACATAGTGAAAATGGTGACCGATCATAACCCCAAACTTAGCTCATTGTTTGTCCTCAAGTAATGTTCTACACGACAAAGTGTGTCACTTCCCAAAATTGAATTCTTACCACAATACTGCATAGACCTTTCGCTAACGCTTTCATTCTCCCTTTTATAGTCCCTACTTTTCGTAATGAGTTTTCCGCCGCACTTCCACATTGTTGTACCACTTCACCTATCAGCTTATATCACACTCTTACCAAGTCTCTCCTAGTTAAAGTGTTTACAATCATATTTCAGAATATACAATATCAACTCAAAAATTTGAATAGTTTCTCCTTTCGTATCAACCACACACAACACACACTTTTTGAGGTCTTTTGGGTTGTAACAGGGCTTGGGTTACAGTGGGGTAAATAGAAACAAAAGGGAAAACAAGTGGTTTGGGTTCAGAGCCAATGCCATTATTATTTTCACTTTCTTTATTCTACATCTCATTTCCAATTCTTTTCTTTTTCAGTTGGTATTGTTCAGTTCTCTTTTTTTCTTTGATTTTCTCTTCTCTTTTTTTTCAACTGAGTGTTTCTCATTCGGTGAGTGTTTTTCTCGTACCATCGAAAGAACAAAAAAATTCTTTTGTTTTCTTTTTTTTCCAATGGTCATTTTTCTTAATCTTTTTCGCACTCACCTTACTTTCATATACTTATGGGGTTACCCCAAACTTAGATTTTTAATACAACTTAAAAGAACATGACAATTTCTCTGAATAGGGTAAGGAAGTGTTTGGGCCGTGGGTTACATTCATGTGGTTATACATACAAACAAAGGGTACAGGCTCAAACGGGGTTAACAAGGGATAATATTAAAGGGATGGCTAGAAAGACTCAGGGCTATTATTCAAAGTACGTGCCTTAGTGTGTGTATATATGCAGTGATATTCCAAAAGAACTTACGTAAACTCAGAGTGATAAAGACATACCTGAATATCGCTCATGATGACAAATATGTTTGGATTTTTATTCACTCACCATGTTAGGTAAATCTTGACCGCATCCATAATACTTCTAGTATGGTGCGGCTTCTTACTCAACTCAGAATGCACAGGGAACCTACGTTCGTCGAGCTTGAGAAGTTGTGTTTGATATTTTCTTCAATAATATCAACTTTTTGGGAAGATCCTTCACAACAAGCAATAGTAAGTGGAGTGATCATTTCATCCACTACCACTAATGGTCATCACCTAATCCAACAATAACACCAAGAACCTGAAATACATGCAGCAAAGGATACCCAATAGTAAAACAGTAAATATTGGTAAATAATCAAATAAAACATAAAACAAAATGCAAATAAAAAAAACATAAAACAAAAAGCATAATAAAACCTCCCCCACACTTGAACTAAACATTGACCTCAATATTTTAGAATAACATAGAAGAAGGGAAACTCACAATGCCCTAGTGAGGAGGTTGGGGTGGAAAATGCAATATCAATTGTAGCATCATCAGGTTCATCTCATCTAACACCATCCATTGTCGAGCCTGCTCGATGCCTTGTCTTGATTGCTCGGTCCTAAGGTCATCGAGCTCGGTTTGTACCCATGTCCACTGGTCGTGATTCATGGATGATGACATGGCACCCTGATTGAATGGCTCCTGGGGAGGGGGTACAAATGGCTCCTGATGCTGCTCGCCTTCATGCATCTATTCACCTGCAACCAGATTTTCAGCATCGTAACCTTCCTTTGTATCAGGGTCAGGACTCGCATACAACCAATGAACACAATCAGCAATACTTACTCTGTCAGGATTAGGAAGTGGAATGATAAACCATTTATGAATCAGGACATAATAGTAATTATGTGCGACAGAAATCATACCTTGTTGGATGAGAGCTGCCATATCTATTTTTGTCTTACCTTCCATCGGGGTGTCTTCAAGTAAAACCGCGTGATACCCGAAATGTTCAGCAATCTGGGTAATCATGCCCCCAACAGAAATACCACCGGAGTTCGCCCGGCCAACTCTCCCCAAGTAATCAGTTGTAAAGGCAATAACATTGATGGCATGATTTTGTGCCATCGAGTACAGGAAGAACAACTCTCACTGCATTGCCATGCTCGTATTATCACCCCGTCCAAACAGAGTGTACGCTAGACCTTTTTGGGCATATTGGAAGCACGAGTTCTGGATGCCGGAGGCTTTTGCACCTTTTGAGGTGTAATAATTCCTCCTAGTAATGTCAATCCATAAATCTTTTGGAGAAAACCCATCAGGGACCGCACCCGTCCGCACAGTGAAAGTTAGAGAATACCCGCCAACTCCTCAATAGAAAGCTCATTATATTATTAAAAAGGCGGAACCAGAGAATACCATAGTAGTACCTCATCGTGTTAATCCACCACCTCTCCAATTGGAATTCAAGTGTGATAAAAATATTCAAGTGTGATGCACTCATAGGTCGGCGCTTTGAGGCTCATGAATTCCCACATACCTAGTACATGGAACATCCCGTCAACTTCAATTTTTAGGCCTAAATCATGAAGGGTCTGTTCGCACATATACCTGGTGGGGGTGAACTTCCGCTTTCTATAAACTGAGTATCGTTGCTCCTGCTCGGGATTGTTAAAAACAGTGTTGTACAAGTTCGGATTCTTACTGCTCCTCTTTTGTGGCCTCGAGGTCTCAGCCATTTGTTGCTTCCCTTGAATAATCCTCCTTGGGGGCATTTTCGTACCTGGAAAATTAAAGAGAAATTCGAAATTAGAATTAGAGTAAAGGGACACCGTGGTTGTGACGAGAGCGAGAAACGGAGAATGATTCGTGAAGGGAGTTTGTGATTTGGGTATGTTATGGTGGTAAAGGTGGAAGCTTTTTGGTGGGGTTTTAATGGAAGGTAGGGGTTTTTGAGAGAGAGAACATTGAGAAGATGGCATTTATGAGAGATAATGAGTGGAGAGTGGAGGAAATCAGAATCTTGGGAAGGATAAAGTGGGTATAATGAGTGGTTAGTGGGTATTAATAAGGGATAGGGCCTGTCGCATCTCAAAAAACACGCACACAAAATAGAGTCACCACCAATGATATTTATCCTAAGATAGGGAAAAGAATCGCTGAGAAAACCTATAAAAGGATGAATCTAATGGTCTCGCAACCCAGATATGGGCAAGGGAGTCGACTACACAAGGGGAAGGTATTAGCACTTCTCGCGTCTGTAGTACTCTACAGAATCCACTCTTGTTGTTCTAATCAAAAGGGTGTGGTTATTCTAAAACTTACCGACTAAAACGGAATGCATGCGAAAGGATTGAATTATTTACAGAGAAAAATAAAGTTTTTATTATTGCGCTCGCTTAGGTTTTGCAACCCAATGCCTACGTATCAACAAATAATCAGAGCACCGTAGTTCTTCTCAAGAATTTTGGTTTGTTGGTGCTTTTTATGGGTAAACACCCTTATTGAAAATTTTCATAAGAAAAGCCAAGTGGAAAAATTAGTATGATTGGTTGAGTATTTTTGTTGAAAGAATACATCAAATGATGCACCCAAGGCAGGAGGTATCTAAGTAATTCTCTCTTATTGTTGAAAGAATTCAAGTAGTATTTAAAAAGTTTTTGGATTTTGATTAAGAAATGGTTTTTGTTTTAGAATGAATGCAAAAAAGAAAAAAAGGAAAATCTAAGGGAATTTTAAAGAGAACCTTAATGCCAGCGTGCAATAGTGGCCTTAAAGTTAGGATAAAAGGGAAACATCTACCTAAATTAGCATGCAAAGATTGACATATGGTTAAGGATCAAGGGGTCTACCTAATACTGTCATGCTTGGTTAACAAACCTAAGGTCTACTTTAGTTCAATCTCGACCAAGAATGAACCAAAGAAATCCTATAGGGGACATGTTATCCACACAAGGAAAAGAGATATAAGAAGATGACAATCCATACCAAGTCATGGAACAATAAACAACACAACACCATATCAAGTAATGGTAGAAAATAAAAGTAATAGCAATCCATATCATGTCATGGGAGAGAAAGATAAAAGAATATAAAGACAAAGTAATCCATATCAAGTCATGGAAGAGAAATGAAGCAATGGCAATCTATATCATGTCATGGGAGAGAAGATGAAAGTACATCAAACAAGCAAGAGATAGAAGTGAATTATCAAGTCTAAACATGCTTTAAGATATCACAATTTATCACTAAATGGTCATATGTTAACAAATAGCAACTATTCATTCAAACTAGTCATGAAAGGGGGCAAAACTCAAACAAGTTGAGGCAACAACTTAAAGTAAGCAACAAGTTACCAGACCAAAATGAGCAGCAACAACTCATTAAAAATAAACATGAGTACATGTTGTCTAACTCCTAAAGGTCATGGATAAATGGTTTAAGCATAAAAAAGTTCAAGGAAGACACACAAATAGACATACTAGCAAGCAACAATCCTAATGAGTTAAGTATATAAACAAACATGGCATGAGAAGAGTGAAGGGAAGGGAAAGATATGAGAAGTCAAACAAGGCAGTAGAAAACACATCAAAGACCTATCATTACCACCTAAACAAACTTGATAAAGATTCTCAAACAAATCACACAAGGGAAAGCAACCACGTGACCATGACTGGACATAAGTCTTCATACAAGCAAAATAAATAAAGAAAGGGGATCTATGGAAGTAAGAAAAGACAAACATAAACATGTTATCCAATTAACAAAAGTCTCAATATCAAGAATAAGGTCACATAGGCATTGAATCCATGGTATAAGCACCCAAGTACATAAGCATCATTCAAATTTATAAAGGGAAGTGAACACAAATGTGAGCAATTGAACATAGAAAAGTACATAAATGAATGAGACCATAAGCATAGACATGGTATAAATAGTAAAACTTAAGACATAACAAAGGCATCAAAACAAAACACACTCAAAGATTGTGATAAGCAATGATCAACATCAAACCCTAATCATGCTTCTAAAGGCAAATGAACTTCAAGCAAGCACAGATGAAGTAAAAATTAAGGAGGAAAGGTGTCAAACCACATAAGTCATAAGTATATGACATGTTAAACACCACCTACAAGTCATCAAACATCAAGAATGAATCACACAAGATATGCTCAAAGATAGACCAAAAGATAGGAAAATAAACACAAGTTCAAAGAAGCTTTAAGCAAGAAGTAAACAAACAATGAAAGTGTGACTTCTGCAATAAGTTAACTCAAGATGAGATTCAAGAGCAATAAGGGAAGTCATCCAAACTTCACACACACATCAAAGTCAAGTTACTTGATAAACAAGTAAAGATATCATCCTAGAAAAGGAATCATTTATCAACATTCAAACAAGGCAACCAAATATAAATAGAAGGGTGCTTATAGGTCATGGGACAATATCAAAGTCCTCTCAAAAGCAAAAAATACAACCACTAAACCTCAATAGGTGTCAACAAGCAAACAACCTCAACATTCATGCATAATTAGTAAATCAAAAGGTGGACATCATCTAAGAAAGGAGTCCTTTGTCCTACCAAAGTAAAAAAGGAAATGTAAAATGAAATTGAGGCATAAAGAAATGAAATAGAAACAACATCAAAATACACAAGGATAAATCCCAAGCTCCTAAGAGCTTCACTATCCATCAAACTCAAAACTAGGTCAAGAAAGAGAAAAATGTAGCTCCTAATGTGTCATCATGATGAATGGTAATGGAACACCATTCAAAGAATCATAAGAGCAAAATATAAGGATACCAAGACCAAGGAAATAATAAGTGTAGACAAGAGGAAATAAACTTCAATGGACTCATAGTACTCAAATTGGTATGCATAAATCAAAGTCCAACTATGGTCTCAAAAGCAAACAAGTAGTACTCAAGATAGTTAAGCAAAGAAGCATCAATTGGAGGCATCTAAAATGGTTAACATAAGTGAATATAGGGCTCCTAAATGATGTTGAAAAGGTCAAGAATTAATGGGAAATAGATCCCAATTGGTTGCACAAGTGCATCCCAAAATAATCAACTAAATGCAAAATGTATCCAAAGAAACAAGCATGCTTTGAATATATCAATAAAAATGGTTAAGAGCATAGAAAAATTATGAAAAATTATGCATAGTAAGATGAGGTCAGAAACTCAAATTTACTTAAAGATATACTCAAACATATGTGCAAAAGATGTTCAAACAATTAAATCATTTAGGCTATGCACAAGCAAGTGATCATACAAAGCAACCTTCAAAAATAGGTTCAAAAATGACTCGAAATTAACAACCAACACTCTAAATGGAAGCTCAAATGACATATATACACGTGTCTACATGTGTACAAAATATTGGAACAAAATTCAAATGGGAATATCAAAATCAAACCCTATCAAATAAAAATAGGTTAATTAAACATAATTAAATATAAAAATAAAAAATAGATATTAAAATAAATAATAAATAAATAAAAATATGGAAAGTTAAATAATAATCAAAGTATAAATCATGAATTAATTGGGAATTTTTGGAACAAGGGAAGTAATTTAAATAAAATTAAAAGGGGCAATAATCAAGTAATAAGAGAAAATGGCCAGGGGTGCATTAGCAAAGTGAAAATGAACTGGGAAATAGTTAACACGCAAATGGGCCCCAAAAGTTGGGGGTGGAAAATCAAACGCAACAGGCCCATGATCCAATTCCACTTAAAATCAGATTTTAATCAAATGTCACATTTAAATAAAACAAAAAAAAACATGTGAACACAATCTCAATTGGTCACACCCCACTTAAGTCACAAAAAGACAAAAACAAGTCCAGCCAGTTAAAAAGGGACACACTATCATCTTCAAACTCATGCACGACTCAAAAACCCTAACTACATGCATCTAACACAACAACTTCAAGCTCACACAACTTTATCCATATTTCATGAAATTAAATGAAATCAAAAGCAAAGATGCAGATCTCATGGAGTAGAATACAAACATGTCAATCAAAACTTAAAAGGATGGATAAATCATGGAGAAAGATAGCATGAAAGTTAAGCAAAACAAACTGTTTTAAAAAGTTTCATCAACTCAATCATCCCGTATTCAAACAATCAGTAAAAACCAACATGTTAAACTAACTATATGCAACATATTCAAGTTGTTCATGGCATATGTAGATCAAAAGTGGGATAGATGAAGTGGGAAGAAATTTACCTTGTGGAAAAGCTCCACTGCCTCTTGAGCTTGTTTAAGCTTCAGAAATCCTTCCAACAAAGCTTAGTAATCTTCTAATGGAAGTGATGAAGTAGAACAAATGGTGAGAAAAAGATTCCAAATGAGAAAATGTTTGCAAGCATCAAAAAAATGCAGATTCGGGTTGTCTCTCTTCAATGGCCTCGCCCCCCTCCCCCCCACCCCCCCCCCCCCCCCCCCCCCCCCCCCCCCCCCCCCCCCCCCCCCCCCCCCCCCCGAAATTAGGCCATGGACCTCTTATATATGGTGTCTGTGATGAGGTGTGATGTTTTCCAATGTGAAAGAACCGTTGGACGACATGATTGGTAGTTTATGTAAAAATTGAGAAGTGGTGTGCAAGGATGCATTTTGGATGCCAAACATGTGTGTCTTTTGTTGTTTTTGGAAGCCTGAGGTGGAGTGAAATGCTTCAGAATTTGTGGGACTTGGAGGGAGTGGAGAGAGAAGAAGGGACAAAGAGAATATTTCCATATTTGGCCAATCTCAGGCATGATGTGCATGCATGAAATATCTGTATTGTTTGGTCATACAAGGCAAGGAAATAGGTGTAGTGAGCTTGTGAAGCCATGTTGTAAACAAAAGATAACATCATGCACAAAACTAATGAAAAATGTGATAATGGAAATTAAGGATCAGTCATGTCCCAAAGATTATAACTCCATGTTTTCTTGGCCAAATGGAATGAACTAGGGATTTTTGGAAAGAGGGAAAGGAGAAGAAAAAGTTTCATGTTGGAGAAAAATTGAAACAAAACCTTGAGACCCTTTAAAAATGGCTACGAAAATGACTGCTTGAAACTGAATACCAACATGCAAATTATAGGTCATTTAGTGATCTTGAGGTCCCCACTTGTCATGTCAATAACTTGTTCACTAAGCTACCAAATGAGAAACTTTTTGGAGCAAAAATGGAGAGGGGAATGTGGTCTATAACTCTTATGTTGAGGTTAAATCAAGATGAGGCTTGCAATTAAATGAAAAATGGACATGAAGTGGGTTTCCTGAAATGATCAAATACTTAGCAAAAAATTCTCTAAATATAAAACCAAATCAATAACTTAAGGTCATGACTTTAGAGGATGGTATCTTGAGTTGTGGCTCGCCAAATGAGGTGTTCTTGGAACCATTGGAAAGAGAAAACTTGACACTATAATTTTCATGTTGAAAACATCTTGAGATAAAGCCTCTAACATTCCTTAAAACTTCCATGAACATGCTTGTAAATCCTGACTTTGAACACTTAGAAATTTTCTAAGTGTTGGGACAATTGAATGAATTTGAGATACCAAACTTCCAATGACCATATCTTGATCCATGATGATCCAAATGCTTCAATCTTGGTACCTCCTTAAGTCTCAGAGAAAGGAGAACAAATTTCCTGTTAAGGCCAATTTGATTTGGAGTCTTGATCATTGAGAACATTGGCCATGAAGGTAGTTGCTCATTAACACCAAACTTGCCAAAAATAGCAAGTTTCTAAAACCCTAATTTCCAATTTAGCCAACTTTCCATAATTCTTGATTTTTGATGGATATATTGAATTTTCTTGATCAAATTTCAACCATAGACCAAATTTGACTTGTGGAACCTAATTTTGGCCAAAAGATCAAGAGTTGACTTTTTAAACTTGCTCAGTTGACTTTTCTCCGATTGAAACAAACCATTGATCATTTGAGCAATTAAACCTCTTATGAATGGAATTAAAGGCCAACTTTCTACACATAGATACTTAGGGACACATAGAATGCCATGGAATCAATTCCTGCTCAAAAAATCAGAAATAAACTGGTTTTATCACAAACCCTAATTTCAGTCCAAAAAGACATGAGGTTAGTGCACTACTTCACAACCTTGATTATTCTAGGGAAAATGGAGATACCTTTGAACAAAGATGTCTTGCATAATAACATGATGAAGATGATTCAAAAAGGTTTACGGGTATGCCACTCACTGAGATAATCAACACTCCTAGCTCAAGGACCAAGGGATAAAATAGTGTGATCAACTTTCAATATCTTGTAATTCTCAATCAACTGATGAAGTAATGGACCAATTGAGATGTCTTAGGGTATAAGAAAAACCTTGTAGCTTGAGTGATCATGAAGTTGAGGATATATCACCCTCCTTGCATTGATTGTTACAACTCTTCCTTCTAAAGCTTGAAGAAGGTCACAAGAGAGATGCCTTGATCTCATAACCATAAAACCAATAATCTGCATGAATGTATATGATGATAAAAACATAAACAAACTATGGTTGAAAAGAAGAGGGTAAATTTTGGGGTACAACATGGCCCACCCAAAGTAAAAAAATAATTCAAAAAATTCAAATTCGTGGTCTTGAAATGGGTCGTGTCAACTGACGCAGGCGGCCGTGTTAGGCTGATGTCTCTCAAAACCTCAAGGCGTGGGATTCAGTGGTCCTAACACAGACCGTGTCAGCTGACACGGGAGGCCATGTCAGGCTTCTTCCATGTTGATTTTTCATCATTTTCTTCAGTGCTCATGAACGGGCCGTGTCACGCACCACAGTCGGCCGTGTCAGGATGCTGTTATGCTCAATTTTTAAACTTTTTCCATGGTCCTGAAACGGGCCATGTCAACTGACTCAGGTGGCTGTGTCAGGCTGCTGGTGGCTCATCAAATATTTTCCTTTCTCTTATTCTCAGATATGGTCCTTTCTTCCGGTACGACTCCCCGCATTTATGTGAGTACCTCCGCCTTTGTATGCAAGGCACTGTGTAAACCTAAAATAAGAAACAAACACAAACAATAATTAGAAATAAAAGCGTGTGGGTTGCCTCCCATGAAGCGCTTCGTTTAACGTCGCATGGCTCGACGATTTACCACACTATCTATGTGGATAAACATTCTTTACCAGGCCAGTTCCTCGTCCTTGAGGATAAGGCTTCTGCTTATTTCCTTGTGCGTTTGGACTGGAACTAGGTGTTGGAGTTGCTAATGGAGGTGGTGATACTTGAAAAGGCCTTCTTGTATATTTTTCTGATGTTGGTACATTACTTTGCCTTCTCACCTTTGTCCTGATCAAGCCTACTTGATAGTGATGTTCTTTTTCTACCTCTAGCTCCTAGTTTTCAATAGAATTCAATGTTATTTATTTATCATAAACTTTTAAGGTTAACGTACCCTGGTCCATGTCGAAATTGCATCGACTTGTCTGCATGAAACATCGACCAAGAATGATGGGTGTCTCTTCAACTTCAGGTATGTCTTAGGATTACAAAATCAAAAGGAAGACTCAAGTCCTATATTGTCACTACTATCTCTTCTGTTATACCATATGCATCCTTTCTTGAGTGATCCGCAAACTTCAGATTTGTCTTTGTATCACTGACATTTTTAATACCCGACTTGTGATAAATTGATAATGGAATCAGACTCACACTAGCTCCATAATCAATTAGTACCTTTTTGAAAGTTCTCTCCTTAATTGTGCATGATATTTTTACCGTTCCAGGATCCTTCTGTTTGTTTGGAATTTTATGCCCTAGTGAGTTTGCACTACACTTTTCCTTCAAGGCTATCGGTTCTTCTGCTGTTGGTTTATTTTCGGCAATTACCTCTTCCATGAATTTTTTTTACATGGCATTCGCTCGAGTGCTTCAAACAAAGACATATGAATCTCGATATTTTTGAATGTTGTCATGAATTTCTCAAAGTCTGACTCGCTTGGATCCTTCTTTTTTACTCTCTGAGGGTAGGGTAACTTAATCACTTGTTTAGTATCCTTTTTATTTTTCTCTACAGTTGGCTTTCCAGGTGGTATAACTTTTTCCTCTTTAGAGACCCTCTCCCTTTTCGTCGTGACAACATTAACATTCTTATGATTTCTTGGATTTTGAACTGTTTCACTTGGGAAGGAACCTGGTGTTCGAGAACTTGCTATTTGTTGTGCTATCTGACCCAACTGAACTTCAAGATTTTTTTATAGAGACGGTGTTATTATTATGATTGTTTATAGTCTCTTCTTGGAATTGCATACATTGAGCGGTCATGTTTTCAATGGTAATCTCCATGTTTGCTTTCTTTGGAGCTTGTTGTTGCTGCTATTGTTGATATTGAGTCTGATATTAACCTTGACCCTGTTATGGAGCATTCCCTCTCTGATCTTTCCAGAAGAAGTTTGGATGATTCTTCCAACCTGGATTGTAAGTGTTGGAGTAGGGGTTATTCTGCTTCAAAAAGTTTATCTCTTCAATTTGTTGTGGGGTGGCAAAGCAATACACAATGTGGTGAGGTCCATTATAGATTTCACAAGTGATGGTTTGAGCAGGTTGAACTTGAGCTACCTGTTGAGTACCTATCTTTATAGCTTTCAATTTCTTTTCCATTTCAGCGGGTACTGTATCTTCCAACCAGATTTTATTAGTTTCCAGCTTCATATCAATCACTCCATCAGGTTTGCTCGTACACTTAACATACAATTCAAGATGCTCATTGGCAGCTATAGCTTCAATAATATTTTTAATATCTGTGGCTGTTGAGAAATTTGTTGAGCCACCGACTGCTGTATCAATCAACTATTTTGTCTTTATTTTCAGCCCGTTAACAAACATCTCTATCTGTTCAGTATGATCCATATTATGAGTCGGGAAAGCTACTGAGACCTTTTTGAATCTTTTATGGGCATCTCCCAAAGACTCACCGTCCTTCTGTTTGAAGTTCAAGATTTCATACCTTTTTCTCATAAATACCGATGCTGGAAAATACTCATTTCAGAAAGTAGTTTCCATCTCTTCCCATGATGCGATGTTG
The DNA here is from genome assembly GCF_024323335.1 of Lathyrus oleraceus. NCBI lineage: Eukaryota > Viridiplantae > Streptophyta > Magnoliopsida > Fabales > Fabaceae > Lathyrus > Lathyrus oleraceus. Next base: position 365,450,876 of record NC_066584.1, read on the forward strand.
CCGGCTGGGAGAGAGTAGAACCACTCTTCTGCCTCTTCATCTAAAATGAACGAGAACATTCTTAACTTCTTTACTTCATCAGTATGACCATCAATTTTCAAAGTAGTACTCATGGTCAGAAATCTCTGCAAGTGCTTGTTTGCATATTTATTAACCTTTCCAGTGAAGGGTTTTCTTTCAAGTTGATTGATTGTTCTAGGTGTCACCTGACATGGGTCGTGTCAGGAGAGGCAAAGCAAATACAAGAAATGTCCAAGACAAGGGTCTGACACGGCCACCCGTGTTAGCTGACATGACCGTGTCAGGTCACCTGGGGCGTGTTAGGAGAGAATGGCAAGGCAAGGAGCTGGCACGGCCACCCGTGTCAGCCTAGGTGCAAAATCTTCCTAATTTTGGGCTTTTTACCCGGACTTGAGCTGTAAGGACGTTATGGAGATTTTCAACCTTTGCCAAGGGATTTTCACTATTTTATGAGAGTTTTTACGAGAGAAGAAGACACTTTGGAACAAGGAGAGCGCATAAAATTGTCAGACGATCGAGAATTACAGAGATCAAGGAATTCAGAGAGCGGAAGCAATTGAAGATCCAAGTCATCCAATTACTTATAATGTGTATTTTTTAACTTGAATCTATTTTGAACAATATGAGTAGTTAAACCCCCCAATGCTAGGGGGTGTCTCTTATTTAGATCTGTAATGACTTTGAGTTTACGATTGCATTGATAATATTGTTATATGGTTACCAATTAGTCTAGACCGCCATTGGTATGGTTTTCATAAGATTACTCTGCAGTAGATATCACCTAGGACTAGGGATACCCTGTATGAATCAGAGCATTCTTGATATGATAAGGCTTAATTTCACCGATAATTTCCTATGGACATAGAAATTAGGGTTGAATGATTAAAGGTTTTCTAACCAAGGACTTGGGAGAAAATAGCCTTAAGAACTGGAAGTAATTGATATTTGTTGATGTAATAGTGACTCAGAGTTGTTACAGTGACAAATTATACACTTTCCCTGGCATTGTTCCTCTTCCCTTGCAAGCCCTTATTTTACAGTATTAATTTCTTTTGCCTTAATTTTAAAAAACTAAATCTAAAACCCCCAAAAGTAGTTTTTGTTTAATTGAACGATGATTTGAACTTGATATTAACTTGCAGTCCTTGAGATCGACATTCGGGGAATTTCCCCTTATTACTACAAAAGACAAAATAATACACTTGTTATTTCTCCGATCAAGTTTCGATATCAATGACTGCAAGTTAATATCGAGTTTAAATCATCATTCAATTAAAACAAAAACTAATGTTGGGTTTTTAAATTCAAAATTATAAAAATAAAGGCAAGGGAAATTAATATTGTAAAATAAGGGTTTGCAAGGAAAGAGGAACAATGCCAAGGGAGGTGTATAATTTATCCCTGTAATAACTTTGATTAACTATTGCATCAACAAATATCAATTACTACCAGTTCTCAAAGATATTTTCTCCCAAGTCCTGGGTGAGAAAACTTTTAATCATTCAACCCTAATTTATATGTCCATAGGAAATTATCGGTGAAATTAAGCCTTATTATATCAAGAATGCTCTGATTCATACAGGTTATCCCTAGTCCTAGGTGATATCTACTGCATAGTAATCTTATGAAAACCTTAGCAATGGCGGTCCAGACTAATTGATAACCATACAATAATCTCGATTAGTCCAAAAGAGAAAACATTAAATACATAAAAAGATTATAATAAAAATAATATTATCAATGCAATCGTAAACTCAAAGTCATTACAAATCTAAATCAGGCACACCCCCTAGCATTTGGGGGTTTAGCTACACATATTGTTCAAAACAAATTCAAGATAAAAAATACACATTACAAGTAATTGGATGACTTGGATGTTCAATTTCTTCCGCTCATGAAAATCTTCCGCTCTCTGAATTCCTTGATCTTTGTAATTCTCGATCGTCTGACAATTCTCTATGCTCTCCCCATTCCAAAGTGTCTTCTTCTCTCGTATAACTCTCCTAAAATAGTGAAAAATCCCTTGGCAAAGGATGGAAATCCCCAAAATGTCCTTGCAGCTCAAGCCCTGGTAAAAAGCCCAAAAATTGGAAGATTCTGCACCTGGGCTGACATGGCCCGTGTCAGCTGATAGAGGTGGCCATGTAATCTCCCTTCCTTACCAATTCTCTCCTGACACGCCCCAGGTGACCTGACACGGGCCATGTCAGCTAACACGGGTGGCTGTGTCAGGCCCCTGTCTTGGCCATTCCTTGTATTTGATTTTCCTTTATCCTGACACGGCCTGTGTCAGGTCCCCTGTGTTGAGAAATCTTCTTTCCTCGAACGCTGGAACTTTCCACTTTCTCGTATTGAGTCTGTTGGATCTTCTACGTGGACCTGGAGGGCATAAACACAAACAACCAAAGCATAAAATCCTGAAAATACAAAAGAAAACTAAAAATTGGTAAAATTCTTAAATAACTTACAGAAATGAAAACTAACTCAAAAGGTACCATAATGCGTACAAAGGGTTCCATAATCCTTGGTTTCTTTGTTGAATAAGTAATGACAACATAATGAAAATGGTGATGGATCATACGTGTCAGATGTGACAATTATGAAGAAGTATGTTTAGGTTGTGTCATATATGTAGAAGTGTGTTTAGTCTATATCAGCTATGTGGAAGCATTTAGGTTGTATCAACTAAGTAGATATGTGTTTAATCTTTACTCCCATTTGCTTCAAACCCCTTACGATCACCCGATTGGCCGCGTCGACTTGACCGTTCGTTTGCGGATGCTCTACTAATGTGAAATGTTATTTTATCTTCAATATGAATTATGTCTCGTTGTCTATCACAATGCTTGAGGTACCCCAAACTTGGCTATCACATTCCTTTTGAAGAACTTAAAGACGCTTACTGCAGTGATGTTGGCCAAAGCCTCGACTTCAGTCCACTTAGTGAAATAATCCACGACTACGATAAGGTACTTGAGATGCTCCGGCGCCGATGCGAATGGGTCGAGGATATCCATTCCCCATTGCAATAATGGCCACAGCGATATTAGCATATGCATCTCGGTGGTCGGGGCATTAAAAACATCTTTGTGTCTCTGGCATTGGTCACACCTTTTTACGTACTCCTAAGCATCCTTGACCATGGTCGGCCAAAAGTACCTAATTCTCTGGATTTTCTTGGCTAATGCTCTTTCTCCTAAATGTTGTCAGTATATACCCCCATGTACCTCTTGAATGGCGTAGTCGGCTTATTTTTTCCTAAACACTTCAGTAATGATGTCTCCATGCCTCTTTTACACAATATTCCCCTGACAACCGTGTATTCACTTGCCCTTCTCTTCACCAAAGTTGCTTTATAAGTCTCTAATGGGATTCATCCATGACGGAGGTGCAGTGGCATCCACAACCGCCATTGCCTTCATTACGGACTTAATGTTGGTGTTTTCTTGGTTTCCTAGACGAATGAATGATTATTCCATGGGATTCTTATGTTTTCCAATCGAGAAAATACACTAGCTCGAGTGTTTCCATCCGGGGAACGTGAACAATCTTGAATACCTTAAACTTAACAAGCTTCTTGATAGCTACCTTGAGGTATCATTATAATATAGGATCTTTGACTCGTACCTCCCCTCTTGTTTAAGAAACGACCAATTGGGAGTATGTTCGTAACTTTATACCCCCATCTTCTCAGCTAATATGATACATGTAATCGCCGCCTCATATTCAACTTCTTTGTTGGTGATTGGAAACTCGGATCTTAAAGAGAGTTTTATCACCAGCCCTAGGGTATTTTCGAAAATCACGCCAACCCTACTTCCTCGACCATTGGATGATCCGTCCATAATTACCACCTATGTATGATCCGACTTCGAAGGTACATGGGTCATTTCGGCCTTGAATCGACGAACACCTGGGCCTTTAGTGCCTTCCTTGCTTTGAAAGAAACTTTGAACTCAGATAATTCTATAGCCCTTTTCGTTAAACTTTCGGCCAGGCCCGGTTGGTATAACATCTACTTTAGGGGTAAATTTGTCCTGACAACTATTGAATGTGCAAGGAAGTACCTTCTGATCTTTCGTGATGATGTGACTAATGTAAAGGCTTCTTTTAAATCTTTTGATATCGCATTTCTTCCTCTGCTACGGCCTTTGACACAAAGTAAACAAGACTCTATTTGGATGATCAGTCCCCATTTATGTTATATTTATTAGTGTTTTAACGGTAAAAGTATGTGGTTAATCTGCAATTTTTCCTATATTTTGAGTAGTTTAGTGGTCAATGTCATTAATTAGTAATTGTCTATGTTTTTAATTATTTCTGATTTTTTTTATATTTTTGGAAGGTTTTCACGTGTTTGACAAGTTTGGAAAAAAAGATAAAAGCGCTCAGATCAAAGTCCGAGCCACCATGCTAAAGCTAAAGCCTAAGGAGAAAAAGGAAAGAAGTTCTACTCATACGCATGAGGGTGCCAATATGCGTATGAAGGAGCTCAATAGCCCCGATATGCTGCCTTACAAGTATCAGGCCAAAAGGAAACAACCTCTCCCAATACGCGTATGAGGGAGACCTATACGCATATCACATGAACACATACATTTCCAATACGCTACCGACATGGTGTCATACATGTATTGTGTGTTGCAAGAGGAGTCATACGTGTATGACAGGGACCAATACGCGTATGGGAGCCAATAATTGCAAAAAACCTAGATTTGGATAATTAAACGCGAGGAAGTGATTTTTGAAGGATTATGTTACAATTTTTTTACTGTAACTTACGAGTTAGGAGTTGTAGAACACAGTAGAAGCAAAGTGGATAATCATCTTCAAGGTATTTCACCATTGAAGACTCTTCATCTTTAACCTTTATGTGATGTTTGACAGTTTTATGATGTTTATTGTTATTAATACGGGTAGCTAAACCCTCCAACACTAGGATTTTCACAACCGGGAGAAAACCCTAGTCACTCTTAACTACAAATCCCTAGCCTCTCACCTCTCGGAATCGCAATTTGTTAGATAATATGTAATACATTTTTTTGTTATATTTGAGTTTATGGTAGTTTAATCTATTTAAACTTTGTTATATAAAATATAATCATTGTTTGAAAAAAATAAAACTATGCAAGTGTGAATGCAAATGATATTTGGGTGTGACTCATAGTCATAATTATATATGAGTGATGAATAAAATTGTCGCATGTGATCAAACTTGAATTATAGAGACAAATGTATCTCAATGATGGAGATAAGAGCGGTAATATGCATGATGGAGATAAGAGCGGTGATATACAATGTTCTACCCTAGAAATACACATATTCTTCGATCAATAAAATATATGTTATCTAAATTGGACTGTGTAATTAGATTGATTTTGAGAAGACATCTCAAATTATAATTGTACATAATATTTCACCAATAATCAAGCAAGGGTTAAAACTTACAGTACAAAGCTAAAAGATATCTTATACATGAGTATGTACAAATAGAAAGAAAAAAAATTGTGAAGTACTTTTGATTCATTTACTAATCAAGATGCCTCTCTCCTTTATTTTTCCAAGCAAAAAAGAGAAGTCTCTCTCCCTCCTTGTATACATGCATGGATGGTTTTAGATAAGGTCGTTACATAAAGTGGGGCCAAACATAGATAAGGCGAGTAGTCATATCCATTCTTTAATTTGTAAAAGGCATTAATCTAGTAAAAGTTTCTATGAAATAAAATCTAGTGAAAATGAATCATTGAAATATATGTGCTATAGCTAGTGCTGCTTCAAGTCGCTGCATTACAAATCTTGACATGGGTATGCTCATGTTTTGGTTCTTTGAGACAAAACCATGTTCCAATTCTTGTATGTGTGTAATCCACTATAGTTCTTTTGGATATCTTGGGAAATGTCACGTATCTTCTTTATACATCGATTCACCAATAATATTAATTCGTGCTTTCTTGTAACTACTTTTCAAAATAAAGTAGCTTTTTTCACTTCTTTTTGTCGTCTCATTCTTTATAAATAAAGGTGAAAGTGTCCACAATAAAATTAAGCATTAATGAGGGACACGACCTAATAATGTTAGCGGCTTCTATATATACGACTCTAACTCTTCAAAAAAGAAAAATAAATAAATACAATTAAACATTATATGTTTGTGGTGAAAAAGAAATTCATCACAATATCCCATTTATTTAATCGATTAATTCAATTTAAAGGGCATTTGTGTATCAAAGTACATCCATTTGATCCTAATTGCACGAAATTACATAGTAATTCTCCATATCAAATCCAACATCTATCATTACTTTGCTAAAGTTTGAGTTAGGATTTAAAGGGCATTTGTGTATCAAAGTACATCCATTTGATCCTAATTGCACGAAATTACATAGTAATTCTCCATATCAAATCCAACATCAATCATTACTTTGCTAAAGTTTGAGTTAGGACGAACTCATCTGAAATGAATGGATAACAATGCACACTCCAAATCAAGTTTTAATTGTATTTAGTTTTATGCTGAATTTTTTTCTGAATATATTAATTTTATAAAATTGTTTTAGTTAATAGAAAATTGAAAGTAAAATAATTTATTTTTGATAAATTTTGACTATAAAATCACGTTTAAATTTAAAACTACAAATTTTAACTTTTGATAAAATTAATTATTAGACAGGATTTATTTTACTTTAAACGAATCAAATACTTCAAAATTATTCTAAAATCAATTATACAACTCTAAAATTATTTTTGACTATTCTAAAAGGTAAAACAAACATACACTTAAATACATTGAATAGTGGAATAGAGTTAATCCTTCTGTTTCAAATTGACAGTCCTTTAAGATTTTTGCACACAGATTAAAGAATGCAATAATATTATCATAAGTCATTTCACTTTTACTAAATTAGTCTTATTAATGTGTTGAAAATTGTCTATAGAATAATAATTAAGGGACAAAAATGGAAAAATAATAATCATTTATACATTGAAAAATATAAATGACATTTATTTAAAAATAATTTTTTTCTCTAAAACGACACTCCTTTTGAAACAAATGGAGTATTATTCAATAGTGGAATATAATCATTATGATTGGGAGCAGAACCTCATGCTAACTCTACATAGTGTGATTAAGTGTATAAGTTTAATTTAATTTATTTCATTAATAATAATAATAATAATAATAATAATAATAATAATAATAATAATTATAATAATAATAATAATAATGTGTTTATTGTTGTTATCTTGTGGTGGATGATTATAACCTTAGTTCTTTGGGGATTTTAAAATATGACATGCGTATCGTGCCTTTTTTTTGTAACTATGCAATTTATTTTCTCACCCCATTCTTTCACATGTAAAATGAGTATTTCTTTATGTAATATAATGGAGAAAGAGAAGAAAACAAGATCAGATGAGGAAAACCATGGAGGTCTATCTTAGAGAAGTATAGATAGTTTTTAGGTTTAGTTTAGGTTTTCTCACTGGTTTGAGAGAATAATTGTGTTAGGGGTCATAACCGTATTATTTTATATGTATGTTGGTGCATGTGATTGTCTGTTGATGCATGTGAAAGACGATTTATATGATAAATAAGTCGGTGAGATAAAATTAACTAGAAATTTCCTCAAAATATATATTAAGTTTAAGCTTTCTAATATTTAACATTCATCAAGACTAGTATCGAATAATGTAAGTTTCCACCCACAGCGAGGTGCATGTTCTATATTAATAAGATGCATTGGGATAAATGTAATATCCAATTGTTAAACATCGAGATTAACTTAACTAAACTAATCCTAATAACATTATATACCTTAAGAAGAAAGAATTGGGAATAATCCATATGACGGATTAGAATAAGGAGTTATTCACTCAACTAATAAGACTCGAGAGTTGTACTAGATATAATTGAAAGAAGTTCTTACCTAAATAAATTAGTTTTGTGTAATCAACCTACTGTTGACTTAAAGCAAAGTGAAATATGGATCTTGTCCACTAGAAAATCTTCCAACAAAATTTTTTGAATCAAATGTTAAGATTTTTTAGTTTGAGTGGGAGCATATTTAATTAAAGACCTAATTGAATATGTTTTTAATGTATTTTATATAAGCCATCATGGATTCCCTCACTATATTGCACAATAAAACTCCAAATATTCTTGATAGTTGGCTTACCATTTCTCCTATGATGACATATAAAATAATTGTTATTTAACTTTATATTTCTAAGTTAATTTTCTATTTTAAATCTATTTTTAGAAGATTTTCTATATTTCATGGAAAATAAAATTTTCAAGTAAAAACGAGTAAACGCATGTTTAAGCCAAAAATAAAACAAATGAAAGTCTTATGATTAATTGCTTGATGTTCGGAGTAAAATGAACTCCAAAAGGATAATATTGGGACAGAAGAGAGAAATATGGCCATAATGTGTTAGAAAATTATTAGACGATATGCTTAGATCTAGAGGGTGGGTGAATAGATCCCGAGTTAAAAACTTTAACAAAAAATAGTTTTAAATATTTATGGCGCGGAAGCAAGTTAAAGTATCTTGGATCAAAATTGTCTAACCGAACCCGCTATAAAAAAGTTTGGATATGTGTAGTAGTGGTAACGGTATGATAATGAATAGTCAATTGATAGAATACAATTAAACACAACCAGATGAATGTAAAGTAATATGGAAAGTCTACTTCCAATGATAATTCACAAAAAAAATCAATTGAAGCAATTTATCGAACCCCTAGTGTGCAATCGTTATTGTTTGGAATTTTATGTGGTATTGTTGATATTAAAACCCAATCACAACCTAAGTAATTGTGATCAACTCAACAACATCAATTTTAAAATGCAATGAAAAATTATTATCCAAATAATTTGTAAACTGAATATAAGAGAGAGAGAGAGAGAGAGAGAGAGAGAGAGAGAGAGAGAGAGAGAGAGAGAAAGAGAGAGAGTACACAAGGATTTGTTTAGGTAGTTCCTCAATCGACCTTGTTATGGATACGTCTACCCTCAATTCAAATTCGAATTGAGATAATGTAATATATCTTACTTTCTAAATCTATGTATACAAAAGAGATGTAGCAATCCAACCCTACAAGCCCTAAGTTTGATGTTGATTCTGACATGTTTTCTTCTCTTGTTCAAAGCTTGATCAAGTAACCAACATGGCCCCTTCGATTCACCATCTTACGCTACTTTATTGCAAGAAACACCTTGTTTTTCAAAGCTTTTACTCGATCGAATCCAAAACGTGCACTTATTAAAACTAAAGGTTTACCAATGCGATCCACTGTCTCATGTTACTCCTTTGCAAGAACCTCCCATTCTTCAACGAATTCACTCGATCGGATCCGGATTGCATAATCTTGTCCAAAACCTTCAAACCCTAAAAGATCTTGAAGGAAAACCCTAGCTCAGTTTTCTGATTTGAAACCCTCAAAGTTCTTAACCTAATTTATAGTACAATCAATGTAAATTGGACGTTATCAATCCTAATCTATATGGCACCCAATCAAAAAATGATTATGTGTAGTTTGATTGTGTGTATGCATAAAATGAGGTTGAAGATGATGAGAATGCTTTGAAATCCTGGTTTCGTATAGGTGTTACTCTAGAAACCTTACTAAAAAAGATGCATGTACCAAGTATATATATGTAACTAAGTGAGAAGAAAAAGGAATGCAAAAGGAATAGAAAGCAATGCAAATTTTCAAGATTTTTGATCTATAGGTCGACCTATACAAGTCATATATCGAACTGTACAAGTTATTTGCCGACCTGTAGAGGCATCATATCTAACATAGCTTACATGCTTTAAAGCTGCGGTAAATAAGTCGACCTGTGTATCGTATGTGTCGACCTATAGAAAAAAGTTTCTTCTATAGGTCGACCTATGATGCGTATGTGTCGACCTGTAGATAATATTTCACACAAAAATGAATTTTCGATGCATAAAACCTTTCTTGATGCATGAATCTTTTCTAAACCATTTTCAAACATGTTGTCATGCTTCCTAATGCTAAAATTCACAACTAGAATCATATGATGTCGTCCAATATACATAAACACTAAATTAACCTAGTTGCACTCACATACTCCTCCTATTTTATGATGGCAAAACTTGAGATGATGTGTTTCGTGTCCATGAAAGCTCCCTCTGAATGTATGTATCATAGCTTCCTAGCTGCATATACTTCTTCTCCCCATTGACAATATCAAAAAGAGACAAAGCAGGCTATTAGCAGTATCACATATACAATATATGATATACATAGGTGATTTCATAGATAAGAACGTGCACTCATATATGCTCAACATACATGAAAATACACAAAATTAATAAACACAACAACATTACACATTTATCATCCAAAACAATAAACACATTACAACCACTATCTCATATCAAAGCAAATCAGTAACATTGTCAATACATAGCTAGAAGTAAAACAAACCAATCAAAAGGAACAATGCATGAAGACTCAAAGAATCACTCTGAGAAATGCATCATAAAACACGAGAATCTAAGACACGACAACATCATATCATAACACTTCATCCAACAACACTTCATCATCTTCCACGACCCCTAAGGCATTAGTGTCACTCCCCTATATCATCCTTTCCCATCATTACCATAGTAATGATCCAAGAAATCACACATTTCTTGGTAAAACCTAGCATAATGATGATGGTTATCATTCTCAAACGCAACCATATGGTTTATCCTAGCAATTGTGGTTGCATGATTTGCATCCATCTCATTGTGCATTGAGACAAGACTCTCCGTCACATAAGAAGCAAAGGCTTCAAAATTCGCGTCTTGTGCACCCATGTGATCTTGCACTGTAGCACCTCAAATTTGCACCCCTCATTGTACATACATTCTCATATTAGGTCATAACATTAACATAGTCCACTGCATAGCATTGCATTATCCATTTGCCTCAAGTGCAAGCCATTCAGAAGAATTAGGTCAAACTGGTCAGGAGGTCAGTTAATCAAGCAAGCAAGTGCAATTTTCATTGAGCCAAGGCCCTAGGGTTGGTCCAACATGTTCACATGACCTAGGGGTCCTTTTGAAGTGATTTGGTCAAGGATTGGATGCTCAGAAGTCATCAGTCATGGCCCAGTTCACCAGAAACCCTAAAAAGTCAACTGTTGGTCAACTGTGCATTTAATCAGTGATTGGATGGTGGGAATTGGTTTGAGAGGCCTCATTTATGTCCATATAAGCCTCATATAACATGTCAAGCATCATCATTGAAGAATTTGAAGTCAAACAAGAAATTTCCAAAAATAGAAAGTTGACCTGTAATTGGAATTTGCCAAAAATGGAAAGTCTTGATCCTCAAACTTACATCATAATACAAGCTTCAAATGAATTTTTACCCAACATGAAAGTTGAAGATCTTGTTCTCCCATTTCCAAAAAGTCCAAGAACACTCAATTCCCATGTATGGTTGGCAAGTTATGATCAAATCATTCTCAAAAAATTTTGAACTTCAAAGTGGCATATCTTCCAAACCATTTGGCCAAATTGGGTGGGTTTTTTTGCTACAAGTCACATTTGATGCCCTCTTTCCAAATTTGTCATCACCATTTACCAAAAAATCACCAATCAAAATGGCACTTTTTGAAGTGACTTGAATTATTTCAAGTGAAGTGAAAAATTGAGATTTCAAAATAAGCCTTTGCCATGATCTTTACCACTTGGAATGGTTCAGAAATGATGTTTAGAATTTGTTAGAAGCCCAATTCGTGCATATTCATACACCTCCATGTAAATTGGCATGGTTTTAGCAAAATGGTCCAAACACACTCATTAACCAATTCTAATTAACACTTCAATTAATCTTGCTTACAAATCTTAAACAGCACATATATACATCATTTTCTCTCTGAAAAGCCCTAGCCACAATACTCAAACAGATCAAAAAACCTCATATTCTCTCAAACCCTCATCTTGCATTTTTGAACTTTTCTTGAAGAAATCTCAAAGACCTCGAGCTCAGCTTGGTTGCTTCATCACCCACCACCATTTTTGAGCTCATTGCAAGTGGTATATCTCAGCTGTAAAGCCTTGTTCATGAACTGTTTTGGAAGAGCTTCATCCATGGCAGATTTCAAGTGAAGCACAATCAAGCATTGCTGAGCCAAATTTCCTCCTCCATTCATCATTTGGGAGCTTGAAGAACAACTGTTTTGAGCTTACACGACCAAACAACACCTGAAGCATCACGGCCTTGCAGATTTGGTAATTTTTCGAATCACATTATTTGCAAAACTATGATATGCATTAGATAGATCTCTTTGCCATGATTCTATTGAGCTTTAAACCATTGAAAATGGTTGAGTAATTAGGAAGAAATGTTGAGTTGAAATTTGATGTTCAAACTTGTTTTTGTATGATGCATGCTGTGTAGCTCGATTCCATGAAAATGGATGTTGTAGTTGTGATGTGTGTTGTTAGATGGTTCTAATGGTGTGCTTATTGTTCATTTCTGGGCAAATTTTTTTCCACGATTTGGTGATGATGATGAACAGTAGCGGAAAACCTAAATGCCATGCCCATAATTCCTATTCAATCGCGTTTGGTCGTGTAATTCTTTTGCCTTGCATGAATGTACTATTACATTGCCCATGACCAATCACCGAGTGACACGCTCATGTTTGGAACGCTGCGTTCCATTAAGCTGATCCCTTAATTACAAAAATGCCATGCCGTGTTACATTAAATCAATTAAATCATTTTATTTTACAATTTTTATTTCATTTGTTAAACAATCTTACAAAATTCATAAGTCAATCATTTGTGATCCAAAATTCATGGGATTTTTTGCATTTTGTTCATCTCAATCTCTAGTTTTTTATCATATTTTTTTCCAGATTTTTTTGATGAGTGGATTTTTAATTGAGTTAGGGTTTTGTTCATGTGTCCATTTTTTGTACACTTTGCCAAATCAATTGTGAAATGATGATGCTTTATCCAATGGCTTTGAAATTTTTTGTGCTTAAACTAGACACATTCATGGTGATTTTGGTGTAGAGTTTGTGAATTTATCATTGCTGGTTTGTGAGTTATGATTTTTTGAATTAGGGTGTGACAATTTGTGTCACACCATTGATGTCCAACTTCATGATTTTATTTACCTAGCTTAATGAATTCAATTTGGTCTGATTTTTTGCATGAACATATTTATGGATGCCTAGTTCACATGTGATTTTTATGGAAATTTTGATGGCATTTCCTAATTGTTTGGGATTTTTCTCCCCTGTTTGACCAAAATGTTGACTTTTGTGACACTTGATGCCATATGCTTTGTGAAATTCTCATACATTATTGGATGGACATGAAATTTGACATGTGATTAGTAGACATCTTAAGGTTTATCATGGTTTTAATCCCATTCATTTCTCATATGTTATCACTGATTTATGATTTATTGAAGTTGGTGCATGTTTGGTTGACTTCTTTGAGCATGTTTGAACTTGCCCTGCTTTTCTGATTTTCATTCCCCTACTTCCCATGATCCAGTTGAGCTGAAATTTGGTGTGCTTACCATGCTATGGATTATGTTTGATCATGATTTATTTGATGATTTTTGGAATTGTTTATGATTGGTTTTGAGTTGATTCTTGCTGTTGACTTCTATGAGCTTCCATATGCCATGCTTTGACCTAATTTGCTTATGAAATCATGATGATGAATGATATGAACATGGGACCAGTTGAGTTTGCTTCTTGATTGTTTGAATATGATTTTGATTGAATTTCACTTTCTGTTTTGACTTTCTCATCCCCTTTTGACCCTAGGCTTGTCCTAGTGGTCCTGTTGCTCATGTTTGAGTTCATTTTTCAGGTTAAGAAGTAATTGCCCAAGGAAACTTATACAAGTTGAATGAGTTTGATTTGATTATCGTGACTAACTTGTTTGTTTTGTAGCTTGCTTGGCTCATATGCTTGAGCCTTGTGCATTGCACAGTAAACTGATTGTGTTGACTGTTGACCTCTGTTTCATTTTGATTTAACTTTGACTTGTATACTGATGTTGTCTGACTGGTTTCAGGTACCTTTAGTTGCTTTTAGTTCCTTGTGAACTTTGCTTTGCTTTGCTTGAATAGCAATTTGCATTGAGGTATAATTTCTCATCTTCATGTAGTCTGGAAGACCTGGCATGTTACTTGGCCAGGCAACTGTCTGAAGTCCTCCTTAAGAGGCAATGTTTGTGACTGTTTACATTTGTCCTTGTATAGAGTCAAAGACCTCCTAAGTGAAGAGGCAATTGGCAGAACCCAAGGGATATGCAACCTATCCCCTGCTATTCTGTGTGTCATCTGCTTTGCTCACACCACTGTGTTGATGCATTGCAGATACAAACCCAAGATCTTGTACAATTGTACAGTTGAGTCAGTTTCAAATGTGTAGAAGGGTTCCTCCTTTCTGAACCCACACATTCTTGTCTTAAGCTCTCCCAGGCCAGGGATAAGAGCTGTGAAGTCTTATCTTCACTCACCCTTCATCTGCTTCACCTTAGCCTCTCAATGGCAAGGTTAAGAGCTAACACTACCCAGTTCCAGTGGTTTGTTTGTTGAGGTTGATAGGACCCCTCGACTAAAACCTAACCTTGATTGAGCCCATTGTTTGCATATAGTGTGTGCTACTTGTGCTTGTGTGTTTGTTTGACTTGCTTCCTGTGCAAGTTAGGTTTAGTTTAGCTTGCTTCCTGTGCAAGTTAAGTTAGGTGTGGCTTGCTTCCTGTGCAAGTCATGTTTAGGATAGGCTTGCTTCCTGTGCAAGTTAGCTAGAAACCTTAACTTAGGGATGATTTTGCATGACAACATCTAGGCTCGAGTCGTAGTCTCCCTAGTGTTGTGTCTCCCTCTGTTACCTGGTTAGGCTAGTCCTTTTTCCCTCCGTAGGGGAACTACGTCGCCCTGATCCTCATACCAGATGAGGTACGTAGGCAGGAGATGAGCTGATCTCTCCGGGCGCCCTTTTTGTTTTGTTTGTGTGAGTTTGTTTCTCCTTTTCTGGTTGGAGTCCGACGTAAGTCCAGTGATTGGCAGTTGGTTTCCTGTGTGTGTCTGTTTGGTTCGGATGCTGATATAAGTCCAGTGATTGGCATTCAGGCTCCACGTTTGCCTTTGTCTGTTTGTTGGTGTGCGTGTCAGCCGAGCTACGAATGCTCTGATTCTCTTTCGTCCGAGGAGATACGTATGCATAGGACGCGACATCCTAGCGAGCATGTGTCGTTTCCCCAGTCCGAACTACTTCGACTCTGATGTCTATGCCTGATAGACTAAGTAGGCCCAGGATGCGATATCCTGCCGAGTCAGTCTTGTCTGTTTTCTCGTGTCTCTTTCAGCCAGTGTGTGTGTGTGAGCAGTGTTTTAGCAACCATTTTCCTTCCTTTTGTGCGTGGATCCCGTCGAGTACGACGGATGCGTAGGGGTGCTAATACCTTCCCTTCGCATAACCGACTCCCGATCCCATTCTCTTTGGTTGCGAGACCATGTCCTTTCCAGGTTTACTCTGAGCGTTTCCTTTCCCTCTTTTGGGATAAATAACGCACGGTGGCGGCTCTGTTGTTCTTGTTTTCCCGCCGATTTTTCGCGCAATGCGACAACTGGCGACTCTGCTGGGGACTGAAAAGTTGACCTCTGCTGGTCCATCTTCCCCGAGCGAGTCTCTCCTAGCGCTCTCTAGATTAGGGCTTTGGTTGCTTTGTGCTGTTATTTATTGCATTTCATTTGTATATATTTGCATTTACTGTTTGCATTTATTGTTTGCATTAATGTTTGCATTCATTCATATTCATCTGCTGGTTGTGTTGTGTTCTCTTTGTTGGGGGTGGGAGTCACTTGAGGTAAAAGGTCCAATACCCAGACCATGAGTGAAATCTAGGATGCCTAGGAATATAGTGATTCATGGGAAGCGGGTGGTGTACGCCACTTAGCAGAACATTGATATCACGAGCAGTTCAGACCCTGGTGGGATATTATCGGTGCATACATCGGGTGTGCACAGGATGATATTCTGCGAAAGGTTATTTATGCTGCGTTTCTCTCGACCTTACCCTGGCCTAGACGACACCCGTGAGTGGGGAGGGAATGATCATTATTGCAGGTACAGTTGGTGACTCCCGGTGCTGTTGGTGACTATGAATTCTGGACATTTGTTTCTGGACGCCGGAGGTTCGACCCTGGTATTGATCAGAGGGTTCCGTTTATTTCGGATCCCTGGGCTGAATTTGAGGGTACTCGCTCAGATAGTGTTTTGGCTCCTCGGAATGGGTTCAGATGCCAGTTGATCAGTTTGACCTTGGGTTTCCGATGAATTGCGACTCCGAGTTCAAGCCGAAGCTTCGATCCGGTGTTTTGAGATGCACAGCCTGCCAGTCTTGGCTCCATCATTTGCATCATAGCATGTTTATTTTCCAAAAAAAATAATGCATAAAAAAAGAAAAAAAGTTAACTCGCATACGCATATCCTTTATCAGGATCATTCATGATAAAATAGCATCCGCATCATGCATATCATGCACATAGCATCCTTGCATTGCAGACATGTTTGGGAGAGACTTCTCACTTTGGTTCCTGACTGAGACAGGATTGCTGACCGCCGACCGCATCGTTACTCAACCAGACTCAATCATCAGAAGATTATGGATCAGGTTCAGACAGAGTTGGCTGAGATGAGGGCAAACATGGCCCAGTTTATGACGATGATGCAAGGAGTTGTTCAGGGGCAAGAGGAGCTGCGTGCCTTAGCCCAGAGACTGGAGGCCGTGATTCCACCAGTCCACCGTGCTTCACCAGTGGGTGTACCCGTTCATGAGAATGCTGCTGTCACTATTCTCGTCAATGATTATGCCGTGAGTGATGAATTGAGGGGGATCAGAATCAGTGAACAACCTCTTGCTGCAGAGACTATTAATGTCAGAGCAACCCGCACTCCGGTTCGCCATCCTGGCTCTTCATGTTCTTCCGGTTCTAAGAAGCCATCCTCTGGGGCACCCAAAAGGGGAGAAAGTGAAACAAATACTGTGCACCGTCGGAGGAGTGCAAACAGAGGACAGAATCGTCAGGCTGCTGCTGTGACTATTCCAGCAACTCAACCTCAACAACAGCAGAGAAGGCCAACTCAGCAGTATCAACATCAGCGACATCGTCCTCAACAGCAGGCTTACCAGCCTCCCTAGGGTAATCAAGCCAGTACAAGTAATGAGAGGAAGAAGATCATTTTTGACCCGATCCCTATGTCATACTCAGAGTTGTATCCCTCTTCGATAGAGCGGAACTTGATTACTCCCAGAGACCCGCCGGCTATACCCGTCAACCCTCGATGGTGGTATAGGCCTGAGCAGCATTGTGTGTATCATTCAGGAGCTCCTGGTCATGATGTGGATAGTTGCTTTCAGTTGAAGATGAAGGTTCAAGACCTCGTGAAGTCAGGTATTCTAAACTTTGAAGACTTGGGTCCCCGTGATAATCAAGCTTGAAGATAACAAGTCCTGGGCTGGCGCCGACTTTTCTTCAGAAGGGTTGTTCAGAAAACAGAAGCTGCTGATGCAAGAGATACTGACAGTTGTCATCCCCGGTGGGATCTATCACAATTGGGTCACTGTGGGCTTTCCTACAGTTGTTCATAAGTCAGAGTAATAATCACTTTGTTTAGAAACCCTTCTCCCATGCCAAAAGGAGAAGTGATGACATTGTTGGCAACATTTTGTGCAATGATATTTTCATTCAAATAAATTCATGTTAAACATTTGTTCTTCCAATTGTTTTCCCTTTTCGCTTTTTGCATGAAATTGGTGATCACAAAAAACCCTAAAAACAAGAATAAAAGCAATCTTTTCATCTGCATAACGATTGTCTTGTTTGTTTCCAAAAAGCTTTTCATATCAAAATCTTTATGCAGGTTGTTTTTTAAACCCATTGGACATAATGGTCGGACGTCATCTCCCAATTTTGAATTCCCTGTATTCGAAGCGGAAGAAGATGATGTTGAAGGAATTCCTGACGAGATTTCCCGACTTCTTGAGCAAGAAAAGAAGATCACTCAGCTGCATCTCGAGAATCAGCAGAACAGCCAACTGGGGCATTATCAAAAAAAAAAAGAGAAAAAGAGAAAAAAAAAAGAGAAAGAAGAGGGTGCAAAATAAAAAAAATCAAAATCAAAAGAAATCAAAAGCAAAATCAAAAGAAAAAAAAAAGAAGAAAATAGCACCCTCAAAGTCCCAAGTTGGCTGATGTTGAATTCGATCGAAAAGAAGAGATCAACTGCCATGTGTCATGGTCAGTTACATCAGCAGAGAGTGAAAAAGCATTCGATAAGAAGATCAAGCCTCGTGTGTTCCGAGAAGGTGACTTTGTGCTCAAGAAAGTCTTGTCTTTCGTGCCCGATTCCAGGGGCAAGTAAACCCCCAAGCTATAAATGTCCATATGTTGTCAAGAGAGCCTTTTCAGGCAATGTTTTGACACTTACAACAATGGATAGAAGTTCACTCGTCCTGTGAATTCCCGATGCAGTCAAGAAATACTTCGCCTAAAAGAAAAAAAAAGCAAACAGCTCGCTAAGTTGAACACCCCAAAGGGCGACTTAGGCAAAAAGGAGCGTCTCGGTGGATTGAAAACCCGAAAGGGCGATCCAGGCAAAAGTTAGAGACATTGAAAAAAAAGAGAATTTACATCCCGCTAGATTGAACACCTCACACTGGGGCAATCTAGGCAAAAATTAGGGATTTGGCAAGTAACTGCATCTTGACAAGACTATGCTCTACATCTGTTATCCGTCAGGGATTCTCGATTCGTCGTCGACAGAAGCTCCAAATACATTGAAATTCAGAATGGTAGAGGAAAGGTCATTATGTTCAATGTAGCCCTTTCCAATATACATCACCGATTTCAAACTTGTACAGATCTATGGAGTCTCGCCCTTTGTAGACTACCATTCCATCACATCGATTTGAGCTTTTATCCCATTATTTGCACTCTTATTTGTTTCTACTCAACGAATGTTTTGCATGTTTTTAAGTGATAAAGTATCATTGTTTTCAAAATAAACAAAATTTTTCACAAAATTGTCCTTAAACAAAGGGAACATTCACGATGATGAAAGGATACGTAGGAGATCCGCAGTGTTCTCCCGAGGGTGGTATGATTACCAATAGGTAAGACAATTGTTCGTATCTCGAGCGTGACTGTATCTTTGTCCTGCAGAACCTCGTATGGTCTCTCCCCAACGAGTTTGCTCAGAGCAATGTTGGTTGAAGTTGTTCATCTTCATGTCCCCGGCAGTGTAGGTTCTTCCTCCAAGTCCCTATTAGTACCTATGGTGGGGCATCCCCGGTAGAGTACTGTTTGAGCCCTATTGTGGGGCATCCCTAGCAAGTTTGCAAGGTTGTGGGCCAGTTCCCAGGCAGAGTGTTTATTGAAGACTTTAACTTTTCGTCTCTCCAGCAGAGCAGTCTTCCTCTCTACCCCCAGCATGGGCGTTTTTCGTTGAAGATTCAGTATTTGGTGGATCGACATCCTAGTAATCCGACATCCCCTCGGATAGATCCCTCAGTGGAGTTGTTGGCATAAGGAGCTTTATCAATGCCTATCTATTCTCATCAGAGATCTGGTTGCTTCTCGGTATCTCTGATTTTCAGCACAAGTTGTTGTGGCGCGTACGCCTGTATGTCGAACTCTGTTCTCTGGTTGTGACTGACGATCCCTCCGGAAGCCTCTGGTGGCTTCCCTCCCCTGCAGGATGAGTGTTCCCTGATATCCCAGTCCCCAGTGGATTTTCTTTGCTCTCTGGTGACTTTGGCTTTCCCTCCGGAAGAGTGGTGCCGGATGGTTGATTCCCGAACCTGCGTGTTGAGCATGTCTGTTTGTCAACATTCATCATACATTTTAGGTATAAAGCATACATGCATACTCATAACATTCAGATACTCATGTTGCAGCTGTTGCCGTGTATCTGTTGATGGTTGCCTTCTGCTATTTGGTAATACAGATCTCCCTAGTAGATTTTCCCCTAGCAGATGTGGGTGTGTCTGATCTCTCCATGTAGAGCCAACCCCTTAAGCAGAAAGTGTCTATCCTTTCCTGCCATTTCCCCACTGAGATACATCCTCGTGGATGACGGTTGCTTCCGTTCCCTCCCAACACACATTGGGATAGGTTTCCCCTATTGAGTTCTTTCCTCATTAGGATGAGTCTTGATTCAGTTTACCTTTTTGGATCGATCCTAAATTGGCTTCCTATTGGCTGTCTCTTGTGCTTCCCTGGGGCATAAATGAATAGTCGCTCACTAACCGGCACTCATTCATCTTATCCTCAGCGGAATTTGTTGGCTTCTACCTACAAACCGGTAGCTGTAAGTCCTATCTTTGTGGTTTTCTACCTACTAACTGGTAGTTGTAAAATCCCACTTTCCTTCCCTAGCAGAGTTAACCCTTTGTGCTCATCCTATTGATGACTGGTTACTTTTCTGTGGTTTTCTACCTACAAACCGGTATATGTAACCCCCTCTTTGCGGTATTGATATTCTTTTCCCCGCTGGATACTTGCCTTGATCAAGCAGTATTGTCCTCATTGGGTCTTCCCCTGCCTTTGGGTATTTGCTCCGAGTTAGCAACTTTATCCCTTTTTGATTGGTCATCTTTTGCATACCTAGTCCTGGTACCCTGATGCCTTTCTTTTCGGTCGTTTATCCATTTAACAACCTCCAACCTGGTTATGGATAATCTTCCATGCGAGTATGTTATCTACGTTTTGACGGCTATAGATAGTATATCTCATGCGCTCTTGGGTCGAAGTCGTCCTCCCCAGTTGAGTAAGATTCGTATTCCTTTGTTCGGAATCGAATGTCCATCCTTTAACAAGTTTGCCTTTGCTCTCTTCAGGATGATGTCGGTCGATCTATCCATCTAACAACCACCAACCCGGTTATGGATAATCTACCTTGCGAGTATGTTATCTACGTTTTGATGGCTATAGATGATATATCTCATGCACTCTTTGGTCAATCTTTTGATTGTTTTCTCCAGCAGAGTAAGATTCGTATTCCCTATGGAATCGGATGTCCATCCTTTAACAAGATCACTTTTCTAGCCCTCTTCAGGATGTTGAGTGTTTTGGAACACAAACCAATTCACGCTTTGGTCGGTCACCCGTTTCATACCTACAACCCGATATTCTTGGTCTTCCCCCCTGTCTGCTCGCTGTCGTGACCTTGATCCCCGGTGAGATCCCCTGCAAGTGTGTAGCCTTGCCTTGACACACGTAAATGTCAGTATTCTGTTAATACCCGCGTGTGTTATTTCTTTGGTGTCGGTAAACACCATCTTTCGGTGATTTCCAGTCATGCGTAAGTGTCTGGTCTTCTTTGGTGTCGGTAAACACCATCTTTCGGTGATTTCCAGTCATGCGTAAGTGTCTGGTCTTCTTTGGTGTCGGTAAACACCATCTTCCGGTGATTTTCCAGTCATGCGTAAGTGTCTGGTCTTCTTTGGTGTCGGTAAACACCATCTTTCGGTGATTTCCAGTCATGCGTAAGTGTCTGGTCTTCTTTGGTGTCGGTAAACACCATCTTTCGGTGATTTCCAGTCATGCGTAAGTGTCTGGTCTTCTTTGGTGTCGGTAAACACCATCTTCCGGTGATTTTCCAGTCATGCGTAAGTGTCTGGTCTTCTTTGGTGTCGGTAAACACCATCTTTCGATGCTTTCCCAGTCATGCGTAAGTGTCTGGTCTTCGTTTGATGTCTGTAAACATCATCTTTCGATGTTCGTAACGTCGTCCTCCTTCCCGAGTGAAGTATTCTCCTCTCCGTTGGTGTCGATAAACGTCGAGTTTTTCCCCGGTCATCCGTTGATGATTTGGTTGTGTTCACTCTCCCCAGAAGAGTTTCCTCCTCTCCGTTGGTGTCGATAAACGTCGAGTTTTTCCTAGTCATCCGATGATGTCTAGTTGTACCCCTCTCCATGCAGAGTTACCTCTCCGTTGGTTTCGATAAACGTCGAGTTTTTCCCACTCGTCCGTTGACGTCTGGTTGTATTTCTCTTTTCCCATTCATCAGTAAATGTCTGGTCGATCTTTTTGGTGTCTGTAAACATCATCTTTCGATGTCTGTAAACGTCGAGTCTTCCCATTCATCAGTAAATGTCTGGTCGATCTTTTTGGTGTCTGTAAACATCATCTTTCGATGTCTGTAAACGTCGAGTCTTCCCATTCATCAGTAAATGTCTGGTCGATCTTTTTGGTGTCTGTAAACATCATCTTTCGATGTCTGTAAACGTCGAGTCTTCCCATTCATCAGTAAATGTCTGGTCGATCTTTTTGGTGTCTGTAAACATCCTCTTTCGATGTCTGTAAACGTCGAGTTTTCTCCCATTCATCCGTTGATGTCTGGTCGAGTCCTCCCATTCATCAGTAAATGTCTGGTTACCTCTCCGTTGGTTTCGATAAACGTCGAGTTTTTCCTGGTCGTCCCCAGTTGGTTACCTCTCCGTTGGTCTTGGTAAACGTTGAGTTTTTCCCATTTCGTCCGTTGACGTATGGTTGTATCTCTTCCAGTCATTCATTAATGTCTGGTTACCTCTCCGTTGGTCTTGGTAAACGTTGAGTTTTTCCCATTTCGTCCGTTGACGTATGGTTGTATCTCTTCCAGTCATTCATTAATGTCTGGTTACCTCTCCGTTGGTCTTGGTAAACGTTGAGTTTTTCCCATTTCGTCCGTTGACGTATGGTTGTATCTCTTCCAGTCATTCATTAATGTCTGGTTACCTCTCCGTTGGTCTTGGTAAACGTTGAGTTTTTCCCATTTCGTCCGTTGACGTATGGTTGTATCTCTTCCAGTCATTCATTAATGTCTGGTTACCTCTCCGTTGGTATCGGTAAGCGTGAGTTTTTCCTAGTTGTCCGTTGGCATCTAGTTGTGATTTATGTTCCCATTCATCGTCGTTGTGATGTCTGGATATGGCCGTACCCTTTGAAAAAAAAACACAAAAAAAAAATACCCAGTAATAAATATCAATCCCAGTGGACGTTTCATTGGTGGATCCCTGTATTGTGCAAATTCTACGGTTCTTGGTATTCAATCCCTGTGTACCCTGAAAGTCTGACAGTCGTTGCTCTCATCCATTCGGGTTCCCAGCTGATTGAATAGGGGCAGCTGTAGCACCTCAAATTTGCACCCCTCGTTGTACATACATTCTCATATTAGGTCATAACATTAACATAGTCCACTGCATAGCATTGCATTGTCCATTTGCCTCAAGTGCAAGCCATTCAGAAGAATTAGGTCAAACTGGTCAGGAGGTCAGTTAATCAAGCAAGCAAGTGCAATTTTCATTGAGCCAAGGCCCTAGGGTTGGTCCAACATGTTCACATGACCTAGGGGTCCTTTTGAAGTGATTTGGTCAAGGATTGGATGCTCAGAAGTCATCAGTCATGGCCCAGTTCACCAGAAACCCTAAAAAGTCAATTGTTGGTCAACTGTGCATTTAATCAGTGATTGGATGGTGGGAATTGGTTTGAGAGGCCTCATTTATGTCCATATAAGCCTCATATAACATGTCAAGCATCATCATTGAAGAATTTGAAGTCAAACAAGAAATTTCCAAAAATAGAAAGTTGACCTGTAATTGGAATTTGCCAAAAAATGGAAAGTCTTGATCCTCAAACTTACATCATGATACAAGCTTCAAATGAATTTTTACCCAACATGAAAGTTGAAGATCTTGTTCTCCCATTTCCAAAAAGTCCAAGAACACTCAATTCCCATGTATGGTTGGCAAGTTATGATCAAATCATTCTCAAACAATTTTGAACTTCAAAGTGGCATATCTTCCAAACCATTTGGCCAAATTGGGTGGGGTTTTTTGCTACAAGTCACATTTGATGCCCTCTTTCCAAATTTGTAATCACCATTTACCAAAAACTCACCAATCAAAATGGCACTTTTTGAAGTGACTTGAATTATTTCAAGTGAAGTGAAAAATTGAGATTTCAAAATAAGCCTTTGCCATGATCTTTACCACTTGGAATGGTTCAGAAATGATGTTTAGAATTTGTTAGAAGCCCAATTCGTGCATATTCATACACCTCCATGTAAATTGGCATGGTTTTAGCAAAATGGTCCAAACACACTCATTAACCAATTCTAATTAACACTTCAATTAATCTTGCTTACAAACCTTAAACAGCACATATATACATCATTTTCTCTCTGAAAAGCCCTAGCCACAATACTCAAACAGATCAAAAAACCTCATATTCTCTCAAACCCTCATCTTGCATTTTTGAACTTTTCTTGAAGAAATCTCAAAGACCTCGAGCTCAGCTTGGTTGCTTCATCACCCACCACCATTTTTGAGCTCATTGCAAGTGGTATATCTCAGCTGTAAAGCCTTGTTCATGAACTGTTTTGGAAGAGCTTCATCCATGGCAGATTTCAAGTGAAGCACAATCAAGCATTGCTGAGCCAAATTTCCTCCTCCATTCATCATTTGGGAGCTTGAAGAACAACTGTTTTGAGCTTACACGACCAAACAACACCTGAAGCATCACGGCCTTGCAGATTTGGTAATTTTTCGAATCACATTATTTGCAAAACTATGATATGCATTAGATAGATCTCTTTGCCATGATTCTATTGAGCTTTAAACCATTGAAAATGGTTGAGTAATTAGGAAGAAATGTTGAGTTGAAATTTGATGTTCAAACTTGTTTTTGTATGATGCATGCTGTGTAGCTCGATTCCATGAAAATGGATGTTGTAGTTGTGATGTGTGTTGTTAGATGGTTCTAATGGTGTGCTTATTGTTCATTTCTGGGCAAATTTTTTTCCACGATTTGGTGATGATGATGAACAGTAGCGGAAAACCTAAATGCCATGCCCATAATTCCTATTCAATCGCGTTTGGTCGTGTAATTCTTTTGCCTTGCATGAATGTACTATTACATTGCCCATGACCAATCACCGAGTGACACGCTCATGTTTGGAACGCTGCGTTCCATTAAGCTGATCCCTTAATTACAAAAATGCCATGCCGTGTTACATTAAATCAATTAAATCATTTTATTTTACAATTTTTATTTCATTTGTTAAACAATCTTACAAAATTCATAAGTCAATCATTTGTGATCCAAAATTCATGGGATTTTTTGCATTTTGTTCATCTCAATCTCTAGTTTTTTATCATATTTTTTTCCAGATTTTTTGATGAGTGGATTTTTAATTGAGTTAGGGTTTTGTTCATGTGTCCATTTTTTGTACACTTTGCCAAATCAATTGTGAAATGATGATGCTTTATCCAATGGCTTTGAAATTTTTTGTGCTTAAACTAGACACATTCATGGTGATTTTGGTGTAGAGTTTGTGAATTTATCATTGCTGGTTTGTGAGTTATGATTTTTTGAATTAGGGTGTGACAATTTGTGTCACACCATTGATGTCCAACTTCATGATTTTATTTACCTAGCTTAATGAATTCAATTTGGTCTGATTTTTTGCATGAACATATTTATGGGTGCCTAGTTCACATGTGATTTTTATGGAAATTTTGATGGCATTTCCTAATTGTTTGGGATTTTTCTCCCCTGTTTGACCAAAATGTTGACTTTTGTGACACTTGATGCCATATGCTTTGTGAAATTCTCATACATTATTGGATGGACATGAAATTTGACATGTGATTAGTAGACATCTTAAGGTTTATCATGGTTTTAATCCCATTCATTTCTCATATGTTATCACTGATTTATGATTTATTGAAGTTGGTGCATGTTTGGTTGACTTCTTTGAGCATGTTTGAACTTGCCCTGCTTTTCTGATTTTCATTCCCCTACTTCCCATGATCCAGTTGAGCTGAAATTTGGTGTGCTTACCATGCTATGGATTATGTTTGATCATGATTTATTTGATGATTTTTGGAATTGTTTATGATTGGTTTTGAGTTGATTCTTGCTGTTGACTTCTATGAGCTTCCATATGCCATGCTTTGACCTAATTTGCTTATGAAATCATGATGATGAATGATATGAACATGGGACCAGTTGAGTTTGCTTCTTGATTGTTTGAATATGATTTTGATTGAATTTCACTTGCTGTTTTGACTTTCTCATCCCCTTTTGACCCTAGGCTTGTCCTAGTGGTCCTGTTGCTCATGTTTGAGTTCATTTTTCAGGTTAAGAAGTAATTGCCCAAGGAAACTTATACAAGTTGAATGAGTTTGATTTGATTATCATGACTAACTTGTTTGTTTTGTAGCTTGCTTGGCTCATATGCTTGAGCCTTGTGCATTGCACAGTAAACTGATTGTGTTGACTGTTGACCTCTGTTTCATTTTGATTTAACTTTGACTTGTATACTGATGTTGTCTGACTGGTTTCAGGTACCTTTAGTTGCTTTTAGTTCCTTGTGAACTTTGCTTTGCTTTGCTTGAATAGCAATTTGCATTGAGGTATAATTTCTCATCTTCATGTAGTCTGGAAGACCTGGCATGTTACTTGGCCAGGCAACTGTCTGAAGTCCTCCTTAAGAGGCAATGTTTGTGACTGTTTACATTTGTCCTTGTATAGAGTCAAAGACCTCCTAAGTGAAGAGGCAATTGGCAGAACCCAAGGGATATGCAACCTATCCCCTGCTATTCTGTGTGTCATCTGCTTTGCTCACACCACTGTGTTGATGCATTGCAGATACAAACCCAAGATCTTGTACAATTGTACAGTTGAGTCAGTTTCAAATGTGTAGAAGGGTTCCTCCTTTCTGAACCCACACATTCTTATCTTAAGCTCTCCCAGGCCAGGGATAAGAGCTGTGAAGTCTTATCTTCACTCACCCTTCATCTGCTTCACCTTAGCCCCTCAATGGCAAGGTTAAGAGCTAACACTACCCAGTTCCAGTGGTTTGTTTGTTGAGGTTGATAGGACCCCTCGACTAAAACCTAACCTTGATTGAGCCCATTGTTTGCATATAGTGTGTGCTACTTGTGCTTGTGTGTTTGTTTGACTTGCTTCCTGTGCAAGTTAGGTTTAGTTTAGCTTGCTTCCTGTGCAAGTTAAGTTAGGTGTGGCTTGCTTCCTGTGCAAGTCATGTTTAGGATAGGCTTGCTTCCTGTGCAAGTTAGCTAGAAACCTTAACTTAGGGATGATTTTGCATGACAACATCTAGGCTCGAGTTGTAGTCTCCCTAGTGTTGTGTCTCCCTCTGTTACCTGGTTAGGCTAGTCCTTTTTCCCTCCGTAGGGGAACTACGTCGCCCTGATCCTCATACCAGATGAGGTACGTAGGCAGGAGATGAGCTGATCTCTCCGGGCGCCCTTTTTGTTTTGTTTGTGTGAGTTTGTTTCTCCTTTTCTGGTTGGAGTCCGACGTAAGTCCAGTGATTGGCAGTTGGTTTCCTGTGTGTGTCTGTTTGGTTCGGATGCTGATATAAGTCCAATGATTGGCATTCAGGCTCCACGTTTGCCTTTGTCTGTTTGTTGGTGTGCGTGTCAGCCGAGCTACGAATGCTCTGATTCTCTTTCGTCCGAGGAGATACGTATGCATAGGACGCGACATCCTAGCGAGCATGTGTCGTTTCCCCAGTCCGAACTACTTCGACTCTGATGTCTATGCCTGATAGACTAAGTAGGCCCAGGATGCGATATCCTGCCGAGTCAGTCTTGTCTGTTTTCTCGTGTCTCTTTCAGCCAGTGTGTGTGTGTGAGCAGTGTTTTAGCAACCATTTTCCTTCCTTTTGTGCGTGGATCCCGTCGAGTACGACGGATGCGTAGGGGTGCTAATACCTTCCCTTCGCATAACCGACTCCCGATCCCATTCTCTTTGGTCGCGAGACCATGTCCTTTCCAGGTTTACTCTGAGCGTTTCCTTTCCCTCTTTTGGGATAAATAACGCACAATAGGAAGCGAAATCTTTCCTCTTGAGCAGCCTCAAATGCATCTCTCCTTCTACAATATTATTCATACTTCTCATCTTGCCTTAGCTGCATGTTCTAGAGCATAGTCATTATGGAGGAAGTATCACTAAAACCAGTCCCAAAAGTATTACCATTAACATCTCCATGAGGAGCATCTTGCATAACAGTATCACCTTCAAGAACCTCATGAGAGGCACCTATTGGTTTCTCATCATCCATATGAGCCTCATCATCATCATTATTGAACTCTACCGGATCATCAAAATTGTAAATCTTCCTACCATTCTTATCCATACGAGAGTAGTACACCCGGTGGTTTATATCCCCAAAATAACCCATGTTGGTTAGGGTTCGTTGAGAGAACTCTTGAGCTTATCCTGGAGATTTATAAGTGAGATTGGACATACCAATGTTGAAGTAATTCAATATCTTAGTAATCATTAAGACATAGAAAAATGGCGTCCCTTTGTTGCATTCCTTAATGGCGAACATGTGAGATACAAAGTAATGTGCCCAATTGATTTTGATCTTGTTCAATATAATATATACCAAATGAATTTCAGCAAAATCAATTCTTGAGAACCTGTCATTCTTCGGGCATAAGATATGAGATACCAGCCATAATAGAATTCTAAGAACCAACTTCAATTGTCCAGTAGTAATAGGATCATAACAATCTTTAGAACGGGGAGCTTTAAGTATCTCATTCACATGAATTTTCCACTTAAAATGTATATGAGGGTTGGTATTCGTCACTAACGGGTCAACTTCATCATCCTCATCAGCATCAATAACAGTAATACTGAATAAGGATGGACCTCTCCTATCATGTAACATGGAGCAGAATACACGGATGAGGTCTTCATTATAATCCTGAGCAAGCTGCATAAAGTAATCAATTTGTTAATGTGCAACAAGACTAGCCACTTCAGGAATATCCAAACAACCAACCATAATAGCCTTCCAAACGTATTGTTTCACCATAATTTGATGTTGATGTTTTTCCTCAAATTCCTTAACACACTTAGTAGAAACCAAAGAAAACGGAGTTTCAAAAGCAGTAGAAGATGTGCTTGTTTTACCTTTTCCTTTAGAATCACCTTTGGTCTTAAAAAGCTTATGAGTCAATGAAAAATGTTCGAACACAGTTTGCACACCAACTGTTTGATGAAATGTGTGAATGGGAAGTGAAGGAGTATGAGAGATAAATGATTACCCACACACTCAAATAAGATACAGAATCACATAAACACGCAAAGAAGTGAAGAAGAACCACAAACAAGTGCAAATTCGGAGTTTTAGTGAGTTTGGGTGAAAGAGGGTTTTTAAAGATGAAATGAGGAAAATTGATGAAAAAGCTAATGATTTGTTGGAAATATGAATGTTGATGATATGTAGTGACTGAATCAAACAATATTTAATGTTAATTGAATTATTTTCATGATTTAAGATGAAATGTAGAGATAGGGGAATTTGGGTGCATGTATGAGAGCAAGAGAAATGAAGAGAATTGCGCAAAAATCACTTATGAGTCGATTCTTGGAAGCATGTTCCGACCTTTCAAGGTCATGAGTCAAAACATACTGAAGCGTATTCAAAATATTTCAAAAATTTATTTTATGTGTCGGCCTATCCATCACGAGTCAACACATACTGAACGAATTTTGAAAATTTCAAAATTTTGATTTTATGTGCCGATCTATACGAAGTATGTGTCGATACATGATATCCAAAAATTGAAAAATTTGACACTTGTGAATTTGTGATGACTTGGAAAGACTCAATTTTATTCATGAATTACTAATTGATGAGAGATACATGCATATGATTATTTTTCATGATTTTCTAGCCAATAATATGCAAACACACAAATGTAAGCATGAAATAGTAAAAGATATAGATCAAATGTGAAGATATTTAGAATGAGGCCACTATAAACATGTTAAATAAAATACACAATGGTTACATTGAATTTTTTCGAGATGAACACTCATAATATGTATCATAAACACAATATCACATACCTTTGAGAAATAAAAAGGTAAAAGAAGAACTTGCTTACAAAGCAAGAAAAAGATTGAAACGATATTACCTCACCGTACGAATGACCGACGACACACATGCATTCCACAAGAAACTCTCAAATGAAAGTTGGAATAAATGCAAAACATGCCACAAACTCTTTGGAAATGAACGTCCTTACCATTTTTCTCTTTGTAAAAGTACTTGAAAGTGTGATTAATTATGTATCCAAGAATCTCATTGACTTGATGATCATCCTTTATGATTGGACTTTCAATCATGTTCAATCATGATGATTATCTTGCTCTTCCTCAGGTATCATCCTCTTAGGTTGATCGATCCCTAATTTGATGCACTTGAGTATGTCTTGTTGAAGATAAACCTACTTCATGAACACAATACCTTTTCTGACACTTCTCGGATAGAAAACTTTAATAATAATCAATACACTTTTACCAATTAACAGAACACTAAATGTTAACCTCATTTTTCTTTTTAAAAAAATATCCATCGACTATTCACCAAAAAAAGATAATATATTTGAATAAAAATTAATGGTGGTTCATCTAAAAACATAAGAGAAACACACTCTAATAAACCTGTAAATTTGTGTAAATTTGAAATTCAATAAAAATCTCAGAAAAATAAATATTTGAAGCTCTTTATAGAGTTATTCTATAGAAGAAAATAACCCCCGCTATACTAATGTGGTATCTACCAACAACTTATGAGACCTTCATTATTATTGGGATTTTACATTTATGTTGTTAACACTATAATGTGGTATTTACTATAATCATTGCATTGAACGTTCTTATATCACTATAATAATTAATAAATATTATGATAAAATTTTCACCTAAAGAAAAGTACAACTGAGGTGATAACCATATGTGCGGCATATTTAAAAAATAATAATGCTTATTCCCTTGGTTGTGCTAGGAACCGAGGGGAAAATGTTATGGTCAAACCTCATTCGAATCCCAAGAACTGCATTTAAGCGCATTTTATTTATTTATGACATATTCCCTTGGTTGTGTTGCCAACTGAGGGAAAATGTTATGATCAATCCCCATCCGAATCCCTCAATTGATTCCTTAATGTATCTTCTCCTGTTTAAAATTATTTTCTTAAATGATTTCTTATTAAAAATGTTTGATTTTTATTAAGGAAAGCATGGATGCAACTTAACAATGTTGTTCCTGCTATGTTGTTGCTGTTATTATTTTTATTATTGTCGTTGTTGTTGTTGTTGAAAATATTAAAACTCAACAACAACAACTACATCCATGCTTTCCTAACAAGATTAAACCTTTTTTTACAAGCATGTATTGAAGAAAAATAATTTTATCAATTACAAGAGAAGAGATTATATTAAGAAAACCAATATTGATCTAAATGTTTCTCTACTCTTGCGATCCAACCTAGAGAATGGCTTTATAGTTTTGATTTCACCTCAGTGGAATTGCCAATCGATGGGAAAAGCTCCAATTGATTTCACTTTGGTGTAAAAACAAAATGAGGGGGGAAATGGTGAACTTTCTATTACACCATTCGCTACCCCTCCCACCAAATCGAGGTAAAAGCCCTATTTCAATCGAGGTAAAAAAATATTTTGTAGTAGTGTGTGTATAGTTTTTAAGTTACTATACCAATTGGTATCATAACGGGTCTTCATGTTTGATTTTAATTGTAAATTTGTAATAATAATAATTTATGTTTGAAAATTATGCAATTTGTTTATGTTTGATTTCATGAAATGGATGATACACAACTTAATATTTCTTGGCTTAATTGCAACCTTAGTCCACCTATTTTGATTTTGTTTTTTGAATTTTGATCCCTCGTTTTAAAAATGATGATTTTAGTCTATTTTTTAAGTTTTGTATTGAATTTTAATCACCTATCTAATTTGGGACTTATTTTTAATGATGTGGGGCCCAGTTTGCTGACAATGTCAATGCCAAATCATTTTAAAATTAATCCAATTCATTTTTTTTAATTTAATATTTATGTTAATGTTTTTTTATAAAATTTCAAAAATATTAATCTAATATCATTATATAAAAAATAGAATGATATTAAACCTTAATCATTCCCTATATTACTCATCATCTTCAGCGCATCCTTCAAAATCCAACACCTCCTTCATTTTTGTTTTTCAAGTTCTTCACAAACCCAATGTCTCCTTCATAAACTCATCGCCTCTTGCATATTTGCTTTATCAAATTTACCCAGTGCATCCTCGTCTTCGTTTATATTCTTTTCCAACCATATATGAAACAAGTTTCTCATTTGCCTCAACAAACCAGTCCGGTCTAAGAAGAAGAGGGAATAAAAGTTGGTGTGAGCTTGAGTCACCATTGATGACATCATGGACTTATAAGAATCCCATAAGAAGATTTCATGATTGTGGCAATTTTAAAATGATGAGGATAAAAGCATGTCACAATTTTGAATGGTTTGATGAAGAGATAAGCAACCATAAAAAAAATATATGATTAGATCTTTGAAAGACAAGAACAAGGAGCTTATGGACTTAATTAGGGACACCAAGAAAAATGAAGATTTGTTGAAGATGAAGATTAAGTTTATGGGTTATTATTTGGGTTTGTCTATGGTGTTTGTATTGTTACTTGTGTTTGCATTAGTTGCAACACATGTACTTAAATAAAGTAATTTCTCTGCATTTGGAAAAATGGTTGTCGGTATTTAATTGTATGATGTAATGTTACTTATGTTACTTTTAATTAAAGGAGAATTGAAACTGTGATGAATTGACATAATTTTGGATCTATTTGACATACGTTTGGAACTATTTTGACATAATTGTGGACATGTTTTGATATAATAAACTTGAACCAATATTAACATAATTTGTACTTGTTTTGACATTAAAAAATTGTAATTTTTTTACATAATTTGGAGACAATTGTGTTGCAATTGTGTCTGCAATGTAAATTTTTGACACAATTTTTTCACAATATAACAATATTGCAGTATTGAAACCTCTTTTCATAACAACACAAAACCTGTAACCATAACTTTCGCTTAATAGAATTAATGTCAAATTTGGCTTTTCACAACATTAACAATAATTCAACATTACCGATATTCCATCATACAGTATAACCTATTTTTCACAATAGAACAACTGCATCATACAACAAAGCATCATACAGCATAACAACATAACATGTATCAACATCATGCAACAGAACCTGTATTTCATAACATCAATACAACATAACTCAAATAACCATTGCATTTCATAAGTGTATAACATCTTAATTGTTTGGTTATGACCTGAATTGTTTGGACATAACAACAACATAAAAAAAACATAAGTGCTAACAACTTAATTCTTTGTTCATAGCAGCAACATAACAAAAAACATATAACCTTAAATGTTGGTTATTACATAAAATTCAAAAACCATAACATAACATAAATAAGTAACTATTATTGGGATGGTTATGGTGCTTGCACCCCTCCTTCTATAACCATTTGTCCCACCCCATTGTCCGACTTGTCACCCCTTTTTTGCCTTTTTATTGCCACCTTTAGGAATCACTCTCTCTACGACTCTCTACCCTTTACACGTTCACATGTTATGGCCAAAACTCTCGTATTTCTTGCACTTGACAGTTTGAAGAGTTCTAGGAAATGTATTTATGATTCTCTTCGCATCATTTCCCTTGCTAGGATTGTTCTAGGCTCACGATTTTCCTTGTTGCAATTCTTCTTTGGACGACTGATAGATCTCGTCATGATTAGAGGGTTGATTGGGTGAGTAACACCAGTAAGTCATAGTTGTGGGCCATTGGTTGGCCTAATGATATTTCTATAAGTAGCCAATACAGTAGACTTCCTATACACAAAAAAAATGATGCATTAGTAAATCAACATATTATGTCTAAGTAATGTAACTTACCGTAATATGAAACGGAGTTACTTATAGTATGATGAAACATAATCTTTGGGATCATTCTTATTAAACCATATGCATATGATAGTATGACAACATGGTATTCCGTTTAAATCCCATCTCCCACTATAAGACCCAAATTTTGACCCCTAAGATCCCTCATACCATCTCATAGCTTTGCATTGGCATTGGTATCACACATTGGTATTCTCCTCACTTATCATTCATTGGATTTACATTTGGAGATATCACCAAGCATATTTGATTGTATCATAATTTATTTTCTTTGTTTACTAACCGAAATCCAAAAATATGTCTTGTATAACTTTGTTTCTTTTGTAGGTAATGTGTGTGTCCATTTGTGCATCACCAAGTCCACAACTAGGGTTTGAGACCCTCAATGCAAGATATCAAGCAATAAAAGATCCACATTGGTTATATACATCATATATGGATCCCCATGTTCTTTCTTTGTCATTTTGATCAAGAGTTCATCAAGAGATTGAAGCTTGTTTGTCAAGGAAGCCCTAATTCATCTGGGTATCTTATGTGCCTTCCCCAGCAAGTTTCTTCAACAATTGGTCAAAGATATCAATGGATACTTAATTTTACATCATAATAATCATATATGATCCTCCATGAGACCATAAGAGAAAAGGAACTTCAAGTGTGCAAGTTGATTCAAGGAAGTTGACCAGAAAAGTCAATTGGTCAAATCTAGGGTTTCCTAGACCATATCTCCTACATTTTTTGTCATATGAACACGATTCCAAGATAAATGTTAATATTTATGACATTCCAAATATCTTTATTTTTGACATGAATATCTAATTTTGCTTGGAAAGTCATTTTTATGGTGAAAGATTATAGGTCATTTTGTATGTGCCCTAGATAGGAGGTCAACTTCCAAGAGTCATAACTTACTCATTTTTTATGATATGAAGATGATCCAAGTTTAATGATTAATTTCAAGATTTCTTATTCAACTTTTCATCTTTGTGAAAGATCAAATTCTACTTGCAAAGTCATGTTCCATGAGGAAACATTATAGGTCCATTTTGGTCCTCATCATTGAACAAGCAAATTTCCTCAACTTCTAAAATCTATAACTCCATCATCCAACCTCCAAATGGTGTCAAATTTGTGATCAAATTGAGAATAATTGAAAGGGATACAACTTTGTATGAGAAACCAAGTTCATTTCAAGCTCACATCAAAAGTTATTCAAGGTGGAAAAAGGGGTCATTTGACTTATAACTTAGAAAAACTTCTAAGTATGTTTGGTACCTCCATCTTCAAGGCCAGAATTATCCATTTTACAAGCTTCAAACTGAAAATGTTCCAACATAAATGTTGTTCCTTTTGATGAGAGCTTTCCAAAGAGTCCAAGATCACACTATTTGGATGAGAAATGAGGGACTTGCGCGTGAGTTCTTTCCATGGCTTGTTTTGGCAAAATTCAAACTCCAAACATGGTACACCTTTGTATGGCCTCATGTGATGACTTTAGTAGCTTTATTGCATGAATTGGAGTGGATTTCAATCATTGTTTGGGCCTGAACATTCACCCATGCACCCATGCACCATGAATTTCTATTTTTGATTCAAAATTGGAAAGGTGTGGAAATGATTTCCTTGGCCTTTAAATTGAAGTGCATTTGCTCAGAATTGAAGGGGAACCTTGCCCTATCTTTGCTAGCCAATTCCATAACCTCGGAACAGAACTCCTTGAAGATTTCTTTGAAATCGAGTTTTTGTTAAACTCAATATTGTGAACAAAAACTCTAAGGATTCATTGCCATTCTCATTCCTTTGAACTTCTACAAGCAAGAGGAAGAGAAATCAAGAGGAATTAGATCAAGAATCAAGCTTAGAAGCTGCTAACAGAAGGTGATTTTTCTCAATTTTCATCTCTTCGATTCTCCCTCAATACTCTAGATTTGGACTCAATTTTGTGATGTCTAAAGTCATACCAATGTAGATAATGTTCCTGAGTTGTTTTGAGCTTGAATCAAAGCAACTCAGGTTAAACACCTCAATTTTCATCTCCACTTTTCTAATTATAGAGTGAGAGATGGAACAAATGGAGGTGATATTCGTGATCCTTGCAATATTCTTTTTAAAATAATGTATGATCCATCAATTTCTGGAAGTTTTTGATCATGCCAATCTGATGGCCTTCACCGGAGAAGATGATCGGGGTTAGGACTCTGGTGGTATTGTGGCAAATCCCTCGCCCTTGGATCTCATTCCCATCTTCTAATCTTGGTCCTTGCTTCTGATTACCACGTGTATGGACGTGTTGACTGAGTACACCATGGAATACGTGTTGTTGTCCATCAGATTTTCCACCTCAATTAATGAGAGAAATCTGATGGCCTGTGTTTTTTCTGTTTTATTTTAATTTTCTAAAATGATTTTTAAATAGCTTTTCTTCCAAAATTCATTATAAATTCATTTTTGACCCAAAAATTATGGGACCAACACCAACAATTCACAAATGTTTTCCTCTTCCCATTTTTGATTTAAAATTAATTTTTGAATTAAGTTTGATATTTTTGGTGAATTGTGTGATTTTTAACTTGTTTTAATTAGTTTTTAATTACTTCTGAGTTTTCAAAAATACCAAAAAAAAATTAGTCAATGGTCCTTTGACCTTGCTTGACCTATGATAAATCCCTTGGCCATTTCTTTGGTTTTTTTGAAGGGATTTTAGGTTTTTTGATGTTCGAAAATTTATTTTCTTCATGAACTTTTGTATTAACTTTGTGTTGACCTTACTTCTGTTTGTCCTTGGTCTTGGTTGAATTGGACTTTGATTTGATCAATACCATTGGATTTAGGGGGTTGATGAAGTTTAAATTTCATCCCTCAAATGAATGAATGGTATTGATCAAGTGAGGTTCATCCCTTGACCAATTTGGGACCCTTTTCATTTCATCTCTCCGTCTTCATCTCATTTCTTCCCCAATCATTTCTTGGCCAATGACTTCTCATGGATCATCTGCTAGTTGATTCATCAATGACCTTGTGTCAGATGAGTCAACATGAGCTTGATTGAGATAGACTCATCCCCTCTTATTTTTGTGTGTGGTATGCTTTAGGAGCTTGGTCTTGGATACCTTGTCTCTAGCATACATTAACACCAACATTATTATTGATCAGCCTCAGATAGTTTTAACTTCTACATAAGTCCAATTACGATTGCTTAACATAGCGCTAAAATTGTCCCAAAGGTAATAGAATTTTTGTAAGTGAGATTGTAAGTCTCCTATTCCTCATGGTATTGTGTGAAAATTTTGCTCCTTTTCCATTTATGAGAGCTAGTGGCATACTTGTTGATTTTATCCAAGTTGGATCCCTTCTCATAAATGATGTATGGGTTCATATTTTCATGTTTGTGATTGGATAGTTGAGTGTTCTCCAGAAAATGACTAAAACATCTTTTCTTCTTCCACTAACATTCACTAACATCTTATTATATTAGCTTTATTTTAGTGCCATTTACTTCATACTTTTATTTTCTTGTTGTTTACTTTATGCTTCTATTTTAGCATCTCAAGGCAAGAATCCACCGAGGAAATAAAATCATCAAAGGGGAAAAACCAACTCCACTAGGGGAGGAATATTATCTAACTATCAGCCAAGTGAGAGCCAAGCAAAGGCAATAACCTCAAACATAATGATTACCATTTGAAGCGCCGCGAAAAATACAGAGTCGCCACCGGATTTTATTTATTCCAAAGGAAAGGGAAAATAGCGATAAAACCCCAAATGAGAGAAACGGTCTCGCAACCAAGAGTGGATTCGGAAGTCGGTTATGCAAGGGGAAGGTATTAGCACCCCTCACATCCATGGTACTCCATGGGAACCACTTGCTTGTATCAAATGTGTATGGATGTTTATTTATCTGTAAGATGCTTGCTATAGGGAATGAGATGAGAGAATAAGATGGGAGAGAAAAAAGTTTTAAGTTAGTGTGCTCGCCAAGGATTTGGGCCTTCGTGGCTACGTATCCCCATACGTGTAATAGAGAAGTCAGAGCTTCGTAGTTCGGCTTAAAAATGGCGTATTTGTTTGGTTGTTTTTACTAAACAGTATTGACGTTCGCGTGCTACTATTCACTTGCTTGTATACTCTGTTATGGGAGCGGAAAGTATTTGCTTTTTTGCGGTAAAGTGGATACGCTTGGTTCGCACTCTAGCAGTTAAACACTACTTACTCTCACATGGAGGCTTAAGCTTCATTCACAGTAGAACGGAAGTAACACGTTCTTATTGAAAGGTTTTGAATAGAAAGCCCTAAGCCAAAAGATGATTTGATTGGTTGGGGTTGATTTTATGCATGGAGACAAGCACTAGACCCTTGGCTAAATACAGTCAACGGTCCAATGACTCGGGAGTTGAGAGGACAATATTGTCCTAACCACTCTTTTTCATCCAAAAAGAGATTTGAGTTGTGAAAATAATTTGACAAGTCTAATCATTGGAACTTAGAGGGAGACAAGTCTCTAAACCTTGACTAAGTACAGTCAACAATCACAGTACTTGGGAATCGAGAGAACAATGAAGTCCTAACTATTATTTTTCTTCCTCATAGCACCTAGATCTAACTTGCTTGAATCATTAGATGTTTTAAGGGGGAAAGTCAAGTGTCGGGTCCTCAGGCTAGGTACGACCGACAACCCAATTACTTGAATGTTGTGTGCAAGCAGTAGTACACATCAGACACCAATACAGGGACAGGATCCCCAGACACGAACGCACTGATGATGGAGTGGTTTATGTAGTCGCTGTCATTTGGGAACAGGACGACTCCATAAATCAGTAGAGCTAGAATGACACTGAAAGGAAGCCATTTCCCCTTTTCTCCAAGGCCCATGCCTTATCTTCCAAGAACTTTCTAGCAAACCCCCTAGGTCCCATACCAAGGAAGACAACTTCAATAGGTAGGTGGAGTGCTTCAGCGACTGATCCAGGCAGCAACGATTCATCCAGGCTTGTGAATGGAGGGTGGTCTTTCACATACCAACCTAGGAGCTTCTCATACTCTTTGAGAGTTGGAGCCAATTGGAAGTCTTTGAATGTGAAACATTTGAGCAGTGGGTCATAATACTGGGATAAGGCCACCGGAGCTGAGACTTCTATCGGAGTAGTAAGGAGGTCAAGGATCCACCCATATCTGCAGATGAAATTGTTCTTCTTACAAGGAGTGACCTTGCTGCAGAGAGTTATCAGGGTATCCACTCTAGGAAGCTTGAACTTGAGTGGAAAGGTATTCCTTCTTTCTGAGCCCATCTTGGAATGTTCACTGCATAATCACAAACCTTTAGGGTTCTCCGAGAATAAGGCCCAAGTATGTATGCAAATGCAATATGTTATGAATGCATATGCAACAAGAGGACAGGATCACTGTAGATTCAAGGTGTGTTGGAGGCTAAGTTTCCCTACAAGAAACCCATGTACCCTCACGAGGTGAGTACTAAGACTTCTAAAGATGCTTAGATTCACGGATCATGAGGCGAAAGTGTCGTCGTCGACACAAAAAACTTGTGGGCCAACAACACTTTCGAGATGACCTCCACTAAGTGAAGTTTCCTTCAACCTCAAAAGCCAAGGATTGTCTAAAAGTCCTCAGAGTCATGGACCCTCTTTAGAAGAATGGTTGTCAACGCGAATGTGACTCACGTGCCAGCAAAACTCTAAAAATAATCTACCCCAAGCGGGATCTTAGTATCTCCCCCTCAAGACAACTCCGTCCGACGGGTCAATGATAACATGAAACTATATCACATTTTAGGACTTAATTCAATTAAATTATATCATTATTTGCTTCAATTTATTTCATTTTACTCGATATTACTCGGTATTTCCTTTCTATTTATCTCAGGTAGTTTATTTGAAGCACAAGTAAAAAAGGGAAGAAAAGGAGGTGCAAAAAGAAGTTTTTGGAAACAAATATCAAAAGCCAAAGCCCAGCCCAAAAAAAGCACAGGCGTTGTGCCTGTGACGAGCGTCACAGAGGCTGTGACGAGCGTCACGCTATGCACACTCCTGTGACGAGCGTCACACATGGTGTGACGGACGTCACACCATTCCCCTATACTTTTGCCACCAGGAACGCAACAGACCACGTTGAAGCTACTTTCACGCTTGACCCTTTTACAACGTAATGGCTATATTTACGAAAAACCCTTGGAAGCAGTTGCAATAGGTATCAGTATAAATAGAGCTTTTTGGAGAGCTCTCGGTTCCACACTTTTTTCCAGCTTTCGCTTTTTCGCATTTTTTCTTTTCCAGCAGCTTAAGCATATTTTTTTTTCAGCAATACTTGTACGAGTTTTATATTGTTTTCCCTTGAAATTTCTATTTTCCTTTTTAGCATTTAGTTAATTCTTTTTAGCACAATAGTTTCTACACCGGAAACTATTGTGTACCTTTTACCGGATCTAACCTTACGTTAGAATCTAGTTTTTTATTCCTTCGCTTTTATTTTATTTTCCTGCCTGATTGAAGAATTCAAGAACAGATCCAACCGACCTGTGGTGGAGTGTTCAAGACTGCTATTTAATTTCTCAGGTTCTTTAATTATTGTTTGAATTTATATATGCCCTATTTTACTGTTTATTTATATTATTTGCCTGAGATGAATCTGTTTATGCATGATATTTATTTAAGTCTGTTTAGTATGTCTGGCTAAATTATTTAGGTATCGGTATGTAAAGTAAGCGGAATGAAGGAATCAAAACTAAGTTGGTTTAATTAAGTTTAAAATTAAAATCACTCTTTTTACGGTCTCAATTTACAGGTTTAATAACAAAGTTTTTGTACGAAAGTAAAAGACATAAAGAAGTTAAAATCAATAGAGCGAGAGTTTGAGGTTTTGACTGGACAGTGTAAATTGGACATTAATTCTAGATCAGGGCGAGAGCAATTTTTAGAGTTAATTAAGTTCTAATCTTTTTCAAAAAGTATTTTTAAAGATTGAATGTGAGGGCGAGAGTTAAGCATTTGAATTTAATTATATAACCTAAGTCAACAGAGCGAGAGTTTGAGATAAGGGTGTTTAAACGATTAGTGTTTTCTTAAAAAGAGTTTCTACGAATTCTATTGTTTTCAAAAAGTGGTTTTTGACTTAACTATAAGTGACAGCTACGTTAATATAAAATCATAGTTTATTCAACAGAGCGAGAGTTTGAGATAAAACTTTTAATCAATAGCGTCAACTGAAAAGATTTATTTTAAAACCAAGAAACCAATAAAGAATTGATTCCCTAATTACGACGAACTGCATACCGATATCCGCCTATTAGATATTTATTTTAGATCTTATTTTAGTTTTAGCTTTTCCCCCAAACAATCATAGTATTACCTGCCTTAGCTTTACGAAGTAACCTTAGATAACGGTATATCGATTCATAAGTCCCTGTGGGATCGATATCTTTTAAAACTACGCGATAGAACTGTGCACTTGCAGTTTGTACCCCAAATTCGACTCATAAAGTCGCGATCAAGTTTTTGGCGCCGTTGCCGGGGACTTTTATTTAGTCGATATCGTAACTCTTCTGTTACGCTATAGAGACTAAGGCTTTTCTTTTTCTTTTCTTTCTTTCGTTGATTTGTATGCCACACACTCGCTCACAAGGCGAGCCGTTCTACTTACGAATCAACGATATCGAACTTTATCTCCGAGTCTTACGACGAATTCAGGAATATCGTGCTGCAAACAATCTCCCTCCTGTTGAACTTCCCGATTTCAAAAATATTTTCCCTTCGATACCCGAGATGGCAGAACCAGCTCGTGCTCTTAGAGATTACGCCGCTCCATCGCAAGATGAACCACATTCAAGTATTGCTCCACCCGCAATCGAAGCAAACAACTTTGAACTCAAACCTTCACTGTTGCAGGCAGTGCAACAGAACCAATTCTCTGGAAATCCTATCGAGGATCCTAACCTTCATTTATCCGTATTTGTCCAATACGCTGATACTGTTAAAGCTAATGGTGTCACTCCAGAGGCAATTCGACTTCGTCTTTTTCCTTTCTCATTAAGAGATAGCGCTAGAAGATGGCTTCAATCTCTTCCTTCCAACTCAGTCACCACATGGAACGAGTTGAAGAAAGTTTTTCTTGCTCGATATTTTCCGCCAAGCAAAACAGCTATGTTAAGAGCCCAGATAAATGGATTTAAACAGAAAGATAACGAGTCTCTTTTCGAAGCATGGGAAAGATACAAAGACATGATGAGACTTTGTCCACACCATGGTTTAGAGGACTGGTTAGTAATTCATACCTTCTATAATGGTCTCCTATACAACACGAGGTTAACAATAGACGCCACCGCAGGTGGTGCACTAATGAACAAACCTTATGCTGACGCTTACTAACTTATCGAAAGCATGGCTCAAAACCACTATCAGTGGGGAAGCGAACGAACAATGGTGGAAAAACCTCAAACGAAAACTGGCATGTACGAGATAAGTAACCTTGATCATGTTAATGCAAAAGTGGATGCTCTGGTCCAGAAAATTGAAAGTTTAAATGTATCACCTCCAGCCACTGTAGTTGCCATAACTCAGAATTGCGAAGTCTGTGGAATCTAAGGTCACACTCCTGCAGATTGTCAACTCCTAACAGGAATCCAAGCGGAGCAAGTAAACTATGCTCAAGGAAGCCCCTACTCGCACACCTATAACTCAAATTGGAAGAATCATCCCAATTTTTCATATAAGAGTAATAATGCTTTATACGCACCTGGACAATCTCCAAATCAAGCACCAGCTATACCTCCGGGATATCAGAAGTCGATTCCATCTACACCTAACAATAACGCCCCTAGGAAATCCAACTTGGAAATCATGATGGAAAACTTTATAGCTTCTCAACAGCAGACCAATAAAGATTTCTTAAACCAGAATGTACACACTGGCGAACAAATTAAACAACTAGCAAGTAAAGTAGATGCCCTGGCTACCCACAACAAAATGTTGGAAACGCAAATTTCACAAGTAGCTCAACAACAAGCGCCTACTGCTGCCCCAACTGGTACATTTCCTGGCCAACCCCAACCTAACCCAAGAAGCCACGCTCATGCAATTATACTGAGAAGTGGAACGGAAGTGGAAGGACCGTCTGACCCAAGGATAGAAAACCAAAACTCTAAAAAGTCAACTGAGAAGGAAAGTGAACCTAAGGAAAAGGAAGAGAGTAATAAGGAAACCGTAGAAAAGAAGGAACCTTATGTACCTCCACCACCTTATAAACCACCTATCCCTTACCCTCAAAGGCTTATTAAAACCAAAGATGCGGGCCAATTCAAAAAATTTGTCGACCTACTAAAACAATTAAACGTCACAATTCCGTTTACAGAAGCTATTACGCAGATGCCCTCATATGCCAAGTTTTTAAAAGAAATTCTTTCTAATAAAAGGAAACTTGAAGATAGCAAAACCGTTACACTCACCGCTGAATGTAGCGCTATAATCCAAAATATGCCTCCTAAACTTAAAGACCCAGGTAGTTTCTCTATACCCTGTCACATAGGAAAAATTTTCATTGACAAAGCCTTATGCGATTTAGGAGCCGGTATTAGTGTTATGCCTTTATCCATATGCAAGAGACTTGAAATGGGAGAATTAAGACCAACTAAAATGTCTGTGCAACTAGCAGATCGTTTCGTCAAATATCCTGTAGGAATTCTTGAAAACGTTCCAGTGCGCATAGGTCAATTCTACATTCCAACTGATTTTATAATTATGGATATTAGAGAAGATGAAGTTACACCCATTATACTGGGAAGACCGTTCTTAGCAACTGCCGGTGCAATCATAGACGTAAAACGAGGACGACTCACTTTTGAAGTAGGAGAAGAGAAAATTGAGTTCATTCTTTCCCAATTTTTGAAAGCACCTGCAATAGAAGATACATGTTACTTCATGGATATCATCGATGAATGCATAAAAGAAACGGAGTTAGAAAAAGATAAATCATCTGACTATCTTGTAGAAGACAAACTTAACTAATGTTTAGCAATAACACCGGACCCTACGCAATGCCTTAAGAAACCAACCTTAGACCTGAAAACACTTCCCAAGAATCTGAGATATGAATTCCTAGACTTAGAGCTTGAACGACCAGTGATAGTTAATGCTGACCTAGGAAGACTCGAAACAGAAAAACTCCTGTATATCTTAAGAAAATATCCAACCGCACTAGGTTACAACATCACCGATCTTAAAGGAATAAGTCCCTCTATTTGTATGCACCGCATCATGCTAGAAGAAGATTGTAAAACTTCTAGGGAACACCAGAGGAGACTAAACCCGATCCTGAGTGAGGTAGTGAAGAAGGAAATAACCAAGTTATTAGAGGCAGGTATCATATATCATATATCTGATAGCAAATGGGTTAGTCCTGTA
Source organism: Lathyrus oleraceus (assembly GCF_024323335.1). Classification (NCBI taxonomy): domain Eukaryota; kingdom Viridiplantae; phylum Streptophyta; class Magnoliopsida; order Fabales; family Fabaceae; genus Lathyrus; species Lathyrus oleraceus. The sequence continues at coordinate 365,495,192 of NC_066584.1, forward strand.
CACGTAGTACCAAAGAAAGGAGGTATAACAGTCATTGAAAATGAAAAAGGAGAAACTATAACCAAACGAATCGAATCGGGATGGAGAATGTGCATTGACTATAGGAAACTAAACAAAGCAACCTGAAAAGATCATTTCCCTTTACCATTCATTGACCAGATGTTAGAACGATTAGCAAAACATTCTCATTTCTGCTATCTAGACGGTTACTCAGGTTTCTTTCAAATACCAATTCATCCTGATGACCAAGAAAAGACAACGTTCACGTGCCCTTTTGGTACCTTCGCTTATAGACGAATGCCGTTTGGCTTGTGTAATGCTCCTGCAACTTTCCAAAGGTGCATGATGGCAATATTCGCCGATTTTCTAGAAAACATCATGGAAGTATTTATGGATGACTTTTCCGTATGCGGACAAAGCTTTGAAGAATGTCTTGAAAACCTAGAAAGAGTTCTAGAGCGATGTGTAAAAGTAAACCTAGTACTTAATTGGGAAAAATGCCACTTTATGGTACAAGAAGGAATTGTTTTAGGACACATCATCTCGAACAGAGGAATTGAAGTAGACAAAGCTAAAATAGAGGTAATCGAAAATCTTCAACCCCCGAAAACTGTGAGAGAAGTACGAAGCTTCTTAGGACATGCCGGTTTTTACCAACGATTCATTAAAGACTTCTCTAAAATAACTAAACCCTTGACCGGGTTATTAATGAAAGATGTTGAATTCATATTCGACAATAAATGTTTAGAAGCATTTCAAACGCTTAAACAAGCACTGATCTCCACGCCCATAATGCAGACACCAGATTGGAACGAACCATTCGAAATAATGTGTGATGCTAGTGATTACGCTGTAGGTGCTGTTTTGGGACAACGAAAGGATAAAAAGCTTCACGTTATATATTACGCAAGTAGAACTCTAGACGAAGCACAAATGAATTACGCCACAACCGAGAAAGAACTTCTAGCAGTAGTATTTGCGCTAGATAAATTTCGTTCTTACTTGGTCGGAGCCAAAATAATCATCTACACTGACCACGCTGCTATCAAATACCTCTTAACAAAAAAGGATGCTAAACCTAGACTCCTAAGGTGGATCCTGTTGCTACAAGAGTTCGATTTGGAAATCAAAGACAAGAAAGGAACTGAAAACGTAGTAGCAGATCACCTCTCTAGACTTGAGAACCTTGAACCGGAAAGAACATCAATTAACGACGATTTCTCGTACGATAAACTCATAGCTACTTTGGAAGAAAATAAAGTTGATAAACAAATAGAAACCACTTTAGCTATATCTGTTACACCGTGGTACGCTGACCTCGTCAATTATTTAGCTGCCGGAATAGTTCCACCTACCTTATCCTACCAACAGAAGAAACGATTCTTCTATGACATAAAACATTATTACTGGGATGACCCCTTACTTTTTAAAAGAGGCCCCGATGGTATTTTCCGTCGGTGTATACCCGAAGAAGAGGTAGAAAATATAATCCAACACTGTCACTCCGCTCCTTATGGTGGACACGCAAGTACATCCAAGACCTGCTCTAAAATCCTACAAGCCGGTTTCTATTGGCCAAATATATGGAAGGATGTACATGCAGCTATTAAGAAATGTGACAGATGTCAACGCACAGGAAACATATCTAGACGTGACGAGATGCCACAAAAGGGCGTTTTGGAAGTAGAGATTTTCGACGTGTGGGGAATAGACTTCATGGGATCTTTTCCATCCTCTTTCGGTAACAAATACATACTCGTGGCAGTTGACTACGTATCGAAATGGATTGAAGCTATAGCTTCTCCAACAAACGACAACGAGTAATAACTAGACTCTTTAAGAATATAATATTTCCAAGGTTTGGTGTCCCAAGAATAGTAGTCAGTGATGGTAGATCGCATTTCATATCCAAGGTACTCGAAAAACTACTGCTTAAGTATGGCGTAAGACATAGAGTAGCGACACCTTACCACCCTCAAACTAGTGGGCAAGTGGAAGTGTCTAACAGAGAAATCAAACAGATACTAGAGAAAACAGTCGCCACTTCAAGGAAAGACTGGTCATTGAAATTACCAGAAGCTTTATGGGCTTACCGAACTGCTTACAAAACTCCCATAGGGACAACCCCATTTAAGCTAATTTATGGAAAATCATGTCACCTCCCGGTAGAATTAGAACATAAAGCCTATTGGGCCATAAAAAATCTAAATTTAAACTATAAAGCCGCCGGTGAAAAGAGAATCCTTGACATAAGCGAATTAGAGGAACTCAGAAGAGACGCTTACGAAAATGCAAGAATCTACAAAGAAAGAACAAAACAATGGCATGACAAGCGCATATCAAGGAAAATCTTCAAACAAGGCGATACAATCCTTCTATTTAACTCCAGACTAAAGTTATTCCCGGGAAAACTACGATCTAGATGGTTAGGTCCTTTTCAAATCACCAATGTTTTTCCCAATGGAGCAGTAGAAATTAAAGGCAAATCTATGGAACCATTTACCGTAAACGGGCAGCGTCTAAAACATTACTACTATGCAGAAAACAATGAAGATTCGCAAGTCTTGCACTTAGACGAAATGCCTCAAGAACTTATAGATTATAATTGATAGTTTTTATGTCGAGCTTGCGACATTAAACAAAGCGCTTAGTGGGAGACAACCCACAAATATTTTATTATTTTCTTCTATTTTTATTTTTCTATTTCTTCCTTAATTATTCTTTTAATTTTTGTTTAGTATTCTTTCTTAATTTATTTTAATTTACTAAAAGCCTTTTTCTTCTTCTTTCGGCATTTGGCCAAATCCTGACTAAAACTCTTGTTTTTCTTTTCTCTAGCTAACACTAACCTGATGGGACAAATTGATCGTATGGGTATCAAATTCAGAGGAACGGCTCAGAAACAAAAGTTTGAGGAACTAGCCACGAGAGAGATGCTACCTAGCCTGTATGCTGATGACTGGGCAATGACTGCCCTTGGACTAAGACAAAGTGTCCTGTATTTGCTGAGTCAGATAGGGTGGGAAACCTCCCCTATCCGTAGACAATTCGTCACATACCGGAGACTGACTCTAGAATTCCTTAGTTCTCTAATCTATCTACCCAGCCATGGGAAAGGAATAAGCAGAGGTTTCATCCAGTTCAAAATGTTTAACATGGAGTACCAATTTAATATTCAAGACTTTACCAACCTTTTAGGTTTCCCTACCTCCTTTGACACTTTCACAGTGAGCCAAGAAGAACTTTTTGACTATAGAGAACTTGAACACTTTTGGGGTAACTTGACTGGAAATGACGATCCCGAGGAACATGAGTTTCTCTCTGGAAACATACATAACCCGGCCTTCCGTTATTTCCATAAGATCCTGACCCACACCTTATTTGGGAAGAAGCCAAACAGTACCACAGTTTCACGTGATGAACTTTTCATCATATTTTGTGCTTCCCAGAACCGTCCAGTAAACGGTGCCACTTTTATGCTAGCAAATTTGGACCACCTTATCCAAGATGAACGAGCACCAATTCGAATAGGCGGTTTGATAACCATGATTGGTAATGCTATTGGATTACGTCAGCCTATGCTTGACTTAAGCCCTTTTTGTGGCATTACTATTATGAGTATACCCTTCCTCTTCAACACTATGTTTATAGCAAACCTAGGGTCTGATGAGTTTGAGCTTATAATTAATAGCCAAGTCCTTTGCCTATTCACCATGCCCGATCCTAGGACCAGTGCTCATAACCGCAGTAACTGGCTCTACAATCTGAACGAAACCCCCTCTCCTGCTAGATCCACTGAATCCATCCAGGACTATGAGATTTGTGATGACCAGATTCCTTATGCCGAATCTGACCCTCAGACACCCTCTGGTTATTATAATATTGATCCTCCTCCTCAACCTGTTCAGACCAAAGAATCGGCAATACCCGACCTTAAACATCATATGCCCGGAACTGATTATAACACTGCCATTGAAGCTTTGATGTCAGAACAAGAAGCCCTCAGAGAAGAGTTCGCTAACATGAGACACGAAGTTCAAGGATACATGAACGGTATGACAAATCAGTTTCACGAGTTGCTAAACCGTGTTAACTCCTTTGCTCCTCCGGCCAGAGATCGTGCAGATGGATAGAATTTATTTTTCTTAGTTATCTAGTTTTAGTTAGTTTTATTATTTAATGTTATTTAAATTCATGTTCGTATTTGTTTCTCTTTCGCAATTTTTGTTTTTTTTTCTTCCAATGTTACATTATGATTATTTTATTGAAGCTATTTATTTATTTTATTATGTAATATCTATTATGCTCTCTACTGTTGCTGCCTACATAAATTATTAACAATATAATACATTTATGCACTATTATAGCATGCAGGAAAATTAAATAGCAAAATAAAATAATCTGAAGTAAAGCAAAACGAAATAGTAAAAATAATTTACCAACGTTATTCTGAAGAATGCTAGCAGAACCTTGCCAAAAAGACTGTGTGACGAGCGTCACACAATCTATGACGGACGGCACGCCAAGTACTTGTTACGCCCGTCACGCCCCTGTGACGAGCGTAACACCTTTCTGACTAGGTGAACGTTACAGTGTCGTTGGAGACGAACGTTACACTCTTTCACTTTTTACCTTCCCCATTTATTCCCATTAACCCACATTTATTCACTTTTCAACCACCTCTTTTCCAACTTCCAAATTTTTTCCTATAAATACCCACCAAACTTTCCTTCATTCACCACAAACCACTCTCTAATATCAAATACATTTCTTTTCTTTATTACTCCTTTAAATTCATTCATCAGTATGGCGGGAAATCAGAATTTCGGAAATATCATCTTCCGATCCGAAGATGAAAATTATCAAAGGGAGCAATTCGAGCGCTTTCAACAACGCGGTGTCACTTCTACCAGGTATCCCGATTCAACTTGTTTACAACAATTAGGATTACTTCAAGGTATCGAGTGGATGCTCCGCCTTGCCGATCTCACCTTTCTATGCACGCATAATCAACCCACCTACCCCTCCCTAACCTTAGAATTCTTAAGTTCATACACGTACAACACTCCCGCCGGTGAGGACGAATTCTTAACCGGTACCGCAACCTTCCGTATGTTCAACACCGAGTACTCCTTAACCCAAAACCAATTGAGTACCATGCTACAATTCCCCACAGAAGGTCAAGTCTACCCCAAAATCCCTCCAAACCTAAACTGGAGCACAGTTGCCGCTTTCGACCTCTTTAAGAAAATATCCGGTGTAGATGCCAACAACTGGGAAGAGCTCCTTGTTTCCCATATACATAACCCAACTATCCGGTACTTTATCCGCATCCTACAAAACACCGTTTTTGGAAGACCGAATAACAGCAAGGTCAACGCAAAGGAACTCTTCTTCCTCGAATGCGTCTTCGAACCGCAGGCTAAGGTAAACGCCGCCTCCTTCCTATTTCATCATATTCGCACCTTATGTGCTAGAGGCCGTCAACCTTTTGTAATTGGTGGATTAATCACCACCATAGCACTTGGCTTAAACCTAGGGGATAGACTCCAAACTTTAGAATCTTTACCTCCCCTCTTTATGGATATAGGTTACTGTCGGTCCAGCCGCCTAATAAAGAACAGAGTAGGCGGAAAATATTACCTTATGGTGAATAACCAGGCAGTTCCAAGCGTTGTTCTACCCAACATTGCCTTAACCGATGTCACCAATCCCAACCGCCACCTCTATGATCTGAATGCTCCCGAAACCATCGAGCCTTCACATGCAAACCCGTCTACAGACGAGTTCGAAGAAATGGAGCAAGGTGATCATGCTCCTGCATAACAATCAGTCCCGCTCAACCCTTCAGATACTGCAGCTGGCCCATCCTCCCGACGTCGTCGACGAAGAAGGCCTGCAACCAATGACGACATCATGGATGCTATTGATGGAATGCAAGCACAGAATCTCGAAATGATGCACATGATGCGCCAAATGCAACAACAGCAGGAAGAGAGGAATGCCATAACCGACCAGCGGTTCACTGATTTGCTTAGCAGGTTCGACAACTTAGAAGTACGTCAACGATCACCAGGTCCAAGAACAAGAGGCGGCAGGCAACCTTAACTTTAGTTTTTTCCTTTCTTTTTGTAATTCCTTTTTTTCCTTCAAACATTGAGGACAATGTTTCATTCAAGTATGGGGGGGAAAACCATGTTCTTTCTATCCTCCTTTTTCCCTTTTCAAGTATGTATCTTTCTTTTCATTGTTATTTCCCTTATAAAAAAAAAATATAATAAAAAATATTTCGTATAATATGTGAAAACCCTCTATTATCTATTCCCCTCAATTTTCATGAGCCATAACAAAAAGTCATCACACTCAATAAGTATAAAGGTCGCTTATTTTATAAAACTTGAGTGAAATCAAAACAAAAATTATTACCATAACAACGCTCTAAGAACCTCAACATGTCAGATCAGGATAAGTACCTATTATACCAATCCCTTGAACTTTTAGTTTTATAGTAACCCCGAGTAGTTTATACGAGAAGTCAGCACCATCTTAATAGCAAACTACGTGGAGAGCCGATGAATATAAGTGAATGATTCCCATAGTAACAAAAAAAAATATTATATATATCAGGATATGCACTAATTAAGTTAGGTGATCCTTACCAGATCATTTAATCTAAAGGTTGCAGATCATACAAAAGCATAATATGAGAGATCCATTATGAGTTGGTTCAGCAGGTATCTGGTACTGAACTTGGTAGGGCGGACTACGGTCCGATCCCCCGCAATTTGCAATGGACTGAATAACGAAGTTATCCGACTTATGTACCAGAACTTCTAGCTAAAAAGGGATCAGAATCACTAACCGGTTACTCCACTATGTGCGCGAAAAGATAAAGGGCTTAATGTGATTTCGCTAGAATGAAAACAGGTGAAATAAGAGTAAAGGAACTAGGATAGCTATAATGGCATTACTTGAACTGGTTTGCATAAGGTGAGGTTATCTGAGGTTGTGACGGTGGTTGTTGATGTCAAGATTAAACTCAAGTTACTTCTAAACAAGGTTTACATGCAACCTAGTACGAATTGATGTGTGTTTTGAAATTTCATCTGGCTAAAATTTTTAAAACAAGTTCTATACTGTATTTTGCTTGAGGACAAGCAAAGATCTAAGTATGGGGGAGTTTGATAACATGAAACTATATCACATTTTAGGACTTAATTCAATTAAATTATAACATTATTTGCTTCAATTTATTTCATTTTACTCGATATTACTCGGTAATTCCTTTCTATTTATCTCAGGTAGTTTATTTGAAGCACAAGTAAAAAAGGGAAGAAAAGGAGGTGCAGAAAGAAGTTTTTGGAAACAAATATCAAAAGCCAAAGCCCAGCCCAAAAAAAGCACAGGCGTTGTGCCTGTGACGAGCGTCATAGAGGCTGTGACGAGCGTCACGCTATGCACACTCCTGTGACGAGCGTCACACATGGTGTGACGGACGTCACACCATTCCCCTATACTTTTGCCACCAGGAACGCAACAGACCACGTTGAAGCTACTTTCACGCTTGACCCTTTTACAACGTAATGGCTATATTTACGGAAAACCCTTGGAAGCAGTTGCAATAGGTATCAGTATAAATAGAGCTTTTTGGAGAGCTCTCGGTTCCATACTTTTTTCCAGCTTTCGCTTTTTCGCATTTTTTCTTTTCCAGCAGCTTAAGCATATTTTTTTTTCAGCAATACTTGTACGAGTTTTATATTGTTTTCCCTTGAAATTTCTATTTTCCTTTTTAGCATTTAGTTAATTCTTTTTAGCACAATAGTTTCTACACCGGAAACTATTGTGTACCTTTTACCGAATCTAACCTTACGTTAGAATCTAGTTTTTTTATTCCTTCGCTTTTATTTTATTTTCCTGCCTGATTGAAGAATTCAAGAACAGATCCAACCGACCTGTGGTGGAGTGTTCAAGACTGCTATTTAATTTCTCAGGTTCTTTAATTATTGTTTGATATTATATATGCCCTATTTTACTGTTTATTTATATTATTTGCCTGAGATGAATCTGTTTATGCATGATATTTATTTAAGTCTGTTTAGTATGTCTGGCTAAATTATTTAGGTATCGGTATGTAAAGTAAGCGGAATGAAGGAATCAAAACTAAGTTGGTTTAATTAAGTTTAAAATTAAAATCACTCTTTTTACGGTCTCAATTTACAGGTTTAATAACAAAGTTTTTGTACGAAAGTAAAAGACATAAAGAAGTTAAAATCAATAGAGTGAGAGTTTGAGGTTTTGACTGGACAGTGTAAATTGGACATTAATTCTAGATCAGGGCGAGAGCAATTTTTAGAGTTAATTAAGTTCTAATCTTTTTCAAAAAGTATTTTTAAAGATTGAATGTGAGGGCGAGAGTTAAGCATTTGAATTTAATTATATAACCTAAGTCAACAGAGCGAGAGTTTGAGATAAGGGTGTTTAAACGATTAGTGTTTTCTTAAAAAGAGTTTCTACGAATTCTATTGTTTTCAAAAAGTGGTTTTTGACTTAACTATAAGTGACAGCTACGTTAATATAAAATCATAGTTTATTCAACAGAGCGAGAGTTTGAGATAAAACTTTTAATCAATAGCGTCAACTGAAAAGATTTATTTTAAAACCAAGAAACCAATAAAGAATTGATTCCCTAATTACGACGAACTGCATACCGATATCCGCCTATTAGATATTTATTTTAGATCTTATTTTAGTTTTAGCTTTTCCCCCAAAAAATCAAAGTATTACCTGCCTTAGCTTTACGAAGTAACCTTAGATAACGGTATATCGATTCATAAGTCCCTGTGGGATCGATATCTTTTAAAACTACGCGATAGAACTGTGCACTTGCAGTTTGTACCCCAAATTCGACTCATAAAGTCGCGATCAGTCAATACGAATAGCCATCCTATCTTAGGTGAACTCTCTAAGCCTGTGTATTGGGCTTCTCGCTATATACTACCTATCCCACAAGATCAAAGCAGGATAATATATAACATGAATATATAACATGAATGGATAAATAAAGCAAGTAACAACAAAGATAAACATCCAAGGAAAAGGATACATGCAAGCTAGGCTTGACTCGCTTATGGGAACTCCATATTGTCCCCAGCAGAGTCTCCAGCTGAAACGCCACGAAAAATACAGAGTCGCCACCAGATTTTATTTATTCCAAAGGAAAGGGAAAATAGCGATAAAAACCCAAATGAGAGAAACGGTCTCGCAACCAAGAGCGGATTTGGAAGTCGGTTATGCAAGGGGAAGGTATTACCACCCCTCACATCCATGGTACTCCATGGGAACCACTTGCTTGTATCAAATACGTATGGATGTTTATTTATCTGTAAGATGCTTGCTATAGGGAATGAGATGAGAGAATAAGATAGGATAGAAAATAAGTTTTAAGTTAGTGTCCTCGCCAAGGATTTGGGCCCTCGTGCCTACGTATCCCCATACGTGCAATAGGGAAGTCAGAGCTTCGTAGTTCGGCTCAAAAATGAATTATTTGTTTGGTTATTTTTACTGAATAGTATTCACATTCGCACGCTACTATTCACTTGCTTGTATACTCTTTCATGGGAGCGGAAAGTATTTGCTTGTTTGCGGTAAAATGGATACGCTTGGTTCGCACTCTAGCAGTTAAACACTACTTTCTCGCACATGGAGGCTTAAGCTTCGTTCACGGTATAACGGAAGTAACACGTTCTTATTAAAAGGTTTTGAATATAAATCCCTAAGGCAAAAGATGATTTGATTGGTTGGGGTCGATTTTATGCATGGAGACAGGCATTAGACCCTTGGCTAAATACAGTTAACTGTCCAATAACTCGGGAGTTGAGAGGACAATATTGTCCTAACCACTCTTTTTCATCCAAAAAGAGACTTGAATTGTGAAAAGAATTTGGAAAGTCTAATCATTGGAACTTAGAGGGAGACAAGTCTCTAACCCTTGACTAAGTACAGTCAACAATCACAGTACTTGGGAATCGAGAGAACAATGGATTCCTAACTATTATTTTTCTTCCTCATAGCACCTAGATATAACTTGCTTGAATCATTAGATGTTTTAAGGGGGAAATTCAAGTGTCGGGTCCTCAGGCTAGGTACGACCGACAACCCAATTACTTGAATGTTGTGTACAAACATGTACATCTCATATGGTATTCCAATTTGTTATGAAAATGTTTTGAAAAAGGAACTTGATGTTGGATCAAGCATTTGAATTTATTATGAAAATAGTGTATGAAGAATGGAAGTGAGAGATAGAATAAGGTTGAGAGGAGAAGGGAGAAGAGATGTTAGAATGGATCGTGGAGTGGATGTGGAATGCTTAACGTTGGATCAAGCATTTACGTTGCAATGGTGTGAGTTTTATTCGGAAAACAACTTGACGTTGAATCAAGTACCCTTTGTTTCTTTTGAAATGCTTTGTTTATAGTTTTGTATTTTTATCTTAGTTATTAACATACATGGTGAACTAAACTGGAAAGCAATAAATCTAAGTTATTACATGACTAGGGGTGGGGGGAACATTTAACCCATAATGGGGGGATCCACACAATACAACATAAAGGCATGAAAAGAAAACACAATTTACAACTCATGTGCCATGCTTAAACCATACGAGTGGCATGACACTCCAAACAATACAAGCTAATGGATGGAAATAAAAGGAATAACTTGGATGTTTTGGATCTCTCACCCACATGTCACCACAAAAAACAAATATGGTTAGTATGGATTAATAAAGATGGAATTAAAATGCTAATTCAAAGGAGTGAAATGGTATGATGAAATGACATAATTATCATGGTGGGAACAAATATATATGCTAACACATCACATCAAATTGAAATATCATTTTCAATTTGGATCTAATAACCACAATCGAAGAAATGGAACAATTAAAATGATATTAAAATCAAATATGGCATGTAAACCCTAGATGTATCATGAGATAGGATTTAAACAAATATTCATGGGACCAAGCACTAATGGCATGACAATGGCAATAGAGGGACTTGAAATACAATAACCATAGCAAATCATAGACTAGGCATTTGCAATGGCCATATGAAATGGGCCTAAGCAAGGCATGAACTTGGACTAGGCATCAAGAAATGATCACCTGAAGTGCTAGAAATAGATTTAATCAAGTGGAAATTATGATTCCATGGAAATGGACTTGAACCAGTGAATCCCATCAAGCAAAAGATGAACATGTAAGACCATGAAGTGAAAGCTAAACAAAACCCATTAAACTTCCATAGTGGACCATGACCAGATGGGTACCCCAAATTAGGGTTTTGCCTAACCAAGAGGTCATAATTGAGTCCCCAATGATGGGCACAAGGCATAAGCATCAAGAGCTACCTCCATTTAAGGTTTGATTGTTAAGCCACCTTGAGTTGCGGAGAAATCCTAGCTTCCACTAGGTGCAAGCACAAAGCTTTGAATCCATGATACTTGTCCCCTTGTATTCGACCAATGATTATGCAAACGAAATGATATGAATACATGCATATGACTAGGGTTAGTGACCTAGATGAACTTTGTGAAAGGTAGGGTGAATTTTGGGGTATGACACCAATTACCAGCCAATTGATAACTTAACAAAGGCAACCAAGCAAAGGTAAAAGGAACTATTACCTACTATCAGCCAAGTGATAGCTTAACAAAGGTAATAAGCTCAAACATAATGATTATCAGCTACCAGCCGAGTGATATCTTAACAAAGGTAACTAATCAAAGGCAAGAGGAACTATTAGCTACTATCAGCCAAGTGATAGCTTAACAAAGGTAATAAGCTCAAACATAATGATTACCAACTACCATCCGAGTGATATCTTAATAAAGGTAATCAATCAAAGGTAAGAGGAACTATTACCTACTATTAGCCAAGTGATAGCTTAACAAAGGTAATAAGCTCAAACATAATGATTACCAATTACCAGTTGAGTGATAGCTTAATAAAGGTAATCAATCAAAGGTAAGAGGAACTATTACCTACTATTAACCAAGTAATAGCTTAACAAATATAATAAGATCAAACATAATGATTACCAACTACCAGTCGAGTGATAGCTTAACAAAGGTAACCAATCAAAGGTAAGAGGAACTATTACCTACTATCAGCCAAGTGATAGCTTAACAAAGGTAATAAGCTCAAATAGAATGATTACCAACTAACAGCCGGGTGATAGCTTAATAAAGGTAACCAATCAAAGGTAAGAGGAACTATTACCTACTCTCAGCCAAGTGATAGCTTAACAAAGGTAATAAGCTCAAGAGGGACCAAAACTAAACCCAAGAACGAACTGGAGAGAGAACGGTCAAAAAGAAGACTCAATCCAATGAGGACATGAACTCAATTGGAGATTAATTCCATCCAAGTAATGAACTGGAAAGGAAAACTAAAACAAAATTTTCCACGAGGGTCAAGCTTTGTGGGGAATTCAGAAAGGATAAATGTTTTCTGCTTAACGTCGACACTCTATTGCAGAGAGGATGCACACACTCTGCGGGGAGTGAAAACACTAGGAAGTGGGGAGGCACCAAGAGAATGCAAAATACGCAAATAAACATCATGATTCTATGCATATGCGTATGAATATGTTGACAAAATAGGCGTTAAGGGGGTTAGACTAATAACACAGTATAATCGGGTACTCGGCTAATCTCAACAAGGCAGAGATGCTGGCGGAGATGCTGTTAGAGATTCTACCATTCCTGCAATCTTATGATGGGGAAACTGTTATACATGTAACAAAAGAAAATCTTGTCTGGGGGACACTGGGCTCCATTTTTTAAGATCTTACCATCCTCGAGATTGTTGTTGATATTCCTCTCTTATATTCACAAGTCGAGGAAAATATTTTTTTTGTAAAGTTCAAAACACGATTGTTTATATATCTTTTGTTTCAAAAATTATTATAAAAAATATATGAAATTTCGTGAACTGAAACAAAATAAGAATAGAAAACAAATGGACAAAAGGCTCAAATTTTATTGATAAAATGATAGTCTGCGAATGGCATGACTCCATGGATTATTACAAAGTTGAAAAATGGTAAATACATGGAAAGGGTTACATTGAAATACAATGACAACTATTCTCCCTAACAACTTTGAATTCCATCGTGTTCTGAAATTCGACCGAGGATGACTAAATAGGAACCTTTGATAGACAATGTTGCTTCAAAAGATCAAGTCTGGCCTGATGCAGTTACTTGCCATAATCCTTAACTTTTGCCTAGATTTCCCTTTAGGGTTCAATCTACCGGGATGATTGCTTGTTTATGTCTCTAATTTTTGCCTAGATCGCCCTTTCGGGTTTTCAATCCACCGAGACGCTCATTTTTGTCTAAGCCTCCCTTTCGGGTTTTCAACTTAGCGAGTTGTTCTTTTATTTTCTATGCAAAATATTTCTTGATTGCATCGGCATTCACAGGATGAGTGAGCTCCTCGCCATCCATAGTTGTAAGAATCAATGCACCACCTAAAAAACCTCTCTAAACAATATATAGGTCTTCATAATTAGGATTCCACTTTCCCCTAGAATTAGTGTTGAAAGACAAGATCTTCTTGAGCACAAGGTCACCTTCTCTGAATACACGAGGTCGAACCTTTTTGTCAAACGCTTTATTCGTTCTCTTTTGATAGAATTGGCCATGACATAAAGCCGTCATTCTTTTCTCTTCAACTAAATTCAACTGATCATATATGTTCTGACACCATTCAGCCTCGGACAAATTGGCTTCCATCAAGATCGCATTGATGGGGTCTCAACCTCTACAGGGAGCACTACTTTTATGCCATACACAAGAGAGAAAGAGGCTACCCCTGTTGAAGTGCAGACGAACGTACGGTATCCATTTAAAGCAAAAGGGACAATCTCATGCCAATCCTTATACGTCACGATCATTTTCTAGATAATCTTCTTAATGTTCTTATTTGCGGCTTCGACAGTCTCATTCATTTTGGGCATGTAAGGATAAGAGTTATGATGTTCAATCTTGAAGTCATCACAAAGTTGTTTCATCATCTTATTATTCAAGTTTGACCCATTATCAGTAATGATCTTACTTGGAACACCATATCAGCAAATAATCTGATTCTTGATAAATTGGACCACAACCTACTTGGTTATATTAGCAAAAGATGTTGCTTCAACCCATTTGGTCAAGTAATCAATGACTACCAGGATGAAACAATGTACATTTGAAGCTTTGGGTTCAATCATACCAATCATATCGATTCCCCGCATAGAGAAAGACCATGGAGATGAAATAACATTGAGAAGTGTCAAAGACACATGAATCTTATCAGCATAAATCTGACATTTATGGCACTTCTTCACATATTTATAACAACCAGATTCCATTTTCAGCCAATAGTAACATGCCATTAACATCTTTTTAGCCATTGCATGTCCATTAGCATGAGTAGCAAAGGATCCTTCATGAACTTCTTGCATTAACATGTCTGCTTCGTGTCTATCCACGCATATGAGCAAGACCATGTCAATGTTTCTCTTATACATTATGTCTTCATTTAGAAAGAAATTTCCAGTCAGTCTTGTTATCTTTGTTAGATGCCCCAAGCGGGTACTCTTGACTTTGGAGGAAGCACTTAATATCATGATACCAAGGCTTATCATCTGTGACTTCTTCTGCTGCAAACACGTGAGCAGGTCTATCAAGATGCATAATCCTAATACTGGGCGCGTCATTCCAATGATTTACTTTATACATATAAGACAAAGTAGCCAAAGCATCCGCCATCTGATTCTCTTCTGAGGTATATGATGAACTCAACTTTATTGAAGAAAGTCGACAACCTCCTTGCATAATATTTGTAAGGAATCAAGCCAGAATGACGAGTCTCCCATTCTCCTTTAATCTTATTAACCACCAGGGATAAATCCCCATATACATCAAAGATCATCACAATCTTTAGCTTTTAAGTACATAACGTCTTCATCAGGGAAAGCAAACCTGATGGGTTGATAATCGTCGATCGGCTGGTGAGCTAAATGATCTGTGAGAATACTTCCTTTAACCACCTTTTGAGTACGGTACTCAATATCATATTCAGACAATAGCATATGCCAACAAGCTATTCTACTAGTCAAAGTAGAATTTTCAAAAATATACTTGATTGGATCCATTTTGAATATCAACCAAGTGGTATGATTGATCATATATTGGCGTAAACATTTGTCAGTCCAGGCTAAACCACAACAAGTCTTCTCAAGCATGGAATACTGAGACTCATAGTTTGTAAACTTCTTACTCAGATAGTAGATGGCATGCTCATTTCTACCAATTTCATCTTGTTGTCTAAGCACACAACTCATGGACTCTTCTAACACAATCAAATACATAATCAATGGTCTTCCTTCCATAGGAGGAGACAAGACACAAGGTTCAAGCAAATACTCCTTGATGTTGTCAAAGGCTTTCTGGAAGTCCTCTATCCAGACACAAAAGGTCTTCCTTTTCCATGACATGATGCACAAAGAGATAGAGGTCTACGTTGATGATATGATTGCTAAGTCAAAGACTGAAGAGGATCATGTTGAGTATTTTTTGAAGTTGTTTCAGCATTTGAGAAAGTTTAAACTCCGCTTGAATCTGAATAAGTGTACTTTTGGTGTCCATTCAAGAAAGTTGTTGGGCTTCATTGTCATCCAGAAGGGTATTGAAGTAGATCCTGATAAAGTCAGAGTTATTCAAGAAATTCCTACACCAAAGACAAAAAAGCAAGTCGGAGGATTCCTCGGGCATCTAAATTACATCTCCAGGTTTATATCTCACATGACTTCCACATGTGGGCCAATCTTCAAGCTTCTCCATAAAGATCAAGGTTGTGTTTAGACAGAAGATTTCCAGAAAGCTTTTGACAACATCAAGGAGTATCTGCTTGAACCTCCTATCTTGTCTCCTCTAGTGGAAGGAAGACCATTAATCATGTACTTAACTGTGTTAGAAGAGTCCATGGATTGTGTACTTCAAAAACAAGATGAAACTAGTATAAAGGAGCATGACATCTACTATCTGAGCAAGAAGTTTACAGACTGTGAGGCTCAGTACTCCATGCTTGAGAAGACTTATTATGCTTTAGCTTAGGCGGCCAAGTGTTTGTGCCAGTATATGATTAATCATACCACTTAGTTGATATCCAAAATTGATTCAATGAAGTATATTTTTGAAAAGCCGGCTTTAACTGGGAGGATTTCTCGTTGGCAAATGCTATTGTCTGAATATGATATTGAGTATCATACTCAGAAGGTGATTAAAGGAAGTATTGTTGCATATCATTTGGCTCACCAGCTAATTAATGATTATCGATCCATCAGGTTTGACTTCCCTAATGAAGATGTTATGTAATTACAAGCTAAAGATTGTGATGAACCATTGCCTAAAGAAGGACCAAAGCCTGGATCTCGGTGGGGTTTAGTGTTTGATGGAGTTGTTAATGCTTGTGGTAATAGAATTGGTGCAATCATCATTACTCATCAGGGTTCTCATATCCCTTTCACTATAAGTTTGATGTTTGATTATATGAACAACATGGTAGAATATGAAGCTTGTATCATGGGTCTTGAAGAAGCCATTGATTTGAGAATCAAGATTCTTGATGTATATGGAGATTCAGCCTTAGTGGTTAATCAGATTAAAGGATACTGGGAGACTCGTCATCTTGGCTTGATTCCTTACAAATATTATGCAAGAAGGTTGTTGAATTTCTTCAACAAAGTTGAGTTTCATCATATACCTCGTGAAGAGAACCAAATAGAAAATGATTTGGCTACATTGTATTCTATGTATAAAGTAAATCATTGGAATGACATGCCCAGTATCAGAATTATGTGCCTTGATACGCCTGCTTATGTGTTTGTAGCGGAAGAAGTCACAGATTATAAGCCTTGGTATCATGATATCAAGTGTTTCCTCCAAAGTCATGAGTACTCGCTTGGGGCCTCCAACAAAGATAAGAAAACTTTAAGAAGATTGGCTAGAAATTTCTTTTTGAATGAAGATGTGTTATACAAGAAAAAATTTAACATGGTCTTGCTCAAATGCACGGATAAACACGAAGCAAACATGTTAATGTAAGAAGTCCATGAAGGATCTTTTGGTACTCATGCCAATGGACATCCAATGGCTAAAAAGATGTTAAAGGCATGTTACTATTGGATGACAATGGAATCTGATTGCTGCAAATATGTGAAGAAGTGTCGTAAATGTCAGATTTATGCTGATAAGATTCATATGCCTCCGACTCTTCTCAATGTTATTCCATCCCCATGGCCTTTCTCTGTGTGGGGAATTAACATGATTGGTATGATTGAACCCAAAGCTTCGAACGAACATCGTTTCATTTCGGTGGCTACATATTACTTCACCAAATGGGTTGAAGCAACATTCTATGCTAATATGACCAAGCAGGTTATGGTCAGATTTATCAAGAATTGGATTATTTACCGATATGGTGTTCCGAGTAAGATCATCACTGATAATGGGTCGAACTTGATTAATAAGATGATGAAAGAGCTTTGTGACGACTTCAAGATTGAGAATCATAGCTCTTCTCCTTGCAGAGCTAAGATGAATGGGGATGTTGAAGCTGCAAATAAGAATATTAAGAAGATTATCCAGAATATGGTTGTAACATATAAGGATTAGCATGAGATGCTCCCTTTTGCTTTGCATGGGTATCGTATATTTGTCCCCAATTCAACATGGGAAACCTCTTTATCTCTTGTGTATGGCATGGAAGTAGTGCTCCCCATAAAGGTTGAGATCCCATCAATGTGAGTCTTGATGGAAGCCAAATTGTCTGAGGTTGAATGGTGTCAAAGCAGATATGATCAGTTGAATTTGATTGAAGAGAAGAAGATGACAGCTTTGTGTCATGGCTAATTATATCAAAAAATAATGAAGAAAGTGTTTGATAAGCAGGTTTGACCCCGCGTATTTAGAGAAGGCGACCTTGTGCTAAAAAAGATCTTATCTTTCAACACTGATTCTAGGGGCAAGTGAACTTCTAATTATTAAGGTTCATATGTTGTTAAGAGAGCCTTCTCTTGCGGTGCAATGACTCTTACGACTATGGATGGTAAGGAGCTCCCTCGTCATGTGAATACCGATGCAGTCAAGAAATGCTTCGCCTAAAAAAATAACAGCTCGCTAAGTTAAAAACTTGAAAGGGCGGCTTAGGAAAAAATGAGTGTCTCAGTGGATTGAAAATATGAAAGGGCGGTCCAGGAAAAAATTAGAGACATAAACAGAAAATAATAATCCCGGTAGATTGAATACCCGAGAGGGAAATATAGGTAAACATTATGGATTATGGAAAGTAACTGCATCAGGCCAGACTTGATCTGAAGCAACAACGCCTATCAAAGATTCTCATTCAGTCATCCTCGACCGAAGTTCTAAGCATAGAGGAATTCAAAACTGTTAGAGAGAATAGTGGTCATTGTATTTCAATGTAGAATTTTCCATGTACTTACCATTTTTCAACTTTGTAATTATCCATGGAGTCATGTCATTTGCGGACTACCATTCTATCAATAAAATTGGAGCCTTTTTCCCATTTGTTTGTTGTTCTTATATTGTTTTAGTTTACGAAATTTCATTTATTTTTTATAATAATTTTTTAAACAAAAGGTATATAAATAATCATGTTTTTGAAATTTAGAAAATTATTTCCTTTGATTTGTGAATATAAAAGAGGAATGTCAACAGTGATCTCAAGGATGGTAAGATCTTGAAGAAGTGAAGCTCATTGTTCTCTTAAGAGAGGATTTTCCTTTTGAATGTATTCTGATTCATCAGTTCCCACAACAGAGATTACGGGAATGATAGATCTCCAACAAAGTTGCCAACAGGTCTTCATAGTAGAGTTTCTTCAGATGTTTCTTATTCCCGACAAACCTTTCTCGAAATAGAGTTCATGCTTTTAGAAGATTAGCTTCGGGTCTCCAAGCAATATCTTTTTTTATCTCTATATAAGGATTTAAGCCTTGTATCAAAATTTAGCTCCTTTGATGGGTTATGATCATTCATTACAGGGTTTTCTTCAGCTGAATCCCTAGCAAGATCTCCAGTAGCGTCTCCACCTTGTTGAGATTAACTGAGTTTCCAGTTGTAATATGTTATCGTTCTAACCCTTTTGTGCATGTTTTGTCAGCATATTCATACACATATTCATCCACATATGTATAACATCATGGTGTTTATTTGTGCATCTTGCATTTCTTGGTGCATTCCCCACTCTCTGGTGTTTTTCTCCCTGTGGAGTGTGTGTGTCCTCTTTCCAATAAAGTGTCGACCTTAAGCAGAAAACATTTATACTTTCTAATTCCCCATGAAGTTTGATCCTCGTGGAAGGTTTTGTTTCATTTTTCTGTTTCAGTTTATTATCTAGATGGAATTAATCCCTATTTGAGTTTATCTCCTCATTGGATTAAGTCTTCTTTTACCATTTCTCTCCAATTTATTTCTAGGTTGAACTTTGGTCCCTAGAGCTTATTACCTTTATTAAGCTATCACTTGGATGATAGTTAGGTAATATTTATTTTACCTTTGGTTGGTTACCTTGTTAAGCTATCACTTGGCTGATAGTTGGTAATATTTCCTTTTGAGCTTTTACCTTTGTTAAGCTATCACTTGTCTGATAGTTAGGTAATAATTTCCTTTACCCTTGGTTGGTTACCTTATTAAGCAATCACTTGGATTGTAGTTTGTAATCATTCCTTTTGAGCTTATTAGCTTTGTTAAGCTATCACTTGGCTGATAGTTAGGTAATATCCCTCCTTACCCTTAGTTGGTTACCTTATTAAGCTATCACTTAGCTGATAGTTGGTAATTTTTCCTTTCGGTCTTATTACCTTTATTAAGTTATCACTTGGGTGATAGTTAGGTAATAATTTCTCTTACCTTTGGTTGGTTACCTTGTTAAGCTATCACTTGACTGATAGTTGGTTGTCTTTCCTTTTGGGCTTATTACCCTTGTTAAGCTATCACTTGGCTGATAGTTAGGCGATATTTCTTTTTACCTGTGGTTGGTTACCTTGTTAAGCTATGACTTGGCTGGTAGTTGGTAATCATTCCTTTTGAGCTTATTACCTTTGTTAAGTTATCACTTAGCTGATAGTTAGGTGATATTCCTCCTTACCCTTGGTTAATTACCTTGTTAAGCTATCACTTGGCTGATAGTCGGTAATTTTTCCTTTCGGACTTATTACCTTTGTTAAGTTATCACTTGGTTGATAATTAGGTAATAATTTCTCTTATCTTTGGTTGGTTACCTTGTTAAGTTATCACTTGGTTGATAGTTGGTAATCTTTCCTTTTGGGCTTATTTCCTTTGTTAAGCTAGCACTTGGTTGATAGTTAGGTAATATTTCTTTTTACTTATGGTTGGTTGCCTTGTTAAGCTATCGCTTGGTTTGTATTTGGTAATCTTTCCTTTTGTCCTTATTACCTTTGTTAAGCTATCACTTGGCTAATAGTTAGGTAATTTCCCCCCTTAGTGGAGTTGGCATCCCCTTTGATTGATCTTTTTCCTTGTGGAGTCTTGCTTTGATAAGTCTTCCCCTGTTGGGTCTTTGACTCATTTGTTTTCTAATTGTGCATTAGTTTCTTTCCAATACAATAGTTATTCCTGAGTCGAGTCGTTTCCCGATGCTTTGTTTTCCTAGAGGACATCCCTTTGTCTTCAGCCGTTTCGTGTCGTAGTTTTGTCTGCGCGTATTTCCTTTTCTCCTATTGGAACTTTGTCTGTCCTTAGTTGGGTACCCCTTTGGAATCTGTTATTCCTCTATGAAATTTTAGTCTCCTTGTTTCTCCAACAGTTCTTTGTCTCTCGTGGCTCTATATCCCCACAGAGATCCTTGTCTACATTGATATCATATCATAACCATTTTTGCGGTATCTTAGGGCCAAAAATTGGGTCTTATGTATTTAAGTCTCTTCAATCTCGTCTAGACGAAGATTTCAATCTTTATATCTCTAAATAGAACAAATGTAAATAGGGGCATCTGTCATACCCTAATTTTTAACCCTAAGATCACATATATCATTTGCATCCTTGCATACAAACAAGATCACATATTTGTCCTCTCCCCCTTATCTTTGAGTTTGCCTTTTTACAGGGATCATCAAGCACCTCTTTGTTGGTGTTTTACCTTTGTGTTTACATGTTCATTGCTTATCTAACCACTAATCAAAATAGCAGAAATATGTTTTGTTTTGTTTTGTTTAAGTTTATTGTGTAAGGTAGGGTTTTTCATCAAGAGCATCAAGCATGATTCCTCAGCTAGGTTTTCTTTGATTAATCAGCAAAGTGTGGTCAACCATTTATTCTCAAGGGGATATTTATCAAAACATGATCTCTAAGGTTCTCAAGCATCTTTCAATCTCATTTTGATCAAGAGCATCTCAAAGTTTTGTTGCTTATTTTCTCAAGAAAAGTCAAAGGTTCATGTGTTTATTTCCATGCCTTCTTCAATAAGTTACCTCAAAGTTTGAGCAATTTAATCAAAATACATTCAATGACACCTTACTTTGAGTTCATATGATCATTCATGTACCTTGAAATGCAAAAAAGTCCAAGTACACAAGTTCATTCCAAGAGGTTTGACCAAAAAAGTCAACATTTGAAGTCAATCTTTAGAGGATCACAAATCCTTCAATTCTCAACATTTTTGAATGCTTATTTTTGCATATGACTCTTCTAAATATCCTCTATAACTTATTTGTACATGAAAAGAGGCAATTATTCTTGGAGGATCATAAAAAATTTGAAGACATTATAGGTCATTTGTGGACTTAGTGAAATTTGACATATTTTCAAGTGACTTTTTCTCAACTTTCAAATATTATAACTTCTTCAACTTTCAAAATTTGAGGCTGATTCATTTTGAACAATATCATTTGTAATGCACTCTACAAGTTTTCTTCAAGTATCAAAGTCAAATTATGCTTGGAAGGCCATGGATTTCGTTGAGACATTATAGGTCATTTTCAGCCATTTGAGACTTAGAATTTCCTAAGTTACATTACTAGATTTCCGTGTCAACTTCAACATATCACAACTTTGTGCTCAAGTATCCAAATGCAACTTTCTTGGCATATTATAATCTTTGGTATGATGTCAACCAATTGCAAGAAGAATGGGATCAAAAAGCCTCTTGAGCAAGATGCCCCATTGAGTTGAACATGGTGACTTGGAACTGAAGAAATCACCATGATCCGAATTTTGAACTTCACTAATCTCAATTGCAAGCCAAATTACCACGTGTTTTGGACCTAAACATGTTTAATCAAGTCTCCAGAAGTTAATTGACTGTTAAAACGTATGATTTGGATGAGTTTTGGTGGTTTATAAGTCACATTTTTCACACATTCTGATCAAATTATTTTTGCACGAATTCAACATCATTTGGCATGTATGAGATCACCAATCACTTCCTTATAAATAGATTAACATGCTTGCTTCATTCACAAGCTTTTGAGAGCCAAGAAACCCCTGTTTCACTCTGAAATTTTTCCAGAAAATTGAGCTATTGTATTTTGGATTCTAGTTTGTTTCAATCTAATTTCTTGTTTCCATTAGAACCTTCGATCTTCTCTGAAGCTTTTACAACAATTCTCAAGCTCTAGAGACCTACTGAAGTGCTCTGACCAGATCGAGCTTCATCAACTTCTGATCATCATTTGGACAAGGTAGTTATGAGCATCATTTAAACTCAAACAAGTTACCATAATGTAGTCCTTCACTCTCTGATGCTTTCCCCTAACTTATCTGGTGTTGATTGATCGTGTTCATCATTTAATTTAATTTTTTGTGACTTGTTTATTTCTGAAATTTCTCTGAAATTCTCCATGCTCGGTTTAGATAAATGAATTTTGAGCATATGGTTGAATTCGTGATGAGGAGGTGATCCCATTGGAGGTAGTCTCATGTTCTGAATTTACCAAATGATGAAACTCCGGTGAGGGATCATCGAAGAAGATGACCGGAGTTATCTCATGTTATCTGAGTTTGCTTACATGTTAGCAGTTTGAAATGTTTTGATTGGTCTATTTTCAATTAGATTTCGCGTTTGGTTTTGATTAATTTCCATCGTGCGCCCTAACCTGAGGATTGTTGAATCTGTCACGTCAATTAATGAGGCCAGATCCAACGCTCCATGTTTTTTATGATTTTTTTCTTTCTCTCTTATTATTTTAAATTTCATTTTGTTTTAAAATTCATGAAAAATTCATGTTTTATCCAAAAAAATCCCAAAAAAAATTCTAAATTTTTCTTTTATTTTTCTTCATCTGATTTTTATTTTTCCATACTTTATTTTCTCAATTTTCTATTTTTCTTAAATTTTCTCTTTTCTCCTTTGTTTTAATTGGTTTAAATATACTTTTAGGCATTTAAAATTTCTGAAAAAATTATTTTATGTCTCTTATTTTATTTTCAACCTTCCATAATTTTATTGGTCATTTATTTGGTGTTTTGAAGGTCTTTATGGATTTTCTCTTTTAAAATTCATTTTAAAAATATTTTTTATGCATTTTATGGTTGTTTGACCTTTGTTGACCTTGGATCATGGTTGTTTTGATCATAGGTTTCATCAAACTTAATGAATATTGGGTGTTGATGGGGTGAAAACCCTAATCCACCAAAATTGATGATTGATTTTGATGATGACTTGATCAATCCTTTGATCCAATTTGGGTTTGGTTTCTCTTTTTCTTCTTCATCCCTTTCGCTTCCTCTTTACCCCTTGATCAATTGGATAGTTTGTGTACATCTTGTTCATGATGTATGGGTTAGTGCTTGATGAACTTTCATCATTTTAAATCTACCTCTTAATTGATCATGGATCATTTAAGGTATTTTGGATTGATGCATAAGTTTGTCCTAAGTGTCATGAAGTATTGATTGATGTCATGGACCACTCTCTTAGACTTTGTGCTTGATCCATCCTCCTTTCTTTTTTTGTGTGGCATAGCTTTAGGAGAATGATCTACATATCATTTCTCTAGCATGCATTAACACAAATATTATTATTGATCGGCCTCATATAGTTGTGACTTCTACATAAGTCCAATTACGATTGCTTAACATAACGCTAAATTTGTCCCAAATCTAAAAGCAAGTCATTTTTATAAGTGAGATTTTAAGTCTCCCACTCCCCATGGTATTGTGTGAAAAATATTGCCTCTTTCTTACCTAAGAGAGATAGTGGCATACTTGTTGATTTTATCCAAGTTGAAGCCCTTCTCATGGTGATGTAAATGTCCATATTTTCATACTTATGGGTGAATAGTTGAGTGTTCTCCAAAAAATGACAAATTGTCTTTCCATTTTTTATTACTAACACAATTTACTAACATTTTATTGCATTAACTTTATTGTAACGTCATTTATCTTATGCTCTTTATTTCTTGCTATTTACTTTATGCTTTTATTTTTGCATCTCATATCATATTTGCTTTTTGTCCACTTGAAACTTTGTTTATGTTTATGCTCTTTTTGCTTTGTCCATTTGGACTTCATTTTCTTTTAAAGACATTAATAAAGGAAAAAACCCTTAAAAAATTGGTTCTCTTAATTCATTGACTTGTGATTACTATCCTTGGCATTATTGTGGAGTTATGAACTTAGAACTAGGACCTTGGCCCTGGCTTTGGGATCTTGTGATTTGAGACCTTGGGATTCATCTGGTACCTTTGACTTTGAGTTTCTTTTGAAAACTTGGCTTGGTTTTCTTGGTTTCATCTGATACATGGATTATTCTTTGCTTATTTGGTTTGATTGAGGCTTAATCCAAAGGAGGGAATTCTTGCTTGACTCATGTCATAAAGCTTGATATCTCTTGGTTAAATATTTCCTTCCTATCTTTTACTTTATGTTCTAGGATAGTCTCCCCATCTCCTCCTCTTCTTTAATTTTCAAAATCTTCTTTTTTCTTTTCAAAAACCTTCTTGCTTTCAAACTTGAACCACTTTCTCAATAAACCTTGACTTTTGTAAAGTGATTCTCAAAATATTTTCTTAATAAATGCTAACACATCTTAAGCATATCCAAATAAATTTCAAAAGACTAAAAAATACATAACTCATTCAAACTATTTTGTGCCCTTTGTGCACTTTTTCTTTTAAAAAAATTTCTCAAAGTTTAGACATGACTCATTTCCATAGTTGAGATATAATTATCCTATCCCCATAGTATTGATGATAATTATTTTCCACCTAAGAGAGCTAGTGGCATACTTGTTGATCTTTATCCAAGTTGGAGCCTTTCTCTATGGTGATGCAAAGTTCTCATATTTGTGGGCGACTAGTTAAGTGTTCTCCTAAAAATGAAAAAATGTCTTTTCATAAAAAATCAATTAAAAACAAAAATCTTGATAATTTTTACCATAAACTACGAGGTTTTGATCCTCCATTTCACTTTGTTGGTACGTAGGCATGAGGCTCAGGAAGTCTTGACAAACACAAAATTATAAAAACATTTCTCCTCTCATCTCTCCAATCTTTTGCAAATAACACCATTTTTAAGCGAAAATGCATAGATTTTCAAAGAGGTTCCTATAGAGTACTATAGATGTTTAGGGTGATAATACATTCTCTTTACATAACTAACCCCTCTTATCTCTTTTTATTAGTTTTTATTTTAAAACTTCTTTGGGTTTTGTTCGTTCTTTTTCCCTTTCTTTTGGAAATAATAAAAGTGCGGTGGTGACTCTTTCTTTATGAGTTAAGTTAATCAATAACTTAATCTCAAAAAATTTACCGCTACAAAATCAAAATTTTGAATTTTTCAAAATTCATTCAGTATGCGTCGAAACATGTGTTGGATAGGTCAACACAAAGAATAAATTTTTGTAATCTTTTGAATACACTTCAATATGTTTCGACCAATGACCTTGATAGGCCAGCACATGCGTTCAAGAGTCGACACATAAATGACTTTTTTGCTCAAATGTCTTCATTTCTCTTTTTCTCATACATGCACCCAAATTCCTCAATCTCTACATTTCATCTTGAATCGTGAAAATCATTCAATTGGCATTAAAGATTGTTAGATTCATTCACTAAATATCATAAACATTCAAATTTCCATCAAATCATTTGCATTTTTTATCAATTCTCCTCACTTCATCTCCAAAAACCCTCTTTCACCCAAACTCTCAAAATTTCCAAATTTTCACTTGTTTGTGGTTCTACTTCACTTCTTTGTGTGTTTCTGTGATTGCGTGTCTTGTTTGAGTGTGTGGGTAATAATTTCTCTCTCATACTCTTTCCCTTCTCGTTCACACATTTCATCAAACAATTGGTGTGCAAAATGTGTTTGAACATTTTTCAATGGCTCCCAAGCTTTCAAAGACTAAAGGTGATATTAAAGGCAAAGGCAAAGCAAACACATCTTTTTCTACTATGGAAACTCCATTTTCTTTGGTTTCTACTAAGTGTGTTAAGGAATTTGAGGAAAAATATCAACATCGGCTAGTGGTAAAGCAATATGTTTGGAAAGGCAATTGTGGTTGGTTGTTTAGATATCCCTGAATTGTCTAGTCTTATTGCACGTCAATAGATTGATTATTTTCTACAACTTTCTTAGGATTATAATGAAGACCTCATTCGTGTTTTCTACTCCAGGTTGCATTATAGGAGAGGTTCATGCTTCAAATTTACCATAGGTAACATCGTTTATGAATTCATTTATGAACTTTAGAAATCTTTATTTGGTATAACTGTTATTGATGTTGATGATGATGATGATGAAGCTGACCCATTGGTGACGGATACCAACACTCATATTCACTTTAAGTGGAACATTCATGTGAATGAGCTACTTAAATCTCCCCATGTTGATGACTATTATGACCCTATCACTACTGGGAAATTAAAGATGGTTCCTAGAATTCTACTGTGGTTGGTTTCTTATGTCTTGCGCCCGAAGAATAGTGGGTTCTCAAGAATTGGTTTTGCTGAGATACATCTGGTGTACATTTTTCTGAACAAGATCAAAATTAACTGGGCACATTACTTTGTATCGCGAATGTTCGCTATTAAGGAGTGCAATAAAGGGGCATCATTTTGCTATGTCTCTATGATTACCAAAATTTTGAATTAATTCAACATTGGCATGCATAATATTACCTATAAACCTCCATGACAAGCTCAAGAGTTCTCTCAACGCACCCTAACCAACATGGGGTATTTTTGGGATGTAAACTATCGAGTATACTACTTCCGTACGTGTAAGAATGATAGGAAGATTTACAATTTTGATGATCCTGCATAGTTTGGTGATGATGCTTCTGAGGCTCATATGGATGATTAGTAACCAACGGGTGCCCCTCAAGATGTTCCTGAGGGTGATACTGTTATGCATGATGCTCCTCATGGAGATGCTCATGGTAGTGCTTTTGGTACTGGTTTTGGTGATACATCATTCATCATGAAAATGCTCCAGAACATGCAATTGAGGCAAGAAGAGCGGTATGTGGAAGATTGTAGAAGGCGAGATGCCTTTGAAGCTTCTCAAATGGAGAGGCTATGTCTGATACAAGAACACACGACTACTCAGAATGCTAATTTTGATGCTTTTGCTTCTTACGTGATGGAAAGTCTTGTGTCAATAAGGAATGAGATGGATGTGAATCATGCTAAAATGATTTCTAGGATCAACCACATGATCTCGGCCCAGAATGAAAATCATAATCATTATGCCTAGGATCCGCGGTAGAAGATGTGTGACTTCTTGGATCATCACTATGGTAATGATAGACAAGGATGGTATAGGGGTGTAAGACCAATGCCTAGGATCCGTGGTAGAAGATGAAGTGATGTTGGATGAAGTGTTGTGATATTATGTTGTGTTGTGTTGTTTGAGTCTCATGTTTTGTGATGCATTTATTAGAGTCATACTTTAAGTCTTCATGCATTATTAATTTTGATTGGTTTGTTTTCCTATTAGCTATGTATTAACAATGTCACTAATTTGCTTTAATATAAGACAATGGTTGCACTATTTGTATTATTTTGAATGATAAATGTGTAATGTTATTGTGTTTATTAATTGTGTATTTTCATGTATGTTGAGTATATGTGAGTGCATGTTCTTATATTTTCAACCGCCTCTGTATCGTATATTGTATATGTGATATATTGTATCTATGTTATATTGATAATAGCTTGCTTTGTATCTTTTTTATGTTGTCAAAGGGGAGAAGTATATGAAGCTATGATGCATACATTCAGGGGGGGGGGGGCTTCATGGACACGAAATGCATCGTCTCAAGTTTTACCATCATAAAAAAAAGGGGAGTATGTGGGTGCAACTTTTCATTAGATGTGTTTTCTATGATGTTAAAACAAGGATACTTTAGCATTTATGTACATTGGATGGTATCATCTGAGTCTAGTTGTGCATTTTAGCATTATGAAGCATAACAACATGTTCGGAAAGGGTTTAGAAAAGATTTATGCATCAAAAATTCATTTTTGTGTGAAAATTGTCTACAGGTTGACACATACGCATCATAGGTTGACCTATAGAAGAAGAAGAAATTCTACAGGTCGACACATACGATACACATGTCGCCTCATGTGTTACAGTTTTAAAGCCTGTAAGCTTTATTACATGTGTCTCCTCTATAGGTCGGCACATAACATGTACAGATCGACACATGACTTATATAGGTTGACCTATAGATTAAAAATATTGACAAATTGCATTGCTTTCTATTCCTTTTGCATTCCTTTTGCTTCTCTCTTGTTTACATATATAGACTTGGTACATGCATCATTTTCTAGTAAGGTTTCTAGAGTGTAAAACCTATACGAAACCAGGATATCAAAGCACTCACATCATTTTCAACCTTTTCTATGCATACATATAATCAAACTACACATAATCATTTGTTTGATTGAGTGTCATCTAGATTATGGCTGACAATGTCCAATTTAGGCTGATTATACTGTAAATTGGGATGAGAACTTTGATGGTTTCAAATCAGAAAACCAAGTTGGGGTTTTCCTTTAAGAAATTAAACGGTTAGAAAACCTTATCGAACTAGAGTTATGATGGTGATTGGCCTCCCCATAAAAGTCATCATGACAAAGGTGATAGAAGAAGTATGACAAGATGATCATCATCATTACCCTTAAAAATCAACTTTCACAATTTAGCGGATCATAAAGTGGTTGTTGGATTAAATCAGACCAGATAGAAGCATGACTGATTCTAGGAAAAAGAATTCCAGGACTCTTTGTCTAATTACTTCATCCTGTTAGGCCTCGTGAGGGCTTATGTACATCCCGAAATTCCTCAAGTCGAGCATGGCAAGTTGGGATGTCGGGTACCCGTTGAAAATAACAAATGTTGAGTTGTTGCATATGAGACAAGTTGGAGTTCCTGTTGTGTGGCTATGAGACATGTTTTCAGACGATGTGTATAAATCATGTGTAACTATTACAGGGTAGTTCTATGGTTGCATGGGATTTTCAAAAAATGATGACGAAGATGTTAAATGATAGTAATGAGGAAGGAGGACTTTATCATCACCATTTAAACATGAGACTCGAAGGGACATTTCTTAAATGATCCCCGGAGGTGTCACTACGTCAAAAATGATGTTTAATAGCACTTTTCTAAACTTTAATAGTGCTTTTAAGCACTATTAAATCCCTAGCTATTGTAGGTTCGCCTCATATAATAAGGCTGCATTATTAAATATTCCTTTTTAATATCTATTTTCCAAAAAGCGTTGTCATAGCATTTTTAAAATTTCAATTAATGCCATATTTAATAGCTTTTTTTTGAAAAAGTGCTATGTTAGATGTATCTGTTTAATAGCGATTAAAAATGCTATTGTAGATACCTATCTTTAATGTCGATTTTATAAATAGCGTTATTATATGTATTCATATTTTTACACTACTTATGATTGATTCAATATCCTAAAAAAAAGAAAAAACTAATATTCTTCTAAAAATGCATAAAAGTGTTTCTCGCTCGTTTTCCTTTCCTATGGCAAGAACGAAAAAATCAGTTATGTATAACAATCATTTAACTAAAGTGATGAAATTTGTGTGATTTCTTTCAAATCTATATTATTTTTTGTTATACTATTCATGAAATTAATCTTTTTTCTAGTTTTTTGCTATCTCAATTTAAACTCAAATATGATATAGAATTGAGAACTTACTAATTTGTAAGAAGTCATGTGCTACAACTTTTGACTGAAAAGATAAAGGTTGGAATTTTGAAGTGATTTTACCAAAAATTTTGAAATGAAAAAGATAAAATGCAATAGTATAACACAACAAAATACTAAAATTTAATAACTATATGCTAATACAAACCAACAAAATCATACACAAGAAACATCAAATCACATAAATCCGTTTATTGATTGGAGTACAATAATTTCTCAAAACCTATGCAAAGGAAAAATATACAAATCTAAAGAGAAAAAGAGACTGTTTCTACTATCTCTATTAATGAACCGAAACTAAAATATTCTATTGACTTCTTAATTGACCATAATTTGACCACTATACAATTTTAAAATCCATATGAAAGAAAATTTTCACAATCTATGTTACCTTAATTCACCTACATTTACTCTTGACTCCCAGGACTCAGTCTTGACTCTGTATCAACACTTTCAACTTGAATGATACCTTAATTCACCTTTATGGTCAATCACTCAAGAACATAAAATTCAAAACACTTTCAAGATATATAAGAGTTCTCCAAACAAAAGAATCTATAAATGTGTAGTATAGCTAATTAAGCTATCCAAGGTATGTTTTTTTAATAACATTATTACATTTAAACAAAGATCTGTGACCGCGCGACATCCATGGCAATTGACCGCAATTCTCTGCAATGTCAAACATCATGCCCAACCGCAATCGTTACCCCTAATTAAAAGCCTAGCTAAAGCACTAGCAATGCAATTAATAAAACACGTTATGCTCACCGCAAATTCCATTATTGACTCTAGATGAAAACTGAGATACACAGGAGCATGCCCAGCTTTCTGACAGTAAAATTTCCCATGTGAAAACGCTGATGTACCTACAATAACAACAATCACAGAAAAAAATCAATGATCCAACACACACAAAAAAAATTGTTTATAAATAAAAATAGAGAGAAAACAAAACAAGGTTCACCGGTTCCATCGGGGCAGTCACAGAAGTCGTCATTAAGCTGTTCTTTGTTGAAATTCATGGATCCATATTTACATCTAAACACATAGTGAGACTTGAAATATTTTACATTTGCGGTAATAACCCGTAACAGATGATAATTTAGATTACAAAACTTATACATAACAGAGAGAGAGATAAACCTTGGGGTGCGATTCCGAGAACGCAACTTCATGTTAGTTAGATTGAGGTAGGTTTGTTGAGTGTTAAAATTGAATTGGTGTTGATTTCTGGGAAGGGAGTGTGATTGGGTCAATGATGAGTTCTGTTTCGGACACTAGCGAGCAGCGACTGCTATTGACTCGTGAAATTTGATTTCAGAATTGTCGTTTCAAGAGGATCGTGAAACTACAAAATTTTCTCTTCTTTGTGGATAAATTCAACGGCTACAGTTCCGATTCAACTTCTGGCACAGGCGAGATCAAAAGCTACTATAAATTCGTTAATGAAACTAACCTATTTTTCACTAGATACAATTCTGTTTCTATCAACCACACACTCTCTTTCAGTAAACTATGACATTGAAAAAAGATCACAGTCATCTTGAAGAATTAACAACTGGTCTATATGAGGCATTTCATCGAACATCTAACTCTCATATTAGTTATAATAACAAAAAAATATCAATTCTAGTATGGTTAAGTTTTGAAGAAATACCTGTGTTTTCCTTCGAAACTGTGATTGCGGTGCAATTGAAGCTACGAGCAGCTACTTTGGGAGTGTTGTCTTTGTTTGACTAAGTATTAGGAGAAGGTCACACAACACATCAATGTTGTTTTAGGGTTCGAGATATCGGGAACTGATGGGATTTTAGGGCTCAATGTAACACAACAAATTGATGGAATTTTAGAGGTTCGACGGAGGCGGCACAAGGTTTTGAAGAGACTGAACTTTGAATTGAAAGAAAAAATCTTGAAATTTTTCTTAGATTGGATGAATTGGTCATAAGCGGAAATATGGTTTCCTGGAAAGAAAGAAAAAAAGTATCAGATGAACAACGTGCAGGATATTTGAGGATGGAATAAGTATACTATTTATTTTTTTTCTTTTTTTTTCTTTTCTGTAATAGTGTTTTAAACACTATGAGAAACTGACAATATTTATTAAATAGCCAAGCGGGAGTACAAAATTTTAAGTTTTGCTGGGAGTAAAAAATTTATTATTTTCTTTATTATATCTATGATAGCATTTTCCTTCATACGCTATTATAGACCCAGCTACAAAATAAGTTTTTAAGTAGCTTGAGGTCTTCGGTTAGAGTCCAGTTGCCTAATAAAATTGTATTATTTTTGCACTATCTTTAATAGCGTTTTCAATCAAGCGCTATCTGTAAGAACAAAAATTGTGATACAACAGATTCCTTGATTTTGATGATAACAAAGGATGAAACCAAAAATGGCACCCTAACGAAAAGTTTCTAAGTGTGCAGGACTCTGATGGCATCATCAGATACAATACCAGATCAAAAGCATATTATCAAATGATCAGAAGCTCAGAAGTAGAAACAAGTTCAAGAAAGTCAAACTTTGAACTAAACAACAAGTATCAGAAGCGTCTGAACAAGAAGAAAGTCCTAGAACCTCTGACTCTGAACAACGCCCTCTGAAGAATCTATTTAGATCAACATCAGAAGCAAGATACCAAGTTTCTCCAGATACACAAATACTCTGATTATGGATTTGCTAATCATGAAAAAGTAACGTTGAAGACAAGTAAAGATTTTCAAATGGATTTCCTAATTGAGAAAGAGACGTTAATCTCCAATCTCAATAAAGAAAATACTACTTATGGTAAGTAGTCATTTCAAGAAGAAAAAGTCATCCTGCATTAGCTAATTATGTGATGGCGTAACTTCATCTCAATATCCACCAGTTTCAACTACTACTTCAATTGATCTATATAAAGGATTGAAAATCAATTTTCAGTAACACACATATACGAGGAAAAATCATTCTGAAACATCAACAAGAAAAACACTCTTGCTCTCTATCTTCACGAAGCTTTTGCTTATTACATGAAAAACTCTTGTTCTTAATTTTGTAATACTTGCTTTCTTAGAAGCACTCTAGTTTACATAAATCCTTCTTCTATTGTTTGTTGATTTCCTCAAGTGACTCTGTGTAGTCTGTATACTTGAGAGGGCTAAGAGATTTAGTATCTTAGACGTTGTTTGTAATCTTTCAAGATTAGTGGATTAAGTCCTTGTTGAAGGCGAAATCACCTCGGCCGGGTGGACTGGAGTAGCTTTGTGTTATAAGCGAACCAGTATAAAATCATTGTGTGGTTTTCATTTTGAAAATTTTTTTTTTTTTTCAAACAATTCAAACCCCCCTTTCTTGTTTTTCTCACCTTCAATTGGTATCAGAGCTCCGGCTCTGTTATTGATTTTCTTAGCAAACACTTAACCGTGTAGAGAGATCCAGTACGAGAAAAACAATGGCCCACTCAAATGAAAGAGATTCCTACAATGCCAAGCCTCCTGTTTTTGATGGAGAAAAATTTGATTACTGGAAAGATAGAATCGAAAGTTTCTTTCTGGGTTATGACGCTGACCTCTGGGACATTGTCACAAATGGATACACACCTCCAGTCTTAAATGGAGCTGAAGTTCCCAGAAGCAAAATGTCAGAAGATCAGAAACGGGTCTTCAAAAATCACCACAAGGCCAGAACAATACTTCTAAATGCTATATCATACAACGAATATGAAAAAATCACCAATAGAGAGACAGCCAAAGATATACTTGACTCTCTGAAGATGACCCATGAAGGAAACTCACAAGTCAAGGAGACGAAGGCTCTGGCGCTTATCCAGAAATATGAAGCTTTCAAAATGGAAGATGACGAAGCTATTGTTAAAATACAGTTTTTAAGTGTCGGGTTTTGTTATCGTATCCACAGAGATTGTAAGATATCACTGCCGTTCAATGGTTGAATTAATCTTAACTTAAAGTAACACTAGGGTTTTGGGTTTTAATCAAGTTATCTTGCATACAAAGTAATTAATTGCGGTAAAAGTTACGTTTTGATTAATATGAGAAATATTGTCAAAGTTAGGTTTCAATGATTACATTTGCTTTGCATGTTTTTGCACGGTCAACAATATTATAAACTCCTTTAGATGATAAATAATTTCACAAAGTCCTCTCAATGCGTTTCTCTCGAACACCCATTGTGAGTTTTATCATTTTGATCCATTGTTTCTCTCGAACACAATCTATCAAAAAGACAACGTTTTGGTTCAACCTTATGGTGAACAAAATCATTCGTTACTATCTCTAGCTAACAAACAAGTTTGGATGAAAACCTAGGTCAAGAATCGGTAAACATCTCTCGATCAAATACCAACACAAAGAGTTTTAAATAGAAACAAAGTTTTCATCATATATTTACCGTTAAAGAGTTTACATATGAGGATCCTTACATTTACACACAAAGCTTGGAAATCACCTACATCTAACCTTGACAAATGGAGACTTAGCTACTCATTTTCATGGTAGCTTGGTCGGCAAGTAAGAAAAGAGGGTTGATCAACATCCAAGTCGAATGATCGAAGTTGGATGGGAATCCACCTTCTTTTTGTGGAAGATGGTTGCTAGATGAAGAGAAATGAAATTAGGGCATCAAAAATCCCTCCAAAACAATGCTGTAAAATATCTAAGAGAAAGTACAAAAAATGGAAAAGTTGGTAAAAAGTGGTATATGTGGTATCAAGTGGTACCTGCTACTTATAGACAAGTGCAGAACTGTCACGTTCGCTAGGCGAGCAGAATGGCTCGCCTAGCGAAAGCCAAAAATGGGCACAAAATGCCCCTGCGCCCAGAGAAAACTGGGCCTGTGGAACTGTCATGTTCGCCTAGCGAACAGACCTTCGCCTAGCAAAGAACTCGCTTCAACCTTCGCCCCAGCGAGGTTGAGAGGTTTTGCTACTGGAATGCTCGCTGGGGACTCGCTAGAGCCTCGCCTAGCGAGCTAGTGCTGGCTGCTCATTTCACCAAAACAGACTGAATTCGCTGCCACTTCGCCTTCAGTTCGCCTAGCGAATTAATTAACCAATTTACTGGAGCCTTTCGCCAGGAGCTCGCCTAGCGAAGGTTTTGCTTCGCCACATCCTCGCCTAGCGAGCTGGCAGATAGAATGCTTGTTTGCTTTGGTTCCTTTGCCAATTTTGTTGTGTCTTCCTTATCAATTAATTCATGCCTTTCCTGCACAATAACACACACATCAAAGGCACCAAGCTTGTTTATCAATGTAATGCATTCTATGTAAAATGAATGTGGTTTTGACCACATTAGCAAGGTATAAGAGTGAAAGATGCCCACATATGATAGCTTGAAAAAGGACTTTTGGGCATCTAACAACTCTCCCCAACTAGATTCTTGCTTGTCCTCAAGCAAAGTATGCCTCTTTGAAGAACAAGAGGATTTGCTTTTAAGAAAACGGTTTTTCCGAAGTTGGATAAACGGCTCAAACATAAGCGAAATCCGCAAATACACGTTTCCAACGGTTTTGAATAAAATAATACATAAGAACTAAAACTTAAATAGCAATGCAAAATATATATCTATCTACAACAATGCTATTCTGAATGAATCATCCTATCTCTCCTCTTCGAATAAGGAATGAAGATTTTGCGCGTTTGCAACCGCGGGACTAATCTCACTCACTAACAAATAATGAAGAAATCAAACAGATTCATACAATGTCTAATCAATTAAAAATGCTACTGTGGAAGCAAAAAGATCACTAAGGGCTTTTCGGTTGAAGCTTGGTCGGGTTAACAAACAAGGGTCATTTCTAAGGCCATTGAAACGAAAGTGCCGATGCAAAAGAGACATTCACAGTAATATTCACACTACTCGACTTTGTTTCCTTTGTTTCTTATTTGTAACCTTCACAACACATATTCCACAACTCAATTCTTATTTCTCACTACAATTTTTTTCTTCCAAGCAAGCATTCATTTTTTTTTTTTTTTTCATTCTTTCTATTTTTGTTCTTTTCTTTCACATCAAATATACAAAACAGATGTTTATTTTCTACATTTTCTATACATATATTTTTCTATGCTTGCTCGGTTTTTCTTTTCATTTTCAAAAGCTGTGGTACTTACCAATTCTTTTTCGTTCTCCCCAACTTATTTCTCCCACACCCTAAGTGAATGCTCTTAACTTTTTACGGCAAAAGAACAATAATCAAGATTTTTCGGGTTGTAAAAAAAACATTTTTGAGATCTCGCTTTATTTCAAGCCGAGATTCAACTGTTTAGGCTCAAAGGGGTTAACAAATACTCTCTCTGCTCACAGGTAAGTTGTTTTTGGATGTAGTTGTGCTCGAAAGAAAACAAGTGCCTTGATCATTTCTAATTGCTTCCACAATTTCACAATAATAACAGACAAATAATGAATCAAATGAATCAACAAAACTTATTAGACTCCAGCATTTAAGTGTACAATGGAGGTTTCCTCACACTTTGTGGTTTTAGGTTCTAGATGAAACATTCATTCAATTATGTTGCAAAAAGACAATATTCTATTTACCAAAAAGAGTAAAGTTCCTAATGCATTCTAAAATTCTAGCCGACGGTAACCATGTACCTTAGCTTCATTCACTTGTTATTCTTATCATTGCCATCCAAGCTCGGATGCACCTTCATTGGGTACTTCTTGAGGAGCAACCAATCTAGAAGGGTTTGCCACACATTCAACCAAAAATTTATTAAACACACAAAATTAACAACAAACATAAATAATATTAACTGAAAAAAATAAAATTTTGTTCGTGGGGGACAAAACACCCCAATAGTACAACCCATTGGTCAAAATACAAAATTCAAAAGTACAAATAAAAATGCCATAATAAAAACTGAAATACAAAAACAAAAACTTAACCCACAAAGGGCTCAAGACTCCTCCTCACTACCGGCCTCAGAACCGGTCGCCTCATCATCATCCTCATCATCATCATCAGCTCCCACCCCCTCAGAATAGACTGGCACGTCCACGGGCCAATTTGCATTAGTCAAAAACTGCTCCCGTGTCATCAAAGCATGTGCACCACTACCCTGCAGCTGCAAACGCTGCATCGAGTCGTGCATGTCAATCATAGCCCTCTGCGATGCTGCCATCCACTGGAAATTGTATTCACACGCAGCCCGCAGGTATGGATCGACCCTGGGAGTAGAAGCACTAGGACCATCAGAAACCCTAGTGCTACCTGAGGCTGCACTGCTGCCGGTGGCCTTAGCTCTGCAGTATTTTGCCACATACCGGTCATCAATAGGAGCCGGGATCCTAACCTGACCCCGAGACGGAAGTCGCACTCGTGCCTTAATGCACAGGCTCATAATCAAACAAGGGAATGCAAGGGGGCAATTCACCCGAGCCCCCGACTTCAGTCCGCTCTCTATTACCGTCTTCAGCTCATTGGCAATGATCCTCGCCACATCAATCTCAACATTGGCGAGGATGGAATGTACTAAATGTGCCACTGGAATCGGCACAGTAGATGTGTGGGATTTGGGTTGTATGTTGGTCAAAACCAGAAGAAGAATCAGCTGAGCCATGGGAGTCATGTCCTCCCGATGATATCTCATAGGAACCCCAGATGGGTTCGGCTCTACTGATTTCCGCTGGTAAAAGCAGGGGGGCTGTAATTGCTGGGATATCCTTGTGCAGCCGGAGGTCAATATGGTACTGGTCTCTTTCATCAGCACCCAGCTGAAGCGGCTCCCCGAGGATTTGGTTGATTGTATCCCTGTCAAACGGAACTGGCCGACCGGCCACTCTAGAGACCCAAGTGAAGGGCTCATCATCATCAGGCAATGCGTTAGCGTAGAACTCCCGCACTGTAGCGATGTCATAGTGTTCCAAGGGATTTATCAACCTATCCCATTTCTTTGTATCAATCAACCCGGCAAAACTCCGATACGTGCCCTGTGGGTTGATCAGAAACCGCTTCTCAGGCAAAATGTTTCGCTTCTCCAAAGCGATGTACCGTGCCGCTTGTTTCGGGCCCACAAACTTGTCGTGGTCGAATTGGATCGGCACGGTTCGTGAAGTAGTTGCCGCTCCCTTTCTTTTCTTGCCAGCACTAGCTCTTGACTCCATTCTGCAAAACAAGAGATAAAGCAACAAACACGAAACAAACAGATTAGAACCAAAACAGTTTTTATAAGGGACTGGTTTGCTCGCTGCTGCTTCGCCTAGCGAAGTGGCAGCGAATGCTCGCCCCAGGTTCGCCTAGCGAGTGCTAGCGAACCTTACGGGTTTTGGGGTTTTCTGCATTTTCAAAATTGTTTCCCCCAAAACCTGTACATACAAGGTTTCCACAGCAAAACCCAATGATTTCTCATGACTATGAATTGTTCTATGCTATTGGGGATACCTAATTTCATGGAAAACCTAAGTAAGAGTAAATCCCCAATTTAAAAACCTAAATGCACAACATTGCAAACTCCCAAAATTGTATGCAACCTCAAGGTTCCTATCACACCTATCCTATTTACCATTCAAAGTTGGAAATAAATAATGCAACAAAAGAAACATGCAATAGGGCAAACCTTGAGGTAAACGGATTTGGAAAGGAGAAGTGGGAAGTGTTTGCAAATGACCGACACACAAATGTTGTTGATATGGATGCACGGTAGAGAATTTGAGAAGGGAAATCGCACACTTCAGCAGAGCAGTTCAGAAGAATTTTTAGGGTAAGGGCAAAACTGCCCTGCTGAATTGTTTAAATAGAAAACAGTACTGCAGCGCTCGCTGCTGCCTCGCCTAGCGAGCAGGTAGCGAGCGCGCTCGCTGCAGCCTCGCCTAGCGAGCTGCAAGCGAGCATGACAGCAAGTGCTTTTGCAAATGCAGCACTTGCATGTCATCCAATACTCATACAACATCAAACATAAAACAGGAAATACTTACAATGTTGGGGTGCCTCCCAACTAGCGCTTGTTTAACGTCGGCTAAGCTCGACGGTGCGATGCTCACAGAGGAGCATCGAGCGGCTGAGCACAACTCTCGCGATCCACATGACCGCCGAGATACACTTTCAATCGTTGGCCGTTCACGGTCCAACTGTCTTTCTCGTCCATGTCTTCAATGATAACGGCCCCGTACTCTTTTACTTCTTTCACCCGAAATGGCCCGGACCATTTCGATTTCAACTTCCCGGGAAACAACTTCAACCGGGAGTTGAACAATAAGACCAATTGTCCGGGCACGAATTCTTTGGTTCGGATCTTTTTGTCATGATACTTCTTGGCTTTTTCCTTGTACAACCAACTTGAGTGGTATGCGGCATTGCGCATCTCCTCCAACTCAAGTAGTTGTACTTTCCTTTTTTCACCGGCCGACTCATTCTCAAAATTAAAAATTTGAGGGCCCACAAGGCCTTGTGCTCCAATTCAACCGGCAAATGGCAAGTTTTACCAAATACCAATTGAAAGGGAGTTAGGCCAATTGGAGCTTTAAAGGCCGTACGGTAGGCCCATAATGCTTCGTCCAATTTTTGGGACCACTCCTTTTTCGAGTTAGACACGGTTTTCTCGAGGATTCTCTTAATCTCACGATTAGAGACCTCGGCTTGGCCATTAGCCTGAGGGTGGTACGGAGTTGTCACCCTATGCGACACACCATAATGTTTTAGAATTGTTTCCAAAGGTGCATTACAAAAGTGTGACCCTCCGTCACTTATCAACACTCGGGGTGTTCCAAAACGGGAAAAGATGTTTTTCTTTAAAAATTTTATCACCGTTTTGGCATCCGCCCGAGGTGAGGCAATCGCCTCAACCCACTTAGAGACATAATCAACAACTACAAGCATGTACTCATTCCCGTAAGAGGGTGGGAAAGGTCCAACAAAATCTATGCCCCAACAATCGAACACTTCCACTTCTTGGATATTTTGGAGAGGCATCTCATCTCTCTTACCCATCCCACCACTTCTTTGGCAACTGTCACAACTTTGCGCATGGGTATGTGCGTCTTTAAAAATAGTTGGCCAATAAAATCCCGATTGAAGAATTTTAGTGGCCGTTCTAACCCCATTATAATGACCGCCATAAGGCGAGTTGTGACAATGCCAAAGGATGCTCTGGGCTTCATCACCAGTTACGCATCTCCTTAACAGGTTATCGCTACCCAACTTAAACAAGTATGGGTCGTCCCAAACATAATACTTCGCATCCGAAAGGAACTTCCTCTTTTGGTTCGAAGTTAGATCGGCCGGCACACAACCACTAGCCTTGTGGTTTGCAAAGTCTGCAAACCACGGCCTAACTTGAACCTTAAACAATTTTTCATCAGGAAATTCTTCCCGGATTTCCTTTTCAGATGCGGTAACCTCGACATTCACCAAGCGGGATAAATGATCCGCTACCAAGTTTTCCGATCCCTTCTTGTCTTTAATTTCGACATCGAATTCTTGTAACAAGAGGATCCAACGGATGAGCCTTTGCTTCGAATCCGGCTTGGTCAGCAGATATTTAATCGCCGCGTGGTCGGTGTACACCACG
Source organism: Lathyrus oleraceus (assembly GCF_024323335.1). Lineage (NCBI taxonomy): Eukaryota > Viridiplantae > Streptophyta > Magnoliopsida > Fabales > Fabaceae > Lathyrus > Lathyrus oleraceus. Next base: position 365,535,984 of record NC_066584.1, read on the forward strand.
ACTTTAGACCCTATAAGATAGGACCTAAACTTTTCTAGCGCATACACTATTGCGAGTAGTTCTTTTTCCGTTGTGGCATAATTTATTTGAGCCTCGTTAAGAACCTTACTCGCATAATGTATAGCATGAAAAGTTTTGTCCTTTCTTTGGCCAAGTACCGCTCCAACGGCATAGTCACTCGCGTCACACATTAGTTCAAAATTTTCATTCCAATTGGGAGCGACTATTATTGGAGCGGTAACCAATTTTTCTTTTAAAACCTCGAAAGCTTGCAAACAATCGTCGGTGAAGAGAAATACCTGATCTTTGGCGAGTAAATTGCTCAAAGGTTTAGCCACCTTTGAGAAGTCCTTGATGAAGCGCCGGTAGAACCCCGCGTGCCCCAAAAAACTACGGATGCCCTTCACATTGACCGGAGGGGGTAATTTTTCAATTACATCAACCTTAGCTCTATCCACTTCAAGCCCCCTTTTAGAGACTTTGTGGCCTAGCACAATCCCCTCGGTCACCATAAAGTGACACTTTTCCCAATTTAGCACCAAATTAGTCTTCACACACCTTTCCAACACCGTCTTCAAATTTGCCAAGCATAGACTAAACGTCCCACCAAACACCGAGAAGTCATCCATGAAGACTTCCATTTTTTTCTCTATTAGATCGGCAAAAATAGCTTGGACACATCGTTGGAATGTCGCCGGCGCATTGCAAAGCCCAAAAGGCATTTTTCTGTATGCGAACACTCCAAACGGACACGTGAAAGCCGTCTTCTCATGATCAACCGGGTCAACCGCAATTTGGTTGTACCCGGAGTAGCCGTCTAAAAAACAGTAGTATTGTTGGCCCGATAGTCTTTCAAGCATTTGATCCATAAATGGGAGTGGAAAATGGTCCTTACGAGTCGCGGTATTCAACCGTCTATAATCTATACACATTCTCCATCCCGTGGCAACTTTAGTCGGGATCAATTCGTCTTTGTCATTACGGATTACGGTCATTCCACCCTTCTTCGGAACCACGTGCACAGGACTAACCCACGGACTATCCGAGATCGGGTAAATCATTCCCGCATCCAAAAGCTTCACCACTTCCTTTCTTACAACCTCTTTCATCGTAGGATTTAAGCGGCGTTGTGGTTGAGCCACCGGCTTGAAATCCTCCTCCATCAAAATCTTGTGCATACAATAGGATGGACTAATTCCTTTAAGATCGGAAAGAGTCCAACCCATAGCTTCTTGATTTGTCTTTAGCACAAATATGAGACGGGCTTCTTCTTCAATTGTCAAAAGGTTGCTTATGATAACCGGCTTGTCCTCGGTATCATCAAGGAATACATATTTCAACGTCGAAGGTAACTCTTTTAATTCAATTGACGCTTTCTCGTCAATTACCTCCTTCTTCCAATTTTCTTCCTCTACTTCCCACGGTTGTAGGTCTTCCAATCTATCAAATTCCTTCAAGCATTCCTCAAGAGCTAGCTCCTCTTCAACAGTGAAAACCTCCAATGAGTCGTCGAGAGCTAACTCCATAGGAGATATCTCGTGAATATGCTTTGAAACTTCCATAATAGCGTCTTCGATCACATCGATTCGAAAGCTATCATGTCTATCCTTGGAATGCTTCATCGCCTCGAATAGATCAAAGGTGACCTCCTCATTTTGAACACGCACCTTCATTAAACCGTCATCAACATCAATCATCATTCTTGCGGTCTTCATGAATGGTCGGCCCAATATGAGCGGAGCATCATCATCTTCCTCCATATCAATTACAATGAAATCCACCGGGAAGAAGAATTTGTCGACCTTTACCAACACATCTTGGGCTACTCCATGAGGATGGGTCGTCGACTTATCCGCCAATTGTAATGTCATTCGGATGGACTTAATCTCGATGTTGCCGAGCCTCTTGATAATTGACAAAGGTATAAGATTTATGCTCGACCCCAAGTCAATAAGTCCCTTTCCGACATACACATCACCAATTTTAACCGGCAATGTAACTCTTCCCGGATCAACCTCTTTCTTAGGAAGCGTCCTTTGAATGATGGCACTACAGCTCGCATCAAGGACGATGGTCTCCGGTTCCGTATACCTCCGCTTTTTGGTTAGTATGTCCTTCATGAACTTGGCATACTTTGGCATTTGTTCCAAAGCTTCAGCAAACGGAATGTTTATTTGTAATTGCTTAAAAATATCCATGAACCGGGCGTAATGCCGTTCATTCTCCCTTTTTGACGGGGCGTGAGGGTAAGGAAGGTTTTGGACAGGAGTAGCGCTCACTACCTCCTTCCCTTTCGCTATTCTAGCGCTTTTCCATCTCGGCTTCTTCACTACCTCCTTATTACCTCATCATTTTTATTCTCCTCAATCTCCACATTTTTTTTATTTTCAACTTCACCATTATTTTTATTCTTTTCAACTACTTCCTCATCACTCCACACTCCTACTTCAACATCAACATTTTCTTCCACTATTTCCTCCTCAATCTCCTTCTCTTTCTCTCTTTTTTCACTCGCCATTCTTTTTTTGTTTTCACTACCCAACTCCCTTCCACTTCTCGTCACAATCGCCTTACAATGCTCCTTAGGATTTGTTTGCGTATTGGCCGAGAAAGAAGGACCGGTTTGTTGTTCAGCTAGTTGCTTGGCAAGTTGCCCCACTTGAGTTTCAAGATTTTTTATGGCCGCGTCATTACTCTTTTGATTTGCCATTGACATTTGCATGAATTGCGTCAATGTCTCTTCCAATTTAGAATTGACTACGGCGGTTGTTGAGATTGATACGGATTTGGGGAGGATTTTGACGGCTAGAAGAACCACCTCCATAACCTTGGTTATGATAATAGTTGCTTCTAGGTTGGAACCCTTGGTTCCCTTGGAATTGTTGTTGTTGTTGTTGTTGTTGAGGGTGCGGTTGATAAGGTTGTTGTTGTCTTGGTTGATAGTCCCGTTGATTTGCCATGTAATTTACTTCGTCAAAACCGGGAGGTGGACAAAATCCGGTGTCATGTTCACCTTTACAAAGTTCACAACAAGCTATTTGTTTAGCTTTTGACGGTTCTCTTAACTCTTTGATTTGTTGCGTTAAAAGTTCCACTTGTTGTGAGATGAGCTTGTTTTGGGCAAGTATGGCATCATTCGTCCCTAACTCAAGCACTCCCGCCTTCTTCAAAGAATTTCCACGACTTTGACTTTGAAGATCATTCAAAGCCATACGGTTGATAATGTTGGTGGCTTCTTCGGCACTCTTTGACATCAACGAGCCACCCGAGGTGGCATCCAACAACGTCTTACAGTTTGGTTGAAGTCCATTTCTGAAGATATGGATTTGAGTTAATTCATCAAATCCATGCCCTTTGCATTTCCTAAGCATGGACTTGAATCTCTCCCACGCTTCATTCAACGATTCACTGGTTCCTTGAGAAAACACCGAGATGGCCGTCTTTGATTCCATGAATCGGTTATGAGAGAAAAATCTTTCAATGAATTTCTCCTCTAACACATTCCAATCTGTCATTACGGCAGGTGTTTGATCGAGATACCAATCCTTTGCTTTACCGAGCAAAGCGTGAGGAAATAAACGTCTGAACAACGGAAGCTCCTGAGCCTGATCCACTCCGGCAGCCAATGCTATCTCATAGAATTTTGTGAGAAAAGCAAATGGGTCTTCATGGTCCATTCCGGTGAATGGACTCCCATACAATAAATTCAGAGTTCCCGTCTTCATCTCAGCTTGCCTTCCAGTTTGGTTGGCAAACTGAGCGGTGTTCCTTGGACTGTTGATACATGGAGTAGAGATCGGTGGTGGTGGTTGTGGCTCCATGTTTGGTACGAATGGGTGTGGATTTGTGGTTGAAGAACTTTCTCCTTGCTCTTGGCGTTGCCTAGCCTGTTGCCTCCTACGTCTTGTTTTGCTATTGAGCCTCCTTGCGGTTCTCTCGATCTCAGGATCAAAAAGAAGTTCGTCCACAGGGATTTTCCCTCGCATAAAACGTAAGCTGCACACTAAACCAAACGAATTACAAGCACAAGTCAAAAATTCACAAGCTAAAACTTAAACAACCAATGCGATGCTCGCAATATCAATTTACAATCCCCGGCAACGGCGCCATTTTGTTGAAAGACAGTTTGTAAGTGTCGGGTTTTGTTATCGTATCCACAGAGATTGTAAGATATCACTGCCGTTCAATGGTTGAATTAATCTTAACTTAAAGTAACACTAGGGTTTTGGGTTTTAATCAAGTTATCTTGCATACAAAGTAATTAATTGCGGTAAAAGTTACGTTTTGATTAATATGAGAAATATTGTCAAAGTTAGGTTTCAATGATTACATTTGCTTTGCATGTTTTTGCACGGTCAACAATATTATAAACTCCTTTAGATGATAAATAATTTCACAAAGTCCTCTCAATGCGTTTCTCTCGAACACCCATTGTGAGTTTTGTCATTTTGATCCATTGTTTCTCTCGAACACAATCTATCAAAAAGACAACGTTTTGGTTCAACCTTATGGTGAACAAAATCATTCGTTACTATCTCTAGCTAACAAACAAGTTTGGATGAAAACCTAGGTCAAGAATCGGTAAACATCTCTCGATCAAATACCAACACAAAGAGTTTTAAATAGAAACAAAGTTTTCATCATATATTTACCGTTAAAGAGTTTACATATGAGGATCCTTACATTTACACACAAAGCTTGGAAATCACCTACATCTAACCTTGACAAATGGAGACTTAGCTACTCATTTTCATGGTAGCTTGGTCGGCAAGTAAGAAAAGAGGGTTGATCAACATCCAAGTCGAATGATCGAAGTTGGATGGGAATCCACCTTCTTTTTGTGGAAGATGGTTGCTAGATGAAGAGAAATGAAATTAGGGCATCAAAAATCCCTCCAAAACAATGCTGTAAAATATCTAAGAGAAAGTACAAAAAATGGAAAAGTTGGTAAAAAGTGGTATATGGGCACAAAAGGTGGCACCTGCTACTTATAGACAAGTGCAGAACTGTCACGTTCGCTAGGCGAGCAGAATGGCTCGCCTAGCGAAAGCCAAAAATGGGCACAAAATGCCCCTGCGCCCAGAGAAAACTGGGCCTGTGGAACTGTCATGTTCGCCTAGCGAACAGACCTTCGCCTAGCGAAGAACTCGCTTCAACCTTCGCCCCAGCGAGGTTGAGAGGTTTTGCTACTGGAATGCTCGCTGGGGACTCGCTAGAGCCTCGCCTAGCGAGCTAGTGCTGGCTGCTCATTTCACCAAAACAGACTGAATTTGCTGCCACTTCGCCTTCAGTTCGCCTAGCGAATTAATTAACCAATTTACTGGAGCCTTTCGCCAGGAGCTCGCCTAGCGAAGGTTTTGCTTCGCCACATCCTCGCCTAGCGAGCTGGCAGATAGAATGCTTGTTTGCTTTGGTTCCTTTGCCAATTTTGTTGTGTCTTCCTTATCAATTAATTCATGCCTTTCCTGCACAATAACACACACATCAAAGGCACCAAGCTTGTTTATCAATGTAATGCATTCTATGTAAAATGAATGTGGTTTTGACCACATTAGCAAGGTATAAGAGTGAAAGATGCCCACATATGATAGCTTGAAAAAGGACTTTTGGGCATCTAACAGCTATAGAGGCTATGTTTTCTAGATTTCAAACTCTTATTGCAGGTCTTAAAGTATTAGACAAAGGATACACGACTGCAGATCATGTTAAGAAGATAGTCAGAAGTCTGCCAAAGAAATGGAGACCTATGGTTACTGCTCTAAAGCTGTCAAAGGATCTGAACAATATCAGCCTTGAAGAACTTGTTAGTTCTCTCAGAAGCCATGAGATAGAACTAGAGGAGGATGAGCCTCAGAAAAGGAACAAGTCCGTAGCGCTTAAGTCCAGATCTGAAAGACGGAAGCCTGACAGAACCAAAGCTCTCCAGGCAGAAGCTGAAGATACTGACGATTCTGAACCAGAAGACTCTGATGATGAAGAAGAGTTGTCCCTACTAACCAGAAGAGTCAAGCAACTCTGGAAAAAGAGGAACAACAACTTCAGAAGACCAAGACCCAGAGGGGATCGATCAGAGTCAACTTCAAAAGGTAAAACTAACAAAGATATTACCTGTTATGAATGTAAAGAAACAGGTCATTACAGAAATGAATGCCCCAAGTTGAAGAAAGACAACCCTAGAAAAGAAAGCTTCAAGAAAAACACCTTCAGAACAAAGAAAGGACTGATGGCTACCTGGGATGACAGTGAATCTGGATCATCAGAATCTGACTCTGATGAACAAGCCAACGTAGCACTCATGGCTACCACATCCAACTGTTCAGACGAAGAATCTGAAGAGGTATTTTCTGAACTTTCTAGATCTGACTTAGAATCATGTTTGTCAGAAACTCTTACCTCTTACCAGAAATTAAAACAAAAGTTTAAAAATATTAAAGGCTGTCTTAAAGAAAAATTTGAAGAGTGTAGTGAACTTGAGATAACAATTCTATCACAAGAAGATACAATCAAATCTTTAATGTTAGAAAGAGATGAAGCAAAAACAAAAAGCTCAGAATTAGAAGAAGCGTTGTCTCAAGCACCACAAACTTCAAATAAAATTATTTATAAATATGAAGAAGCCTTTCAAGAATTTCTGAAGAATGGGATAGATAGGAGTATTATGGCATCCATGATTTGTGGAGTAAGTCAGAACAATAAAAGGGGAATTGGGTATGATCCTAAGGAAGATAAAACTTCTACAAGTGATCAAATTAAATCTCCTTTTTCATATCACTACACACACACACAAGAACACAAATTTAAAAATGCTAGAAGACCCAAAGTTATAAGAAACTCTGGGAAAACTAATCTAAAAGGACCCAAGAGATTCTGGGTACCGAAAGATAAGATTATCTATGTTGCAGATATCCTATGCAGCAAAGTTCAGACACCAGTCATGGTACCTGGACTCTGGATGCTCGCGACACATGACAGGAAGAAAGTCTATGTTCCAAAGTCTGGAACTTAAAGACGCTGGATTTGTAGGCTTCGGAGGAGATCAGAAAGGAAGGATCAGAGGCTCCGGAACTATTGGTAATGGTACTCTTCCCTCTATATCTGATGTTCTTTATGTAGAAGGATTAATGCATAACTTGTTATCCATAAGTCAATTAAGTGATAACGGTTATGATGTAATCTTCAATCAAAAAACATGTAAAGCCATTAATCAAAACGATGGCTCTGTCCTTTTCACAGGCAAGAGGAAAAACAACATTTACAAAATAAATCTTTTTGATTTAAAAAATCAAAATGTTAAATGTCTAATGTCAGTTCACGAAGAGCAATGGGTATGGCATAGACGCTTAGGCCACATTAGCATGAGGAAACTTTCTCAGCTAACTAAACTTGAGTTAGTCAGAGGCCTACCTAAACTGAAGTTTTCTTCAGATGCTCTGTGTGAAGCTTGTCAGAAAGGAAAATTTTCAAAAACATCTTTTAAAAAGAAAAATGTTGTTTCTACCTCTAAGCCTCTGGAACTTCTTCACATTGACTTATTTGGTCCTGTGAAAACAGCATCAGTTAATGGAAAGAAGTATGGACTAGTCATTGTTGATGATTACAGTCGCTGGACATGGGTAAAATTCCTAAAGCACAAGAGTGAGTCTCACTCTGTATTCACAAGTTTCTGTTCCAAAGTGCAAAAAGAGTTTGACTCTAAAATTATTAGAGTCAGAAGTGATCATGGTGGAGAATTTGAAAACAAAGTTTTTGAAGAATTATTTGATTCTAATGGAATATCCCATGATTTCTCCTGCCCTAGAACTCCACAACAAAATGGAGTTGTAGAGAGGAAGAATAGGACACTCCAAGAGATGGCCAGAACCATGATCAATGAAACAAATGTAGCAAAGCACTTTTGGGCAGAAGCTGTAAATACAGCGTGTTATATTCAGAATAGAATCTCTATAAGACCTATTCTAGAAAAGACTCCCTATGAATTGTGTAAAGGAAGAAAACCCAACATCTCATATTTTCATCCTTTTGGATGCTCTTGTTTTATATTAAATACTAAAGAACATCTGAACAAGTTTGATTCCAAAGCACAGAAAGGTATTATGTTAGGATACTCAGAACGCTCTAAAGGCTATAGAGTATACAACACAGAAACCAAAATTGTGGAGGAATCAATTCATGTCAGATTTGATGATAAGCTTGACCCTGAAAAGTCAAAGCTAGTTGAAAAGTTTGCAGATTTGGAAATCACTCTTGTAGAATCTGAGAAAACTCCAGAAGCAACTGTCACTCAAGACTCTGAAGAAATTAAATCTCCAGAAATTCCAAGGAAAGTTAAAAGTCGTATTAACGTATCTGAAGATTTGATTTTGGGAAACAAAGATGAACCTGTTAGAACCAGATCTACCTTCAGAACTTCTGAAGATATTCCTCTGGGACTAGTGTCTCTGATTGAGCCTACGTCCTGTGATGAAGCTCTTCAAGATAACGATTGGGTGGCAGCTATGCAAGAAGAATTAGATCAATTCTCAAAGAATGATGTCTGGGATCTCGTTCCTAAACCCAGAGGCATTCATGTCATTGGAACCAGATGGGTTTTCAGAAACAAGCTGAACGAGAAAGGAGAAGTTGTCAGAAACAAAGCTCGACTGGTAGCTCAAGGTTACAGTCAACAAGAAGGTATTGACTATAATGAAACCTTTGCTCCAGTCGCGAGGTTAGAATCTATTCGTCTTCTTGTATCTTTTGCTATTAATCACTCTATCAAATTATACCAAATGGATGTCAAGAGTGCATTTCTTAATGGTTATATTTCAGAAGAAGTGTATGTCAATCAACCTCTAGGTTTTGAAAATTCAAACTTTCCAGAACATGTTTTTAAACTTAAGAAATCCTTATATGGACTTAAACAAGCTCCCAGAGCTTGGTATGAACGCTTAAGCAATTTTCTTCTGGAACAAAATTTTATCAGAGGGAAAGTTGATTCTACACTCTTCTGTAAAAACCTTAATAATGATCTCATAATATGCCAGATTTATGTTGATGATATTATTTTTGGTTCTGCTAATATCTCTGTTTGCCAAGAATTTTCTAAGTTAATGCAGGCAGAATTTGAAATGAGTTTAATGCAAGAATTAAAGTTCTTTTTGGGAATTCAAATTAATCAAACTCCAGAAGTCACGTATGTCCATCAAAGTAAGTACATTAAAGACGTTCTGAAGAAGTTTGACATGACTGAATGCAACTCTGCAAAAACTCCCATGCACCCAACTTGCATTCTGGAGAAGGAAGAGGTAAGCAACAAGGTTTGTCAGAAGCTCTATCGAGGTATGATAGGCTCTCTCCTCTATCTGACTGCTACTCGTCCTGATATTCTCTTTAGCGTCTGTCTTTGTGCCAGATTCCAATCAGATCCTAGAGAATCTCATTTAACAGCTGTTAAGAGAATTCTTAAGTATCTGAAAGGAACTCCTAACCTGGGCCTGATGTATGAGAAAACATCAGAGTATAGACTTTCTGGTTACTGTGATGCAGACTATGCAGGAGATAGAATAGAACGAAAAAGCACATCTGGAAATTGCCAGCTTCTGGGAAACAATCTAATCTCCTGGGCTAGCAAAAGACAGTCAACTATTGCTCTATCAACTGCAGAAGCAGAATACATCTCAGCATCACTGTGCACAACTCAGATGCTCTGGATGAAGCATCAGCTAGAAGATCTACAAATCTTTGAGAGTAACATTCCTATCTTTTGTGATAATACTGCTGCTATTTGTTTAAGTAAGAATCCCATTCTACATTCCAGAGCCAAACACATAGAAATAAAACATCATTTTATCAGAGACTATGTTCAGAAAGGGATAGTAACATTGAAGTTCATTGATACAGAACATCAATGGGCAGATATCTTTACTAAGCCTCTAGCTGAAGATAGATTTCTTTTTATCTTAGAAAATCTGAACATTAAAAATTGCCCTGAGTGAAAAATGGCTCTGAAAAATGTAAAATGTGAATCTGATGTAAACAAATGTACTTCTGCCTCTGACTCTGATACTTCTACAAGTTAAGAAGATATCTGAGTTAGAAATCTTCAGAAACCAATCCTTTGGTATTCCTGAAGATCAGATACATCAACACGTGGAGCATTAAACGTCTAACCCTAGAACTTCTAGACAGCTGTCAAAAGAAATCAAAGGTCAGAACGTTTGAAATCTCCTAGAGCAGTGTGCGTACTGTTGGGATTAAACATTCATTTATTAGCTGTAATCATTTTTCCCCCCAAACGTGCTATTTTGATTTTTGTGCTAACGCTGGAATGTGTGTCGTTTTGCATGTTTTTACTTAGAGTATATAAACACTTTCTCTCACATTTCACACACTTATCACTCTCACTCACTCTAAAACCCTAAACCCTTCTCTCAGCATTCTCTGCAAGTTCTTCATCAATCTTCATCTTCTTCTTCATGGATGCTCAACAACAAGAAGTTTTTAACTTCTCTCAACAGATGGAATCAAGTTCTAATCCCCAAACCTCAAACACTCAAACTCCAACTGTTACCGGCGTCACCGTCACCCCTGTCTACAAAGAACCTCACGTTCTTGACCGTGAACGCCACATAAACCTTTCAACTCCCTTTGAAGGTTTGGACGTCTTGTGTGAATCGCTGGTTGATTTCGACAACCTAAGAAGAAATGGCGTTGATCTAACTGGAGAACTTCGTCAACAAGGGTGGGAGAACTATTTCCAAAGGTTGTATGGTCCAATCTACCCTCTTTTGGTCAAAGAGTTCTGGAGACATGCAGATGCAGATGACAACTTCATTGTCTCATTTGTTTTGGGAGTGAAGATAGTTATCACAGAAGCGTCTATTGCTTCCTTGTTGAATATGGAGCAAAGTGGAGGAAAAAGGATTTACAACATTCCTCCTAGGTCTAAGCGCATCACTGAAGTCATCAACCCAACAATCTTCAAACCAAATGTTGAAGGAAACCCATCTAAGAACAAGGAGCTACACCAGAACCTCAGAGTGTGGTTGAAGATTATTCTGGGAACTATCCACCACCGTCCAGCCTCCAACTCTTCTGATTACATTAATGCAGACCAGAAATGCATTCTGTACTGTATTCAGAAGGGTGTGAAGATCAATCTCCCTGCTCTCCTCTTCAGATATCTGAGAGATTCAGTCAGAGAGACCAGGAATAACATGAAGCCCAGATCCTACATTCCTCTGGGAAGATTGCTATCTGACGTCTTCATTGAGCATGGACTGGTAGATGAGCTGGAAAAGACCAAGTTGATGGATGATCTGGCAATTGATGTGGGGAAGCCTCTGAATGCCAGAAACCTCAAGAGTATGGGGATTATCAAGAAAATACAAGTCAAGCCAACTCTGGAAACATCCTGGGATAGCTTGAAAGATCAGAGGAAGATGCCTCATGGCCTGGCCAGATTCTTCAAAAACGAACCCAGAGATGCTGTTGCCCTCTACCTTCATCGTCTGCTGGAAGAAGGTATTGATGTCTCTGATTTCAGCCTCGATGACTGTCTGGACTCTGAAGAAGATTTAGTCAGATACAAGAGAGGTATTTCTGAGAGAAAGATAGCACCACCAGCAAAGAAAGCCAGACTTGAAGGAGCTTCTGGAAGCGGATCTTCAGCTCCTCTGCAATTTTCTACTGGTAAGTCTGTTCCTCCTGCTACCTCTGAATTTATGATGGCTTCCTCTAACCCTCTCTCTTCACAAACCATTTATACCACATCTGACATTTCACCCTCAATCACCAAAACCTCCCAACCTACACCAGTCCTAAACATAGCCAGAACTTTCATTCCTCCCTCTATACCTGCACAAACTCACCAAAGCACCTCATCTTCATCATCCTCAGCACCAGAATCACCCCCATATGTTTCCCTCTCATCTGACCCTGAATTTTCTGATCCTGGATCCCCAACCATAGCCACACTTTACGCTCATAGACTTGCTTCACAACAAACACAAACCACAGAACCTGAAATAACTTCACCACTCCAACAAACAACCACCATCCCCTCTAAAACTCAACCCTCTGAAATTCAACCATCTGATCCCCACACCTCTGATATCACCCCACCAAAAATTCCCGCTGCACCTGAAGCAGAATCTGAACCCTTAGACTTAAACCCTCTTTACGCTTCATCCCAATCTTCTGAACCTCAACCTGAACCAGAAATTGAACCAGAACCTCTCACTTTAAATCTCAGCCCTCCAAACTCTCCACCTCACACCTCTGAACCAGAACCTGAACCTGAGCTTTCTAAACCTACCCTTAAGGAAGCCATCTTTATGATTGCAGAGGCTTCAGCTCGAAAGGTTGATTCTCTGGTCACTAACTCTGAAATCAGTGATGATCCTGAATCTGTAAGGACACACTGGAACAGAGTCATTGGCTGGATGACATCTGAGTCCTTTAGGCTGAAGAGCATATCTGAACAAGTCAGAAATGACTACATCAGAAATGCTGAGGCAAGACTCCAGGAGAGACTTGCCAGAGAGGCTGAAGCCAGAAGGCTAGAGGAAGAGAGGTTGGCCAAAGAAGTTAAAGAAGAAGCAAAAAGGCTAGAAGAGGAAAGACTTGCTATGGAAGCTGAACTCCTAAGGCAAAAGGAAGCTGAAGCCAAGGCTCTGGCAGATGCAGAAGCTCAAGCTGCTGCTGAAGCTGAAGCTCAGCAAGCTCTGACTCTGGGGGAGTCATCTTCTGTGATTCCTACGGTTCTTCAGACTCTGAAAGAACTCAAGCAAGACCAGAATGAACTCCGGGCCAGAATGGACAAGCAAGATTCTGTCAACGAAAACATCCAGAACATGCTTGCTATGCTGCTTCAGAGAATGCCTCCGCCTCCGAACCCTTAGGCACTTAGGATTTTTTTTTGCTTGCCTATTGTTTTTGCTTCTGTCTTCTTTTGACTCTGATGTTTTGAACCTGATGTTTTGTTTGTTGCCTTTGTGCTTCTATCTATGAATTTTAAGTTTTTCTCTTTATCTATTTTTTTTCTTTCTCTTTACTTATTTTTACTATGTCTTTTTGATTCTGACAAAAAGGGGGAGAAAGTAATTATTAGCTCTGATGAAAATATTGTCTAAAACCATCAAGCATTCTGCAACATCTTTTTTATATAAACAAAATTATCTAACTTGGACTTAAGAAATTGCAGAAAATCTCAGAAACCTCTTTACTTAAGAAACTCTGGTAAGAACTTCAGAACCTCTGAACTCCCTAGTACTATCTCAGGGGGAGCTTCTGTCTATCTGATCTATTTTTATTCATGTTTCATCTGCTAATTAAAGTTGTTTTGTCATCATCAAAAAGGGGGAGATTGTAAGAACAAAAATTGTGATACAACAGATTCCTTGATTTTGATGATAACAAAGGATGAAACCAAAAATGGCACCCTAACGAAAAGTTTCTAAGTGTGCAGGACTCTGATGACATCATCAGATACAATACCAGATCAGAAGCATATTATCAAATGATCAGAAGCTCAGAAGTAGAAACAAGTTCAAGAAAGTCAAACTCTGAACTAAACAACAAGTATCAGAAGCGTCTGAACAAGAAGAAAGTCCTAGAACCTCTGACTCTGAACAACGCCCTCTGAAGAATCTATTTAGATCAACATCAGAAGCAAGATACCAAGTTTCTCCAGATACACAAATACTCTGATTATGGGTTTGCTAATCATGAAAAAGTAACGTTGAAGACAAGTAAAGATTTTCAAATGGATTTCCTAATTGAGAAAGAGACGTTAATCTCCAATCTCAATAAAGAAAATACTACTTGTGGTAAGTAGTCATTTCAAGAAGAAAAAGTCATCCTGCATTAGCTAATTATGTGATGGCGTAACTTCATCTCAATATCCACCAGTTTCAACTACTACTTCAATTGATCTATATAAAGGATTGAAAATCAATTTTCAGTAACACACATATACGAGGAAAAATCATTCTGAAACATCAACAAGAAAAACACTCTTGCTCTCTATCTTCACGAAGCTTTTGCTTATTACGTGAAAAACTCTTGTTCTTAATTTTGTAATACTTGCTTTCTTAGAAGCACTCTAGTTTACATAAATCCTTCTTCTATTGTTTGTTGATTTCCTCAAGTGACTCTGTGTAGTCTGTATACTTGAGAGGGCTAAGAGATTTAGTATCTTAGACGTTGTTTGTAATCTTTCAAGATTAGTGGATTAAGTCCTTGTTGAAGGCGAAATCACCTCGGCCGGGTGGACTGGAGTAGCTTTGTGTTATAAGCGAACCAGTATAAAATCATTGTGTGGTTTTCATTTTGAAAAAGTTTTTTTTTTTCAAACAATTCAAACCCCCCTTTCTTGTTTTTCTCACCTTCACTATCAAAGGCTCAAAATCATTTTTTAAATTTAACCTATAATCGCTTTTTTTTAGTAAATGCTATCATAGGCCTAGCCAATTTTTAACTTATACTAGCGCCATACACAAAAGCGTTATTATAGATAGATATTGGGATAATACATTAATAGCACTTGTCACATAAGCACTATTAAATATGTTATTATAGAACAATTATGTACTACTATGTGATATGTATAAAAAGGCTTCCTATTGAGGAAGAAGAGGAGACTAAGAAATACAAAGAAGCAACATTGAGTTTTCATTGCATTTGTGATTTCTATTGACCCTTCAGAGAGATTTTATATATATATATATTGAGTTCTATTAAAATGATACTAAACTTTTTTAAGGTCTATTAAAATAACACAACAACCTATGGAGCTCCACAAATAATATTTTATTTAGAGGCAAAATCGCGAATGTAGGAGATGTGGTTCATAACGTGAAAGGTGTTGCTTGGCAATGACATGCTTTAGGCATTTCTTCTAAAGGTTGCGCTAGCTATTACGATTGGAGCAAGACGCCGTATTTAAATTTGAGTTGATACGACGTTTTTGGGTGGAGGACACTCTTCCATGCAAATTTTCTTATCTAAAAATGAAACAGCTAGAGGTTAATGCATATTTTAAAATTAGAAAGAATGTAAATGTCATTTTAATAGATTTCAGAGGATGAGTGTAATTTTGTGTGTGTCAAAATCAGTTGGATCAAAGTAACCATAATCTATTTTATAAAACCATTCTATTCAAATAAATGCATTAAATTAATTATTTTTTATTTTAATTTTTTAAATTTAATAAGTTAATATTAAAATTTAACATATCTTCTCAAATTCAAAAAAAAGAATTCTGTATTTCTTTTACCGTCATACAAAATTTCTAAAAAATTTCATCATTTCGTTATAGTGTTTTTTCAACCACACTATCATTATCACATCGTCTATTTTAAACATAGTCACGATATTCAACTCAATATTAGTTGTCGTTAAAGTCAATATTATTTGTTGTCAATTATGATTTATTTATCGGTGTTCAACTCGGATTTTCTTTCTGTTACTTTATTAATTATATTGTATTGTTTATTTTTTGATATTTTATCTTATTAAATTTAAATATTCTTAATTATTTTAATTTTTTAATGTAAATTAATTTACTTTATTTTATTGTAATTTTTTAATTTATTTAAATTATTTTTTAACCGAAGGTTGAATTGAAGTGTCCAGTTATATTATATTATTATACGTACAAGTACTAAATTTGTTAGAAATTTTTGAAATATTTATTTTATTAAATTGTGAATATATGATTATATGTGATATATATATATATATATATATATATATATATATATATATATATATATATATATATATATATATATATATATATATATATATATATATATATATATATGAGTTTTAGTTTTATATTATAAATTTTGTCAGTTCAATTTTCAGATCAGTTTTTAAAACATTTGATTTAAAATTATGAAATGAGAAACACATCAAGCTAAATAAATAAGGCTATTAATATATTTACATTACCACAAACAGAGTACTAATTAATTACAATATACACATGAGACAAACAGAATCTCATTCAATTTCCACCCATTCTTATTTATATAACAGGAGTTTTATTTTATTTTAACACCAAACGTAATGAATAAATGATTAGTTAATCATGTGTGACTCCATGACCCCAAAAACATCAAAGTTCTAATAGAGTCTTCAGCACGGCGGCTCCATCTTCGTCTCTCAATTTCATCACACATCTGAACTCTGCCTTGCTTAGAAGTGTCATCAATCCGTTTGAGTTTCTCTCCTACGGGTTTTCTGAACTCGTCTGTCGGAGAATTCTCACCGGAGAGATGGACTTGGGGTTTCATCTTAGATACACTCTTAATAGTGTGTATGACACAACTGTAAATATTATAACTTTAATAAGTGAAGTGCCGCTTTATATAGAAAATGTTTGGAAAGAAGATGCTGCGTATATTTAAATATAAGATTTGATTCTTAAGGTAAACAACATGAAATATTTTAATATGTGTCGCTGCACTAAAAATGAAATTGTCAATTTGAAATCTAAAACAAAAGTGCATATATTCTTTTAGATAAGATGCAAAATGCTATGAAACAAATTATATGCTCGCAGAAATGTAAAAAGTTTAAGAGTTTATGGTTCCACGGAAAAAAGCGAAAAAGTAAAGTAGGTGAATATATGCCTTGGAAAGATATGGCCTTGTTGAAAAGATAGGACCGGAATGAGATACTCTATAAGTGTTTAGGTTAATTTAAGAATGGTCTTACTATCTTGTGCTCCAAGCACATGTTAAGGGGTATTTAATGATAGTTAATTTTATCTATTTTATTTTGTTTTGAAACATGTAATAATGAATTATATTTATTTTATTTTGTTTTGAAACATGTAATAATTAATTATAGTAATTAATTAAAATTTATATTTATTAAAAATGATTAGGACAAAATTATCCTTTGATATATATATTCAGTTTTATATATTTTTAATTTAAATTTAATAAAAATGTTTAGAATCATTAAAGATTAAGGAAGACAGATTTTCTTTTTAATTCACTTAAAATTGATTTTCTTTAAATTACAATAATATATTGCTGCAAGAATTATACGGAAGGTTTTTTAATATAAAATTAAAATGCTTTAAAAGTACAATAATGTAGCAAAATAAATTACAGTTTCAAATATATCATTCAAATACAACTTTTTTTTTAGAAATTACTCAAATAAAAAAATAATATAATTGACCTTGATATGTGGAATACGGTAACTCTGCTTAAACTCTTATGGAATCTTAGTGGCAAAGCTGACAGTTTATGGGAAGGGTGGATTCACACGTATTATGTTAAAAATCAAAACATCATGGATATTGAAGTGACTACAAATTCTTCATGGATTGTAAAGGCAATATTGAATCAAAGGGATTGTGTTAGAGGTAGAAGTTGGTGGGGGGATATGTTGCATTAGGACAGATTCAAAATGAGCAAGATTTACAAGGAATTGCTAAGAGATGAGGCACAAGTTCCTTGGAAATCGTTGTTCTATGGAAACTTAGTTCGACCAAGGCCGAAAATCAACCTCTGGTTGTCGTGTAATGAGCGTCTTGCTACTAAATCAAGGTTGTATCGCTTCGGGATGGTTGACATCCCCAAATGTTGTTTTTGTTCAGAGGAAGAGACTCAGTCTCATTTGCTTTTTGATTGTGTGGAAACTAAACGTATTTGGATGAAGGTGCTTGAGTGGTTACAAATCCAACACATACCTAGTGGATGGACTCAAGAAAGGAAATGGATTATTCAAAATACAAAGGGTAAAGGGGCTCGTGCGAAAATCCTCAAACTTGCAGCAACGGAAAGCATATACAAGATATGGAGGTATAGGAATGATAAGTGTTTTGAAACCAATGTAAATGCACAGAAAACTTACGACACAATTATAGAGACTATAGTTTATAGAGGTTGGGATAATAGAAAATTACGACCATGCGTAGCTAAGCTAATGCTTTAGGTCTCTTTTTTTGTCTGTTGGATGTTTGGAGCTGGATCCGCCTTGGATCGCTTTTGTTTCTCTTGTTTTTTTGAATTAATCAAAATTTATTCTTGATTAAAAATAATAATAATAATAAAATTACTCGATGGTCTTCATACATATATCATCAATTTCTTCCTGTTATAAAAAAAATATATATATATATATTATATATATATATATATATATATTATATATATATATATATATATATATATATATATATATATATATATATATATATATGGACCTAAATTTTTGGTAGAAGAACTGGATTTAAATTTGCATTTTAACAAATTTTCTTCTTCTTGTTTTTAATGTGATTGGAAAATTGAATATTTTCTTTTAGAGGACATGTTGCAATATTATATCCTATGTCTTTCCATAATCCATAAGTATTCATGGTATGTGAAAGCTCTTTTCCACCTTTAGACGTCTTCGTTTAGGATGACCTTTTGTTTTGGAAATCGGAGGACATTGAACAATATCATTCGCATGAGCTTTGTTGTTGTAACATATTATTTGATCATCAAACACAACATTGATTGGTTAAGGATTTACTTCCTCATCCTCATGTGATACTTGAAGTCGTCATCGTGATGGCAAGTAATTAGAAGGAATTTCATGATAAACGTTTGATAAATGCATTAATACTCTCTGATCTACCGGTGGTTGTCATTCCACCAAAGAAATAGTCACGAAGATAAGCGAGTGTCCAATAACTTTTAATTTCATACAGCTTTTTCACGTGTTTATTTGATTGCAAGTTATACTTAGCAACAACTTTTGGCCAGTGATGCTCAAATTCTTCACGTGTCTCCAACTTATACAAGCCATAAAAATCAGAACACGATTTTGGATATTTGTCTCGCAGTATAGCATTAAACCAACAACTAAAGTTGAAAGTGATATACCATATGCAAAAACTATGTTTTGTTGATGACAACTCTTTGAAATTGCTTCTTTCATCCATGGATCTTGATTTATTAATATAGTCTTTGGTGGCTTCTTCATCAAAGATATAAAAGTCTACAAAAAATATATAATTAAAACAAATGATACAATAACAAATGATATAAGAAAAATTATGAAATTAAGCTTAGAAGCTACCTTCATCAACCAACGAAATGCAAAAGTTTTTTCATTTCGTAAGAGTGCACGTCCAAAAATTATAGTTTTTCCATGACTATTCCTACCCACAAAAATTCCAAATGGCATTTCATAAGAATTTACCTTGTATGTAGTATCAAACACAACAACATCGTCATATTCTTGGTACCAATCAAACCAATAAGCATGACACCAAAATATATGCTCTAACCTTCTTTCTTCGTCAAGTGTATATGCATACTGAAATTTAGAGCAACTCTTTTTTGCATCCTCACAATACTTAAGAAGATCAACAACATCACTTATTTCAACTTTTTTCTTGGCTTTCAAAAACAGATTGAGAACATCCTTTTCAATAAATGGAAGTGTCATACCCCGATTTTGGTCCTGAATTTTTTTTCTTTTTTTCATTTTTCATTTGGCACTTGGCCTAAAGTTCATTTGCATACATTCATGACCAAAGACAACCGTCCATTCCCAAATCCATATTTATTTTTTATAAACATTGATTATTATCTAAGCTTTTTGATCATGGTGTTCTTGATTATAAAATGGATTCTAATTATTTGACTTTTTAATTTTCAATTTGATTTTAATTTCAAATTAAGTCTAATTCCAAATTTCAATTTAATCTTAATTGTGTTTTTACTAATGATTCAAACTCTAATTGATTTTAACTTCCAAATAAATGTTAGAGTTGATATCAAAGTAATTTTAACAAATTATAGATTAATTTGATTTTAATTGGTTTTATTGGTTTTTGATTTTAAATTGACATTTTGATTAGTCTTGGATTATTTCTAAGATCCATATCCATTTTTATAACCAAATATCCATTTCCATAAACCAAGTTACAACCACTCTTATTCTTTACAATCACTTCAATCAAGTTCAAACTACAACCATAACCATACAATTCATTCAAACTTTCAAACCTTCATTCAATATATCCAATTCCATTCAATACAATTCAATAAACATTCATTCATAATCCAAAGAAATTCCATACATACTTCTTCATTCATGCGCATATTTTACTATTTCATATTTTTACATTTGTCACATTTTTAAATTTGCATTTCATATTTTCTTCATTTCACATTGAGATTTTCCATTCATTCATGTTTAAAGATTCCCACACAATCATTCATATTCCAAATCATTCATTCATTCAATCATTATCATCCATGCACATGGCATATGAATAACTTATAATAAAAAAAACATCATCATCATCAAAACCATGTTTGCCAAGAAGTTATTGCACAAAACTGTCCATCACCATTTCAACCACAAGTTTCAGCAGCATGGTAGTTTGCAATCAACTGAATTGGGTCCGAGAATTGTGATCCACTATGGCATTCCGTCTTCTGCTTCACCTTCAATTCCAAGAACTTGGAGCAACCTCGAATCTGGATTCCTGAAGTGACTTTGCCAAATCGAAATGAAACTGAAAATTGAAAATTCCAAACCAATTTGTATTTTGCATGCAAAACCGAGGAGGATCAGAATCAAGGATTAACGCGAATAGATCGTGAATTGGAGCAAGAAGACTTACCGAATCGGAGTTTCGTCGCGGAGGCTATAGGGGTGAAATGGTAGTTCAAGCTATGAAACTCAACGGTTGCTTTGATCATCACATGGAAACCAATATTGTGTGCCAACCTGGTAACTTCTTCAATGCTCTACAAAAGCCCATCACTTCCTGGAATAGTAGGAACTCTGGCTTCCTTTCCAGCACGAATAACATGGAATTTAATGAAAGAATTGCGTTGAGAGAAAAATTTGTTATCACTGCTTCATCTCTGAAAAGCTATCTTGGCAAAGTGATTCATCCAGAGCTTTATCATTCTTCGTCTCTCCATAAAGTTTAATTTCATCTACTAATATACACTTGCCTAGCAATCCTCCATGAGCATAATCCATAGCATTCCAATTCATCAACATGCTTGCAACCTTGTCCACAACCTGCAACAAACAAGCCTAAACAATGGCATGCTCAATCCTGTACCACCAATGCACAATTCAGCCAATCATTAGTATCAACAATAATCAATTCCATGCCAAATAAGCTGCATCAATACATGTGACTATATTTCATAACAGCAACACAATGTCTAAACCAATAGCATCATAAGATAAAATGCATGTCATAACCATTATATTGCAGCATGTACATCCATAACAGGTTTGTATCTGCATAAAAGCTACTAGCGGAATTCTTCCAAACTTATCAAACAATACTCAAACAGGAAACCATATTTAAGGACCAGATTCGTGAACCCCACTATGTTTACCAAAAACAGAGGGAATTAATGGATGAAATTAAAAGGAGTGAATCGCAGAAACAAAATGTAAGGTTGGAGGCGTCATGGTCTAGTCCTGCTTTGTCACCTAAAAACAGCGGAAATAAACTTTGCACACCAAGCCTGCCCTGGTCAGCCTCTCAATCATCTGTTTTATTTGCTGAAAGCACCCGGTCTTTGCTTAAGGAGTAAACATGCATATTCTTTCTGCTCGTGCTTCAACTGTAACCGGAGATTCTTTAAAAGATTGCAAACTACCTGAGTCCAAATGTAAGAAAATTGGAAAAAGCCATTGGATCTTCAACTTCCTGCACAATATTAACCACACTGATATCAGCAGCAAGCAAGCAAATATCAAACAGTACCAAATAGAAGACACCGAGTCTTAGGCCAAATTCCTTCCGGCAGGTTAGTAGAAACCGAGTTAACAGGACTTGTTGATGGAACTGAAGCAGAAAATCAGTGTAAATTACAGAGATGAGTGAAGTAAACAAGGCACTTGAACAAAAATAATGAGCACCAAAACTTCAAAACAATTCGAAAACGGCCCTTGGACCCGAGCTAACTCATGTAGTGCATCATGCCGTCATTATCCTGCAGCAACAAATCCAAACAAGGCCAGGGCACATAAAAAAAAACAAGCATGAAAATTATGAAACTAAAATTATTCACAGCAAAGCACATTCACATACCATGATCAAAGTTGTTCCAATTAATCACGGTCTGAGGCATTGCCTATAGAACCATGTGAACTTGCAGCAATAACCAAGAGCTCACCATCACATGTTGCAGCAAAACCAATAGGCTAGAAAATACCAGTTCAACCAAAGCCAGGTGAAAAACAAAAGCTCCTCATGTTTTCACCGAATTCACTGCAGTAAAACACAAGGCAATCAGCAAGGCAGTAAATTTCAACGGCTTCCCATATGCCTTCTCCTTGGGTTTCTGGATGTTCCTTCATGCGGATCTTCCAAAAATCAAAATATTCTCCAGAGAAAAATGGGGGTTTGTTACTACTTCCACCGTCTTTGAAAATCGGATTCGTGCTTGCGGAAGCCATGCAGATCTTTTAGGAACAAGTTGCCTATAACCTACTCTGATGCCAAATGTAAGTTAGGATTGAGCCTAAGAGGGGGGTGAATTAGAATTTTTAGAAATTCATTCTGATTTGGTGAATAAGGTTCTTTTCTTTTCTGGATTGATATGATTTTGGAAGCGATAAAGAGTAGAAAGTAAAGAACACCAGGAATTATACTGGTTCCCCTTACAACTTGAGAGTACTCCAGTCCCCTTACAATGTGTAAGAGATTTTATTATTGTTAGATCTCCTGAAACAAACCTCTAACTAAGTAATCAAGAACAATACTCTTGAAAACTTAACTCACAAGAAAAGAAAATAATTCTTCCTTTTCTTGACACTTATATCCAACAATCCTGGATCATAAGCAATATACCTAAAACCAAACACTCCTTGGTACTTAGGATTTTACAAAGTAATTGAATGAATATATGAATAATTGTATTGTATAAGACTTTAATTAATTGATTAGAATCTTATTCTCTTTCAATATGAAATTTTAAAAACAAAATAATCTCTAAGTGCTCAAGAGTACTTTTGAAGAAAATGATATGAGTTTTTTTTTCAAAAGTATCTTAATATGAGAAATAGATGAAAAATGAATGTATAGAGATTTTGCAAATTGATTTGAAAGAGGTGAGATTTGTAATAAAAATATAAGAATTATTTATAGTATGAATGCATCCCTTCAATCATAACATGACAATGTTTAGGAATGAAATCAGATAATTGATCATGAAAAGATGCAAGCTTTTACCATAAAAAGTTATGATGAAATGGTGCAAAGAATGGTGAAATAATTTTTCAGATTTTTCAAAAAAATTCCAGCATCAATCGACTGACACACATAACCAATCGATTGACACAACTTAAAAAATGAAAAAATATACTAAGATCAATCGATTAACATACATCATCAATCGATTAGTTCAGTTTGAAAAACGAAAAATTCTAAAACAAAAAGTTTGATCAATCGATTGTATCAAGGCATCAATCGATTGACATGTTCAAAATATTGAAAAAATTTCTAAGTTAAAAAACTTTTGAACATGCAATTTTTAAACAATATTTTAAAATAAATAATCATGATAGAAAAGATTTAGAATGATTATTTTAATGCAAGATAAAACTTTTGAGCACTAGGAGTATATTTTCAAGAGTTTCATATACCTATATTAGATCCATGAAAACTTGAGCAATGTTGAAGTGATCTTCTTTTTCCATTCTTTTGTTATGGAGAGCTTGATATGTTGTCTTCATAAAAATCTTATAGGAAGCTTGTCTTCACATACTCACAATTCTATTTTATTTGATGAATATACCTTTTCGAACTGAGAATCCGTGTTGATATGCATATCTCTTATAAAAAAATGCTTCTTCCTCACTAAGAAAAATTTGACCAATAAAAGGAACAATATTTGACTCCTTAAAAGTGTCAACCTCGTCACTTTCTTGTAAAAATCCATTTATCTCAATATTTTGACTAGAAATCACAATATTTTCTTTCTCAGAAATTCCAATTTCTTCAACTTCGTCTATAATATTACGACCTACAATAATTTCAGAAGAACCATTGTTTGAAGAAACTTCTTCTACTGAATATTCAATATTCAAACTCAAATCCACATTTATTCTATTGTTGGTCACACTTTCCATTTTGTATTTATCTTTCAAAAATAAAAAGAACAAAAAAGGTTATTCACCTGACTATGGAAAGTTATTTAAAAAAAATTGGAATCATAAAATAACATAAAAAAAAGATAAAAAGATATATGACATACCTAAATAAGAAAAGTTCTTAAATTGTCATATTTGAGAAGATTTCAATTTTTTCTGTGAAAAGAAAAATATTGCATGAAGCGTGATATATTTGAGAAGATAAAAAGTCTATGTGAGATATCAGATGTGAGGGTAGTTTTATCATTTTTTAGTACCTGTAATAATAACTGTATTTAAATATTACATGTTCCAAATTAAAGTAGGTAGGACCTTTAATCATTTATTCTTCCTTAACTTGTGCCCATTTAAGAATAATATATAATGACACAAACTTTGATACAAAATATTTTATCATTTCTAAAATAAATGTAATATTTGACACTTTTACATAGATTAAAAAAATATGATAAATAAAATAGAACCAAAAATAATTTTATTTGGTTATTGGTCTATTCTAATTATCATTAATGAATGGTGAGAGAAATAATAAATTATGATATTAATTAGAGAATATAATTAAAAGATAAAAATTAAAATTGTATTGGAAACTAAAACGATAATTATTTTACGACAAATAATTTTTACAAATACGACAATTATTTTATGATAAATAATTTTTACAGATGCGGCATTTATTTTGATTTTTTAATTATTTTGAGATGGAGGGAGTAAAATATATTGATATTTTTCACGTAACAAGGTCAACCCAACACCAAGAGAATGAAGTTAGCAAGTGTTGGGAGAGAATATGTGTGAAAAATGGTTAGAAGCGAGAGAAGTTGAATAGATCTTTCTCTTAAAGTAATTTTTAAAAATATTATCTTCAAAAATCAGTGTTTTACAAGTAGAAGTTTGACAGTGGGGTTTTTTAAAAGATGTATTTAAATAAATTTCACGAATTACTTGGATTTTTAGAAATTACGAAAGATGAAGATGCTTAATCAAGCAATGCATTCATTAATCTAATTCAATTTACATATAAGGTTTAAATTTTGTCTTATTAATCGAATTGTCAATCTAATATTAGGAGTTTATATAGACATAATCACCAGAAAGAAGATTCAAATGACAAAATCTATCAGAGATCTAAGCTTTACACAATAAATCACTATAAGCAGATAAAATCTAGCAACATGTGATTAAAGAAATCAATAAAGCGTAATTCATACAAATATATACTAAAATTCTAAAAGAGATATGGAAAGAGAAATTATGCACCTGATTTATATTAGTTCAACGTATTCGTCCTCATTAGCGCTTAGTCCAATATTCAATGACGAACCATTGAAAATTCGCCAAGTCTTCCACTATTTTTAAAATTAATATACAAAAGTTTTTGCTACAAAGGACAATCAAGACAACATTGAACACTTCAAGCCAAAATTCTAAGAAAAGACATGTCTGAATCTCGATTTCCCTTCGGTTGTAGTAGAACATTATTGCCTTCGAAATTCACAAGATCTTCACTCGATCTTGAGCCAAATGCCTTCATACACCCAAAGTTTTGCTTCAAGCTTCTGTCTGCATCAGTCTTCACTCAACCCTACCGAAAGTCCCTTGTCCAAGCCTTTGTTCTATTAAAGGATATGGGAAACTCCCAACTTCGTCTACAACAACCTTTAATTGGTTTTGCCAAAATATTCAATGGAGAAGAAATTAATCTTTTTCTTTGGCGGAAGTCAATCTCTATACACCATAATCACAAACTGATTCTTTAATCTAATACACATAAAAAGTTTCACAAAAAACATTAGATTCTCTAATGTACCTTGCATCTACCACTCACACTCAATCTTTAGAGTTGAGTATCACAACACTGGGATTTTTGGTTCAAGGTTGAAGATTATTTTTTATCTAAATAATCTCACGCAACTCCTTCTTAAAACTCTATTAATCAACACTCTATGAAGTTTTTTTATTGGCCTAACATGAGAAAGAATGTGTATATGAAAGAAAGAACACTCATGATTTTTCTTAATTTGTAAAAATATGGATTCATTGATTATGATTGAATCATCAATATCATTATTTCTTATGAAACAAAGGAATTATATATTATGAAAAAGTGACTTGAATCAAGATGATAAATTATTGAAATAACCGGTTTGATTTAGAACATGATTGGAAGCATGTATTTGGATCAAGCAATTAAATGATTAAAATCACAGAACTAGAAGTGATTTTCAAAATAAGTTACTTACTCATGATTCGAATCATCCATGGCTATGATTTGAACATCCATAACTATGATTCACATCATGGTGTCTTTGATTTGAATCACACATATCCTTGATTTGAATTACATTCAGAATGTAAAATCAAAAAATCCCTTTTGTACTGGTATATTTACAAAGGATATTTGGGGGAGGGGGAGTTAATCTTTACCAAAAGCAGGGGAAAAACACACATTTCCCAAAGCAGAGTAGTTAGCTACCCATCTATAGTCGCACGTTCTTGTTTATCATAATGTGTGTCCATTTCTTGGTTACTTCACCCATTTATTAAAATACTCACTCATCTATCAAAAAGTAGGAATTATGTGTCCCTGCCCAGTAACGGTGTTGGAAGAACAGTCAAACAGAGAGGACACACTCCCAATTATTATAGGAGAAATAACTACTCATTCCCACCCTTAAAGACGGAAAAAAGGAAGTTGTTGCTTCTTACGTTCTAAGATATACATGCCTAAAATATTCCTCTAAATACCTCAACCATAAGATTGATAGAAACGTTCAATTCACTCGGAACTTGTTCTAACACCACAATTACCCTAAAAACCTCTAATAGTCCTATACCATAAGGGGTTATCACGTACTCAAGTACAATTGGCGCTTACCGTGGGGCCTCAGTAAAACTCCCTTGGGACACACTCATCATTATTCATCACTAACTTTTATCATTTTATCCTAGAGAATGGAAAAATAGGATTCTAAGATTATTATCAACACTATTTTTGGAGATTTTATCAGCGGGGAGAATTCAATTCTTCCCGCATAAAATATAACAAACAGGTTTGACGAGTAGCATCATACCCGTCGACCCTGAGGCATATCTAGAAATGAAGACATAGTTTGAGACTACCTTCTATAGAAAGGATGTTGACATTGTTCTCCCTCACAATAATGATCCCAAAATAAACTTAAACATGTCAGTTATCCTTGTAAGATAACGAGTTTCTGGTTTTCATCCTTGTATCTTTTTTTAAATGACCCTTGAATGTTAAAATCCTTTTATATTAACCTTTGACGTTAAGTTCCATTTAAAAAAGGTTATGCGGCAAACTTCTCTGATCCAAAGAACTAGTGACGTCGAAAGAAGGGACGAAATCCAAAAAATTATAATTTTTACTGATGAGAGCTTTGGTGACTTCAAGTTCCCTTCATTTCCAAATCAACAACTTCTTTCCACCTCCATTCAAAGCCATGGTTGGGGAAACTTTGTCAGCCATTCCAATCGCATCAATAGAACCACCTCTTCAAAAATCGCCGATTCATTTTTTGTTGCCACGGATCCCCTGAAGAAAAGTGAAAACAACACTAACAATGTCATTGTTGAAGCAAAAAAAAAATCACAGATGAGATATTTTTCTTTCAATCTTCGGTGAGGAAGACAATGAACATGTTTCTGATTCCAATTTTTTCTCCAACGATGATAGTGTTGTAAAAAAGGGATTTGATCCAAATGACTCTATTGGAATTAGTGATTTGACTTCCATTTTATATTATCAACAACCTCAAGTTAATTCTCAAAACGGACCAGCTTCGATATCCATTGTTGGTCCTAATAGTTCAATGAACTCGAATTCAAACAATTTGAATCATGATGACACTACTACAAGTAATACATTTCATGACTGAACTTTCACCTCAGCCGATGAAAAACTAATAAAAAATGACTTGGAACACGCCATTTTTAAATAAATAAAATCTTATCCCTCGATTTTGTTAAAAACGACAGAAAATATAGCTCAGAGTTTGAGCTTCAATTCCCCGATCCTGCAATTTTATGTTTTATTTAGAACCAAAATGACGCCCTTAAATTTTATCACTCAGTTTTCTAGAAAACTGACATGAAATGTTGATTAATATGTTATTTAATTAAATTGAACCTAGTTTTTACCTCGGTTATGTTCCCTCAGTTTTTCTAAAAATTGAGATTTAAAATCTAAACAATATTTTATTCAATTATCAGGATTCAATTTATTGAATTCTCGAAATAAAAACTTTCCTAACGATAATAGGATTTTTTTGTGTCCTTGTAAAAAATGTTGAAATACACACAAACAACCAAGGGTGTTATATTCAATCGTTTAGGTTGTGATGGAATTATTCAAAATTACACAAAATGAGTATGACATGGTGAAGTGATAAAAAAAGGCCTACGTCACATAGAGTTGAAGCTTATAAATTTATGAATGATACTCTAGAAGATTTGATTAATGATATTAGAGTATATGCTTTTAAGAAAGCTCATGTGGGAGATACTTTGCAAAGAGATATGGAAGAGTCACTATATTCGGGATGCAAAAAATTTACAAGACTGATAGTTGTGTTAAGACTATTTAATCTTAAGGCAAAAGGTGGGTGGATGGATAGAAGTTTCACTTAATTGCTTGAATTATTGAAAGAAATGCTTCCAGAAGGTAACACGTTGTCGAACCGTAGCTATGGGGCCAAGAAGATATTGTGTCTAGTAGGTTTGGACTATTTCAAAATACATGCATGTCATAATGATTGCATATTATACAAGAAAGAGTATGAAAACTTGAAGGATTACCCGAGGTGTGGGGAGTCATGCTACAAGCAGAAGGAGAATGGTGTTGAAGATGATGATGGTGTAACTTGTAAACTTCCAAATTAATTATCCTTTTACTTAATTATTTATTTTATTTAAATAATTATTTTATGTGATTTATGATGTGTTTTTCCAGTGACGGCGTTTATGGTAAATTATGCTGAATTAATTAGTTTTGGTAGAATTTAATTAATTAATTAATTAATAGAAAATTTGTAGAATATGTAGAGTTGGGCAGATTTTGTGAATGGAGAGAAGATGAGTTTTAATTGGGTTAAAAACTGAATTATGAGAAGTTAATTAGAATATTATATATTCAGAAAATTAGGGAAAATCAGGGTTATTTGAATTTTTAACAGTACGTGAAAAAGAAGAGAATAGAGAGGAAGATGAGAGCTAGGAATTTTTGGAGAGAAGACCATATAAGATTTTTTTTGCTGAAATTACAAGGTAAGGGGGAAGATTATTCATCTAAGGGTGCCTTAATCATGAAAGGGTAGAGAGGTTTCCCTTAACCTCCAATAGCATTTTCTTCCTTTTTCTTTTGATTGGTTGTTTGATGAATTTCATGAATGTGATGATGTGTTATGCAAGGAATTTATTGAAATTTGTGCTATGTGAATATGGTGATTATTGATTGTGATAAATTGTTCATAAGCATGGTGTTTAATTTGAAGTCGATGGTTTTATGACATGAACATAATTATGAATTTTTGTGATTAATTGATGATTAATATGTGTAATGTGATGTGTTTAATTGCATATAATTAATGGATGTTATTGGGTTCATGTTATGAAATGCTTGGACATGTTAGAACATGATTGGGAAGTGTTTAAAATGGATAAAGGATGAAGAAGACGAATTAAATATGGAATTTCTTGAAAAATTCCAGACAATAATTGATTGGTTCCCTTGGAACAATCGATTGGTTCACTTGTTACAATTACATTTTTTGGGACAGAAAGCTTGGACCAATTGATTAGTTCAAGCATGTAATCGACTGGTTCCTTTTAAAATTGTGATTTTTGGCGAAAATGCAGGAAACAATTGTTTGGTTACCTAGTGTAATCGATTGGTCCCCTTTGAAACGTGAAAATTTAATGAAATAGGGAGTCGGGAACAATAGATTAGTTCCTATGTCTAATAGATTGGTTCAATTATTTTTTTGCCATAACTTGAGTTTCATGACTCGAATTAAAGCACAATTTGAAACGTTGGAAAGCTAACGCACAGAGCTACATTATAGTAATTTCTTGTGAGATGAATTTACATGTGTAGATGATGTGTGAATGTATGTTAAAAGTGTGAATGTATGGATAGTTGTGTGGATTATTGTACATACTTGCTGACGATTGATGAGATAGGAACTACTCACAATGCGTTGAATGCGTGATCGATTATGGTTAATGTGGGGATGTAATCATTGATATGTTATTGGTATTGTGTGATTGTTTTCAGTCCGAGTGAGATTGTAATCATTGATTATGTTTTTTTCATTGCATGATTAAATGCCATGCATTATATATTATTGTTATAGTGAAAGAGGCATGTTCGCTAGTTCAAAGTGGGGACTAGTGACTTGTCCCAAGGTCAGAGTGGGGCCTCGGAGCTTAAAGAGAGGGCTCGGGGTTCACAGTTGATTGGAATCCAATTCATATGAAGAACCAAATGTTGAGTCGGTACCTTATGCATATAGAGTTGAGTTGTGAGTCCAGTTCAGAGTGAGAGTCGAGATGAACATGAGTTGAGTCGAGGTTGCATTGCATTACATGATGATGGAATGTTTGTGTTAGGATGAGTAATCTTGTATAATTTGTATGGATTTGACCATGATATGGGTTATATGTGAATACATGATATTAAGGATGCATGTTTGATATGTGTATGACTATCTATTATGTGAATTTATCCTGATTGATTTTTGCATCGTTTATCATTTGAATGTATTCTCTCCCCTTTTTTGTATTGTTGTATTTGTGCTCCTCTGGAGTATAGATAATCAGGTATCTAAATAGGAGCTTGAGTTTGAGATTGAGCTTGAGTTTGAGGATGGCTAAAGCCATACATATTTGGAAGAGTATAGTCCCAAGAAGTATTTTCAGTGAGTTCTTTTCCTTGGATCTTCAGAACTGGATTAGACTTGATTTGAAATATCTTGGAGATGGAATTAAAAGTTGGAGTAATGTGTGGACTATATCGTGTCATGCAATTTGATGTGGAGAAATAAGGAAGAACATGATGAGGATTATGTAAGACCTAGTGAGTCAGCTTTTCATATCTTTTAAAGACAAAAGGGTTATGAGCAAGCGAAGAAGTTGACAATGCAAGTTATAAGGAATGAAGTGATAAGTAAGACCACTGAGCGGAAGCCACCTTCAGATTATATGGTGAAGCTAATTTCAGATGGAGCAAGTAAAGAGTACAATATTGTTGGTTATGGGGGAGTCATTAGAGATGCGATAAGTGATTGCGTTAGTGGTTTTTTCAAGCATTTGGGAAAATGTAATGCAATGGTGAATGAGTGTTGGAGAGTTTTTTAAGGGCTTAAGCTTACTAAGAGCTTAGGGTTGAGGAGAGTGGAGGTTAATGTGGATTCTGAGTTTGTGGTAAGAGCCATTAAGGGTGGTTGTTGTAATACTGAAATTTATTTGGCGTTGATCAGAGTAATCAGGAAGCTGATAGCGGACCACAAGATTGTTAAAATGACTCATACATTCATAGAACCAAATTTGTGTGTTGATGCCCTAGCTAATATGGAGTGTTTGGACAAATCTTTATATATCTTCAATGAAACTCCATCCGTTTTAATTGATTTATTGGATTTTGATAAAGCTAATGTTGTTGCCTCTCTAGAGGCGCCTGTTAGTTGCTTTCTTTTTGTTAGGCTTAGGTCCTCTTTTTCATTAAAAAAAGTCAATAATATTTTAATATTTTATTTTTTTAAATAATGTATGATTTTAATTTACATTAATTTGGATGTGAACACCCATAAAAAATAAATACTTCAAGAATTCTTTTGAATTATTTTATAATATGTTTAGGATTAAAAAATTGAAATAAACACAAAGCAACCTTTTTTTAACACAGCAAATTTATCAAGAGTTATGTCTCATGTTGTATTATTAATTTCCTTCCTGTTGAAATTTTGCTGGCGAGAAAAAGGCACAGACACTTCTCTTATGTTATTTCCAACATGAATAATGTCATTTTGTAATTTTAAATATGTGAGGCAAGAGTATAAATGGTGAAATTACATAAACATTATTATCGAAGTAATGACGCATGATTAATATAATAAACAACAGCGCTTCTGGTGTAGTGGTATCATAGTACCCTCCCACGGTACTGACCGGGGTTCGATTCCCCGGAGGCGCAAGTTCAGATTAACTTTTAACTCTGTTTTTCACAGATCAATTTCTGTCCTGCATTTTACAAACAAGAACAGTATTTTTTTATTTTATATAGTTCATTCCTCTTACAGCACACTTGAAAATTGACGATAGCAAACAAACAAAACAACAAAGGCACAAGAAACATCCATAAATGTCTTAATTAGGTATCATGGCAAGAACTTTAGACCAAGCTGGTCTTGCAGTAATATCAGCAACCCAAGCACTAACATGAGGTCGTGACTCAAACATCTTCTTGCTCTGTGACTTCATCAAGTAATGAAGAGAAGGTAAGTGATGCAGATCCACCAATGTGAAGCACTCACCTCCCAAGTATTTTGACTCTGACAATCTTTTCTCATACACATCAAGAATACTATCCAACTTCCCTTCATTTTCTTCCACAACTTTTGGATCCGTAGGCTTTCCAAATAAAGGCTTTATCCCAAATTCTGTAACAAGTTTTGATGCTACTTGATCGTAGTGTTGGCTCTCCACTTCCGACCATACTCCAATTATTGCCTTCTTCTTTGAGTCAGTGCTTGTTAACTTCGTCCCTTTATCAGCGTACTCGTGATTAATATATTGTGTAATAGCCCTTGATTCTACACACAGCATTAGATTAGAAACTACACTGATATAAAATGAAAAATAATTCAATATAACATTTCATGTATTCACGTCGTGTCAGGGTCAGAGTCAGTGCCGAACATCAGACATATATTTAATCTAAAATATAGGTGTTTCAAACATGATATTCACATAAATCTTACCAAAGAGCTTTAAATCTCCGTCTTCAAAAGCTGGAACTTGACCAAATGGCTGCATCATATAAAGATTTATAATTAGTTAGATATCACATGGAAGTACATGGTTAAAGTGAACAAGCTAGGACAATGATGTTTTGTGATATTGCTTACATGGAGTGATATGAATGGTTCCTTTTTGTGTTCACCATTTTTGAGGTTAATGTAAACGAACTCAAATTCAAGCTGTTTTTCATACAGAGTCGCTGTAACCCGCATGGTTGCTGTTGAGAAGGGGCTTCCGTGCACTTTTATTGTTGTCATGATAAAGATTTAGCAGAATCAGAAGATGTGTTTAGTAGTAATGGTATTTTGTAGTATAATCTCTAATGGAAATAAAAGCTATATATAGGTAGAGACTAGATGGTTTATATAAGCATACGTAAGAGCTGACGTGAGAGGAGATATATTAAATAATGGATGCTGGTAGTTCAATGCTACAAGGACCAAGGTTGATAATCCACTCATTAAAATATTAACTGACCTCAAATATGAACTTTCCAAAGTATACGCCACTATTAAATGATGCTAAATGCATTATTTGAAATTTATATAATTAGTTAATTGCTTTATGTTTGTCGACTCAAGTGATGTAGTGGAAATGCGAAAGTTAATTGCTTTAAAAAGAAGAGATCGGAGGAAGAAGTCTGAGTGGTTATTTAGATGTTGATTTGTTCCTTTAATATCAGAGGTATGGGTTGTAGGATCAAGAAAAATATAGTGAGGGAACTCATTTTATCTAAATCATTAGATTTTGCGAAAATTCAAGAGACCAGGCTAAGTGAGATATCATATTCTCTTGTTCATTTCCATTAGAGTAATCCTTTTGGTGATTAGAGCTTTAGCCGTTATATGAAAAATAGTGGTGGTCATCTCTTTATCTGATGTAGTTCGAAACGTAGATTTTTGTTTTCATTTTCAGGTTCAGGGTTTTTGGGTGTTTGTCTGGAATGGGGGGCCTCTAAGGGTGTTTTCTTTGTGGTTAATGTGTATTCTAAGTAGGGGTGGCAAACGGGCATGCCCGTCCCGTTTAGGCCCGCCCCGCAAAAGTCCGCAAAAAAACGGGGCGGGGCAGGGCGGTCATAGTTGAGGATGTGGGCCTAAAACTTAGACCCGCCCCGCAAAAAATTGAGGGTGGGGCGGGGAAAGCCCGCGGACACTGCACTATTTAAGCCTAAAAACATAAAAATTTATGTAAATACACGTGCCCGCAAAAGCCCGCGAAAAAAACGGGGCGGGACGGGGTGGACACATTTGAGGGTGAGGGCCTAAATCCTTAGCCCGCCCCGCACAAAAGTGTGGGCAAAACGGGCATGCCCAGCGGGCCGAGCCCGTTTTGCCACCCCTAATTCTAAGTGTGGTTTGGTATACAAAAGGGCTATGTGGATGTATTTTTCCTTCAGAAAGACAACTTAGAAGTTGACATTAGGTGTATTTTAGGTTATTTTAATTATATATGCTCTCTTGGTGAGAGGTTAGGGGGATTTTAGCCCTCTAGTTCTTAGTGTGTAGCTTTTACCAATTTTATTGCTAGGATGGGTATGATAAATCTGCCCCTGCTAGGAAAGAATTTCACTTAGTTACAACCGAATTGAGGGGCGACTAGTAAGGTTGAATGTATTCTTGTGTCTAATGGATGGTAGGATCATTGAGGGTGATGTCGTAGTAGGCTTTTCCTAGGGATATCTCTGATTATTGTCCTATTATCCTTAAATGCTTAATCAATTATGGTGCCCTAAGCTTTTTAGATTCAACAACCATTGGTTATCTCATAATAATCTATTTGAATTGGTTCTCTCTTTCTAGTTTGGTACTTTGGTTCATGGTAGGAAAGCTTGTGTTATTTTGGAGATATTAAAATTTCTTAAGTTGGCTACAAAAACTTGGAATAAACAGGTGTTTGGAAATCTTGATTTTTAATATTTGAGTCTTTTAGAGAAAAGGTGAGTAAGCTTGACTTTTTGTAGAGCAGAGGAGTTCATCTGAGGAGATAGAGGCTAGATCTAAAGCAAATGCGGATCTTTGGCCCTTACTTAAGATTAAAGATCCAAATCCAAGTGCCTTAAAAAATGTGATACTACTTCAGATTTTTAACATGTCCCTGCCAAGAGTAGGAGTATGAGGAATACAATCTTAGTCCTTAAGGTTAATGAGGATTATATTGAAGGTGTGTATGAAGTTCGGCTAAAGATTTTTGATTATTTTTCTGATATTTTTATAGAGTCGAATACAATCAAACCTCGTCTAAATGGTGTTTTTTTCGATCTCTTTCAAATGATGATAACCTAGGTCTGACTGCCCATCTTCTTCTTCGGGAATTCAATCATGTAGTGTCGCAATGTGGTGGCAATAATATTCCTAGTCCTTATGATTTTAATTTCATTTTTTTAGAAGATTTAAGAGCT
Organism: Lathyrus oleraceus; assembly: GCF_024323335.1. Classification (NCBI taxonomy): domain Eukaryota; kingdom Viridiplantae; phylum Streptophyta; class Magnoliopsida; order Fabales; family Fabaceae; genus Lathyrus; species Lathyrus oleraceus. The sequence goes on from NC_066584.1 coordinate 365,571,550, forward strand.
CATTAACGGGTCTATTTAGGGATTATCTTTGATAATTTTCATTATTTTTCTTCGCTTCCTCATATCTTTACTTCCTACTTGATCAGTGCATTTTAATGCACCTTATTCTACTATTGTACTTAGGAAACTCTATATTTTATTCTATTATTTTTACTATTTTAGTGTGTTTTTATATTTAAGTTTATTTTTGACTTTATTTTATTTTCGTACTTTATTTTCAGTCTAAATAATTATTTGATACCTTGTCACTATGCAAACAATAACTTGAGCTTCGAGAATCGGATTGATGCATTATGATATGCGTTGAAAAGATAAGAGAAATAGCTACAAGTTTCGTGTTGAAGTCAAAAGCTGATTAGAAGTGAAGAAGGGTCGAATAATTCGTTGAAGTTACATACTTAATTAAATTAGTTAGTTTAGACCGTTTTTTGCAATTTTCGAGTCGGTTTCCATAAGGGCTCGAATTTCCCTTTTGTTATATTAGGATTTTCGCTGCTACAGTAGATTCATTCTGAATTTTCACGATACAATATTGCTTTTACGATTCATGAAGAAATAATCACCAAGGATTGACCTACTGATTCATGTTTCCGCCAATACTTTGAGGTTTTATATTTTCAATCCAGTTTCTTTTCCCTTTCAATATTCTTCTATATATTTTATACGCTTAATTCGAATTATATAGATTCATATGGATTTATTCTGATTGACTTATGTTCCTTGATCTGTATCACGTTTTAGCGTTGCTTTACCATTAAATTCTGTATGTTGAATCATGTTTGCTTAATTCGCGAGTGTTGGATCCGTTTGCTTCATTCAGATAATAGGAGTGTAAGCTGCATAGTATCAATTTCGCTTGTTAATTGATACTGTAATTGAAATTGGATTAGAATCCGCTTAGGATTTTGGATTTATAACTACTGATGATAAGTTGGGAAACTGAACAATAGGTTGACTCGTTTTAGCTTATTTCATAATCACTTATTTTCCTTGTATTCTCAATCTAATCTAAACCCCCCCTTTATCGTTTCGTTATTTGGTTAATTTTGCCAAGAGTCCTTGAGATACGATTCGAGTGTCGCTTCCCTAACTACAATATTATTTTACTCATTTTTGACTTTTGTGCGACAACATATCAAATTGACGCTGTTGTCAGGGACTCTTGTCATTTTTAACCAATATTAGAGTCTTAGGTGTTCTCCCTTGCGTTTTGGCCCCTCTGTTCTTTCTGTTTTTTCCGATTTGCGCGTATCTGTCAGAACCAATCTAAAAACCTGACTTTCAAAAAAATTATTTCCGTTTCAAAAAAATTTCATGCCAATTTATTAGAAAAAAACAGGAGTCAAAGTCTCATACTCTTGGAAAGAGTTACGGGACACCACCCTCAAAATCCTAAATTCATCATTTTTCTTTTTTTTATGATTTTTTTTTACAATTTTCATAGTTTTAAAACCTCCAATAAGATTTTCTTCTTTTTTCTTTTGATTGGTTGTTTAATGAATTTCATGAATGTGATGTTGTGTTATGTAATGAATTTATTGAAATGTATGCTTTGTGAATATGGTGATTATTGATTGTGTTAAGTGTTCATAAGCATGGTGTTTGGTTTGAAATTGAGAGTTTTATAACATGAACATAATTATAAATTTTTTTGATTAATTGATGAAATACATGATTAATCTGTATAGTGTGATGTGTTTAATGACATGTAATTGATGTATATTGTCGGTTTCATGTTATGAGATGCTTGGACATGTTAGAACATAGTTCGGTAGAGTTTCGAATGGACAGATGATGAAAAAGATGAATTAAACGTGGAATTTCAGGAAAAATTCCAAACAATAATCGATTGGTCCCTTGGAACAATCAATTGGTTCCCCTGGAACAATCGATTAATTCACTTGTTACAACTACAATTTTTGGGACAAAAAGTTTGGACCAATCGATTGGTTCAAGCATGTAATCTATTGGTTCCTTTTAAAATTGAGATTTTTGGCTAAAATGCAGGGAACATTCGATTGGTTGCCTAATGTAATCGATTGGTCCTCTTTGAAACGTGAAAAATCAGCGAAACAGGGAGTCGGCAACAATAGATTGGTTCCCGGGTGTAATAGATTTCATGATGAAGCATGCAATGTCATGTGTGAGCTCAAAAAGGTATGGATTTGGGATGGTATGAATAATTGTGTGATAGAACAACCTATATAGGAAGGCATCTAATATCAGGATGATTATAAGTATTTTCTACCAAAACCACTCACAAAGGTTAGCTTTAGGTTTTTTGATAAAGGTTCCTAGAGTTATGGACCTTAGCCGTAATTTTTCCTTATTATCGAACTAGCCATTTTACAACAAGATTCGCGAAAAAAAATATACTCTGGGTGGAGTCTTCATGCCAACCCTATAAGGTGTGCACCTTAGGGGATAACACTACGCAACCTATGTATTCACAAACTATTCTAAAAGGTTCATAGGGTCACGGACCTTAACCAGAATTTGGCCATAATAACGGACTAGCCATTTATGACAAGACCCGTGAAAAAGATCTACTATATATGGAGTCTTCATTCTAACCATACAAAGTGTGCACCTTGGAGGCCAACACTACGCAATCTCCAAACTTAAACTTAGATTTTTCTCTAGGCTCGGGAGTAGAGTCTCGCTCGAGTAACAATCCCAAACCAACAACACGATGAATATATACATGGATATACAAACAATACGATAAAGAATAATGCAAGATAATAAGAAATCATAAAACATAAGAAGAAATATAAACAAAACTAACATTTAAACCCTAAAACAAACTAAATTAGGCTTGACCCTTTATGTGTCCCCAGTGAAGTCGTCAATTGTCTCAGCGCGAAAAATATTCAGGCTAATAAGCGCTTGATTGACAATGAAGTCGCCTTCAAATTTTATTTTTTAAAGAAAAACGTCGATAAAATCCTTGAAGAACAAAAATATGATCATCGCAACCAAATTTAGGTTCATAGGTAGATTATGTGTGGGAAAGGTATTAGTACCCCGCAATATTTATGGTAACCAATGGAGATTGTTTAATTAGTTTTGAAATAAATATTAACTAAAATGGTTGGTTTCTTCTAATTATTAAAAGTATTTATATGAAAAGAAAAGAAATAAAAAAATTATTTTCATTATGGTACTTGACAAGATGTTTAATCTTGCTCTCATGTATCTCCCAATGCGATGGAAAATTCAAAACAATATAGTTATAGGTAATAATATCTTATTTGTTGGTTGATTTTAATGGAAAATATTTTGATCGCATTTAAACAGAAAAATGTTACTTGTTGGACGCGTTAGAGGGGATTGAAGTGTTGTTTGTAAATTGCGTTAGAATGAATAAAACATGTTGATTGTAAAAAACATGTTGATTGTAAAAGTGTTTAACCCTAATATTTATTAATTTATGAGCGATTAAAAAAATTATTAAAGTTCGAGCTCATTCAATAAAAATATCATGATGAATTAGAATATGTGTTCACTTAGATGATACAAACATTAAAAAAAACTAAAAAATGGGTTAGTTCAGACGAAAAAAATAAAAATAAAAATTCAGACTAGAGGGATGTGAATATCTTACATGTCTAAGGCCCAATTCACCATTCAAAAGTTCATTTAAATAAATATTAAAACAAATTAATAATGCAAGCTCTCCACTTTTTAAATTTCGATAAAACCCATAGAGACTACCAAAATAACACAACAACTTTTCAAATTTTCCAAATTGAAAAGAAGAAAAAAACACTTCATTTTCTCAATGGATCACAAACTGATCCTAAACCTTCCTCTTCACTTTTCAGAATCAAAATATCTTCATCTCTATTTATAAAACCAAAAAAAAATTAAAAGACAAAGTGAACAAGGTATAATTAAAAGGAAGAAACAATTTACCGCGGAAGAGAAGAATAACAGCACGGCATCGTTTTCGTCGGAGGAATGGTCGGATCTGGAGTCGCGGGTCGTGGTGTGGTGGTTGTAGGAAGCAACTTTCTGCGGTTTTGTGGAGGATGGGGGTCGTCGGCGGTTGAGCATGCGTTGAACAGAAGCATTTTGTTGGCGGCGAAAAATCATTTCTTGCGACAGTCGAAATTTATGAGGTGTGTTCGGGCGACTAAAATGATGTGTCTGGTAGTTGCATGGTCGATTTTCCAACGACGAAAATTATGCGATTTTCAACAACCAAAACGCTAGCTACTTTCCTTTTTCAGTTCTGACTTTCTCCTTTCTCATTCTTCTATGTTAGATTTTCTTTTCTGTTTTTGTTACGGATTCAAGTTTTGTTGCTCTTTTTCATTTTGTGTTGATGTTTTGATGATTGAGGAAAGTTTTTGTGGTTTACAGTAAATGGATGAGAATGAAGATGTATTGAGTTTCTACATTTCTCTTTTGCTTCTACTCTGTTTTTTGGCTTTTTTTCTCTGTCCCATTAACTTCTGATTTGTTGTTCAAATTTATAGACAAAACTGATGAATCTTTAAATCCAAAGGATTAATCTATTATTTGGGTTTTGTTATTGTTTTAGCAACAAAGTTAGTTTTGAAGATTCACTTCTGATAAAGTCTAAATCTGGTGAAGATATAAACTCACAGAAAGATTAGATTTCTTCCTTATAGCAATGGTCATAAAATAAAATAAAAAGTTAAAACTGTTAAAAGGAGAAGGGGAGCATGAAGCATGCACTACTAGTTTGGATGAGTGCATATAATAGCTTTGCAAGTAGGTTAAAATTTAGTTTGTTTGTGTTGTGAAAAACGATGCCGGAATTACAAAATATAATTGATTTCTTGATCGGTAAGAAACCCACAATAGTAGAAAAGAAAAAAACAATACAAACACAATGAAATTTGTTATAAACTATTATTCTTTACTTTCTCTTTGAAACAAGATTACAAGTGTTACATAATAGCAAATAACATCTCTCACCCTAATTAGGATTTGTGTTATACAATGATGAGAGACTAATATGTTATTTATAAGAAAACTAACACACTAAGATAATGGACTTTTACACACAGATCCACACAAGCTAATTTAGAGGACAAACTAACTATTTGGCATACAAACAGGTTCAATTCAACATGCTAACAATCATAGCATACTTCGACTATAACATGTGAACAGACTTCGACGACATGCTAATGATCCTATCGAATTGTCAAATCAAGATGTTACCCTTCGAACATACTAGAGTTCAATCCAATATCTCACAAATCTCCACCTTCTAACAAACTCTATAACATCAAAGGAACAAACTAGCTTTCTTTTTTCTATGCCCGTTAATGCAACGTCCATGACTTCGACTCCCTTCAACGCTTCTAAACAACCTCGCTGGACCAATATGACTTTCATCTTCAAGCGCCACATACCAAAATCGTTCGCTCAAGTGAACTTTTCAGTCTCATACTTTATTGACGACATTTTCTCCACGCTCACTGGACCAATTTGTTGTGAAAAACGATGCCGAAATTACAAAATATAATTGATTTCTTGATCGATAAGAAACTCACAAGGGTAGAAAAGAAGAAAACAATAAGAACCCAATGAAATTGATTATAAACTATTATTCTTTACTTTCTCTTTGAAATAAGATTACAAGTGTTACAGAATAGCAAATAACTTCTCTCACCCTAATTAGGATTTGTGTTATGCAATGATGAGAGACTAGTATGCTATTTATAAGAAAACTAACACACTAAACTAATGGAATTTTACACACAGATCCGCTATTTATAAGAAAACTAACACACTAAGCTAATGGAATTTTACACACAGATCCATTACACAAGCTAATTTAGAGAACAAGTTAACTTAAACAATTTGGCATAACAAACAGGTCCAATTCAACATGCTAACAATCATAGCATACTTCGACTACAACATGTGAACAGACTTCGACGACATGCTAATGATCCTATCAAATTGTCAAACCAAGATGTTACCCTTCAAACATACTAGAATTTGATCCAATATCTCACAAATCTCCACCTTGTAACAAACTCTATAACATCAAAGGAACAAACTAGCTTTCTTTTTTCTATGTCCGTTAATGCAACGTCCATGGCTTCGACTTTATTCAACGCTTCTAAACAACCTCGCTGAACCAATATGACTTTCATCTTCAAGCGCCACAAGGTGAACTTTTCAGGCTCATACTTTGTTGACGGCATCTTCTCCACGCTCACCGCACCAATTTGTTGTGAAAAAAGATGTCGAAATTACAAAATATAATTGATTTCTTGATCGATAAGAAACTCACAAGGGTAGAAAAGAAGAAAACGATAAGAACACAATAAAATTGATTATAAACTATTATTCTTTACTTTCCCTTTGAAATAAGATTACAAGTGTTACAAAATAACAAATAACCTCTCTCACCCTAATTAAAAATTACGTTATGCAATGATGAGAGACTAGTATGTTATTTATAAGAAAACTAACACACTAAACTAATAGGTTTTTACACACAGGCACATTACACAAGCTAACTTAGAGAACAAACTAACTTAAAGAATTGAACATAACAAACAGGTCAAATTCAACATGCTAACAATCCTAGCATACTTCGACTACAATATATGAACAGATTTCGATGGCATGCTAATGATCTTGTCAGATTGTCGAACCAAAAAACTACCCTTCAACCATACTTGAGTTTGATCCAATGTCTCACAATTTAGTTTTTCTAAGATGAAAGAATTGGTTGGTTGAGGAGTAAGTTGGAAAGGGATTGTTGGGGTGTAAATTAGGGAAGCATAGTTGGGGTTATGATGTTTAGTGATGGTGTCATTAGGACTAAGGGCAGAAATTTTGGTAGGTGTATTAATAAGTGGCAGAAATATTAGTTCATAACTGGATAAGTGACTGAAATATTAGTAGTTTTTTTTTTTTGATAAATTCATGACTATATTAACAATTTTTATAAATATATTAGAAAATATTCTTTATACAATGACAATAATTTTTTATATTTATTATAAAATAATAAACCGTGTCGATAAAACTACTTTATGCTAAAAAATCTATAATATAATTTAATTGGTTATCATTACAAAGAATATTTTTTTCTTAAAATGCAAATCAATTATATTTTAACATTACCTATATAAGTTATATTGAAAGAATACTATGAAAAGAAAAATGAATGTAGTCCATTGATTTGAATGAATTAATTATTCTCATTTTTCACAATAGTCAAATGTTATGAGTCGCCTCTCTTTAATGGGTCAAACATTCATGTTTTCTAAGAAATCTTGACCTCATATATCCATCTCAAATCTTAAAACAGTGGAAGTATGAGTCGCCTCTTTTTTAAAGATAACATTTTCTGCGTTCCTAATTGATGTGAGACTTTAGCACTTTCACACTTAAAACCCAACATAAACATTGTCCGGTATCATTCCATGGGGTGTGAAGATGAGATTGAGAGGTGTATAGACAAAGAAATAAAATATAGAGAAGGAAAAATGTGAAAAAAGTGTCACATAGGGAAAATAAGAGCCAGAAAGAGTATCTGCTTGAGTATATCAAATTGAAAACCAAAATTTGAATTTACAACCTTAAGTCTCTGTTCAATGTTCACCCTCTTGAAGATCTTCACCACTTCTTATAGGCGCTCACTTATTTTTGAGGCTAATGAGTCATTAAACCTCTCAAGCTTCTAATTTTTATAATGGACTAAATAACAATGTTAGTTCTGCCTACATCTATAAAATAACGTTTCTACTCAAAATCTTACTAAAGATTCAAAACGTCTCACAAGGCTATTTTTGGTTTAAGAAAGTTAGAAGATTCAAGTTGAGTCATTTGTCCATCATGCATCGGGTAGATCTCACATCGATAGAAGCTGCACAGTACAATCAGCTCCAGGTTATTAACATGAACTACCACTTGGTAGTAGCAAGCATTATATCACAAGCAACTAAGATAAATAAAATGATTGTAAACAGCACACAGCAGAGAATTGTTTCTTTGGAAAAAAGTATTAGTAGCAATTAGAAAAGAATTGGATGGGAGTAATTTTTTAGAGGATGGGTTAGATAGATTAGTGCAGAAAGAGGGATCTTAGGGGAAGTAATTAGTTAATATGGCATATAGAATGTTGATGAGGGATTATGTTGGGACGGGGGATGAGTTTAATCAAAAGATTTGGCACGAGTTAAGTCCATTGAAGGTGGGTTTGGAGCTTTTTGTGCTCGGTTACTGTGGCTTTCTAGGTTTCGTTGTATCTAACTTATTCTACTTTTAGTTTCTATTCTGGCATTTCTTGTCCTTGAATGTTGTTTTTTATTATTAATATATAAAAAATAAAATAAAAATTGACACCCAGCAGAAAATTACATTTTCTTAAACATTACCTTCCATCCATGCCAAGAATTGTGAGTATATTATTTGGGTCGCCAAATGCAACACTGTACCGACAGCCTTCATGCAAGCGAAACTGAGCAACTGACCACTCTGAATTGAAATAATTTGGCAAGACTCCTGCAAGAGAAAGATCAACACAGGATTAAAAAAGGCAAAAGGAATCATGAATTATTCACTGTGTAGGAGATAAATATCATTAAATAAATACACTTATGTTAAGTTGAAAGCCATAAAATAATTCATAGACCTTCAACATAGAGTTTGGAACAATTAAACCAAGAAACTAAGGAGAAACTCAAACACATAGGAAAAGAAAAATAATAGACTACATAGGTGGCTGCCAAGACTAAATTGAACTCAATTACACGAAAGTAGGTTTGTGTTTTACGGAGAAACTAGACAAATATAATCCAATGAGCATTAATTTTGATGATAGGAGGAAGTCAAAGTAAGCTTTGGCATGGATTCCATTTCATTCCTTCGCTTATCACCATTTCATTCTGTTTCATTCCACTCTGCCCTATTTCATCCAAACATAACCTTAAAGTTGGGTCAACTGTCGGGATTACTGTTTTTAACACTCAGTGATACAGGAAACAGAGCTAGATTGGAAAAGGTGGATCTTTTGATAGAACACAATTGACAATAGAATTTAATTATTATAACTGAACAATTTCAGTGAAAATTTACCCCTTCTAATTCAGCATGTTCATACAATAATAATAACAAAAGAAAACACATATTCAAGTTTAGAGATAACAGAGAAATTACTTCTAAATTTATTGAATGAAAGATATGAGCTTGATGATGTAATAGAAGCATCGGAGTTTGATGAACTTTGTGACCTTTTATGCTCACTGTTGCTGATATCAACCTTAAGGCAGAAGACATGAACAGTACCCTTGTCACTAGAGACTGCCAACCACTGAGCAGTAGAAGAGAATGCCAAACTATAGATCTCTGCTGAAATTGCACCCCTTCTTACCTAAGTTTAATTCCAAGAAATTCGCATCTCAGTTGGGAAAAACAAATAAAAATTATACAAGAATTTTCATACATCTATAGCTAATAAATAAAATTATTAAATAAATGAGCATATTCCTATTCCATATAATTATGGATTTTGGCTGTAGATTCTGGAGACTATACCACTACATAATAGAAAAGACTCATCAATTATAACCTACACAAAATATCCAGTTAATTCTATGCACTAAAAAACATTAAACAATGTTTCAAAAATTGAAACGGCGAGTCCTCAGATCATGGTTCAACCGTTCTAAATGGGACAAAACTTAAATGGGACAAAACTACAATCGGATGGGGATTACTGTTGATAGTACCAGTCCAAAGTTCAACTAGTTGATCTATCTGGTTCGGTTTTTAAAAATTTCCCTTAATTTAATAAACTAAAGAATCTCAAAATGGTAAACTTAATTACAGACACGCAAATTGATCCCCATATGAGACTACAAAACAGTCTGAAATTTAATCATCCAAACCATACCAATCAAGACCATTACTTGAGAACTATTTAATCCCCAAGCATTGTCTTTCATTATACTAAGTTACTACTAAAATCTTGAGTGCCAAACTAATATACACAAATTTTGAACCTAAAACCCATTTAGCTTTTGAATTGATTTCTTAGCTGTCAAGTAACTGGTCATGAATCAAATATACACACTAAATGAACTCAACAACACTACTATTAGGAACAGAACATACTTCCTGAAGCAGAGCACCATTCCCCGTATCAAAGACGCGAATGAGTGTGCCCTTAGTGCTAGCAGTGGCGAGAAACTTTCCATCAATAGTAAGAGCCAAACAAGCTAATCTCGAATCATGAGCCCGAATGTAATTGATTTTGTTCTTCGGATAGTGTTCCACACGCACATGACCTCTCTGCAATCCCGGACACACCAGCACCATCGACTCTTTGAGCTGCGAAACAACGCAGAGCCCCTTAGGGTTCTCACAGGTTCCAAACTGACAAAGAACCTTCAAGTCCACGAATCTGTAAACAAAAACCATAAACTCCAATACCACCACAATCCAATCCTGCCGGAGACGAACTCCACGAACAGCACTTCGAAAGGATAACATACCGACGGACTCACAGCGGTAGTCATCCCAGATTACGACACTACTACGAGGGAACTGAGGATGCAACCCGCCACCGACTAGAGCCAGTATGTTAGTCTGGTGAAGCATCTCGACGTGGCTGAAACCGACACCGGGGAATACTCGTCGGAAAAGCTGACGGAGGGGATCGCAACTGAAGACACGAAATCCAGTTTTCGTTGAGGCGGAGAAGCAGGTGTGGTCTTGGTTGAAGGAGAGGGAGAGGAGCGAGGAGGAGGGAGATGGCGGCGAAGAGGGTTGAGATTGGTGAAGCATTGTTGTTGAGGGTTTGGAATTGGAGAAATGTGGATTAGGGTTAGGGTTAGGGTTTGGGAATGGAGTTGAAGAAGAAGAGTGGCCATTGGAAGTTCAAATAATATACTTTGTGATCGTTTTTTCAGTTGCAAAAGATTCTTTAGTTTCGGGTAACAAACTGGAAGCAGAACTAGGACTTCGCTTACTGTATTTGAATCAACGATGATGAGGGCGGTTATTTCGCCTTACTAAACTTTTCTAATTATTTTATTTTGGTGATTGATTTTTTAATTACTATTCTCTCCGTTATTTTTTAAATATTATTTTTTTAAAAAAAATTGGTTTAGGAAGTATTAATTATATATTTTTTAATTATCCTTAAATAATTATTATAGAGAAAAAGCATAAAATAAATATAATAATTATTTAAGGATATTATAGATAAAAGGATAATTATTATTTAAAAAATAACAATAATAATTAACTTTTTTGATAGGATAAAAAGTCAAAAAATGGAATTTAAAAGGAAACGGATAGAGTAGTAGAAAACTAAACATGATTAGCGAATAATTTATCATATCCATAAATCCTAGCTTAAGCCGAAGTCGAACTTAACATGATTAACGTATTAATATATTTTGATAAATCATAACATATTATTTTTTAGAGTTTTATTATGATATATGTAAAAAAGAAATATCATTATCAATTTATCTTTCATAAGCATGACGAGACTTTGAATCTCGCTCCTAGTTTAGGGTAGCAACTGTTTATTGATTGGTCGATTTTAGCGATAGATATTTAGTCACAATCGAATGAAAAACATTGCTTACTACCCAAAACAGTGGAGGAAAGGAATATTTGCATCACAACAGAATAGATAGACATATCATATTCGTGGGAAAATATCGTTAGCTTACTAACACATATAAGGACGATGTTTTGCATCATCTCGAGATGAAACATCTTTCGTTTATGAAAAGGGTTTGAGTTTTAAAGCTAAAAGACGAAGATTTTGAATTTGATGGATTGTTTTTTAGGAATGGATGATGAATGCTCGAATGGTTGAGCTATACGGCTCGTATCCAAATACTTGGGGAAAATATTGGTATACACATAACCGTTTCGTTTCACCCAATTAATTATAAAAATGAGATTGCTCAAGATTTGATTATTAAAGAGATTTCGGTAAAGAGTTTTAAAAGGATGACGAATGCTCAAATGATCGAGTTATACGGCTCGTATCCAAACACTCAGGGAAAAGTGTGCTATACACCAAACTATTTCTATTTCATCTTATTTATGAAAAAATGTTTGAAAATGATTAGGTATTTTTTATTTATTTAGAAAATGCACTCGATATGGACCAGGGTTTGATTTGCATTGCGAAATGAGTTTGAAATGATTTTGAATTGATGGTGGAAATGGTTGAAGAATAATTGAAAAACACGAGTTGTAAAACAAGGTCACGAGTTCTATCGCAATGGCTCAAGTTCTAGTATGATGACGCAAACTCTAACGTGAGGGCGTGCCCTAACGCCACAAATAAATCGAATCGTGATATTGCATATAAACAAACGCAACAGAAAGACAAGATAAACAAGGCACATACCATTTAATTACACAAGCACACATTCACCGCAATCGAATCAAAAGGTAAACAAGCACGAAGTGTGCACATATCAAAATATGACAATGCGAGGACGCGAATTAAATTTTACGTAACATGAGAATATGCGATGAAAAGCTACCAATGCAGAACTTAAATTCGATTTAAATGTAATGAAAATTGATTCATAGTATGTCAACACAAATCAAATTACAAGTAGCTAACGCGAAGCACGGCCGCTGCAAATAAATTAAAAGCAATGAACATAACGAAAGAAAAAGCCACAGGTTGAAACACATAGTAGCGAAAACCAAATGTGAATTGATATTATGCCAAACTACCAAAAGCGTATACAAATTCGAATTAAAACATGACGACAATAGAATTGAAATCAAGAGAAAAACATCCAGCAAATTGCTATTGCCAAAATGCAATCATCGTAATCAAAACAAAATATGCATAACGCAATGTTGATGAATGAAATTAAACCAAAATACCCATGATATTCTAGGATCTGATTCTGGTGCAATAATAAACAATAAACAGTGGCTCATATACCAAATATTTACATTAATATACCAAAACAAAAATCCAATAGCATTACAACATACAAACCATGACGAACCCGCGGACTGAATCTCCCTGATTCCAACATAATGAAAATAAATCAAATAATACACACACAGTCCCAATTATTTATAATATTTCAGCAGTATTACAATCTCAAAAATAAAAATCAAGCACGCTCGCAGCGATAAACCAAACAAATCCAGAATTGAAATCTAACGCACAATAAAACAACAGATACGCAACGAAACAAGAAATAAAAATCCTCTAAAACGTTACTGAATCGAGTGTTGCTACCTTAATGATGTTCGTTGATTTGAGCAAGATGGCGGTTTGTGGTGGTTGCCGCGTTTCTGAAGTGATGATGTTGGTGGTTGTTCGGAGGAGTATCGTATGAACAATGGAGATTCTTGTTGGTCGGAGCTGGTTGGAGCGGAGTTCTATGAGGGTGGTAAGAAAATGGTCTTATGGATGTGGTTGAAGAAATATCACCGACGAATGAGCTGGAACGGTGGTGTGAGGTCCGACGTTTGTTTTTGTTGAAGGTTTGGTGGTGGTTTTACGGTTTGGTAGGAAGATGGAAATGGTCAGAGTTTATTGTGTTTGGTCGGCGTTAATAGAAGGTGTGTATGTGGGTAGTTCACATTGAAGTCAGACGAAATATACCTGAACACGTCGTATGATTGAACATATAACAAAGTTGCCACCTAACTTTGTTTATCCCCAAAGAGGGAAGGGAAAATATTGATAAAACCCAAGGAAAACTAAGAAACGGGTAAGGAAGTCGGTTATGAAAGGGAAGATATTGACACCCTTTACATCCATTGTACTTAATGGGAACCATTTTGAATGCTCTTCCTTGGATGGGTTTTGTTATCTTCATGTACCTGCGAAACAGAAAAATGGGTTAGAAAAAGAGTGATCGAGGAGGATTAGGGCCCTCATGCCTACATATTCTCATGGTGCAATGAGAAAGTCAGAGCCTCGTGGTTCGTGGAACCAGAGAGAGAGAAAGGGGGGAGAAGAAAGAAAAGTGCTCACCAAAGATTCACATCCTTGTGCTTATGTATCCTCATAATGCAATGAGGAAGTCAGAGCTTCGTAGTTTGGAGGACAAAGGCTGAGAGAAAGAGAGATTGAGGGTGGTTTTAAAACCAAAAAGAAAGGCTTACCAAAGCACTGGGACTGACATGGCAAGGGAGAAAAAATCAAGAACTTATCAAAGCAATATGACTGACATGACAAGGATCTTACCAAATAATTGTGACTGATATGGTAAGGGAATAATGTCTAAACCAAGAGAAGAATGGGGGTTAACCATAGAGGTGTGTCCTAAGAGAGGAATTGGGGTTAACCATATAGGTGTGTCCCAAAAGAGGTATATAACCATGAATGTGTCAACCCAAATTGTGATGTTAGAACCACAAAAAGAATGGGGTTAACCATAGAGGTATGTCCCAATAAGGAAATGGGGTTAACCATAAAGGTGTTTCCCAATAAGGAAGAGGGGTTAACCGTGCATGTGTTTTCCAAGAAGGAAAGGTGGTTAACTATAGAGGTGTGTCCCAAGAAGGAATGAGGGTTAACAATAGAGGTGTGTCCTAAGAAAGTAAAGGTGGTTAACCATAGAGGTGTGTCCCAAGAAGGAAAGGGCAATGGTGCTAAAACCTAAAGGAGAGATAAGAGTAGCCACATGGGCTAGTTGCAGACTTGATTGTGAACTAACTGGAATTACACTAAAGTCTATGAATAGAGATGAATACTATGAGAAACCGGGTCATTCATCCCGTGCCCAAAATATTCAAAATGGGGATATGAATGCTCTCTCTCACCCATTCTTTATTGCTTAAGGCTCATGGCATGAAATCCTTGTCAATGTGTGACAAGTTATTGAAACAGGTTCACAAGGATTATGTGTGGGGACGAGGCAGATGACTGATGCCTTGACTAGTGCTTAAGGTCTTGTACTTGTTAGGAAGCTTGAGCTCCAAGGTAGCCGAGACAAGTCCTATCAAGTGACAAAGGGACTTATGGTCACTTATCAAATACAAATGGAATATGTGCAAAGTTATATGATCTAGTTGATCAAATGGAATTTGATCAATCTAAATCAGAGGGAAAGATATGGATAGGAAAAACACAATGCATGATCAGACAAAGACTAACTTAGGATCTCATTGTTAGGTAGCCCAAAAGAAAGCCATGTGGGTGCAAGTGTAATGAGCCTAGGTCTCATTGTTAGATAGCCCAAGATAAATCCATGTGTGTGCTAATGTGTGCTAACCTAAACAGATCAATGTGATAAGCAAAGGCAACAGGCAATGACCAAAGCAAGGTCACAAGGAAACACATGTTCAAAGGTTCCCTAAGTGAGAAAGGTGCAAGGGATCAAGAATTCAATGAGTCCAAGGGAATTCCAAACCAAGCATGGGTCTAAGGTCTTAAGTCTAGAGTCGAAAGTATACACCATCACTTCAGGTCAAGCATAAGTCTTAAGGATCAAATTCAATTCATTTTATCATGTTTTAATTCATTGAGATTGTTAAGCAAACCAAAACAGAATAAGAAGCATAAGATGAATAAAACAAGATGATCAAAATAATATGAGTGTAGCGGTAAATTCATGACCATTGAGCTATTGGTTAACTCAACGTCAATAAAACAAGAGTCGTCACCGTGCTTTTATTGTTTCCAAAGGAAAAAGGGAAAAAGTACGAATAAAACCCAAAGATAATAAGTTTTCAAATCAAAACTAATAAAATGTCAGAGATTACAGGTAAATGGGTTGGTTACACAGAGGGAAGGTATTAACACCCACAGTGTCCTAGGTACTCGTAGGAAGCCCTTTTTGTGTGTAAGTGTTTTGGTTGAAAAATATGTTTGCTAAAAAATAGAATGAGGGGATGAGAAGAGAATTCACTATTTACATTTTTGTTTGATAAGACCTTTGGTCTTATGCCTACATACCAACATAAATATGAGGGATCAAAATCTCGTAGTTCATGGTAAAAAATTTAAAGATGGGTGGATTGATTTTAACAAAATCTTAAAGATCTTTTGTTATCAATGAGAAAATACTCAACCAAACATCCACCGATAATTAGGGTTTTACAACATTTAAGAGGGATGGCTCCAACTTGGATTCAATCAACAAGTATGCCACTAACCCCTAATAAATGGAAAGTCTTACAATCAATATATCATGGAATGGGAGAATTATATCTCAACCAAAGATAACTCAAATCTAAATGCTCTCTTTTGAAAAGATTAAAAGGAAAAGGAACAAAATGGCCAAAATGATTAGATAAGGTTGTTAATTCTTTTTTTTTGTCTTTTGAAAATAAAGTCAATATGCTTAAGTTAATTTACAAGTTTTATTAAGAAAATATTTTGAGAATCAATGGCATAAGTGTAAGACCCCAATTTTGACCCTAAGATCCCTCATGATATCTCATCATTTGCATTGGCTTTGGGATCACACTTTGGCATCCTCTTTACCCCTCATTCATTGGGTTTGCATTTGGAGAGATCACCAAGCATATTTGGTTGTATCATACTTTTCTTTTTCTTTTTATACTAACCAAAATACCAAAATATGTCTATGTATAGCTTTGTTTCTTTTGTAGGTAGTGTGTGCATCCACCAATGCTACATCAAGCTCACAACTAGGGTTTGAGACCCTCAGTGCAAGGAGATAAATCAATAGATGATTCACTATGGTTCTATACATCATATATCTATCCCCATTATCTTCATTTATCATTTTGATCAAGAATTCATCAAGAGTTTGAAGCTTGTTTGCCTTGGAAGCCCTAATTCATCTAGGTATCTTGTGTGACTTCCTCAGCAAGTTTCCTCAACAATTGATCAAATATTTCAAGGGATACTTCATATTACATCATATTATACATATATGATCCTCCATGAGTCCCAAAGATCAATAGAACTTCAAGTTTGCAAGTTGGTTCAAGGTGGTTGGCCAGAGAAAGTCAAACTGTCAAAACTGGGTTTCCCTAGACCCTATCTCCTACAATCTTTGTCATATAAAAATTATTCCAAGATCAAATTTACTCTTTATGACATTATAAACAACTTTTATGTTGACATCAAAAGATAGGTTTTCTTGGAAAGTCAATTTTTAGGGTGAAAGATTATAGGTCATTTTGTTTGTGCCCTAGTTAAGAGGTCAACTTCTGAGGACCATAACTCGCTCAAGTTTTATAAGATGAAGGCCATACAAGTTTCATGATAAATTTAAATATGTCCTCTCCAACTTTTATTCTTTTAGAAATGTGAAATTCAACTTGCAAGGGCATGTTCCAAGAGGAAACATTATAGGTCATTTTGGGCCATCATCATTGAACAAGCAATTTTCCTCAACTTCTAAAATGCATAACTCCCTCATGCCAAATCCAAATGATGTCAAATTTATTACCAAATTGAATAGGGATGAAATATATACAACTTTGATGAAGGAACTTTTTCCATTTGAAGCTCATAGCAAAAGTTATTCAAGGTGGAAGAAGTGGTCATTTGACTTGGTACTTAGAAAATTTTCAAATATGTTTGATTTCTCAAACTTTCACCTCAAAATGCATCATGATCAAAGCTCCAAATGGAAAATTGTTAAACATGAAAGTTGTTCCCCTTGATGTTACCTTTCCAAAAAGTCTAAGATCTCCTTATTTGGATCAAAATTGAAGGATATTTACATGGTTCCTTTCATAGGTTTGTTTTGGCAAGATTTGAATTCAATTGTCCATTTCCTTTTGCATGCTTATATGTTAATGACTCAAGACCCATTATGCACTAATTGGAGTGATATTACATCATTATTTAGGCCAAAATCATTTCCAATACCTCCATGCACCATTGTTACTAATTTTGGCAAATTTTCAAAGGGTTAAAAAATGAATTCAATTGCCTATATAAATAAGTCCTTTGCTTCAGAAATAACACACACACCTTGCCCAAGCTTTCCTAGGAGATCTCAAAACCTCACACCATAGAATACCTTGAGTATTTCTTAGAAATCGAGTTTGAATTTCACATTCTGTTTTAAAGTTCAAATTGTAGCGGTAAATTCATGACCATCAAGCTATGGATAAACTTAACGTCAATAAAATCAGAGTCGTCACCGCGCTTTTATTGTTTCCAAAGGAAAGGGGAAAAGTAAGAACAAAACCCAAAGATAATAAGTTTTCAAATCAAAACTAATAAAATGTCAGAGATTACAGGTAAAGGGGTTAGTTACACAGAGGGGAGGTGTTAGCACCCAAAGTGTCCTAGGTACTCCTAGGGAGCCCTTTTTTATGCGTGTTTGTGTTTTTGGTATAAAAGATATTTGAGAAAAATAGAGTGTGGGGATGAGAAAAGAATTCACTGATTATATTTTTGTGTTCGACAAGACCTTCGGACTTGAGCCTACATACCAACATAAAAATGAGGGATCAAAACCTCGTAGTTCGTGGTATCAATTTAAAAATGTGTGGATTGGTTTTAATCAAAATTTAAATTAAAAGAGGCACAAAAGGCCCAAGAGTTTGAATGAGTGTTAGTTCTTTTTGTCTTTTAAAATTTTAAGTCAACATGATTATATTTATTTACAAGTTTGATTTAAGGAAAGAGTTTAAAATGCAATGGCATAAGGCCAAAGTTTCTAATTTGAAATAAGGTCTAAGTTTTGAAATCACAAGCAAAGAAGGTTTTTGAAAAGGGGAATAGATTTTGAAATTTAAGAAGTGGGAGGAGATGAAGAGACTAATCCTAAGCATAAAATTAAAAGTTCAAAGTTGAAAAGATATGACCAATGGGATGCAATCCAACAGACAAGAATGTCATATAGAAAACCCATTTTCCCTTTGGACTTTGAATAAGGCAATAATCAGCAAGCAATTAGCAATATCAAACATCATGAAGATCAAGGCATCAAATAAAGATGGCCACATCCAAGCAAGCAAATCCCATAGCTAGCAATCTTTTTTGTCTTCTCATGTATTAGATGAAATACTCCTTGATTAACTCAGAATAGAGCATTAGACATAAGATCAAAATAACAATTAGCATCACGACAAGGTAGCAGATGAATTCAAACAGAGTTCAATGCTTGCATTAAATAAAGGCTCAATTCACAATAACTTGGTCTCAAAATATTGGCATTAGCCAAGTCCTTTTGCATAGGGAATGTTGCTTAATCCTAAGTCCAGAAGTTCAGATCAAACTCATCAGTCCACACAAACATTTTTAGGGTTTTTTGTTGTTTATTAAGTATTTTAAGGTCCTAAGACCACAAGCACAAACAAAATTCACAAACAAATATATAAAATCACAATATATGGCTCAAATGAGCAAAGTGAAAATGACATAAACATAAACAAGTTAAATGATGTGTAAATGGCAAATGAATGATAAAGGACTAGAAATTAAATTGCATAAAGTAAATGGCTTGAAAGTAAAGCAAAGTTAATAATAGTTAGTGTTAGTCAAAGTTAAATAGATGTTAGTTGGTTTTGCTTTTTTTATTGATTAAGTCATTCTTTGGAGAACACTCAATCCTCTATTCATAAGCATGGATCTTTGAACCAAGACATCTTCCATAGGAAGGAAAAAGGGCCAAGTTTCCACACAATACCATGAAAGAGGGGAAACTTACAATCCCACTTACTAGAATGATATGCCTTTAGGGTCAAAATTTAGCTCTATGTTAAGCAATCATAATTGGACTTATATAGAAGTCACAACTATCTGAGGTCGGGCAATAAAAATATAGGTGTTAATGCATGTTAGAGATTTGGTATAATGGACCAAACTCCTAAAAAATACCACACATTAAAAGAAAAGGATCAAAATGGGTGGACTTATCTCATCCATACTTGTATTGGTTCATCTGACACAAAGTCATTGATGAACCAATTAGCCTTAGGATATTGAGACTTCATTGGTCAATGAAAGGAATGGGAAAGAATATGGATGAAGATGAAAGGGGAGGGGAGATGAGAGAAACACAAATTGGTCATGGAAGGAATTTTATCAAATTAAAATCATCCATCCATTTTGGGAGATGAAATGTACATTTCATCAATCCCCTAAATCCAATGATTTTAATCCAACAAAAGTCAAATCAACCTTGACCAAGGACCAAACATATAGTCAAACATCACAAGACCATGACAATAACTCAACATAATTTTTACACAATTAATCAATTAAAAATCAAATTAAAAATGAATTTAAATTCAATTTAAATTGGCCAAAACCTAAAACATCTTCAAAACACCAAATAAATTGCCAAAAGATTTAACCTAGGTCAATAAAGGTCAAATGACTTTAGGCAAAAAATTTCATGATTTTTGGAAAGTTAAAAGTATTTTTAAACAATTAAAAATATGCACAAAAACAATTAATTCATGAAAAATATCAAAGTTAATCCAAAAAATAATTTTAATTCAGAAAATGAAAGAGGAAAATAGTTAAAGAATTTTGGTGAAAGTCCCATATTTTTTGGATTAAAAAAGAATTTAATATGAATAAAATAAAATAAATGGATTAAACATAAAATCTGAAATAAAAAAAAAAACAAAAAAAAACAAGGACCATCAGATCTCCCTCATTAATTGAGGTGGCAGATCTGATAGCCAAGTGCGCGTTTCCACCAAACGCTGCAGTCAATGCGTGTACACACATGATATTCAAAAGCAAGGGCCCTGATTAAAATGTGGAATCAAGATTAGATGGTCTAAACAATGCCAACACACCACCGGAGCCCTAGCTCCGATCATCTTCTCCGGTGAGGACCACCGGACTGGTCCAACCAAAACTTCATGAAAAATGGAAAATGAATACACTAATTTGAAGAAAAAATGCTCAAGAGCACGAATCTGACCTCCATTTTTCCAATTCCAAGTATATTAAAAGATACATGGATTTGAAATTTGAGGTTCATAATCTGAGTTGCTTGGATTTGACCTCAAAGCAACTCAATCTTGTTGCCTACATTGGTAGGACTTCAGCAAACCAAAAAATCACAAGAGAATGGTGAAGAATTGAGAGAGAATCGAAGAGATTAAGTTTATGAAAAATCACCTTCGAGTTGCTTCGAATTCGCTTGATCTTGATCTAGATTTGCTTGCTTTCTCCTCCTCTTGCTTGTAGAAACCAATTGAGATGAAGAGGGCAATGACTTCTTGGAGTTTGAACTTCCAAACAGAAGATGAAGTTCAAGCTCGATTTCAAATGAAATCTTCAAGAATTCTATGGAATGGAGGGTTTACATTGCTCTGGAAAAGCTTGGGCAAGGTGTTGTCCTCATTCTGATCATATTGCACTTATATTTATATCCAATGCATATGCTTTTCACACACTTCCATTTGAATATCCAAAATTAGCAAGTTTCGTCATGAGCTAGCATGGGTGTGCGAAAAGCCCAAATAATCATTTGAAAAGGTCCAAAATCGTGCATAGGTCATGCTAAAAGTATTGCATTAAGCCATGCAATGTTGAAATGAGTTTGATCATGAAATCCTTCCAAATGGTACCATGCATTGCACCCACACGTAAGTCCTTCAATATTGATCCAAATGCGATGATTTTGGACTTTTGGGAAAGGTGGGATCAAGGGGAACAACTTTCATGTTGAACACTTTTCCATTTGAAGCTTGGATCATGATGAGTTTAGAGGTGGAAGTTTGGGAAATCAAACATATATGAAAGTTTTCTAAGTACCAAATCAAATGTTCATTTCTTCCACCTTGAATAACTTTTGCTATGGAATTCAAATGGAAAAAGTTCCTTCACAAAATTTGTATCTCTTTCAAACATCATCAATTTGTCACCAATTTGACCTCATTTGGATTTGGCATGAAGGAGTTATGCATTTTAGAAGTTGAGGAAAATCACTTGTTCAATGGTAATGGCCCAAAATGACCTATAATGTTTCCTCTTGGAACATGCATTTGAAAGTTGAACTTGAACTTCCTCCAAACATAAACGTTGAAGATAACATCTTGAGTTTGATCATGTAATTTGAATGGATTTCATCTCATAAAAATTGAGCAAGTTATGGTCTTGGGAAGTTGACCTCCTAACTAGGGTTCAAACAAAATGACCTATAATCTTTCACCATAAAAAATGACTTTCCAAGAAAAAATAGCCCTAGTATTAAACATGAAAGTTGTTTGTAATGTCATAAGAAGTAACTTTGCTCTTAGAATAATTTTCATATGACAAATATTGTAGGAGATAGGGTCTAGGGAACCCCAGTTTTGACCAATTGACTTTCTCTGGTCAACCACCATGAACCAATTTGCTAGCTTGTTATTCTCTTGACTTTTGGGAATCATGGAGGATCATATATGTGTGAGATGATGTATTATTAAGTATCCCTTGAAATATTTGATCAATTGATGAAGAAACTTGTTGAGAAAGTCACACAAGATACCCAAATGAATTAGGGCTTCCAAGGCCAACAAAACTTCCGACTCTTGATGATTTCTTGATCAAAATGATATGTGAAGATCATGGGGACCCATATATGATGTCTAAAGTAAATGTTAACCATCTCTTGATTAGTCTCCTTGCATTAAGGGTCTTAAACCCTAGATATGAACTTGATGGAGCATATGTGAACATACACACTACCTACAAAAGCAACAAACTATACATTGACATATTTTTGGTATTTTGGTTAGTAAATAATGAAAAACAAAGTATGATACAATCAAATGTGCTTGGTGATTTCTCCCAATGCAAACCCAATGAATGAGGGTTAAGGAGGATGCCAAGGTGTGATCCCAATGCTAATGCATATAATGAAATATCATGAGGCATCTTAGGTTCAAAATTGGGGTCTTACACAAAGTCCAAGGATTCATTTCCTTTTCCATCTCAATTGGTCACTGTAAGTAAGAGGATGAAGGAACAAGAAAATTCAGATGAAGATCAAGTTGAATTGAAACTTGTAGCGGTAAATTCATGACCATTAAGCTATGTATAAACTAGACGTCAATAAAACCAGAGTCGCCGCCGCACTTTAATTGTTTCCAAAGGAAAAGGGAAAAGTACGAATAAAACCCAAAAAGATAAGAAGTTTTCAAATCAAAACTAATAAAATGTCAGATTTTAGGTAAGGGGGTTGGTTACACCGAGGGAAGGTGTTAACACCCAAAGTGTCCTAGGTACTCCTAGGGAGCCTTTTTTTGTGTGCATATGTGTGTAATACCCCAAAATTTACCCTTCCTTTTTCCTGGAAGCATACGTTTTACACCTCATGCATGCATTCATTTTTAGGTCATTTAGCATTTGTATTTCATCATGGCAATCGGAATCGGATCCAAGAAGCTTGAACATCATCCAGGACACTTTGTGGGCTCTATTTAGATGATCAGTCAACACAAGGGAAAAACTTGAGTTACTTCCAACAGAGGTCTATTCGTCAGTCAAAACGTTAATCTTGAAGGAGCAAAGGTTTGTTCATGAGCTGTCATGCTCGCTAGGCGAAGCCCACGTGTTTTGAAAGAAAAAAAAACGGCAAAAAAAACGGAAAAAAAAACAAAAAAAAACAAAATAAATAAAATAAAATAAATAAATAAATAAATAAAAGAAAAAATCTTGAACTTGGACCTCTCTCATTTGAGCCCACAGGTCCACAAAAATCAGGTTATAAATTCAGAGTTTCAGTGAAACAAAAGGCAATTTTATTCCTATTACCCTGTCTGGGAAAAAGATAGTGAGAGAAGAACCCTGGGGAAAAAGATAGTGAGAGGAGAGCTAACAGAGTTCAGAGCAACCTCCAGGAAACTCTGAAAGGTTCATTCTGACTCACACACTTTCAGCTCAAGCAAACCCTAACATTGGTTTGCAAATCCAACTGTGCCATTTGATTTCAACCGATCTCTCCAATCAGATTTGCCCTTATTCCCATTACCTTTGTGCTTTGAAGTTGAATACTCTGAATGTTTGAGGCATGATGGATGAATCTCATTAGGTTTTTACCCACGGGTTCATAATTATGTATGAATGTATAAATAATGCCTTGAATGCTTAATCGTTTAATTTTTGAAGTGTATGCCACAGGGTTTGAGGTTTCTGAAACCATACTGTTATCCATGAAAAAATACCCTATCTTGTTTCTCTAACCTGTTTGTTGAGTTTTGTTTTGTGAGGGCTCACATGACTTTTGCAGGGATAACTTGCGTGGTTTTCCACTTTATTTGTGGGATACCCCCTGGAGGTTCATTCCGGTTACCTGTACTGACCCACTTTCTTTGATGATGTTAGCTTGGAGGGATCTCAGGGTTTATCGTTCCTTTAATTGCTGTTACCTCGGATCTTCATCCGTGTGGTACCTTTTACATTTTTCCTGCATTTTACTGCTTTCCTAGCTGGAAGACCTCGATAGGAGGCAATGTTTTTGTGTGTTTATTTTTTTTTACAGGTTCCTTCGTCCAGGACTCTTTTTGCATGAGTTTCCCAAACCCTAACCCTTCATTGATTTTTCTTCTCCTAAACACACGTTTACTCCTTCTACTACAGGTGAGTAAGTCTCCAAAGGTCGAGCATCCGGTAGATTGCGTAGTAACGTCGTTCGTCCAAAACCCAATCCATAACCTCGTAGTTAGCCGAACTACGGCTTGCTCTGATTCTCATTCCAGATGAGATACGTAGGCATAAGACGCGATGTCTTAGCGAGCACATATCCCCCCAACCCATAGGTCAGCCGAGCTACGAAGACTCTGATTCTCATATTCAGATGAGATACGTATGCAGTGGATGCGACACCCACGCGAGTCATTTTCATTTAACCCCTTTTTTAGTAAACAGCACAAGATAAACTCACACCCTTTAGACAAGAACTACAAAAGTGGATCCCGTAGAGTACTACAGATGCGTAGGGGTGCTAATACCTTCTCTTCGCATAACCGACTCCCGAACCCAAGATTTGGTTGCGAGACCTTGTCTTTTCCTTTCCTTTTTTCAGGTTTACTTCGAGCGTTTCCTTTCCCTCCTTTGGGATAAATAACGCACGGTGGCGACTCTTCTGTCATTTTCTCTCGCCGGTTGTTTTTTCGCACACTGTATTTTTCAGGTTGCGACAGCTGGCGACTCTGCTGGGGACCCGGTTTCCCTAAGCGAGTCCCTCCTAGCTTTTGTAGTTTGTTTGTTTATTGGGTGTTCATGCTTTTGTACAGTTATTTATTTACCTGCTTTACCTTATTGCATTGTGTATATATCATTGCTGTATCTGTTGGCTGGCTATGGCTGCTTGGTGATCTTTGTGAGATGAGTTCTATACCCGAACTCGAGTGCACTTAGGATAGGAGAATGGCATAGTCTTGTCGACTTGTGTGGAGTTATTCCTTGGCAAGTTGACTTGCAAGCCCATTCACTTGGTGGAGGTCATGTTGAGATCAATAATGTCACACAAGTAAGTTGTGGTTAGACATTACTTTTTCCAATATAGACCTTAGAAGCCGAGGACCTTAGTTTACCAAACCCATCTTGGCCTATTCGTAGGACGTAGTGCGAAAGTCGTTCAAGTGTAAGATTTGATACGATTGTTACACGATACTACACTCATAAGAGTCTCTCTTGAGAATATTTTTGGAATACGAGTAGTCGTTCCTCCGATAATATCCGAAAGATGGGATTATGACTATGGGAACCTTTTGTAGAACATGTTTGGCAGGTTTAAACCTTAGTACACTCCTTTTGAGTGGTTCTTAACCTAAACTTCATGCTCGTGACTTGCAACAAACCCTTGATTCATGGTTGATCCGATCAGGTATCCTTAATATCAATGAAACTTGGGTGTTGATAAGGTGTAAACCATAATCCACCAAAATGGGTGGTTGATATTAAGGATAACATAATCCATCCCATGACCTTTGTTTGGTGTGCTCTTAATTTCTCTCCAGACAGTGCAACCTGACAGATGTTCAAGCAGATACAGCGATCCTGATTCCCATGCCACTGCACTGCATTCACATCATTTTGCATTCATAACCATTCACACATGTTTATCCATTTCTGTGGGGTTTATATCTTCTACTTGATTCTAGTCGGAATTTTCTTGGTTCTCATCAACGACTTAGTCTTTTTTTTTACATCGTTTATCTATTGAGAGACTGGAATCAAGGGGATAGAATACCTTTGGAATTGATAAACATATCATTGCATTTACATATTCATTAGCATGACTTGCATAACAGGTACCGCCACAGTGTTCTCAGTTTGTTTGGTGTTCCATTATCAGGATAGCTGACCCAGGCATTCACCGGTACGGTACCCACAGAAACCAACAGAGAGTAATGGAAAGCCTACAGGCAGAGTTCGCCGAGATGAAAATCCGCATGAATCAATTCATGGATGTGGTTCAAGGGGTGGCTCAGGGACAGCAAGAGCTCAGGCAGATGATACAGAGGAATCCCCCTGCTCAACCAGAGACGATGAGTGATCCTCCAGCTGGAGAGGTTAATGGACCCAATGGACCGGGGCCTATCCCAATCCTATATGTCACCTCCGGTCAACGGCCCGTTCATGATGATCAGGACGATCAGTTCCCCCTGCTGCAGGAAGACTTTGGTATGGGTCATGGTGTGGACCCCATGTTTAGAAGATTGGAAGAGAGGTTGAAGGCAGTGGAAGGACAGAATCCTCTGGGAGTAGATGTTGCTGACTTGGGGCTGGTCCCAGGTGTGAGAGTGCCACCGAAATTCAAGGTCCCGATATTTGACAAATACAATGGCAACTCTTGCCCGAAGACCCATGTGCAAGCCTATTTCCGTAAAATGGTTGCATACTCCGATGACGAAAAGTTGCTTATGTACTTTTTCCAGGACAGCCTAGCTGGGGCATCCCTGGAATGGTATATGAGGCTGGACAGAGCCCACATCCGTTGCTGGAGGGATTTGGCTGAGGCTTTCGTGAAGCAGTATCAGTATAATACAGACATGGCTCCGGACAGAACTCAACTTCAAAATCTGTCTCTTAAAAGCAATGAGTGCTTCAGAGAATATGCTCAACGCTGGAGAGAAACAGCTTCCCGTGTTCAACCTCCTATGTTGGAGAAGGAAATGGCTAACATGTTCATGAACACTCTGCCAGGACCTTATTTGGAGCGCCTGGTGGGTTGCAATGCCTCCAGTTTTGCTGATGTAGTCTCTAGCGGAGAGAGGGTGGAGAATTACCTGAGGACATACAAGACCCAGAGTGGAGGTGGATCCTCATCAGGGGTGAAGAAGCCGTTCATTCAGGGACAGAAGAGGAGAGAAGGGGATGCAAGTGCCATATCTTCTTATCAGAACAGGGATAACCGGAGGAATAACTTTCAGAACTATCATCAGCAACCGTATGTTGCGGCTGTGACCATTCCAGCTGCAGCACCACTACAACAACAACAACCACAACGTCAACCAGCTCCGTACCAACCACAACAACCGGGTAACAGACCCGCCTATCAACCGAGGCCAAGGACGATGGACCGGCGTTTCGACACTCTTCCAATGTCATACGCTCAGTTGCTTTCTAGTCTTCAACAACTACAACTTGTGCAACTGTGCACTCTGGCTCCTCCCGTTGGTAGGCTTTCGGTGGGTTATGACGCCAACGCTAGGTGTAGCTTCCACTCTGGGGCACCTGGCCATAATATTGAGAACTGCAAAGCTTTTAAGCACTTAGTTCAGGACCTCATTTATTCAAAGGCCGTTAACTTTGCACCAGCTCCTAATGTCGTCAACAATCCCATGCCCCAGCATGATGGAGCCAACGTTAACATGGTTGAAGGAGAAGTCAAATTAGTCTCTGCGGTCAACAATGAAGATGGGGATAGTGATTGCGACATCGATAACTGGGTGCGTCCGAGGATCCTGGGTGAAGTTCTCAACAATTGGTCTTCTGAGGAGATTGTCCAAGCCACTTGTCTGGAGGAGTAATTTTCTTTGTTTATTCATGCATATCCAAGTCTTACGTTCCGCCAGGGCGTAATGACTCATTGTAGGGCTCATCTATGTGACACTTGCATTTTTTATCATAAATAAAAGACGTCTTTTTGCGTTCAAATATTTCGTTCCCTGTCTTTCTATTTTTGCAGTTTTTCAAAAAAAATGGCAATGTTTTGTTTAGTTTCCACTTTTTTTTCACACTCATAAGCACATACCATCACTCATGCAGATGCACATCACCGGATCCTATTGATAACGGTTCTGCTATGGCTCGCTTCGACTTTGAAAATCCAATCTTTCAAGCTGAAGAAGAGGGTGATGAAGACTGTGAACTCCCTGAAGAACTTACCAGGTTATTAAAACAAGAGGAAAGGGTCACTCAACCGCATCAAGAGTCTGTTGAAGTGATTAATCTCGACACCGAGGACGCCAAGAGAGAAATCAAGATAGGGGCTGCTTTGGAAGACAATGTGAAGAAGGGGTTGATTGGATTGCTGCAAGAGTATGTTGACATCTTCGCTTGGTCTTATCAGGACATGCCAGGGCTTGACACAGACATCGTGGTACATCGCTTGACGCTCAAAGAAGGTTGTCCTCCGGTCAAGCAGAAGCTCAGAAGAACAAGACCAGAGATGACTGTCAAGATAAAGGAAGAAGTGCAAAAACAGTTAGATGTAGGGTTTCTAGCAGTCACAAATTATCTGCCATGGGTTACAAATATCGTTCCGGTACCTAAGAAGGATGGAAAGGTACGGATGTGTGTTGACTACCGGGATCTTAACAGGGCTAGTCCTAAAGATGATTTCCCCTTACCTCACATTGACGTTTTGGTGGATAACACGGCTCAGTTCTCGGTATTCTCCTTCATGGATGACTTTTCTGGCTATAATCAAATTAAGATGGCACCAGAAGACATGGAGAAGACAACATTCATAACCCCATGGGGCACCTTCTGCAAGGTGATTCCGTTTGGTCTGAAAAATGCCGGAGCAACATATCAGCGAGTGATGGTGACTCTGTTCCATGATATGATTCATCATGAAATCGAGGTTTATGTTGATGATATGATTGCCAAATCTCAGACAGAAGAAGAACATTTGGTGAATTTGCAGAAACTGTTTGAGCGTTTGAGGAAATTCAAGCTGAGGCTTAATCTGAACAAGTGTACTTTTGGGGTGAGATCGGGAAAACTACTGGGTTTTGTTGTTAGCAAAAAAGGGATTGAGGTGGATCCGGCCAAAGTGAAAGCGATACAGGAAATGCCTGAGCCAAGAACAGAGAAACAAGTCCGTGGTTTCTTGGGGAGGTTGAACTACATTGCAAGGTTCATCTCTCACCTAACAGCCACGTGTGAGCCAATATTCAAATTATTGAGAAAAGATCAGGCTATCAGGTGGAATGATGATTGTCAAAGGGCGTTCGTGAAGATAAAAGAGTATTTGCAGAATCCTCCTATCCTTATGCCTCCGGTCCCAGGGAGACCGCTGATTATGTATTTGACAGTACTAGACAATTCCATGGGTTGTGTTCTCGGTCAACACGATGAGACAGGTAGGAAAGAGCATGCCGTCTACTACCTGAGTAAGAAATTCACAGATTGCGAGTCGAGATACTCAATGCTTGAAAAAACATGTTGTGCACTTGCATGGGCTGCGAATCTCCAAAATGGATCCAGTCAAGTATATATTTGAGAAGCCAGCTCTCACCGGAAGAGTTGCTCGTTGGCAAATGGTACTGACAGAGTACAACATCCAGTATACTTCCCAGAAAGCCATCAAGGGGAGTATTCTGTCAGACTATCTTGCTCAACAGCCGGTTGAAGATTATGAGCCGATGAAGTTTGATTTTCCAGATGAAGACATCATGTTCCTCAAGATGAAAGACTGTGAAGATCCAGTTGTTGAGGAGGGACCTGATCCAGACGAAAAGTGGACTTTGTTGTTTGATGGGGCCGTCAACGCCAGAGGAAGTGGAATTGGTGCTGTCATTACAACTCCGAAAGGTGCCCACATGCCTTTCACCGCTCGTCTGACTTTCGAGTGCACCAATAATGAAGCTGAGTATGAAGCCTGTATCTTGGGTATTGAGCAAGCCCTTGATTTGAGAATCAAGACTTTGGACATCTTCGGAGATTCAGCTCTGGTAATCAATCAAGTGAATGGTGATTGGAACATTCTCCAGCCTACTCTGGTCCCCTACAGAGATTACACGAGAAGACTGTTGAATTTCTTCACAACAGTAAAGTTGTACCATATACCTCGTGATGAGAACCAGATGGCAGATGCTCTTGCCACTCTATCCTCCATGATCAAGGTGACTCGGTGGAACCATGTTCCCAGGATTGATGTTATGCGCCTTGATAGGGCCGCATATGTGTTTGCTGCTGAAGTGGTAGTTGATGACAAGCCCTGGTATCACGACATCAAGTGTTTTCTGAAGAATCAAGAGTACCCTGCAGGGGCATCCAACAATGATAGAAAGACTTTGAGAAGATTGGCAGGCAGTTTCTTCTTGAACAAAGACGATGTTCTGTATAAGAGGAACTTCAACATGGTTTTGCTCAGATGCGTGGACAGACACGAAGCAGACATGTTAATGCAGGAAGTTCATGAAGGCTCCTTCGGTACTCATGCCGGCGGACATGCAATGGCTAAGAAATTGTTGAGAGCAGGTTATTACTGGATGACCATGGAATCTGATTGTTTCAAATATGCTCGGAAGTGCCATAAATGCCAGATTTATGCTGATAAGGTGCATGTGCCGCCGAATCCTTTGAATGTGATGTCTTCGCCGTAGCCTTTCGCTATGTGGGGCATCGATATGATTGGAAAGATTGAGCCGACCGCTTCCAATGGGCATCACTTCATCCTTGTTGCCATCAACTATTTCACCAAGAGGGTCGAAGCAGCGTCATTTGCGAAGGTCACCAGACATGTGGTTGCCCGATTCATCAAGAAAGAAATCATTTGTCGCTATGGGATTCTCGAAAGAATCATTACTGATAATGGTTCTAATCTCAACAACAAAATGATGAAGGAGTTGTGCCAGAGCTTCAACATTCAGCATCACAATTCTTCCTCTTACCGCCCTAAGACGAACGGTGCTGTTGAGGTAGCAAGTAAGAACATAAAGAAGATTGTGCAGAAGATGGTCGTTACGTACAGAGATTGGCATGAGATGCTACCCTTCGCCTTGCATGGGTACCGTACTTCAGTACGTACATCGACCGGGGCAACCCCTTACTCCCTTGTGTATGGTATGGAAGCAGTCCTACCTGTTGAAGTGGAGATTCCTTCTCTAAGAGTCCTGTTGGATGTCAAGTTAGACGAAGCTGAATGGATTCGGACAAGGTTCAATGAGTTGAGTCTTATCGAAGAGAAGCGAATGGCAGCCATTTGTCATGGGCAGTTGTATCAAAGTCGGATGAAGAGAGCCTTTAATCAGAAAGTGCGTCCTCGATGCTTCCAGGTCGGAGATTTGGTGTTGAAAAGGATCCTTCCTCCTCAGACAGATCACAGGGGCAAGTGGACTCCTAACTATGATGGACCGTATATTGTCACCAAGGTTTTTGATGGTGGGGCCTTAATGCTTGTAACGATGGATGGTGAAAACTTCAGTTCCCTGGTGAACTCAGACGCAGTTAAAAAATACTTTGCATGAAATAGACCCGCTGGACAATAAAAAGAGTAGTCCAGGCAAAAATGGGCATCCCGGCGAACCAAGAAAATGAAAAAGGTTCGGGCAAAAATTAGGGATTAAAAGTGAAAAGATTGTACACCCGGTAAGTTGAAAACCTGAAAAGGCAACTTAGGCAAAAATGGGTATCCCGGTGGATTGAAAACCCGAAAAGGGCGATCCAGGCAAAAGTTAGGGATTAAGCGAATGACTGCGTTCTGAGTAGTTCTAAATCTCATCTCGTGTCAATGACTGGAAACTTTTGAAGGATAGGAAACAATCAAATCACTCTTTCAGAAAGCTGATCATTTGGAGGATCTTGAAGACGAGCAAGTCATAGCAGAATTGGAACCCAATAGAAATCCATTTCACATTGCCATTAGATTAATGTCTGTTTTTATCTGTTGTGCGATTACCTCTTTCCATGGATTGCTTCCTGATGTAAATGCATATTCAGAGGCCGTTCAATCAATAAAATCATGTTATTCAGTATATCTCTGTTTTCATTTTCATTTTTCTGTTTTGTTTGCAAAAATGACGTCCGAATTTTTTGATAAACATTGCATCATGACACATAAGAGCTTTACAGGTACATGCTTAATAAACATTTAAAATTGCTGTAAACTTTAAGTGCTTTGGATCGTCTATTCAGAACAGGTACCCTCGGGGCATTTCCTTAAAATCCCCTGCAGATGATCGTGAGTGTTTTCGCCAACAGACAAATTCGGTATCTTATCCCTACAGAGCTGATCAGAGCACTGGATTCTTTAATCCCCAGCAGGTTCTCACCACTGTACCTCCCCTAAGCGGTGGTTTCAGATTATACACTCCCCAGTAGAGTTGACAATGTCAGACTATATACCCCCAGCGGAGTTGACAGTGCCAGAATGTATCTTCCCAGCAGAAACGACTGCTCCTCAGAGTTCGAGGCCAGATCGATAATCCCAATGCCAGATCCATGGTTTCTTTCCTTGAAGCAGAACCTCGGTACCGTATCGGTGTTTGCTTCCCCTGCTAAGTCGTCTCTCTCGCAGGTTATGGTTGCCAGAACCACTATCGCTTTCCCCAATAGCAGGTTTTCAGTGCCGTTCTCTCCCTAGTCAGAATCTTGGTATTTCGTCATTGCTAGAACACCGTGTGACGGGTCATTTCCCCACAGAACTCTTTGCGCTGTGCATCTCCAGCAGCCTTGCCAGGGTCCAGAAGATGGTGATCATTTCCCCAGCAGATCCCATTGCCTCAGCTTGGCATTCTACCTAGCATTTCGCATCCTTGCATGTAGAATCATATTGCATTGCATCCTCCCAAATCGCGTAGCATTTCCATTTTCATGGAGCATTACGCCATTGAAAAATTCAAACATACGCATGTAAGCATAAAACATTCTCGGTATCCCAAGTGATAAGTCAGAAATTGTTTCCAGTACTCAGACTGAAGATTGTTCATGACTTACCTTTGTTATCCCCAGCAAGTGTCATTGGCCCATGCGCCGCCTCTATTATCGTTCCCTATTTCTGCCGATGCTGACAGGCATGAAGTTTCCGGTATTCAGACCGAAGTGGCGTTCAGGCCAGTTTTCCAATGTTCAGATCGAAGAAGTTTCCGACGTTCAGGTCGATGCAACTTGTGGAGTTCAAGCCAGTTTTCCGATGTTCAGATCGAAGAAGTTTCCGACGTTCAGGTCGATGCAACTTGTGGCATTCAGGCCAATTTTCCGATGTTCAGATCGAAGAAGTTTCCGACATTCATGTCGATGCAACTTGTGGCATTCAGGCCAATTTTCCGACATTCAGGTCGATGCAACTTGTGGCATTCAGGCCAGTTTTCCGATGTTCAGATCGAAGAAGTTTCCGACGTTCAGGTCGACGCAACTTGTGGCATTCAGGCCAGCCTCTCGGTGTTCAAATCGATATTAATAATCTCATATCCCCCGATGTTCAGATCGAAGTCATTTCCAGTATTCAGACTGATGAGCGGCATTCAGGCCATGGTTATTTTTGTGTTACCATTTATTTTGGTATCCAGGTTAACATTCTTTTTCGATATTCAGACTGACTCTCACCGTACCAGATGGATTCTTCTTTCAAGACCACCTCTTTGCCGATTCTGACAGGCATTGTTACTTCACTTCACTTCAGTGCAAATTTTCGGGCTTTTATTGTATTCAATCCCTTGATACCTCGAAAGCACGAAAGCCGCTGCTATCTTCTTTCCAGGTCTCCAGTTGATTGAATAGGGGCAGCTGTAATACCCCAAAATTTACCCTTCATTTTTCCTGGAAGCATACGCTTTACACCTCATGCATGCATTCATTTTTAGGTCATTTAGCATTTGCATTTCATCATGGCAATCAGAATCAGATCCAAGAAGCTTGAACATCATCCAGGACACTTTGTGGGCTCTATTTAGATGATCAGTCAACACAAGGGAAAGACTTGAGTTACTTCTAACAGGGGTCTATTCGTCAGTCAAAACGTTAATCTTGAAGGAGCAAAGGTTTGTTCATGAGCTGTCATGCTCGCTAGGCGAAGCCCACGTGTTTTGAAAAGAAAAAAAAAACGAAAAAAAAACGAAAAACGAAAATAAATAAATAAATAAATAAATAAATAAATAAAAGAAAAAATCTTGGACTTGGACCTCTCTCATTTGAGCCCACAGGTCCACAAAAATCAGGTTATAAATTCAGAGTTTCAGTGAAACAAAAGGCAATTCTATTCCTATTACCCTGTCTGGGAAAAAGATAGTGAGAGAAGAACCCTGGGGAAAAAGATAGTGAGAGGAGAGCTAACAGAGTTCAGAGCAACCTCCAGGCAACTCTAAAAGGTTCATTCTGACTCACACACTTTCAGCTCAAGCAAACCCTAACATTGGTTTGCAAATCCAGCCGTGCCATTTGATTTCAACCGATCTCTCCAATCAGGTTTGCCCTTATTCCCATTACCTTTGTGCTTTGAAGTTGAATAATCTGAATGTTTGAGGCATGATGGATGAATTTCATTAGGTTTTTGCCCACGGGTTCATAATTATGTATGAATGTATAAATAATGCCTTGAATGCTTAATCGTTTAATTTCTGAAGTGTATGCCACAGGGTTTGAGGTTTATGAAACCATACTGTTATCCACGAAAAAAATACCCTATCTTGTTTCTCTAACCTGTTTGTTGAGTTTTGTTTTGTGAGGGCTCATATGACTTTTGCAGGGATAACTTGCGTGGTTTTCCACTTTATTTATGGGATACCCCCTGGAGGTTCATTTCGGTTACCTGTACTGATCCACTTTCTTTGATGATGTTAGCTTGGAGGGATCTCAGGGTTTATCGTTCCTTTAATTGCTGTTACCTCAGATCTTCATCCATGTGGTACCTTTTACATTTTTCCCGCATTTTACTGCTTTCCTAGCTGGAAGACCTCGATAGGAGGCAATGTTTTTGTGTGTTTATTTTTTCTTTTACAGGTTCCTTCGTCCAGGACTCTTTTTGCATGAGTTTCCCAAACCCTAACCCTTCATTGATTTTTCTTCTCCTAAACACACGTTTACTCCTTCTACTACAGGTGAGTAAGTCTCCAAAGGTCGAGCATCCGGTAGATTGCGTAGTAACGTCGTTCGTCCAAAACCCAATCCATAACCTCGTAGTTAGCCGAACTACGGCTTGCTCTGATTCTCATTCCAGATGAGATACGTAGGCATAAGACGCGATGTCTTAGCGAGCACATATCCCCCCAACCCATAGGTCAGCCGAGCTACGAAGACTCTGATTCTCATATTCAGATGAGATACGTATGCAGTGGATGCGACACCCGCGCGAGTCATTTTCATTTAACCCCTTTTTTTAGTAAACAACACAAGATAAACTCACACCCTTTAGACAAGAACTACAAAAGTGGATCCCGTAGAGTACTACGGATGCGTAGGGGTGCTAATACCTTCCCTTCGCATAACCGACTCCCGAACCCAAGATTTGGTTGCGAGACCTTGTCTTTTCCTTTCCTCTTTTCAGGTTTACTTCGAGCGTTTCCTTTCCCTCCTTTGGGATAAATAACGCACGGTGGCGACTCTTCTGTCATTTTCTCTCGCCGGTTGTTTTTTCGCACACTGTATTTTTCAGGTTGCGACAATGTGTTTTTGTACAAATGATGTTTGCAATAAATAGAATGGGGGGATGAGGAAAAAATTCATTAATTATATTTTTGTGTTTTACAAGACCTTCGGACTTGTGCCTACGTACCAACATAAAAATGAGGGATCAAAACCTTGTAGTTCGTGATATCAATTTCAAAGTGAGTGCATTGTTTTTAAGAAAATTTAAAGTTTAAAGGCACAAGGGCCTAAAATGGTTTGAATGAGTGTTAGTTCTTTTGGCTTTTGAAATTTTAAGTCAAGTATAGTTAAATTTATTTATAAGTTTGATTAAGAAAAGATTTTAAAAATGCAATGGTATAAGACCAAAATTTCTAGTTTGCAATAAGGTCAAAGTTTAGAAAACAGACACAAGCAAAGAAGATTTTTTTAAAAGGGGGAGAGATTTGGAATTAAAGAAGTGGGGAGGAGATGGAGAGACTAATCCTAAAAACAAAATTAAATGTTGAGAGTTGAAAATGCCTCACCAATAGGCTGCAATCCAATAGACAAGAATGTCATATAGAAACCCAAATTTTCCTTGGACTTTAGAGTCAAGCAACAAACAATACACAAATAGCAAGTTGAAGAGCAAGGCATCAAAAAAAGATAGCCCCATCAAAGCTTAACAACTTCATGATCTTCTTCAAATTTGCCCATGTATCAGATGAGTTCAAAGATGGCATAAGTCAGAGGTTCAAAATAACAGCTTCACAATGATCATGTTGTAGATGAACTCAAATGGATCTTCAATATTGTATCAGATGAATGCTCACTTCACAAAC
Source organism: Lathyrus oleraceus (assembly GCF_024323335.1). Classification (NCBI taxonomy): domain Eukaryota; kingdom Viridiplantae; phylum Streptophyta; class Magnoliopsida; order Fabales; family Fabaceae; genus Lathyrus; species Lathyrus oleraceus. The sequence continues at coordinate 365,608,009 of NC_066584.1, forward strand.
ACTTGGTTTCATAAAAGTTGGCATTGGCCAAGTCCTTTGCATAGGGAGTGTTGCCTAAATTCTAAGTCCAATAGTCTCAGATCAAACCAACAGTCCATACAAGATGTTTTTTAGGGTTTTTGTTTTTATTATGTACATTAAGGTCAAAAGATCACACAAACAAACAAATATATACAAATACAAAATATCACAAAATATGGTCCAAATGGACAAAGTAAAAATAACATTAAAGTAAACAACTTGAATGGTATGAATAATGATAAATGAATAAGGCTTACAACTTAAAGTGCTTTAAAAGTAAATGACTTGAAGTTAAATGTTAGTTGTTAGTGAATTAGAAGTTAGTATTGCTTTTGCTTTGTTTTTATTTAAGTCATTCTTTGGAGAACACTCAACCCACTTATCACAAGCATGGATCCTTGAACCAAGACATCTTCCAAAGGAAGGAAAAAAGGCCAAGTTTCCACACAATACCATGAAATAGGGGAGACTTACAATCTCACTAACTAGAATGCTATGCCTTTTGTGTCAAAATTTAGCGCTATATTAAGCAATCGTAATTGGACTTATGTAGAAGTCACAACTATTGAGGCCGAGCAATATAATATAGGTGTTAATGCATGTTAGAGACATAGTATAATGGACCATGCTCATGAAAAATACCACACACAAAAAGTATATGCAAAGTGGGGGACCTAATCTCATCCTTGCTTATGTTGATTTTGCAATCAACTAGCCTTAGGATATAGAGATATTATAGGTCCATGACATGAATGCATAAAGAAGGGGAATGAGATGAAGAGGGAGGGGGAATGGAACAAACACAAATTTGTCAAGGAGGACTTTTACCAAATTAAGATCATTCATTCATTTTGGGAGATGGAATGTACATTTCATCAATCCCCAAAATCCAATGATCTTAACCTATCAAAGTCAAATCAACCTTGACTAAGGCCTAAAAACACAAGTCAAACTCACAAAGTCAATTAAAATGGCTCTACACAATTTATTTGACAATTAATCAATTAAAAATATTAAAATGATGCATTAAATTAAATTATGGTTGGTCAAATTCCTAAAACCTCGTCAAAACACCAAAGAAGTGGCCATGAGATTTATCATAGGTCCAACAAGGTCAAAGGACCTTGGAGAAAAAATTTCAGAATTTTTGGAAACTTAAAAGTATTTTTAAACAATTAAAAATATTCACAAAATCAATTAAATCGTGAAAAATATTAATAATGATCCAAAAAATAATTTTAATTCAGAAAATGAAAGAGGATTTTATTTAAATTATTTTGGTGAAACTCTCATATTTTTTGGACCAATATTAAAATTAATATGAATTAATGAAAATAAGAAAAATAAAATGAAATTCAAATAATCTGAAAAAGCGTGGACCACTTGATCTCCCTCATTAATTGAGGTGGCAGATCAAGTGGATGAAAACGCGCGTTCCATGGTGCACACTAGTTAGTGCGCCACATAACTGGTAATCAAAAAGAACACCCAAGATTAAAACACATTGGCTTGATCATGTGGCTCAGAACTCATCCAACACATCGCCGGAGCAAACCACCGGTCATCTTCTCCGATGACCCTGGTCGGACTGGTTCTCTCATCACCATCACATAAATGAAAAAAGAGGATATGATCTTAAAGAAAAAATGGTGTAGATCACGAATATGACCTCAATTCAAACTAACTCCAAGTATATTGAGAGATACATGGAGTTGAATTTTGAGGTACATAAACTAAGATACATGGATTTGACCTCGAAGCAACTCAATCTTCTTGCCTACATTGGTAGGACTTCAGACAACCATGGATCCAAGAGAATTGATGAGAATTAAGAGAGAATCGAAGAGAAGAAAAATCTGGAAAAATACCTTCAATGTTGTGCAGAACTTGATCTCTCTTGCTTCAATTCGTGTTTGATCTTTCTTATGGAGCTTGCAGAAGTAGATTAGGAATGGTACAAGGCTTTGGAACCTGGAGTTTTTGAATCTCCAAACAGTGAGATTATTTCAAGTGAAATTTCTCAGGTTTTCCTTTCAATTGTGAGGGTTTCAAATGTGGGAGGCAAAGCTGACACGCAAGGGTCCTCAAAACTGATGCAATGGACCTCTATTTATAGCAAATGCAAGTGATATTTGCACCTTTGAAAATTCTTCCAAATTTGGCAATGTGAAGTGCACGCTTGCATGGGCATATACATGCCCATGAAGCAACTCAATTAGGTCCAAATGCAAGTGAGATTGAGTCTTGTAAGACCCCAATTTTGACCCTAAGATCCCTCATGCAAATTCATCATAAGCATTAGCATTGGGATCATACCTTGGCATCCTCCTTACCCCTTTTCATTGGGTTTGTTTTGGGAGAGATCACCAAGTACTTTGTGATTGTATCATACTTGTATTTTATCATTTTTTTTATTAACCAAAATACCAAAAATATGTCTTTGCATTTGCCTAACTCTTTTGTAGGTAGGGCATGATCTCCATTGATCTATCAAGTTCATATATAGGGTTTGAGACCCCCATGACAAAGAGCACAACCATGTATTGATACAAAAATGATTATGAGCATCATATATGAGTCCCAATGATTTCTACATGTTATATTGATCAAGTTTTCTTCAAGAGTTTGAGGGTGATTTGCCTTGGAAACCCTAGTTTGACTGGGTATCTTGAGTAACTTATCCAATAAGCTATCTCACCATTTGATCAAATTTCTCATGGTACACTTAAAATTTCATCATCTTATGAATATATGATTTACCATGAACCTATAAAGTCAAGAGAATTGAAGATTAGTAAGTTGGTTGATGGTGGTTGGCCAGATGAATTCATCTGATCAAAATTGGGTCTCCCTAAACCCTATCTCCTACAATTTTCACAATATGAAAATGATTCCAAGAGAAAACATACTCTAAATGATATTCCAAACAACTTTCATATTGAGACCTAGAGCTAGTTTTTCTTGGAAAATCATTTTCTATGTTGAAATATTAATGGTCATTTTGTCTAAACCCTAATTTGAAAGTCAACTTCCCAAGGCCATAACTTGCTCAATTTTTATGAGATGAAAGATTTACAAGTTTCACAATAAAATTCAAGATGTATAATTCAACTTTTATATTTGGAGTGAGATCTAATTCAACTTTTATGAGCATGTGATATGAGGCTACATTATAGGTCACTTTTGACCTATACCATTAATCAAGTGACTTTTCCAAACTTCAAAAATGCATAACTCTATCATATCAAATCTAAATGACATGAAATTGGTGACCATTTTGAAGGTATTTGAAATAGATACAACTTTGATGAAGACACTTTTCTCATTTGAAGCTCACATAAAAAGTTAAGCAAGGTGGAATATTGAGACATATGGCTTGACACTTAGAAAAATTTTGATATGTTAAAAATTTCCAAACTTCCACCTCCAAATTCATCATGATACAAGCTCCAAATGGAAAAGTGTTGAACATGAAACTTGTTCCTCTTTATCTAACCTTTCCAAAAATCCTAAATTCATCCATTTTGGATAAGAAATGAATAGGTTGCACATAGCTTGAACATGGTATCATCATTTGGTAAGATTGAACTTCAAACATCCATGCACAATTGCCTAGCATTCCAACATGACTTCAGCCTTGCTTACACTCAATTATGGATCAGATGGAGTGATTTCATGGGCCTGCATACGCCCATGCACTCATGCATCACCCATTTCTAATTTTGGAAGTTCACTTCAAGTGTGCAAATATCAATTTAATTGGCTATAAATAGAGCTCCATATGCTCAGAATTTCACACACATTGGCGCCAGCTTTGATCCCAAACCTCTAACCCTCTCATTCCAAAGGATAATCCTGAGAATTTCACTTGAAATTGAGTTTGAATTCTCACTGTTTTGAGATTCAAAACTCCAGGGATCCAAGACCTTTTGAGGATTCAATTCTTCTTCTGCAAGCATTTGGAGTGAGATCAAGCACGAGCCAAGGAAAGAATAGCTGAATCTAGACCTACATTGAAGGTATTTTCCAAAAATTTTAATCTCTCCGATTCTCTCTCAATCTTGCTCAATTCTCTTGATTCTTTGGTTGTCTGAAGTCCTACCATGTAGGTAACAAGATTGAGTTGCTTTGAGGCCAAATCGAAGCAACTCAGTTCATGTACCTCAAATTCCAACTCCATGTATCTCTCAATATACTTGGAGTTAGGATAAATTGAGGTCAGATTTGTGGTCAGTGCCATTTTTACTTTGAAATCATGTCCTTCTTTTTAATTTTGGTGATGGTTATGACTGAACCAGTCCGACGAAGCTCACTTGAGAAGGAGACCGGAGCTGTAGCTCCGGTGGTGAGTTGGCATGTTCAGAGCCACATGATCCTTTTGAAATGAAATAATCTCGTGCGTTGGTTTGAATTACCTTTCCTGTGGCGCGCTGACTCGGGCGTATCGTGGATTGTGCGCTTGTGACCACTTGATCTGCCACCTCAATTAATGAGGGAGATCAAGTGGTCCATGTTTTTTCTGATCATTTAATTTTCATTTTAATCCTTTTATTTTCATTAATTCATATTAATTTTAATATTGATCCAAAAAATATGGGAGTTTCACAAAAAAATTTCAAATAATTTCCTCTTTCATATTCTGAATTAAAATTCTTTTTTGGATCATTATTAATATTTTCATGATTTAATTGATTTTGCATTTGTTTTTAATTATTTAAAAATACTTATAAATGTCCAAAAATTATGAAATTTTTTCTCCAAGGTCCTCTGACCTTGTTTGACCTATGATAAATCTCATGGCCATTTCTTTGGTGTTTTAATGAGGTTTTAGGAATTGGATAAACCATATTAAATTTAAATGCCTTATTTTAGTATTTTTAATTTGATTAAATGCCAAATAATTTTGTTGACCAATTGTGATGACTTGTTGGTGTTTGACTATTGTTGTTGGGCCTTGGTCAAGGTTGATTTGACTTTGTTGAGTTAATATCATTGGATTTAGAGGATTGATGGAATGTACATTCCATCTCCCAAAATGAATGAATGACATTAATTTGGTAAAAGTCCTCCTTTGATCAATTTGTGATTTCATCCATTCCCTTCCCTCTTCATCTTATCCCCCTTCTTCATTCATTCATTCCATTTGGCCTATGATATCTCAAAATCCTAAGGCTAGTTGATTGAAAAATTAACATGAGTATGGATGAGATTAGGCCACACCTTTTGCATATTCTTTTTGTGTGTGGTATGTTTCATGAGCATAGTTCATAATACTATGTCTCTAACATGCATTAAAACCAAAATTCTATTGCCAGACCTCAAATAGTTGTGACTTCTACATAAGTCCAATTACTATTGCTTAACATTGCGCTAAATTTGTGACACAAAAGGCATAAGCATTCTAGTTAGTGAGATTGTAAGTCTCCCCTCTCTCATGGTATTGTGTGGAAACTTGGAATTTTTTCCTTCCTTTGGAAGATGTCTTGGTTCAAGGATCCATGCTTGTGATAAGTGGGTTGAGTATTCTCCAAAGAATGTCTTAAAATGAAAAGCAAAAACAAAACAATACTAACTTCTAACCTATTAACTACTAACTTTTAATTTCAAGCACTTTACCATAATGCCATTTAATTTTAGCATTTATACATTTTCCGTTGTTCATATCATTCTAATTATTTATGTTAATGCAATTTTTTACTTTGTCCACTTGAACCATATTATGTGATATATTTTGGTTGTGTATACTTTGTTGGTTTGTGTGGTCTTTGACCATTAATGTACATAATAACAACAAAAACCCTAAAAAACTTTTGTGTGGACTGTTGGCTTGATCTTGGACAAATGGACTTAGAATCAAGGCAACCTTCCTATGCTGAAGGACTTGGCCAATGCCAACTTATTGAGAAACCAAGTGCTTGCAATTTGAAACTTCATCTGACACATCATTCAAGATCTCTCTAAGTTTATCTGCAACATGATCATTGTGAAGCTGTTATTTTGAACCTGTGACTTGTGAAATTCATCTGTTACATGGGCTACTTTGAGGAAGATCATGGAATGGATAAGCTTGGATGTGGCCATCTTTATTTGATGCCTTGCTCTTCAAGATAATATAATTGTGCATTTGTATGTCACTTGATTCTAAAAGTCCAAGGGAATTCTGGGTTTCTATTGACATTCTTGTCTATTGGATTGCTACCCATTTGGTCAGATCTTTTCAACTCTAAACTTTTAATTTTGTACATAGGATAGTCTCTTCATCTTCTCCCCACTTCTTTAATTTCAAAATCTCTCCCCCTCTTTTTTTCGAAAACCTTCTTTGATTGAACTTATTTTGTTTTAAACTTTGACCACTTTTGCAAAAAAGAGAGAAACTTTGGCCTTATGCCATTGCATTTTCAAACTTCTTTTTTTAAAATCAAACTTGTAAATAAACTTAACTATAATAGACTTAAACTTTCAAAAAGCCAAAAAGAACTAACTCATTCAAACCAGTTTTAGGTCTTTGTGCCTTTCAAACTTAATTTTTGTTAAAAGCAATGCATCCACTTTGAAATTTGTATCACAAACTACGAGGTTTTGATCCCTCATTTTTATGTTGGTACGTAGGCACAAGTCCGAAGGTCTTGTCAAACACAAAAATATAATTAATGAATTCTTTTCTCATCCCCCCATTCTATTTGTTTGTAAACATCACTTTATACCAAGTACATATGCACACAAAAAGGGCTCCCTAGGAGTACCTATGACACTTTGGGTGCTAACACCTTCCCTCTGTGTAACCAACCCCCTTACTTGTAATATCTGACATTTTATTAGTTTTGATTTGAAAACTTCTTACTTTTTGGATTTTGTTTGTACTTTTTCCCTTTTCCCTTGGAAACAATAAAAGCGCGGTGGCGACTCTTGTTATTTGATCTCTAGCTTATCCATAGCTTGATGATCATGAATTTACCACTACAGAAATTAAGTGGCGACTCTGCTCGGAAGTAGTCTCCAGTGGGTTTAGCCTACTTTTTGTGTATATATTTGTATATATGTGATGTTTGTATATATGTATGTGTGATATAATCTGCTTGTTGTGCTTGGTGATCTCTGAATGGTGAGATAAGTTCTAACCCGAACTTGAGTGCAATTAAGATAGGAGGATGGTATAGTCATGTTCGACTTGTGTGGAGTAGTCCTTAACAAGTTGGCTTGAGACCCATCTGCTCAGTGGAGACTCTTTTGGATTTGGAAATGTCACACAAGTATTTGTGGTTAGGCATTACTATCTCTAATTTGGGTCTGAGAAGCTGAGCACCGTAGAACATTTACCCCCTCTTGGCCTATTTAGGACGTAGTGCGGAAATTGTTCAAGTGTAGACTTGATAACAGTTGTTACGCGATACTACACTCAGATGAGTTTCTCTTGAGAATATTATGGGTCGATGAGTCAGTCATCTTAACCTGTAATATCCGATAGATGGAATTAAGACTCTGGGAACTTTTTAGAACATGATCTACAGGTTTTATCCTTAGTTCACTCCTTTGGGATGGTTCTTACCCAGACTCCATGCTCGTGACTTACAACAAACCCTTGATTCTTGGTTGATCCAATCAAAGTCTTGTCAATATCAATGGAACTTGGGTGTTGATAAGGTTGAACCATAATCTACCAAAATGGATGATTGATCTTGACAATGACTTGATTCATCCCTTGACCTTTGTTTGCCTTGTGTGTGATCCCTTACTTGTTATTGTTGCATTCATGAACTCATGCGCATCATAACATCCATCACACAAAAATTTCAAGGAACTGAGGTATTATTTGCAAATATTTTCAGACCATGGAATGTGGAGGAAGGAACACTAAGAAGTACAGCTTCAGATGTCCAGATTTGAAAGAGTTAAGGAAGCTAGCATCTTTTGTATTAGATCCCTTGGACTTCAAACAACGTCATGGGACTTTTGAGTGTGCTAGTGCAGTTCTAGGATCCTCTCTACCGTTGTTTCACTTTCCCAGATTTTCAGCTTGTGCCTACGTTGGAGGAGTATTCTCATCTTTTGGGGATACCTGTTTCTAGTAAAGTTCCTTTTAGTGGATTGGAGGAGATTCCCCGATCTAATCTTATTGCTGAAGCTCTTCACTTATAGAAGTCTGAGATAAAGTCTCATTGGGTGAAGAAAGGAGGATTATTTGGGTTGCCGTCTGATTTCCTCATCAAGGAAGCTACTGCTTTTGCTCAAGCCGGTAGTGTGGATGCGTTTGAAGCTATCTTTGTGTTGCTCATTTATGGATTAGCTTTGTTCCCTAACATTGACAATTTTGTTGATGTTAACGCCATTAGACTTTTCTTGATTGGGAATCATGTGCCTACTTTGTTGGGTGATATGTATTTCTCTTTGCATCTAAGGAATTCTAAAGGTGGTGGAACGATTATCTGTTATATCCCTCTTCTGTACAAGTGGTTTATTTCGCACTTGCCTCAAACGCCTGCTTTTGTGGAGAACAAACAATGTCTATGGTGGTCTCAGAGACTTATGTCTCTCACTAATGATGATATAGTTTGGTATGATCCGTCATTAAGCGGTTTGGATATTATTGATAGTTGTGGTGAATTCTCTAATGTGCCTCTCATTGGAACGCAAGGCGGAATTAACTACAACCCTGCTTTGGCTCGTCGTCAACTTGGGTTCCCCTTGAGAGACAAACCTAATAACACTTTGTTAGAAGGACTTTTCTATCAAGAGGGTAAAGATCCCCAACATTTGAAGCAGAAGATTGTGCATGCTTGGCATAATGTGCATAGGAAAGGAAGATCTGAGCTTGGTCCGTGCAATTGTGTAGCCTTGGAAGCTTACACTCTTTGGGTGAAAAAGAGAGCTATGGAGTTGAAGATGCCTTATCCTTGTGAAAGACCTATGTCTATGGTTGTGGTTGAGCCATTAACTCTCCCTAACCAAGATTTAGAGGAGTTGGAAGACACGCTCGCCAAGATGAAGCAAGAGAAGGATATGTGGGAAGAGCGTTTTCGTGCTTTGAGCAAGAAGCATGAAGAGTTGCAATTGGAGTCTAAGGACAAAGATGCACTTATTGAGCTACTTGAAGACCGAGTAACAAAGAGACAGAGAGAGCCAGAGGTTCCATCTTCTAGCATGCCTCAGCCTTCCGTTGCTTGGAAGAAGATTGTAGATCAGCTTCTCCTCGAGAAGACTCAGATGAATACTTCTTTTGAGACCGAGATCCGTCGCATTCGAAGGAAGTAAGCGCCTACAGCCAGATCTTTTGACATTGTTGTTAGGGATCCTTAGGATGACTAGTCTCCTTTTCTCTTGTAGTTTTCATTTGGTTTCTGAAATTGTACTCAGTGTAATCCTTCCAATTTATATAAATAAAAAGATATTTTTGGTCATATCAAATTATTGCAATTGGCATTTAAATATGTACATTAGCAAATGATATAGTAAGTTCCTTGAAAACAAAAAATAATCAAGCATTGCATTTCATGCATTATTTGCATAAGCAGGTTTTCGCCAAATGTCTGATAGGTGTTTCTTTTGTGCTTTAGGCAAGCTGACTCACCGGTACAATACCCGAGCCAATCATCTAAGAATCATGGAGCACTTAGAGAAAGAGAACAGAGAGCTGAAGGACAAGATCACCCGCGTGACTGCCATGATGGAGTCAGTTCTTGCTGCCGAAAGTCAATCTTCTCCAACGCCTGCAACTCCTCCTGCGAGGACTGTTATTTCAGAGGTGGCTACCTCTACCATGCCTGCTGCTGCCGCCCATTTCGCACCAACTATGCCTGCCGGATTCCCGGGGGGAATGCCGTCCAACTTTGTGCCCGAAGGCTTTGCACCTACCTTTGCTTCCATGCCGGTATCTAGCCCGGTCATGTCGGTGCCACCTGCCGTTGTGCATACTTTGCCTCGCGTAGAGGACACAATCTATCATTCCGAGTCATCTAAGGGTTCGAATGTTTATGAGAAGATGGATGAAATGAAATATCAGTTTCTTGAGTTGCACAAGGAATTGAAGACGCTGAGAGGTAAAGACCTGTTTGGAAAGAGTGCTGTTGAGTTGTGCTTAGTGCCTAACGTCAAGATCCTGGTGAAGTTCAAAGTGCTTGACTTTGAAAACTATAAGGGGAACTCTTGTCCACTCAGTCATCTTGTGATGTATGTCCGCAAGGTATCCACTCAGACCGATAATGATCAATTGCTTATTCACTACTTCCAAGATAGTCTGACTGGCGCTGCATTTCGTTGGTACATGGGGTTGGATAGTCAAAGCATTCATACTTTCAACGACTTGGGGGAGGCTTTTGTCAAGCAATATAAATATAATGTGGACATGGCGCCTGATAGAGACCAGTTGAGGTCTATGTCTTAGAAGGACAAAGAGACATTCAAAGAGTATGCGCAGCGATGAAGGGAGTTGGCTGCCCAGATCACTCCTCCTTTGGAGGAAAAAGAAATGACAAAGATCTTCTTGAAAACTCTGAGTTCATTTTACTATGAACGAATGATTGCTAGTTCCCCCAGTGACTTTACCGAAAGGTAAACATGGGGATGAGGCTTGAGGAGGGAGTCCATGAGGGACGTTTGTCAAGAGATGAGGCGTCAACAAGCAAGAGATATGGCAGTAATTTCGGTAAGAAGAAGGACAGTGAGACGAATGCAGTAATCAGTGGGAGGCAAAGGAGGCCTCAGATCAGAAGAAATCCAACATCCCGTCAACATCATCATCATCATCAAGTATTCTCGGTAATCCCGATATTTTCTAATCAACAAGCAACACCAATTCAATAACAACAATAACGTCAACAACAACAACCGCAACAATGAACAAACACCTATAACAACAACAATACCAACAACAATCATCATCAACAGAACTTTGAGAGGAAGAAGGTCTCTTTCGACCCGATTCCTATGTCATATGTAGAGCTGTATCCCTCGTTAGTTCTCAAGAACCTGATTCAACCGAGGAACCCACCGTAGATTCCAGAACCACTTCCTTGGTGGTATAAACCTGAGCTCCTTTGTGCTTTTCACCAAGGAGCACCCGGAAACGACATTGAAAATTATTATCCATTGAAGTATGAGGTTCAAAAATTGATGAAGAGTGGTATGGTGTCCTTTGAGGACCACGCGTCAAATGTGAAAGCAAACCCTTTGCCCGCTCATGGGAACTCTTCTGTGAGTATGGTGGACGGTTGTCCTGGAGAATTCAAAGTTTTTGATGTGCGTTTTATCCGAAGGTCCTTAGTGCAAATACATAAGGATGTTTGTTTGGTGAGTGAATGTGAGCACGGCCATGATGGTTGTGCTATTTGTAGTGTTAACCCGAGGGGATGTGAAGTTGTGAAAAGGGACATCCAACGTCTGATGGATGAATGCATGATCCAAATTGTTCAATCCCGTCATGTAGATGACGATGTTAATGTCATAGTGCCCATTTCAAGCAACAAGAGAAGTTGATAATCCAGTATGACTCCAGTAACAACAACAATCAAAGATCAGTATCGCCGTTGGTAATACGGTTAGCGGGCCCAGTCCCGTATTCATCTAATAAAGCTGTGTCGTATCATTATAATGCTACAGTGATGAAGGATGGTCAAGAGGTCCCGTTACCTACGACTAGTTCAGTGGTGAGCATTGCTAATGTTACAAAGGTGACCCGCAGTGGTCGAGTGTTTGGGTCGGTGTTCCCAAAGGATAAAGAGGAAACAATTGTTGGTAAGAAAGTGGAAGTGCCTAGTGTATATCCAGTTGGTTGTTCAAAAGATAAGTCCGGTGAATCCAACAATTTGAAAACCAATGATGATGATGAGGTACTTCGACTAATCAAAAGGAGCAAGTTCAATGTGGTGGAGCAACTGCTCCAGACCCCCTCAAAAATTTCAGTATTGTCTCTGCTAATGAATTCCGAAGCGCACAGAGAAACACTACAGAGAGTTCTCGAGCAAGCGTTCATAGAGCATGATGTTACTGTGGATCAATTCAATCACATTATGGCTAACATCACTTCTTGCAACAATCTCAGCTTTTGCGACGAAGAACTCCCCGAGGAGGGCAGAAATCATAATTTGGCTTTGCACATCTCGATGAATTGCAAAGAGGATGCTTTGTCAAATGTGCTTGTTGACACCGGTTCGTCACTAAATGTGCTTCCGAAGTCAACTTTGTCAAAGCTATCTTACCAAGGAGCGCCCATGAGGTATAGCGGTGTAATCGTCAAAGCTTTTGATGGTTCGCGCAAGACGGTAATTGGTGAAGTGGACCTTCCAGTCTGTCGCATCCGCGAAAAACAACCGGCGGGCTGAAACAAAAACAACACAGAGCCGCCACCGTGCGTTATTTATCCCAAAATAGGGAAAGGAAACGCTCAGAGTAAACCTGGGAAAAGCAAGGTCTCGCGACCAAAGAGAAAGGGTACGGGAGTCGGTTACGCAAGGGGAAGGTATTAGCACCCCTCACGTCCGTCGTACTCGACGGGATCCACGCTCTAAAAGAAAGAAAAGGTTGCTAAAACACCACACACACACGCACCGAAGACAACACAGATGGGGTTAAGAGGAAGAGAGCTCGATAGGACATCGCATCCTATGCCTACATATCTCGTCTGGAACGAGAATCAGAGCTGTCGTAGTTCGGCTCACGCACGCCAAACAAACAAACACAAATACAGGAAAACTGGGAGCTTGAATGCCAATCACTGGACTTACATCAGCATCCGCACCAAAACACACACAAGAAGGCAAACGTGGAGCCCGACCACCAATCACTGGACTTAAATCGGCATCCGAACCAGACACACAATCAGGATACGGACAACCAATCGCTGGGCTTACATCCATATCCTGACACACAAGAAGATAACAAGCAAACACACACAAAAAGAAAAAAAAGTGCCCGGAGAGACCTCGCACGGCCTCCTGCCTACATACCTCGTCTGGAACGAGGATCAGGGCGATGTAGTTCCCCTGAAAGGGAAAGAAATTCTAGCCAGAAACCAAGGGGAGACACACTACCAGGGAGCTGTACTCGAGCCTAGTGTTATCATGCATCATTGCCCTATGTTAAGGTTTCTACCTACTTGCACAACAACAAGCTAATCCTAACCAGGAAAGAAGCAAGCATACAAGCATACAAGCAAAACAAATCAAAGCAAACATTCCAAGTAGCACACACTATATCCAGTCAAGTGGGCTAAAACAAAGGGTTTGACTGCCGAAGCAAGTCATCTGTACAAGGTAGTGTTCACTCTTAACCCTGACATTGAGAGTCAGGGTGAAGCAGATGAAAGGTGAGTGAAGATTAGACTTCACAGATCTTATCCCTGGCCAGGGAGAGCTTCGGACAAAGGAGCGTGGGTCCAGAATGGAGGGACCCTTCTACGCTAAAGACTCTGACACAACTGTACAAAGTACAAGATCTTGGGTTTGTGTCCCAATGCATCAACACAGTGGTGTGAGCAGAGGGACGACTCAACAGAATAGCGGGGGATAGATTGCATATCCCTTGGGTTCCGCCAATTGCCTCATAGAGGTCTTTACCTGCTTGGCACAAAAGTAAACAATCACAAACATCGCCTCTTAAGGAGGACTTCAGACAGTTGCCTGGCTAAATAACAAGCCAGGTCTTCCAGACTACATGAAGACAAGAGAGTCTACCTCAACTGGTTTATAAAACCAAGCAGCAGCAAGCAAGTTCTTAAAGAACTGTAAGCGACTAAATGTACCTGAAATCAATCAAGTATCATCAGTACTCAGACAAACCAACAATAAACAGCAAAAGTCAATCTATACAGACAACACAAGTTAATGCACATAAGTGCAAGCCATGAGCCCAAGCTCAAGCATCAAATCCTACAACACAAAATCAATGTTAGTTGATAACATCAAACAAAACTCAATTTAATCAACTTGCAATTTTTCCCTTAAGCCCTTTGCATTTCAACCTGAAAATCCAAACCAAATGTGAGAAACTAGACCACTAGGCCAAGCCTAGGGTCCAAAGGAGATAAAAAATCCTAAACAGCAAGTGAAATTTATCCAAAATCACATTCAAACAAATTAGAAACAAATGCAATATGTCCCATGCTCATACCATTCACCATTATCATTTCATGCACAATTTAACATCAATCATGCAATTTGCAACTTCAAAAGTCCAAACAGAACTATCTCAATCAAAAGCATACCAAAACAATTCAATTAATTCCACAAAAATTCACACCTAAACAGGACATATTCAATGTATAGCATGTCAAATTTCAGCTCAATTGGACAAAAGAAAGTAGGTCAATGAAAATCAAGAAGTCCAGACAAATTTATACAAGCCAATTCAAGGCATCAATATAAGCATCAACTTCAATAAATCATAAAACAGTGACAACAATTAATAAATGAATGGGATCAAAACCATGATGTCCTATAATGTGTCTACAATCCACATGTCAAATTGCATCTTCATCCAATACAATATGAGAATTTCACAAGCAAAATTCCAACATGTGTCACACAAACTCACAAAATGAGCCAACAGAGAAGAAAATTATCAATCAATTAGAAAACTCCATCAAAAATTCCAGAAAAAATCACATGTTATCTTGACATATCAATGATCATTCATGCAAAAAATTAGCTCAATCAAACATCTCTAAGCCAGGAAAATAAAATCATGAAGTTGACCTAGCTTGGTGTGACACAAATTGTCACACCTCTAATCAAAAATATCATATCTAATCAACCAAGTATCCAAAAATCACAAACTCTACATGAAAATCACCAACAATGAGTCCAGAACAAGCACAAAAATTTTCATCCATTTCTTTAAAGGTATCATTATTTCATGAAGGTTTTGGTAAGACATGTACAAAATGCATACATTGAAACTAACCCTAGGCCAATTATTTTTCTACACATGCAAAAAATCCACAAAAATAACCATTAAATTCTACACATCATCATGAAAATAATGAAAAAAATTTCACAAAATTTGGATGCAAAATGAGTGAGATATGTTTTTTACAAGATCATGTAACAAAATGTAAAGAAAATAAGAAAAAGAAAGTGAAATAATAAATAACTAAATGCGCCAGTGGCATTTTTGTAATACTAATGCCACTGGCCAAAACGACGGCGTTTTGAAAAGATTACATGGCGCGCTGTGAATGGTTGATAGTGGCGCCAAACAACATTTAAACAAGGCAAGGCAAAATGTTGGATCAAACACGAGTTCATGAAGCATTTTCAGCAAGAACACATCCAGAAAATTCCAGAAATCAAGAACAACGAATTGCAACCAAAATCAACAAGCATATAGTCATTAGAACCGGCTTTCCATGTAGATTCAAGATATGTAACTCATTTCTCCTCATTCCTAACACAGCCACGGGATCGATCAAATTAAGATATGAACACAAAACTTTAAATCGTGATTACTTTCTCCACAGTCAATCATTTCACAAACCACAAGCATCATGTTCATCTATAATCAAAGATCTATAAAACACATGTAATAATTTAAGCAATGGTGAGATTCGAATTTTTGCACCTTGGAGATGGCAGATCTTGTTCTTGATGATTCACGATGCTAAAGCTCCAAACAGATGATGATTGAGGTATAGGAAGTTGAATGCAATGCCTAGCTAAGCTCAATGTTGCTTAAATGGGAAGAAATCTCAAATCACCATTGATGAGCACCTTATGAACAGTCACGATTCTTGAGTCTTTTTGCAACAATTCGCCAAAACAGATGGAGATGGAAGCTTGTAGAAGATGAATCCACAAAGAATCGTGCAAATTGATTGAGATTTGATGGAGTTTGGATCAAAAAAGCTTGATGAAGTTCTTGAGAAATTGAGAGAAAATGGAGGGAAAGTTTGTTAGATTTCTTGGAATGTGCAATTGTGATTAGCATTCTGTTACAATTAGTAACTTATACTCCACCTTAATCCAATGTACTAATCTCAATTAGCAAAATTTGGAAGAATTAGCATAATTGCATTTTAAGTGAAAGTTCCAAAAATGCCCTTGCCAAATATTGCACCATGACAGCTCATGACAGTTGGAACAAGTTTCAATTGGCATTTGGAGAGTGTTGCAAAAAGTCCCATTCCAAAATTCCATGTATTTCTCAAATTGGACCATTTTGCCTTTGGATTTTAATTGTTGCACTTGAAAATTGACCTTTTGCATTGACCATTTTTGATGAATTTTGATTATACACCATGAAAGTACATGTGAAATGGGGTTTGCTTATAAAAAGATCATCCATTTTGGACATCCCATGTGAAAGTTATGCCACTTTGATTATAGGCATTTTTGGAAAATGAATGGACCATAACTTGTCAACCATACATGGGAATTTCAAGTTCTTGGACTTTTTGGAAAGGTGAGATCAAGATATACAACTTTCATGTTGAACAAATTTTCATCTGAAGCTTTTTTGGACATGTAATTTTGTGTTGAAAAACTTTCCATTTTTGGAAACTTCCATTACAAGTCACTTTCTATTTTTGGAAATTTTTGTCCTGACTTTATTTTCTTCATTCTTGAGCTTTGACAAGTCAAATGAAGCTTGTTTCAACATGAATGAAGTGTATCCAGCTCTCTCCCACCTCCAAATCCATAAAATCAAGCACAGTTGACCACAGTCGACTTTTCAACTGATAGATGAATTTGGCAATGCACTGATCAATCTGAGCCCCAATCTTCTGATGAAATGACTCAATGGTGAAACCCTAGCCTCAATAAGCTCAATACAGTCATGAAATAATCCCCATATCCATTATAGACCCCATTTCCTTCACATGCCCTGATTGGCCCAATGCAACTGATTAGGGTTGACCAGTGGTCAAAACCCTAATCTCAAGGTATCTGATCAATCTCTTACACCTCTTGGATGATATCAAAACCCTGACAATGATGATGTATCACCTCAACCAAGATGTAGCTCAATCTCCTTGAGAATCAAAACCCTAATTTGAACCACCATATCCTCAGATGATTAGTGATCCAATCCAATGAAACCCTAGCTTGCACATAACCTCTCCATCTTCTGATCAAGACTTAGGAGGATGACTTGCACAATGTGACCACATGATATGCAACATGCAATGCCTAATGTCCTAAAATGATATGCAAATATGTTAAGCCAGTCCCAAAAGAGGAGGGCAAATTTTGAGGTGTTACACAGTCAAGATAGGTCCGAGTGATTTTCATATTACTTTTCAAGTAATGGATATCCACCCGACCTACAGTTGCTTATTGGGAAGGCCATGGATTCATGAGGCGGGAGTTGTTACTTCCATTCTGCACCAGAAAATCAAATTTGTGAAGAATGGCAAGCTAGTGATTGTTGGTGGAAAGAAGGCGTTGTTGGTTAGCCACCTGTCATCTTTCTCTTATGTTGAAGCTAAGGATGAGGTTAGGACTCTGTTCCAAGCCTTATCTATTGCTGCTGAGAAGAGAGTTGGGGCACCTATGACCTCATTAAAAGATGCCCAGAAGATTGTTGAAGAAGGTACTGTTGATCAGTGGGGGCGCATGGTAGAGGTCTCCGACAACAAAGGCAGAACTGGTTTGGGGTTCCATAAAGGATCATTAATTGCAAGATTTGAAGATATGCAACTCAGCTTCCGTAGCGGAGGGTTCATTCATGGCAATGAACAACACTTAGTTGTTGTGCTAGAGGATGACGAAGAGGAAGACTGCACCAATTTTGTGACACATGGAAAGGCTTGAAACAATTGGACTGCTGTTGATATTCCTATTATTTTGCATCGATCTAAGTAATTGCTTTTATATGTTTTAAAATCCTTCTCCTATGCCTAAAGGAGAAGTGAATATTGTTTGGGCATTTTCAAATTGATCATCAATAAAATTAATTCTATTCATCCACATCTATGATGTTTTATTTTTACTTTTTGCTTTATTTTGAAAATGGTAATCACAAAAAACATAAATAAACAATATAATTGTCCATCTGCATAATATTTGGTCACAAATTCACTTCTCTAAAATCAAAATATCAAATCATTATGCAGGTTGGTTTCTAACGCCATTGAATACAATGATCCTTCTCCTTCTCCAAAATTTGAATTCCCTGTGTTTAAGGTCGAGGAGGAAAGTGATGTAGAAGTGAGTGATGAATTATCTCGTCTTCTTGAGCAAGATGAAAAGACCATTCATCCGTTCGAAGAGCAGATTGAGCTAGTCAACTTGGGTTCCGAGGATGAGGTGAAGGAAGTCAAGATTGGGTCTCGACTGTGTCCAAATGTTAAGAAGGGGTTGATTGATCTTCTTTGAGAGTATTCAGATGTGTTTGCTTGGTCCTATCAAGACATGTCTGGGTTGGATTCTGAGATTGTGGAGCATAAATTACCGTTGAAGCCAGAATGCCCGCCAGTCAAGCAGAAGTTGAGAAGAACGCATCCTGATATGGCCGTGAAGATCAAAGACGAAGTGCAAAAGCAGATTGATGCCGGTTTCCTTATAACCGCTGAGTATTCGTAATGGGTGGCTAATATTGTGCCTGTGCCGAAGAAAGATGGAAAAGTCCGCATGTGTGTTGACTATAGAGATTTGAATAAATCCAGTCCGAAAGATGATTTCCCTTTGCCACACATTGATATGTTGGTAGACAATACTGCTAAATTCAAAGTCTTCTCGTTTATGGATGGATTTTCCGAATATAGTCAGATCAAGATGGCACCCGAAGATATGGAAAAGACCGCATTCATTACACCTTGGGGAACATTCTGTTATAGAGTGATGCCTTTCAGTCTAAAGAATGCTGGTGCAACTTACCAAAGAGCAATGACTACTCTTTTTCATGATATGATGCATAAAGAGATCGAAGTTTATATCGATGGCATGATTGCTAAATCGATTGATGAAGAGGAACATGTTGAGCATTTGTTGAAGTTATTCCAGCGTTTGAGGAAGTATAAACTCCACTTGAATCCCAATAAGTGTACTTTTACTGTTCGTTTTGGTAAGTTGTTGGGCTTTATTGTCAGCGAGAAGGGTATCGAAGTTGATCCTTCCAAGGTCAAAGCAATACAAGAGATGCCTGCGCCCAAAACTGAGAAGCAAGTCAGAGGTTTTCTCGGCCGCTTGAATTATATTTCCAGATTCATTTCCCACATGACTGCCACATGTGCGCCTATATTCAAGTTTCTTCGGAAAGACCAGTCTTGTGATTGGACTGAAGATTGCCAGAAAGCTTTTGACAGTATCAAGGAATATCTGCTCGAGCCTCCGATTTTGTCTCCACCTGTTGAAGGAAGACCGTTGATCATGTATTTGACTGTGCTCGAAGATAGTATGGGTTGTGTTCTTGGTCAGCAAGATGAGACTGAAAGGAAAGAGTTTGCAATTTACTACCTCAGTAAGAAGTTCACCAACTGTGAGACTCGGTATTCTATGCTTGAGAAGACTTGTTGCGCATTGGCTTGGGCTGATAAGCGTCTGCGCGAATATATGTTGAATCATACCACTTGGTTGATATCCAGAATGAATCCGATCAAGTATATATTTGAAAAGCCTGCTTTAACTAGGAGAATTGCCCGTTGGCAGATGTTGTTATCAGAGTATGATATCGAATACCGATCTCAGGAAGCAATCAAGGGTAGTATCTTGGCTGACCATTTGGCTCACCAACCGATTGAAGATTATCAGTCAGTGCAATATGACTTTCCTGATAAAGAGATTTTGTACTTGAAAATGAAAGTTTGTGATGAACCATTGCTTGAAGAAGGGCCAAAACCTGGTTCCCGCTGGGGCATGGTATTTGATGGAGCTGTTAATCAATATGGAAATGGCATTGGGGCAGTGATTATTACTCCTCAAGGCACGCATATACCATTTATAGCTAGATTGACTTTCAAGTGTACAAACAACATGGCAAAATATGAAGCTTGCATTATGGGGCTTGAAGAGGCCATGAATCTCAGAATCAAGTATTTGGATGTCTTTGGTGATTCGGCTTTGGTTGTGAATCAAATCAAAGGAGAACGGGAGACAAATCAACACGGTTTGGTACCATATAGAGATTATGCGAGGAGGATTTCAACTTTCTTTATAAAGGTTGAGTTTCATCATATCCCTCGAGATGAAAACCGGATGGCAGATGCTCTTGCAACATTGGCATCGATGATTGTAGTGAAGTATTGGAATGAAGTTCATAATTTATCTGTGATGCGTCTTGATAGGCCAGCTCATGTGTTTGCTGTTGAAGAGATCAAAGACGAGAAGCCGTGGTATTATGACATCAAATGTTTCCTCCAAAGTCAGATTTACCCGCCTGGGGCATCTTTTAAAGATAAGAAGACTTTGAGAAGATTAGCCGGTAATTTCTACTTGAATGGTGATATACTATACAAGAGAAACTTCGACATGGTTTTGCTCACATGTGTGGATAGACACGAAGCATACTTGTTGATGACCGAAGTGCACGAAGGTTTCTTTGGTACTCATTCCAATGGACATGAAATGGCGAAGAAGATGTTACGAGTAGGTTACTATTGGCTGACAATGAAATCTGACTGTTGCAAATTTGTGAAGAAGTGCCACAAGTGTCAAATTTATGCTGATAAGGTTCATGTTCCTCCGACACTATTAAATGTTATCTCTTCCCCATGGCCCTTCTCCATGTGGGGGATTGATATGATTGGGATGATTGAGCCTAAAGCTTCAAATGGACATCGTTTTATTTTGGTGGCAATTGACTACTTCACAAAATGGGTCGAAGCGGCATCGTATGCAAATGTAACCAAGCAAGTTATTGTAAGGTTTTTAAAGAATCAAATCATATGCCGTTATGGTGTGCCAAGTAAGATCATTTCTGATAATGGATCGAACTTGAATAACAATATGGTGGAAGCTCTTTATAAAGACTTCAAGATTGCATATCATAATTCTTCTCCTTACAGACCTAAGATGAATGGGGCTGTTGAAGCTGCGAACAAGAACATCAAGAGGTTCATTCAGAAGATGGTTGTCACGTATAAGGATTGGTATGAGATGCTCCCATTTTGTTTGCACGAGTATCGTACATCCATCCGCACTTCAATAGGGGCAACCCCTTTCTCTCTTGTTTATGCTGTGGAAGCAGTGTTCCCCATAGAGGTCGAGATTCCTTCATTGCGTGTGCTCATGGAAGCCAAGTTGACTGAGGCTGAATGGTGTCAGACCAGGTTTGATTAGTTAAATTTGATTTAAGACAAGAGATTAACTGCCATGTGCCATGGTCAGTTGTATCAACAAAGGATGAAGAAAGCTTTTGATAAAATGGTCAGACCTCGTGTGTTTAGAGAAGGTAACCTTGTGCTCAAGAAGATTTTTACGTTTAAGCCATATTCTAGAGGAAGTACGCGCCTACAACCAAATCTTTTGACATTGTTGTTAGGGATCCTTAGGATGACTAGTCTCCTTTTCTCTTGTATTTTTCATTTGGTTTCTGAAATTGTACTCAGTGTAATCCTTCCAATTTATATAAATAAAAAGATATTTTTGGTCATATCAAATTATTGCAATTGGCATTTAAATATGTACATTAGCAAATGATATAGTAAGTTCCTTGAAAACAAAAAATAATCAAGCATTGCATTTCATGCATTATTTGCATAAGCAGGTTTTCGCCAGATGTCTGATAGGTGTTTCTTTTGTGCTTTAGCCAAGCTGACTCACCGGTACAATACCCGAGCCAATCATCTGAGAATCATGGAGCACTTAGAGAAAGAGAACAAAGAGCTGAAGGACAAGATCACCCGCCTGACTGCCATGATGGAGTCAGTTCTTGCTGCCCAAAGTCAATCTTCTCCAACGCCTGCAACTCCTCCTGCGAGGACTGTTATTTCAGAGGTGGCTACCTCTACCATGCCTGCTGCTGCCCCCCATTTCGCACCAACTATGCCTGCCGGATTCCCGGGGGGAATGCCGTCCAACTTTGTGCCCGAAGGCTTTGCACCTACCTTTGCTTCCATGCCGGTATCTAGCCCGGTCATGTCGGTGCCACCTGCCGTTGTGCACACTTTGCCTCGTGTAGAGGACACAATCTATCATTCCGAGTCATCTAAGGGTTCGAATGTTTATGAGAAGATGGATGAAATGAAATATCAGTTTCTTGAGTTGCACAAGGAATTGAAGACGCTGAGAGGTAAAGACCTGTTTGGAAAGAGTGCTGTTGAGTTGTGCTTAGTGCCTAACGTCAAGATCCTGGTGAAGTTCAAAGTGCCTGACTTTGAAAAATATAAGGGGAACTCTTGTCCACTCAGTCATCTTGTGATGTATGTCCGCAAGATATCCACTCAGACCGATAATGATCAATTGGTTATTCACTACTTCCAAGATAGTCTGACTGGCGCTGCATTTCGTTGGTACATGGGGTTGGATAGTCAAAGCATTCATACTTTCAACGACTTGGGGGAGGCTTTTGTCAAGTAATATAAATATAATGTGGACATGGCGCCTGATAGAGATCAGTTGAGGTCTATGTCTCAGAAGGACAAAGAGACATTCAAAGAGTATGCGCAGCGATGAAGGGAGTTGGTTGCCCAGATCACTCCTTCTTTGGAGGAAAAAGAAATGACAAAGATCTTCTTGAAAACTCTGAGTTCATTTTACTATGAACGAATGATTGCTAGTGCCCCCAGTGACTTTACCGAAATGGTAAACATGGGGATGAGGCTTGAGGAAGGAGTCCATGAGGGACGTTTGTCAAGAGATGAGGCGTCAACAAGCAAGAGATATGGCAGTAATTTCGGTAAGAAGAAGGACAGTGAGACGAATGCAGTAATCAGTGGGAGGCAAAGGAGGCCTCAGATCAGAAGAAATCCAACATCCCGTCAACATCATCATCATCATCAAGTATCCTCGGTAATCCCGATATTTTCTAATCAACAAGCAACACCAATTCAATAACAACAACAACGTCAACAACAACAACGAACAAACACCTATAACAACAACAATACCAACAACAATCATCATCAACAGAACTTTGAGAGGAAGAAGGTCTCTTTCGACCCGATTCCTATGTCATATGTAGAGCTGTATCCCTCGTTAGTTCTCAAGAACCTGATTCAACCGAGGAACCCACCGTAGATTCCAGAACCACTTCCTTGGTGGTATACACCTGAGCTCCTTTGTGCTTTTCACCAAGGAGCACCCGGAAACGACATTGAAAATTATTATCCATTGAAGTATGAGGTTCAAAAATTGATGAAGAGTGGTATGGTGTCCTTTGAGGACCGCGCGTCAAATGTGAAAGCAAACCCTTTTCCCGCTCATGGGAACTCTTCTGTGAATATGGTGGACGGTTGTCCTGGAGAATTCAAAGTTTTTGATGTGCGTTTTATCCGAAGGTCCTTAGTGCAAATACATAAGGATGTTTGTTTGGTGAGTGAATGTGAGCACGACCATGATGGTTGTGCTGTTTGTAGTGTTAACCCGAGGGGATGTGAAGTTGTGAAAAGGGACATCCAAAGTCTGATGGATGAATGCATGATCCAAATTGTTCAATCCCGTCATGTAGATGACGATGTTAATGTCATAGTGCCCATTTTCTAGCAACAAGAGAAGTTGATAATCCAGTATGACTCCAGTAACAACAACAATCAAAGATCAGTATCGCCGTTGGTAATACGGTTAGCGGGCCTAGTCCCGTATTCATCTAATAAAGCTGTGTCGTATCATTATAATGCTACAGTGATGAAGGATGGTCAAGAGGTCCCGTTACCTACGACTAGTTCAGTGGTGAGCATTGCTAATGTTACAAAGGTGACCCGCAGTGGTCGAGTGTTTGGGTCGGTGTTCCCAAAGGATAAAGAGGAAACAATTGTTGGTAAGAAAGTGGAAGTGCCTAGTGTAGATCCAGTTGGCTGTTCAAAAGATAAGTCCGGTGAATCCAACAATTTGAAAACCAATGATGATGATGAGGTACTCCGACTAATCAAAAGGAGCAAGTTCAATGTGGTGGAGCAACTGCTCCAGACCCCCTCAAAAATTTCAGTGTTGTCTCTGCTAATGAATTCCGAAGCGCACAGAGAAGCACTACAGAGAGTTCTCGAGCAAGCGTTCATAGAGCATGATGTTACTGTGGATCAATTCAATCACATTGTGGCTAACATCACTTCTTGCAACAATCTCAGCTTTTGCGACGAAGAACTCCCCGAGGAGGGAAGAAATCATAATTTGGCTTTGCACATCTTGATGAATTGCAAAGAGGATGCTTTGTCAAATGTGCTTGTTGACACCGGTTCGTCACTAAATGTGCTTCCGAAGTCAACTTTGTCAAAGCTATCTTACCAAGGAGCGCCCATGAGGTATAGCGGTGTAATCGTCAAAGCTTTTGATGGTTCGCGCAAGACGGTAATTGGTGAAGTGGACCTTCCAGTCAAGATAGGTCCGAGTGATTTTCATATTACTTTTCAAGTAATGGATATCCACCCGACCTACAGTTGCTTATTGGGAAGGCCATGGATTCATGAGGCGGGAGCTGTTACTTCCATTCTGCACCAGAAAATCAAATTTGTGAAGAATGGCAAGCTAGTGATTGTTGGTGAAAAGAAGGCGTTGTTGGTTAGCCACCTGTCATCTTTCTCTTATGTTGAAGCTAAGGATGAGGTTAGGACTCTGTTCCAAGCCTTATCTATTGCTGCTGAGAAGAGAGTTGGGGCACCTATGACCTCATTAAAAGATGCCCAGAAGATTGTTGAAGAAGGTACTGTTGATCAGTGGGGGCGCATGGTAGAGGTCTCCGACAACAAAGGCAGAACTGGTTTGGGGTTCCATAAAGGATCATTAATTGCAAGATCTGAAGATATGCAACTCAGCTTCCGTAGCGGAGGGTTCATTCATGGCAATGAACAACACTTAGTTGTTGTGCTAGAGGATGACGAAGAGGAAGACTGCACCAATTTTGTGACACATGGAAAGGCTTGAAACAATTGGACTGCTGTTGATATTCCTATTATTTTGCATCGATCTAAGTAATTGCTTTTATATGTTTTAAAATCCTTCTCCTATGCCTAAAGGAGAAGTGAATATTGTTTGGGCATTTTCAAATTGATCATCAATAAAATTAATTCTATTCATCCACATCTATGATGTTTTATTTTTACTTTTTGCTTTATTTTGAAAATGGTAATCACAAAAAACATAAATAAACAATATAATTGTCCATCTGCATAATATTTGGTCACAAATTCACTTCTCTAAAATCAAAATATCAAATCATTATGCAGGTTGGTTTCTAACGCCATTGAATACAATGATCCTTCTCCTTCTCCAAAATTTGAATTCCCTGTGTTTAAGGTCGAGGAGGAAAGTGATGTAGAAGTGAGTGATGAATTATCTCGTCTTCTTGAGCAAGATGAAAAGACCATTCATCCGTTCGAAGAGCAGATTGAGCTAGTCAACTTGGGTTCCGAGGATGAGGTGAAGGAAGTCAAGATTGGGTCTCGACTGTGTCCAAATGTTAAGAAGGGGTTGATTGATCTTCTTTGAGAGTATTCAGATGTGTTTGCTTGGTCCTATCAAGACATGTCTGGGTTGGATTCTGAGATTGTGGAGCATAAATTACCGTTGAAGCCAGAATGCCCGCCAGTCAAGCAGAAGTTGAGAAGAACGCATCCTGATATGGCCGTGAAGATCAAAGAGGAAGTGCAGAAGCAGATTGATGCCGGTTTCCTTATAACCGCTGAGTATTCGTAATGGGTGGCTAATATTGTGCCTGTGCCAAAGAAAGATGGAAAAGTCCGCATGTGTGTTGACTATAGAGATTTGAATAAATCCAGTCCGAAAGATGATTTCCCTTTGCCACACATTGATATGTTGGTAGACAATACTGCTAAATTCAAAGTCTTCTCGTTTATGGATGGATTTTCCGAATATAATCAGATCAAGATGGCACCCGAAGATATGGAAAAGACCGCATTCATTACACCTTGGGGAACATTCTGTTATAGAGTGATGCCTTTCAGTCTAAAGAATGCTGGTGCAACTTACCAAAGAGCAATGACTACTCTTTTTCATGATATGATGCATAAAGAGATCGAAGTTTATGTCGATGGCATGATTGCTAAATCGATTGATGAAGAGGAACATGTTGAGCATTTGTTGAAGTTATTCCAGCGTTTGAGGAAGTATAAACTCCGCTTGAATCCCAATAAGTGTACTTTTACTGTTCGTTC
Organism: Lathyrus oleraceus; assembly: GCF_024323335.1. Taxonomy (NCBI): domain Eukaryota; kingdom Viridiplantae; phylum Streptophyta; class Magnoliopsida; order Fabales; family Fabaceae; genus Lathyrus; species Lathyrus oleraceus. The sequence continues at coordinate 365,634,224 of NC_066584.1, forward strand.
TGGTAAGTTGTTGGGCTTTATTGTCAGCGAGAAGGGTATCGAAGTTGATCCTGCCAAGGTCAAAGCAATACAAGAGATGTCTGCGCCCAAAACTGAGAAGCAAGTCAGAGGTTTTCTCGGCCGCTTGAATTATATTTCCAGATTCATTTCCCACATGACTGCCACATGTGCGCCTATATTCAAGTTTCTTCGGAAAGATCAGTCTTGTGATTGGACTGAAGATTGCCAGAAAGCTTTTGACAGTATCAAGGAATATCTGCTCGAGCCTCCGATTTTGTCTCCACCTGTTGAAGGAAGACCGTTGATCATGTATTTGACTGTGCTCGAATTGTGTTCTTGGTCAGCAAGATGAGACTGAAAGGAAAGAGTTTGCAATTTACTACCTCAGTAAGAAGTTCACCAACTGTGAGACTCGATATTCTATGCTTGAGAAGACTTGTTGCGCATTGGCTTGGGCTGATAAGCGTCTGCGCGAATATATGTTGAATCATACCACTTGGTTGATATCCAAAATGAATCCGATCCAGTATATATTTGAAAAGCCTGCTTTAACTAGGAGAATTGCCCGTTGGCAGATGTTGTTATCAGAGTATGATATCGAATATCGATCTCAGAAAGCAATCAAGGGTAGTATCTTGGCTGACCATTTGGCTCACCAACCGATTGAAGATTATCAGTCAGTGCAATATGACTTTCCTGTTAAAGAGATTTTGTACTTGAAAATGAAAGTTTGTGATGAACCATTGCTTGAAGAAGGGCCAGAACCTGGTTCCCGCTGGGGCATGGTATTTGATGGAGCTGTTAATCAATATAGAAATGGCATTGGGGCAGTGATTATTACTCCTCAAGGCACGCATATACCATTTATAGCTAGATTGACTTTCAAGTGTACAAACAACATGGCAAAATATGAAGCTTGCATTATGGGGCTTGAAGAGGCCATGAATCTCAGAATCAAGTATTTGGATGTCTTTGGTGATTCGGCTTTGGTTGTGAATCAAATCAAAGGAGAACGGGAGACAAATCAACGCGGTTTGGTACCATATAGAGATTATGCGAGGAGGATTTTAACTTTCTTTATAAAGGTTGAGTTTCATCATATCCCTCGAGATGAAAACCGGATGGCAGATGCTCTTGCAACATTGGCATCGATGATTGTAGTGAAGTATTGGAATGAAGTTCATAACTTATCTGTGATGCGTCTTGATAGGCCAGCTCATGTGTTTGCTGTTGAAGAGATCAAAGACGAGAAGCCGTGGTATTATGACATCAAATGTTTCCTCCAAAGTCAGATTTACCCGCCTGGGGCATCTTTTAAAGATAAGAAGACTTTGAGAAGATTAGCCGGTAATTTCTACTTGAATGGTGATATACTATACAAGAGAAACTTCGACATGGTTTTGCTCACATGTGTGGATAGACACGAAGCATACTTGTTGATGACCGAAGTGCACGAAGGTTTCTTTGGTACTCATTCCAATGGACATGCAATGGCGAAGAAGATGTTACGAGTAGGTTACTATTGGCTGACAATGAAATCTGACTGTTGCAAATTTGTGAAGAAGTACCACAAGTGTCAAATTTATGCTGATAAGATTCATGTTCCTCCGACACTATTAAATGTTATCTCTTCCCCATGGCCCTTCTCCATGTGGGGGATTGATATGATTGGGATGATTGAGCCTAAAGCTTCAAATGGACATCGTTTTATTTTGGTGGCAATTGACTACTTCACAAAATGGGTCGAAGCGGCATCGTATGCAAATGTAACCAAGCAAGTTATTGTAAGGTTTTTAAAGAATCAAATCATATGCCGTTATGGTGTGCCAAGTAAGATCATTTCTGATAATGGATCGAACTTGAATAACAATATGGTGGAAGCTCTTTGTAAAGACTTCAAGATTGCATATCATAATTCTTCTCCTTACAGACCTAAGATGAATGGGGCTGTTGAAGCTGCGAACAAGAACATCAAGAAGATCATTCAGAAGATGGTTGTCACGTATAAGGATTGGTATGAGATGCTCCCATTTTGTTTGCACGAGTATCGTACATCCATCCGCACTTCAACAGGGGCAACCCCTTTCTCTCTTGTTTATGCTGTGGAAGCAGTGTTCCCCATAGAGGTCGAGATTCCTTCATTGTGTGTGCTCATGGAAGCCAAGTTGACTGAGACTGAATGGTGTCAGACCAGGTTTGATTAGTTAAATTTGATTTAAGACAAGAGATTAACTGCCATGTGCCATGGTCAGTTGTATCAACAAAGGATGAAGAAAGCTTTTGATAAAAAGGTCAGACCTCGTGTGTTTAGAGAAGGTAACCTTGTGCTCAAGAAGATTTTTACGTTTAAGCCATATTCTAGAGGAAGTACGCGCCTACAACCAGATCTTTTGACATTGTTGTTAGGGATCCTTAGGATGACTAGTCTCCTTTTCTCTTGTATTTTTCATTTGGTTTCTGAAATTGTACTCAGTGTGATCCTTCCAATTTATATAAATAAAAAGATATTTTTGGTCATATCAAATTATTGCAATTAGCATTTAAATATGTACATTAGCAAATGATATAGTAAGTTCCTTGAAAACAAAAAATAATCAAGCATTGCATTTCATGCATTATTTGCATAAGCAGGTTTTCGCCAGATGTCTGATAGGTGTTTCTTTTGTGCTTTAGCCAAGCTGACTCACCGGTACAATACCCGAGCCAATCATCTGAGAATCATGGAGCACTTAGAGAAAGAGAACAGAGAGCTGAAGGACAAGATCACCCGCCTGACTGCCATGATGGAGTCAGTTCTTGCTGCCCAAAGTCAATCTTCTCCAACGCCTGCAACTCCTCCTGCGAGGACTGTTATTTCAGAGGTGGCTACCTCTACCATGCTTGCTGCTACCCCCCATTTCGCACCAACTATGCCTGCCGGATTCCCGGGGGGAATGCCGTCCAACTTTGTGCCCGAAGGCTTTGCACCTACCTTTGCTTCCATGCCGGTATCTAGCCCGGTCATGTCGGTGCCACCTGCCGTTGTGCACACTTTGCCTCGTGTAGAGGACACAATCTATCATTCCGAGTCATCTAAGGGTTCGAATGTTTATGAGAAGATGGATGAAATGAAATATCAGTTTCTTGAGTTGCACAAGGAATTGAAGACGCTGAGAGGTAAAGACCTGTTTGGAAAGAGTGTTGTTGAGTTGTGCTTAGTGCCTAACGTCAAGATCCTGGTGAAGTTTAAAGTGCCTGACTTTGAAAAATATAAGGGGAAATCTTGTCCACTCAGTCATCTTGTGATGTATGTCCGCAAGATATCCACTCAGACCGATAATGATCAATTGCTTATTCACTACTTCCAAGATAGTCTGACTGGCGCTGCATTTCGTTGGTACATGGGGTTGGATAGTCAAAGCATTCATACTTTCAACGACTTGGGGGAGGCTTTTGTCAAGTAATATAAATATAATGTGGACATGGCGCCTGATAGAGACCAGTTGAGGTCTATGTCTCAGAAGGACAAAGAGACATTCAAAGAGTATGCGCAGCGATGAAGGGAGTTGGCTGCCCAGATCACTCCTCCTTTGGAGGAAAAAGAAATGACAAAGATCTTCTTGAAAACTCTGAGTTCATTTTACTATGAACGAATGATTGCTAGTGCCCCCAGTGACTTTACCGAAATGGTAAACATGGGGATGAGGCTTGAGGAAGGAGTCCATGAGGGACGTTTGTCAAGAGATGAGGCGTCAACAAGCAAGAGATATGGCAGTAATTTCGGTAAGAAGAAGGACAGTGAGACGAATGCAGTAATCAGTGGGAGGCAAAGGAGGCCTCAGATCAGAAGAAATCCAACATCCCGTCAACATCATCATCATCATCATCAAGTATCCTCGGTAATCCCGATATTTTCTAATCAACAAGCAACACCAATTCAATAACAACAACAACGTCAACAACAACAACGAACAAACACCTATAACAACAACAATACCAACAACAATCATCATCAACAGAACTTTGAGAGGAAGAAGGTCTCTTTCGACCCGATTCCTATGTCATATGTAGAGCTGTATCCCTCGTTAGTTCTCAAGAACCTGATTCAATCGAGGAACCCATCGTAGATTCCAGAACCACTTCCTTGGTGGTATACACCTGAGCTCCTTTGTGCTTTTCACCAAGGAGCACTCGGAAACGACATTGAAAATTATTATCCATTGAAGTATGAGGTTCAAAAATTGATGAAGAGTGGTATGGTGTCCTTTGAGGACCGCGCGTCAAATGTGAAAGCAAACCCTTTGCCCGCTCATGGGAACTCTTCTGTGAATATGGTGGACGGTTGTCCTGGAGAATTCAAAGTTTTTGATGTGCGTTTTATCCGAAGGTCCTTAGTGCAAATACATAACGATGTTTGTTTGGTGAGTGAATGTGAGCACGGCCATGATGGTTGTGCTGTTTGTAGTGTTAACCCGAGGGGATGTGAAGTTGTGAAAAGGGACATCCAACGTCTGATGGATGAATGCATGATCCAAATTGTTCAATCCCGTCATGTAGATGACGATGTTAATATCATAGTGCCCATTTTCAAGCAACAAGAGAAGTTGATAATCCAGTATGACTCCAGTAACAACAACAATCAAAGATCAGTATCGCCGTTGGTAATACGGTTAGCGGGCCCAGTCCCGTATTCATCTAATAAAGCTGTGTCGTATCATTATAATGCTACAGTGACGAAGGATGGTCAAGAGGTCCCGTTACCTACGACTAGTTCAGTGGTGAGCATTGCTAATGTTACAAAGGTGACCCGCAATGGTCGAGTGTTTGGGTCGGTGTTCCCAAAGGATAAAGAGGAAACAATTGTTGGTAAGAAAGTGGAAGTGCCTAGTGTAGATCCAGTTGGCTGTTCAAAAGATAAGTCCGGTGAATCCAACAATTTGAAAACCAATGATGATGATGAGGTACTCCGACTAATCAAAAGGAGCAAGTTCAATGTGGTGGAGCAACTGCTCCAGACCCCCTCAAAAATTTCAGTGTTGTCTCTGCTAATGAATTCCGAAGCGCACAGAGAAGCACTACAGAGAGTTCTCGAGCAAGCGTTCATAGAGCATGATGTTACTGTGGATCAATTCAATCACATTGTGGCTAACATCACTTCTTGCAACAATCTTAGCTTTTGCGACGAAGAACTCCCCGAGGAGGGAAGAAATCATATTTTGGCTTTGCACATCTCGATGAATTGCAAAGAGGATGCTTTGTCAAATGTGCTTGTTGACACCGGTTCGTCACTAAATGTGCTTCCGAAGTCAACTTTGTCAAAGCTATCTTACCAAGGAGTGCCCATGAGGTATAGCGGTGTAATCGTCAAAGCTTTTGATGGTTCGCGCAAGACGGTAATTGGTGAAGTGGACCTTCCAGTCAAGATAGGTCCGAGTGATTTTCATATTACTTTTCAAGTAATGGATATCCACCCGACCTACAGTTGCTTATTGGGAAGGCCATGGATTCATGAGGCGGGAGCTGTTACTTCCATTCTGCACCAGAAAATCAAATTTGTGAAGAATGGCAAGCTAGTGATTGTTGGTGGAAAGAAGGCGTTGTTGGTTAGCCACCTGTCATCTTTCTCTTATGTTGAAGCTAAGGATGAGGTTAGGACTCTGTTCCAAGCCTTATCTATTGCTGCTGAGAAGAGAGTTGGGGCACCTATGACCTCATTAAAAGATGCCCAGAAGATTGTTGAAGAAGGTACTGTTGATCAGTGGGGGCGCATGGTAGAGGTCTCCGACAACAAAGGCAGAACTGGTTTGGGGTTCCATAAAGGATCATTAATTGCAAGATCTGAAGATATGCAACTCAGCTTCCGTAGCGAAGGGTTCATTCATGGCAATGAACAACACTTAGTTGTTGTGCTAGAGGATGACGAAGAGGAAGACTGCACCAATTTTGTGACACATGGAAAGGCTTGAAACAATTGGACTGCTGTTGATATTCCTATTATTTTGCATCGATCTAAGTAATTGCTTTTATATGTTTTAAAATCCTTCTCCTATGCCTAAAGGAGAAGTGAATATTGTTTGGGCATTTTCAAATTGATCATCAATAAAATTAATTCTATTCATCCACATCTATGATGTTTTATTTTTACTTTTTGCTTTATTTTGAAAATGGTAATCACAAAAAACATAAATAAACAATATAATTGTCCATCTGCATAATATTTGGTCACAAATTCACTTCTCTAAAATCAAAATATCAAATCATTATGCAGGTTGGTTTCTAACGCCATTGAATACAATGATCCTTCTCCTTCTCCAAAATTTGAATTCCCTGTGTTTAAGGTCGAGGAGGAAAGTGATGTAGAAGTGAGTGATGAATTATCTCGTCTTCTTGAGCAAGATGAAAAGACCATTCATCCGTTCGAAGAGCAGATTGAGCTAGTCAACTTGGGTTCCGAGGATGAGGTGAAGGAAGTCAAGATTGGGTCTCGACTGTGTCCAAATGTTAAGAAGGGGTTGATTGATCTTCTTTGAGAGTATTCAGATGTGTTTGCTTGGTCCTATCAAGACATGTCTGGGTTGGATTCTGAGATTGTGGAGCATAAATTACCGTTGAAGCCAGAATGCCCGCCAGTCAAGCAGAAGTTGAGAAGAACGCATCCTGATATGGCCGTGAAGATCAAAGACGAAGTGCAAAAGCAGATTGATGCCGGTTTCCTTATAACCGCTGAGTATTCGTAATGGGTGGCTAATATTGTGCCTGTGCCGAAGAAAGATGGAAAAGTCCGCATGTGTGTTGACTATAGAGATTTGAATAAATCCAGTCCGAAAGATGATTTCCCTTTGCCACACATTGATATGTTGGTAGACAATACTGCTAAATTCAAAGTCTTCTCGTTTATGGATGGATTTTCCGAATATAATCAGATCAAGATGGCACCCGAAGATATGAAAAAGACCGCATTCATTACACCTTGGGGAACATTCTGTTATAGAGTGATGCCTTTCAGTCTAAAGAATGCTGGTGCAACTTACCAAAGAGCAATGACTACTCTTTTTCATGATATGATGCATAAAGAGATCGAAGTTTATGTCGATGGCATGATTGCTAAATCGATTGATGAAGAGGAACATGTTGAGCATTTGTTGAAGTTATTCCAGCGTTTGAGGAAGTATAAACTCCGCTTGAATCCCAATAAGTGTACTTTTACTGTTCGTTCTGGTAAGTTGTTGGGCTTTATTGTCAGCGAGAAGGGTATCGAAGTTGATCCTGCCAAGGTCAAAGCAATACAAGAGATGTCTGCGCCCAAAACTGAGAAGCAAGTCAGAGGTTTTCTCGGCCGCTTGAATTATATTTCCAGATTCATTTCCCACATGACTGCCACATGTGCGCCTATATTCAAGTTTCTTCGGAAAGATCAGTCTTGTGATTGGACTGAAGATTGCCAGAAAGCTTTTGACAGTATCAAGGAATATCTGCTCGAGCCTCCGATTTTGTCTCCACCTGTTGAAGGAAGACCGTTGATCATGTATTTGACTGTGCTCGAATTGTGTTCTTGGTCAGCAAGATGAGACTGAAAGGAAAGAGTTTGCAATTTACTACCTCAGTAAGAAGTTCACCAACTGTGAGACTCGATATTCTATGCTTGAGAAGACTTGTTGGGCATTGGCTTGGGCTGATAAGCGTCTGCGCGAATATATGTTGAATCATACCACTTGGTTGATATCCAAAATGAATCCGATCAAGTATATATTTGAAAAGCCTGCTTTAACTAGGAGAATTGCCCGTTGGCAGATGTTGTTATCAGAGTATGATATCGAATACCGATCTCAGAAAGCAATCAAGGGTAGTATCTTGGCTGACCATTTGGCTCACCAACCGATTGAAGATTATCAGTCAGTGCAATATGACTTTCCTGTTAAAGAGATTTTGTACTTGAAAATGAAAGTTTGTGATGAACCATTGCTTGAAGAAGGGCCAGAACCTGGTTCCCGCTGGGGCATGGTATTTGATGGAGCTGTTAATCAATATGGAAATGGCATTGGGGCAGTGATTATTACTCCTCAAGGCACGCATATACCATTTATAGCTAGATTGACTTTCAAGTGTACAAACAACATGGCAAAATATGAAGCTTGCATTATGGGGCTTGAAGAGGCCATGAATCTCAGAATCAAGTATTTGGATGTCTTTGGTGATTCGGCTTTGGTTGTGAATCAAATCAAAGGAGAACGGGAGACAAATCAACGCGGTTTGGTACCATATAGAGATTATGCGAGGAGGATTTCAACTTTCTTTATAAAGGTTGAGTTTCATCATATCCCTCGAGATGAAAACCGGATGGCAGATGCTCTTGCAACATTGGCATCGATGATTGTAGTGAAGTATTGGAATGAAGTTCATAATTTATCTGTGATGCGTCTTGATAGGCCAGCTCATGTGTTTGCTGTTGAAGAGATCAAAGACGAGAAGCCGTGGTATTATGACATCAAATGTTTCCTCCAAAGTCAGATTTACCCGCCTGGGGCATCTTTTAAAGATAAGAAGACTTTGAGAAGATTAGCCGGTAATTTCTACTTGAATGGTGATATACTATACAAGAGAAACTTCGACATGGTTTTGCTAACATGTGTGGATAGACACGAAGCATACTTGTTGATGACCGAAGTGCACGAAGGTTCCTTTGGTACTCATTCCAATGGACATGCAATGGCGAAGAAGATGTTACGAGTAGGTTACTATTGGCTGACAATGAAATCTGACTGTTGCAAATTTGTGAAGAAGTGCCACAAGTGTCAAATTTATGCTGATAAGATTCATGTTCCTCCGACACTATTAAATGTTATCTCTTCCCCATGGCCCTTCTCCATGTGGGGGATTGATATGATTGGGATGATTGAGCCTAAAGCTTCAAATGGACATCGTTTTATTTTGGTGGCAATTGACTACTTCACAAAATGGGTCGAAGCGGCATCGTATGCAAATGTAACCAAGCAAGTTATTGTAAGGTTTTTAAAGAATCAAATCATATGCCGTTATGGTGTGCCAAGTAAGATCATTTCTGATAATGGATCGAACTTGAATAACAATATGGTGGAAGCTCTTTGTAAAGACTTCAAGATTGCATATCATAATTCTTCTCCTTACAGACCTAAGATGAATGGGGCTCTTGAAGCTGCGAACAAGAACATCAAGAAGATCATTCAGAAGATGGTTGTCACGTATAAGGATTGGTATGAGATGCTCCCATTTTGTTTGCACGAGTATCGTACATCCATCCGCACTTCAACAGGGGCAACCCCTTTCTCTCTTGTTTAAGCTGTGGAAGCAGTGTTCCCCATAGAGGTCGAGATTCCTTCATTGCGAGTGCTCATGGAAGCCAAGTTGACTGAGGCTGAATGGTGTCAGACCAGGTTTGATTAGTTAAATTTGATTTAAGACAAGAGATTAACTGCCATGTGCCATGGTCAGTTGTATCAACAAAGGATGAAGAAAGCTTTTGATAAAAAGGTCAGACCTCGTGTGTTTAGAGAAGGTAACCTTGTGCTCAAGAAGATTTTTACGTTTAAGCCATATTCTAGAGGAAAGTGGACTCCTAATTATGAAGGCCCATATGTTGTTAAGAGAGCCTTTTCAGGCGGTGCATTGATACTTACAACTATTGATGGTGAAAAGTTCACTCGTCTTGTGAATGCAGATGCAGTCAAGAAATACTTCGCCTAAAAATAAAAGAACAACTCGCTAAGTTGAAAACCCGAAAGGGTGGCTTAGGCAAAAATGAGCGTCTCGGTGGATTGAAAACCCGAAAGGTTGGCTTAGGAAAAAATGAACGTCTCGGTGGATTGAAAACCCGAAAAGGCGGTCCAGGCAAAAGGTAGAGACATAAAAATAGAAAAAAAAATCCCGATAAGTTGAGTACCACACCTTGGGGCAACTTATGCAAAAATTAAGAATTATGGCAAGTAACTGCATTCTGCTGATCTTCAAGGTTTTGAAGATTTGATTGAGCACAAGGGTTGACATTGATTCATCACCCCAGTAGAGGTCAAGAGCTTAATGGATATCAAGAGTTGGTAGAAGGATTAAGGATCATTTATATTCAATGTAACCCTTTTCCATTGTAAATTACCATTTTCAACTTTGTAAAAATCTATGGAGTCTTGTCATTTACAGACTACCATCCTATCAAATAAAGTTGAGCTTTTATCCAATTGTTTCTACTCTTATTTACTTCAACCAATAGTTTTAAATTTTATTATGATCATTTTGAAAATTAAATTTTTAATCAAAATCAGTTTTTCGTAAATATATAAAAGCAAGAATTTTTCAAAGCAATTAAAAGGAATATCAACAACATTTTAATGGATAGCAAGTCCTTAAGTGAAAAACATTAGAGGTTCCCCAAGCAGTTAACCCTTTGGGTATCCCTGGACGTTTGTGTTGATTCAGTTCCTCGGCGAAGTATTTGTTCTCCCCAACAGAGCTTCGTTCTTTTTCCAGCCGAATTGGTTGATTCAGATGCCCTGCGGTGTGTTTGTTATTCCTCAGCAGGGTTGATTTTCAGCAGATGTGGTTGACTTCCCCATTAGATTGGATTGGTTTCCCCGCCGATCGCCAGTCGACTTGCTCCCCAGTCAGAGTTTCCTCCTGGTTCCTGAGCAGTTTATTTTTTCCCTGTAGGGTTGTCTCCCATTTTTATGGTGTTGACCTAAAATTCCCCACATGTTCAGAGATGTGTCTATTTCCTTAGTAAATCTCCTCCTTCCCCGATTAGGGTTGAGCCTTTTGGGATTGTTGATCTCTCTGTTCTCCAGCAGTTGTCTCCATATTTTATGGATTGACCAGGATTATACCGATGATTCAATTTCTTCGCGACACCTTCATATCCTTTGTGATCGTCTTTGTCGGCATAATCATCATATATGCATATACATACACATTCATATAATTTCATGATTTGTATGATTCATTAGAGATTATTACTCTTTGCTATGGCGGTACTTGATCCCCATACAAGTTTCGGTGTCTGTCCTCCCTCAATTGTAGAGTGTCAGCCCCTTAAGCAGAAAGGCTTCAACCTTTCTCCTTGTCCCCACTGAGTTTGTTTCCTCGTGGATGATTATTATTTCAGTTTCCTCCCCAGTTAATTATCTAGAGGGAATCACTCCCCTTGGGTTATGTCCTCAATGGGTTGAGTCTTAATTGACTGTTTCTTTCTAGTTCTTACCTAGAAAGGTACTTTGAGTCCCCTAAGAGTCTATTGCCCAGTAACTGGTAATATTCTTCTTAGTTTGCAGTTTGTTACTTCTTGCCCAATACCCGACAAAGAGTACCCCGGTTTTCCCAGCAGTGAAGTCCCTAGTGGATCTGATTCCCCTAGGAAGTATATCCTTGATATGTTCATCCTAACCGGTGACAGATATCTTTCTCTCCCCTGCTTGAGTCTATCCTTGATATGTTCATCCTAACCGATGATGGATATTCTCTTCTTGGTTTTCTACCCAGTAAAAAGGTAGTTGTAATCCCTATTTTTGTTCCCTAGAGAGTTAATCCTTGATATGCTCATCCTAACCGATGACGGGTTTCCTTCTCTTTGTGGTCTTCTACCCAGTAGCCGGTAGTTGTAAATCCTGCTTTTTGTTCCCTCTGCAGAGTTGATCCTAGATATGTTCACTTTAACCAATGACGAATTCTCTCTCTTAGTATTCTATCCAGTAACTGATATATGTAATTCCTATTTTATCTCCTCGCAGAGTCTACCCTTGATATGTTCATCCTAACCGGTGACAAAATTTCTCTTTGACGGTATTCTATCCAACATTCGATAGATGTAATTCCTACTTTTTATTCAGTTGGTTTATCCTTGATATGTTCATCTTAATCGATAACGAATATCCTCCTTGACAATCCCAGGCAAGTCTATCCTTGATACGTTCATCCTAACCGATGACGAATTTTCTTCCTTGGCAAGTCTCTCCTTGATATGTTCATCATAACCGATGACAAATTTTCTTCCTTGTTGAGTTTATCCTTGATATGTTCATCCTAACCGATGACGGATACTCTCACCCTTGGTCTTCTACCCAGTAACTGGTAGTTGTAAATCCTATTTTCTGCAGTTTCCCCAGCTAGGCTATTCTTACCCAGTAACCGGTAATGAATATTCCCTTCTGTTGTTTCTTAGCGAGTCATCCTTGATATGTTCATCCTAACCGGTGACGGATGTCCTCTTTGTCAGATCTTTATTATCTCCTTACCCAGTGACAGGTAGTAGATAATAGATTTCTGCTCCTCATGTGTTGAAGTTTATTTCTTCCCCAATTGAGTTGAGTGCGCATTTCCTTAGCGAAATCGCTTTTCCCTGCATGATTCAAGTATTTCAGTTTTATCCTGACTTACTCGTATCCCCTGCAGATGTTGTTAGTTCCCCGACTAAGTCTTTCCATGTTTGTATGAAATCCCTCGAGTCCCCCAGTAGTTTTGAGTCGTAGCATGGCCTGCGCATAACCCCTTTTATCCCCCAGAGTCTCTGTCTCCCCAGTGAGTTTTCCTTACAGAATGCATTATACTCCTGCGGACCTTCGGTCTCTTTAATTTCTTTTCCTTTGTGGCAATGTTATCCCCACAAAGCATTAACTTTTACATTCATATCATTTGCATCATGAGGTCTCTTAGGGACCAAAATTTGTTTCTATATGTTGTTATTTAAGCCCATTCTACTGAGTCAACATGAAGATTTTAACCTTCGCCTCCTCAGTTAGAATGTCCTTAAATAGACGCAGCTGTAAGACCCCAATTTTGACCCTAAGATCCCTCATGCAAATTCATCATAAGCATTAGCATTGGGATCATACCTTGGCATCCTCCTTACCCCTTTTCATTGGGTTTGTTTTGGGAGAGATCACCAAGTACTTTGTGATTGTATCATACTTGTATTTTATCATTTTTTATTAACCAAAATACCAAAAATATGTCTTTGCATTTGCCTAACTCTTTTGTAGGTAGGGCATGATCTCCATTGATCTATCAAGTTCATATATAGGGTTAGAGACCCCCATGACAAAGAGCACAACCATGGATTGATACACGAATGATTATGAGTATCATATATGAGTCCCAATGATTTCTACATGTTATATTGATTAAGTTTTCTTCAAGAGTTTGAGGGTGATTTTCCTTGGAAACCCTAGTTTGACTGGGTATCTTGAGTAACTTCTCTAACCAGCTATCTCACCATTTGATCAAATTTCTTAAGGGAAATTTCAAATTTCATCATCTTATGCATATATGATTTACCATTAACCTATAAAGTCAAGAGAATTGAAGATTATCAAGTTGGTTGATGGTGGTTGGTCAGATGAATTCATCTGATCAAAACTGGGTCTCCCTAAACTCTATCTCCTACAATTTTCACCATATGAAAATGATTCCAAGAGAAAACTTACTATAAATGACATTCCAAACAACTTTCATGTTGATACCTAGAGCTAGTTTTGCATGGAAAATCATTTTCTATGTTGAAACATTATAGGTCATTTTGTCTAAACCCTAATTTGAAAGTCAACTTCCCAATGCTATAACTTGCTCAATTTTTATGATATGAAAGATTTCCAAGTTACACAATCAAATTCAAGATGTCTAATTCAACTTTGATGTTTGGAGTGATAGCTAATTCAACTTTTATGAGCATGTGATATGAGGCTACATTATAGGTCTTTTTGACCTATACCATTGATCAAGTGATTTTTCCAAACTTCAAAAATGCATAACTCTATCATCTCAAAACTAAATGACATGAAATTGGTGACCATTTTTAAGGTATTTGAAATAGCTACAACTTTTATGAAGACACGTTTCTCATTTGAAGCTCACATAAAAAGTTAGGCAAGGTGGTATATTGAGACATATGGCTTGACACTTAGAAATTTCTTGATATGTTAAAAATTTCCAAAATTCCACCTCCAAACTCATCATGATACAAGCTCCAAATGGAAAAGTGTTGAACATGAAAGTTGTTCCTCTTGATCTAACCTCTCTAAAAAGCCCAAATTCATCAATTTTGGACAAGAAATGAATAGGCTGCGCATAGCTTGAACATGGTATCATCATTTGGTAAGATTGAACTTCAAACATTCATGCACAATTGCCTAGCATTCCAACATGACTTCAGCCTTGCTTACACTCAATTATGGATCAGATGGAGTGATTTAGTGGGCCTGCACACGCCCATGCACTCATGCATCACACATTGCTAATTTTGGAAGTTCACTTCAAGTGTGCAAATACCAATTGAATTGGCTATAAATAGAGCTCCATATGCTCAGAATTTCACACACATTGGCGCCAACTTTGATCCCAAACCTCTAACCCTCTCATTCCAAACGATAATCATGAGAATTTCAATTGAAATTGAGTTTGAATTCTTACTATTTTGAGATTCAAAACTCCAGGGATCCAAGACCTTTTGAGGATTCAATTCTTCTTATGCAGGCATTTGGAGTGAGATCAAGCACGAGCCAAGGCAAGAACACCTGAATCCAGACCTACATTGAAGGTATTTTCCAGAAATTTTAATATCTTCGATTCTCTCTTAATCTTGCTCAATTCTCTTGATTCTTGGTTGTCTGAAGTCTTACCAATGTAGGCAAGAAGATTGAGTTGATTTGAGGCCAAATGGAAGCAACTCAGTTCATGTACCTCAAATTTCAACTCCATGTATCTCTCAATATACTTGGAGTTAGGATAACTTGAGGTCAGATTCATGCTCAGTGCCCTTTTTACTTTGAAATCATGTCCTTCTTTTTAATTTTGGTGATGGTTATGAATGAACCAGTCCGGCGAGGCTCACCTGAGAAAGAGACCGGAGTTGTAGCTCCGGTGGTGAGTTGGCATGTTCAGAGCCACATGATCCTTTTGAAATGAAATAATCTTGTGCGTTGGTTTGAATTACCTTTCCTGTGGCGCGTTGACTCAGGCGTATCGTGGATTGCGCGCTTGTGACCACTTGATCTGCCACCTCAATTAATGAGGGAGATCAAGTGGTCCACGTTTCTTCTGATAATTTAATTTTCATTTTAGTCCTTTTATTTTCATTAATTCATATTAATTTTAATATTGATCCAAAAAATATGGGAGTTTCACCAAAAAATTTCAAATAATTTCCTCTTTCATATTCTGAATTAAAATTCTTTTTTGGATCATTATTAATATTTTTCATGATTTAATTGATTTTGAATTTGTTTTTAATTGTTTAAAAATACTTATAAATGTCCAAAAATTATGAAATTTTTTCTCCAAGGTCCTTTAACCTTGTTTGACCTATGATAAATCTCATGGCCATTTCTTTGGTGTTTTGATGAGGTTTTAGGAATTGGACAAACCATATTAAATTTAAATGCCTTATTTTAGTATTTTTAATTTGATTAAATGCCAAATAATTTTGTTGACCAATTGTGATGACTTGTTGGTGTTTGACTATTGTTGTTGGGCCTTGGTCAAGGTCGATTTGACTTTGTTGAGTTAATATCATTGGATTCAGGGGATTGGTGGAATGTACATTCCATCTCCCA
The DNA here is from genome assembly GCF_024323335.1 of Lathyrus oleraceus. Classification (NCBI taxonomy): domain Eukaryota; kingdom Viridiplantae; phylum Streptophyta; class Magnoliopsida; order Fabales; family Fabaceae; genus Lathyrus; species Lathyrus oleraceus. Next base: position 365,649,769 of record NC_066584.1, read on the forward strand.
AAATGAATGAATGATATTAATTTGGTAAAAGTCCCCCTTTGATCAATTTGTGATTTCATCCATTCCCTCCCCTCTTCATCTTATCCCCCTTCTTCATCCATTCATTCCATTTGGCCTATGATATCTCAAAATCCTAAGGCTAGTTGATTGAAAACTTAACATGAGTATGGATGAGATTAGGCCACACCTTTTGCATATTCTTTTTGTGTGTCGTATGTTTCATGAGCATAATTCATAATACTATGTCTCTAATATGCATTAACACCAAATTTCTATTGCCCGACCTCAAATAGTTGGGACTTCTACATAAGTTCAATTACGATTGCTTAACATAGCGCTAAATTTGTGACATAAAAGGCATAAGCATTCTAGTTAGTAAGATTGTAAGTCTCCCCTCTCTCATGGTATTGTGTGGAAACTTGGACTTTTTTCCTTCCTTTGGAAGATGTCTTGGTTCAAGGATCCATGCTTGTAATAAGTGGGTTGAGTGTTCTCCAAAGAATGTCTTAAAATGAAAAGCAAAAACAAAACAATACTAACTTCTAACCTATTAACTACTAACTTTTAATTTCAAGCACTTTACCTTAATGCCCTTTAATTTTAGCTTTTATACATTTTCCATTGTTCATATCATTCTAATTGTTTATGTTAATGCAATTTTTCACTTTGTCCACTTGGACCATATTATGTGATATATTTTGTTTGTGTATACTTTGTTGGTTTGTGTGGTCTTTGACCATTAACGTACATAATAACAACAAAAACCCTAAAAAACGTTTGTGTGGACTGTTGGCTTGATCTTGGACAAATGGACTTAGAATATAGGCAACCTTCCTATGCTAAAGGACTTGGCCAATGCCAACTTATTGAGAAACCAAGTGCTTGCAATTTGAAACTTTATCTGACACATCATTCAAGATATCTCTAAGTTCATCTGCAACATGATAATTGTGAAGCTGTTATTTTGAACCTGTGACTTGTGGAATTCATCTGTTACATGGGCTACTTTGAGGAAGATCATGGAATGGATAAGCTTGGATGTGGCCATCTTTATTTGATGTCTTTCTCTTCAAGATAATATAATTGTGCATTTGTGTGTTGCTTGATTCTAAAGGTCCAAGGGAATTCTAGGTTCTATTGACATTCTTGTCTATTGGATTGCTACCCATTTGGTCAGATCTTTTCAACTCTAAACTTTTAATTTTGTACATAGGATAGTCTCTTCATATTCTCCCCACTTCTTTAATTTCAAAATTTATCCCCCTCTTTTTTTTTCAAAAACCTTCTTTGATTGAACTTATTTTGTTCTAAATTTGGACCACTTTTGCAAAAAAGATAGAACTTTGGCCTTATGCCATTGCATTTTCAAACTTCTTTTTTTAAAATCAAACTTGTAAATAAACTTAACTATACTAGACTTAAACTTTCAAAAAGTCAAAAAGAACTAACTCATTCAAACCATTTTTAGGCCTTTGTGCTTTCAAACTTAATTTTTGTTAAAAGCAATGCATCCACTTTGAAATTTGTATCACGAACTATGAGGTTTTGCTCCCTCATTTTTATGTTGGTACGTAGGCACAAATCCGAAGGTCTTGTCAAACACAATAATATAATTAATGAATTCTTTTCTCATCCCCCCATTCTATTTGTTTGTAAACATCACTTTATACCTAGTACATATGCATACAAAAAGGGCTACCTAGGAGTACCTAGGACACTTTGGGTGGTAACACCTTCCCTCTGTGTAACCAACCCCCTTACCTGTAATCTCTGACATTTTATTAGTTTTGATATGAAAACTTCTTACTATTTGGGTTTTGTTCGTACTTTTTCCCTTTACCCTTGGAAAGAATAAAAGCACGGCGGCGACTCTTGTTATTTGATCTCTAGCTTATCCATAGCTTGATGATCATGAATTTACCGCTACAAGTCTGAATGAGAATTGTGATGCAAGGCAAAAGTGTATTGATGTTTGAAGAATGATTCTTGCCAACTGATATAACCATGTTCAGACCATGCGCAAACCCCTCAAACTTTGTCCAAAATGGATGAATTTGGGCTCTTTGGAAAGGTTAGATCAAGAGGAACAACTCTTATGTTGAACACTTTTCCATTTATATCTTGTATCATGATAAATTTTGAGGTGGAAGTTTGGAAATTTCAACATGTCAAAAGTGTCTTCAAATTAGAAAAGTGTCTTCATCAAAGTTGTATCTCTTTCAAAAACCTTTAAAATGGTCATAAATGTGACCTCATTTGGATTTGGGATGAATGAGTTATGTATTTTTGAAGTTGAGGAAAATCACTTGTTCAATGGTATTGGTCCAAAATGACCTATAATGTATCCTCATATCACATGCTCTTAAAAGTTGATTTAGATCTTCCTCCAAACATCAAAGTTGAAGTAGACATCTTGAATTTGATTTTGCAACTTAGAAATATTTCATCTCATAAAAATTGAGCAAGTTGTGGCCTTGGGAAGTTGACTTTCAAGGCCATAACTTGCTCATTTTTTATGAGATGAAAGATTTACAAGTTGCAAAATCAAATTCAAGGTGTCTACTTCAACTTTGATGTTTGGAGTAAGAGCTAAATCAACTTTTATGAGCACGTGATATGAGGATACATTATAGGTCATTTTGGACCAATACCATTGAATAAGTGATTTTCCTCAACTTCAAAAATGCATAATTCATTCATTCAAAATCCAAATGAGGTCATATTTGTGACCATTTTAAAGGTTTTTGAAAGAGCTACAACTTTGACGAAGACACTCTTCTCATTTGAAGCTCACATAAAAAGTTATACAAGGTGGAATAATTGAACATATGGCTTAACACTTAGAAAATATTTTGACATGTTGAAATTTCCAAACTTCCACCTCAAATTTCATCATTATACAAGCTCCAAATGGAAAAGTGTTCAACATAAGAGTTATTCCTCTTCATCTAACATTTCCAAAGAGTCCAAGTTCATCCATTTTGGAAAAGTTTGAGGGGTATGCACATGGCCTGAACATGGCTGTATCAGTTGGCAAGAATCATTCTTCAAACATTAATACACTTTTGCCTTGCATCATAATTCTCATTCAGACTCAATCTCACTTGCATTTGGACCTAATTAAGTTGCTTCATGGGCCTGTACATGCCCATGCAAGCGTGCACTTCACATTGCCAAATTTGGAAGAATTTTCAAAGGTGCAAATATAACTTGCATTTGCTATAAATAGAGGTCCATTGCATCAGTTTTGAGGACCCTTACGCGCCAGCTTTGCCTCCCACATTTGAAACCCTCACAATTGAAAGGAAAACTTGAGAAATTTCACTTGAAATTTGAGTTTGAATCTCACTGTTTGGATATTCAAAAACTCCAGGATCCAAAGCCTTGTACCATTCCTAATCTACTTCTGCAAGCTCCACAAGCAAGATCAAACACGAATTGAAGCAAGAGAGATCAAGTTCTGCACAATATTGAAGGTATCTTTCCATATTTTTCTTCTCTTTGATTCTCTCTCAATTCTCATCAATTCTCTTGGATCCATGGTTGTCTTAAGTCCTACCAATATAGGCAAGAATATTGAGTTGCTTTGAGGTTAAATCGAAGCAACTCAGTTCATGTACCTCAAAATTCAACTCCATGTATCTCTCAATATACTTGGAGTTAGTTTGAATTGAGGTTATATTCGTGATCTACGCTATTTTTTCTTTAAGATCATATCCTTTTTTTCATTTATGTGATGGTGATGAGAGAACCAATCCGGCCAGGGTCATCAGAGAAGATGACCGGTGGTTTACTCCTGTGATGTGCTGGATGAGTTCTGAGCCACATGATCAAGCCAATGCGTTTTAATCTTGAGCGTTCTTTTTTATTACCAGTTGTGTGGCGCGCTGACTAGTGTGTACCATGGAACGCGCGTTTTCATCCACTTGATCTTCCACCTCAATTAATGAGGGAGATCAAGTGGTCTACGTTTTTTCAGATTATTTGAATTTCATTTTATTTTTCTTATTTTCATTAATTCATATTAATTTTAATATTGATCCAAAAAATATGAGAGTTTCACCAAAAAAATTTAAATAAAATCCTCTTTCATTTTCTGAATTAAAATTATTTTTTGGATCATTATTAATATTTTTCATAATTTAATTGATTTTGTGAATATTTTTAATTGTTTAAAAATACTTTTAAGTTTCCAAAAATTCTGAAATTTTTCTCCAAGGTCCTTTGACCTTGTTTGACCTATGATAAATCTCATGACCATTTCTTTGGTGTTTTGATGAGGTTTTAGGAATTTGACAAACCAAAATTTAATTTAATGCATCATTTTAATATTTTTAATTGATTAAATGCCAAATAAAATGTGTAGAGCCATTTTAATTAACTTTGTGAGTTTGACTTGTGTTGTTGGACCTTGGTCAAGGTTGATTTGACTTAATTAGGTTAAGATCATTGGATTTAGGGGATTGATGGAATGTACATTCCATCTCCCAAAATGAATGAATGATCTTAATTTGGTAAAAGTCCTACTTTGACCAATTTGTGTTTGATCCATTCCCCCTCCCTCTTCATCTTATTCCCCTTATTTATGCATTCATGTCATGGACCTATAATATCTATATCCTAAGGCTAGTTGATTGCAAAATCAACATAAGTAGGGATGAGATTAGGTCCCCCACTTTGCATATTTTGTGTGTGTGTGGTATGTTTCATGAGCATAGTCCATTATACTATGTCTCTAACATGCATTAACACCTAAATTTTATTGCCCGACCTCAAATAGTTGTGACTTCTACATAAGTCCAATTACGATTGCTTAACATAGCGCTAAATTTTGACACAAAAGGCATATCATTCTAGTTAGTGAGATTGTAAGTCTCCCATCTTTCATGGTATTGTGTGGAAACTTGGCCTTTTTTCCTTCCTTTGGAAGATGTCTTGGTTCAATGATCCATGCTTGTGATAAGTGGGTTGAGTGTTCTCCAAAGAATTACTTAAACAAAAACAAAGCAAAAGCAATACTAACTTCTAATTCACTAACAACTAACATTTAACTTCAAGTCATTTACTTTTAAAGCACTTTAATTTTTAAGCCTTATTCATTTGCCATTATTCATACCATTCAAGTTGTTTACTTTAATGTCATTTTTACTTTGTCCATTTGGACCATATTTTATGATATTTTGTATTTGTATATATTTGTTTGTTTGTGTGGTCTTTTGACCTTAATGTACATAATAAGAACAAAAACCTTAAAAAACATCTTGTGTGGATTGTTGGTTTGATCTGAGACTATTGGACTTAGAATTTAGGCAACACTCCCCATGCAAAGAACTTGGCCAATGCCAACTTTTATGAAACCAAGTACTTGTGAAGTGAGCATTCATATGATACAATATTGAAGATCCATTTGAGTTCATCTGCAACATGATCATTGTGAAGTTGTTATTTTGAACCTGTGACTTATGCCATCTTTGAAGTCATCTGATACATGGGCAATTTTGAAAAAGATCATGGAGTTGTTATGCTTGGATGGGGATATCTTTATTTGATGCCTTGCTCTTCAACTTGCTATTTGTGTATTGTTTTTTGCTTGATTCTAAAGTCCAAGGGAAATTTGGGTTTCTATATGACATTCTTGTCTATTGGATTGTAGCCCGGTCAGATCTTTTCAGCTCTCAATTTTTAATTTTGTGTTTAGGATTAGTCTCTTCATCTCCTCCCCACTTATTTAATTTCAAAATCTCTCCCCCTTTTAAAAAAATCTTCTTTGCTTGTGCCTGTTTTCTAAACTTTGACCTTATTGCAAACTAGAAATTTTGGTCTTATACCATTGCATTTTAAAAATCTTTTCTTAATCAAACTTGTAAATAAATTTGACTAGACTTGACTTAAAATTTAAAAAGCCAAAAGAACTAACACTTATTCAAACCATTTTAGGCCCTTGTGCCTTTTAAACTTTAAATTTTGTTAAAAGCAATGCACTCACTTTAAAATTGATACCACGAACTACGAGGTTTTGATCCCTCATTTTTATGTTGGTACGTAGGCACAAGTCCAAAGATCTTGTCAAACATAAAAATATAATTAACTAATTCTTTCCTCATCCCCCCATTCTATTTATTGCAAACATCATTTATGCAAAAACACATATACACACAAAAAGGGCTCCCTAGGAGTACCTAGGACACTTTGGGTGCTAACACCTTCCCTATGTGTAACCAACCCCCTTACCTGAAATCTCTGACATTTTATTAGTTTTGATTTGAAAACTTCTTATCTTTTTAGGTTTTGTTCATACTTTTCCCTTTTCCCTTGGAAACAATAAAAGCGTGGTGGCGACTCTGGTTTTATTGATGTCTAGCTTATCCATAGCTTGATGATCATGAATTTACCGCTACAGAAATTCAGTGTAGGGAATTTTAGGTCAACACCATATCAAATGGGAGACAACCCTGTAGGGGAACAAACGCAAATAGCTGCTTAGAAACCAAGAGGAAATTCTGATTAGGAGCTAATCTGACGATGATTTGCGAGGAACCAAAGTTCTGCCGGAATCATGCGAATTGCTGCAACAGAATGTTTGCACTCTGCTAGAGAACAAATATAAACTCGGCTGGGGAGTAAACATCAACTCAGCTGGGGATAACGGAGAAATAACTGCATGGAGAAATCAAGAAACATCGGGTGCTGAACAATGCTGCCGGGGATGAAAGAGAAATTGCGCCTACTGCTTGGGGAAAACCAATAATGCTCCACACTTAGGGCTTACTAATTTCGAACCACTGTTGATACTCCTTTTAAATGAAATCGATTGCTTAAAATTAATGCTTTTATATGTTTAAGAAGATATGATTTTGATTAAAACTTTAATTTTCAAAATGATCATACTAAAATTTAAAACTATTTGGCCAAATTAAATAAGAGTAGAAATAATTGGATAAAAGCTCAACTTTATTTAATAGAATGGTAGTCTGTAAATGACAAGACTCCATATATCTTTACAAAGTTGAAAATGGTAATTTACATGGAAAAGGGTTACATTGAATACAACGATCACTAGTCCTTCTACCACCTCTTGATATCCACTATGCTCTTGACCGTTGCTGGTGTTGATGAATCAAAATCGACCGTTGTGCTCAAGAACTTTCTCAAATCTAAAGATCGGTAGGATGCAGTTACTTGCCATAATCCCTAATTTTTGCATAAATTGCCCCAAGAATTTACTGGGTTAAATTTTTCTGTTTTATGTCTCTAATTTTTGCCTGGATCACCCTTTCATGTTTTCAATCCATCGAGACGCTCATTTTTGCCTAAGCCTCCCTTTCGGGTTTTTAACTTAGCGAGCCATTCTTTCCTTTTTTAGGCGAAGTATTTCTTGACTGCATTTGCATTCACAGGACGAGTGAACTCTTCACCATCCATAGTTGTAAGAATCAAAGCGCCGCCTGAAAAGGCTCTCTTAACAACATATGGGCCTTCATAATTAGGAGTCCATTTTCCCCTGGAATCTGGTTTGAAGGATAGAATCTTCTTGAGCACAAGGTCACCTTCTCTGAACACACGAGTCTCATACCCCAATTTTGTCCGGATAGTTCAAAACTTTTTATCAAGCATCTATAACTAGAGGACACGGTGCAAATACTCAAAAATCGGGGATCTCCATTGGATCAAAGTTTCACATACCCTAATCATGTCTAGTTTTCTTTGTATGGGTTCGCAACCTTAAGTTCTTCTAAACTCTTCATCATTCATGGTTGGATTTCATTTTTTCTGGGATCACTCAACAATCTTTAGGGCATGGCCAGTCATATTGCTTTCTTTGGTTTAAATCCATTGAATTTATTCTCTCACATGTGCCTCTTATGTATTCTTGTGATTACTAGTTCTAGTCCAGATCCATGGCCCAATAACTTTCACCTGATCATCATAGCTCGCTCATGTTTTGTTTAAATTCATTTCACCAGGTTATTGGTCACAAATCCACTTCATATGATTGGTATTTGATCCACGGGTTTTGGTTCATGTCATAGTCTTTGTTCATTTTTCGCCCTTGCTAGGTATATGTTTCATTCACAAGTGGCATCCATCGATTCATGATTAGTGGTTTATTTCAGGTCATGTTCACAGTTCATTATCATACATTTCAAGTTCATACCAAAAATCGGTCATTACAATGTCAAATTCATGACCAAGATTTCATGCAACTAGCTATTAGATTACATTCCATTGTTCATTGCATGAAAAGGTGTAAAATTTGGAAATGTTGATAAGATGTTGACTTTTGTCAACCGTTGACTTTTTGGTCAACCAATTGACCAAAGTCAACCATCTAGTTAAAAACCATTTTAGTCATTCTCATGTTCCTTTTCAAATCCTTTTAAGCCTTAAACATTCATTATTTGATTGAACCTTTGATCATTAAATCATTAATCCACTATTTCTTACACTACTTTACATAAGTCAATATAAACCATGTTCATCTCAAAAGCCAAAATTATTTTACATAAATTATTGTAAACCAACACATAAACCTTGTTCATTCTCATTACAACCAAAAACCAATTCACATGTTGACATACACAATACAATAACCAAAGTACATAACCTAAGCATTATTACAACATATACAAAACCACGCCACAAATTCACAACAAGCCTATGCAATCCGGCTGGAAAAGGAAAGGCAAAAGGCGATCAAATCACGCAAAGGATGCAAAGTCAAGCTTTGTGTCCTGGGTGTGGTTTAGATCCAAGCCAACCACCCAAGCCACCAGTTTCACCGTTTACTTCAGGTCAAATAGCTACACCAACACAGCCTGCTGTTGTTGCTCCCAACCATCACCAACTGCAGGTGCATTCTGAGTCATTAAGCGCATCTTAAAAACTGATAAATAACCTGGAAATAGTGCTTCTCAAGTCGGTACAAGCACCTCAATATCGCAAGGTTCTATGGATCCAGCTAGTGTGTTAGTAGTTGCTTATACCGTGTCTTCTCAGCGGAAATCATCAGAACCACCATTTGGTTCCGCCATGCACAATCCAATTAGTCAAGTGAGCACTGCGGAGGGCACATCTGTTGGAAATTCGGCCGCGAATGAGTCATTGACTGTTAATCAAGGATAGGGCCCACGATAGTCGTTGGCTAACTTGCTTTTTAATATGCAGCACAATCTCGAAATGCAAAAACATGAACATAAATGCAACCAAGACCTGCAGTAAATTACCAACATGGATTAAATTCACCTGTGCCATTATCATACAACACAATAAGATACATGGTTTAAGCTTTATGGCTATGATACCTGCAACATTGCAAATCACTCTCTAAACGCTGGTACCAAACCGAGCCTACATATAACCTGCAAGGAAAACAAGTTATTGGAAGTATGAGATAACCAAAATTCACTACCTGAGTTTCCAAACGTTTATGCTGCATGTTTTCCATGACCATCTTGTAGCAAGAAACTGACCATGAAAAAAACTAAACGCATGAAGGGACTTACAAATCAGACACTAACCAGAGAAGATGCAATGTAATTCAAATTATTTCCATGAAGAAAGATATAGTGAACCAAGGCATACCTTGTATCGGATCAAGTGCATATGGACTTGTTGAGCCGTGAGTATCACGCTGTCATCAAGTGCTCCCAACCGACCTGCAGGAATCAACCACTCCATATCAGTTAATAAAACCACCCTGCTATATCAGTTAAAGAGACCCTTTGGTGTTGAGATAAAAGTGAGACATCAAGCTGAGTCTGTCAAAATACATACATAAGAAAATCGAATTCGACCGATAATATGTAAGTTTAAGGAGTGCCTTAGAGGGGGGGGGGGGGGGGGGGTGAATGAGGCACTTAGACTAATTTCCGGATTTTTGACGGTTTATGACTTTTACTATCTTGAGTTGCTTATATGATGAAAAGCGGTAAAGTGCGGAAAGTAAAGAACACCACGACGTATAGTGGTTCCCCTTACAAATTGAGAGTACTCCACTCCCCTTTCAACACGAAAGAGAATTTCATTATAATGTTAGATTCCTAGACAAGACACCTTAAGGTCTTTCTATCTAATTCTAACACACCAAGAATAATCCTCTTGGATTTACAATGTTTAAAGTCCAATCGAGACTCAATTTCTCACACATGGACCTCTTGTATCCACACACCGGATAACAAGGATAACACCTTACAAACTTATGCTTAACAATCCTAAAAATAAGTTGTAATCAAGAAATATAATTCTAAATATTTTGTAGAAGATGAAATAGTTGGAATTTTGAAGTATATCAATTTATCAATTGATCTTCTCCATTGTAACACTCAATTCTCACAATAATTATACAAGTGTTCTTTGTATGAACTGAAACTATGATGCTGAAAATGAAAGTTTATGCAAGGTTTCACTCTTAAGAAAATTTGGAAGAACACTTAAAAAGTTTGAGAGAATGTGTGTAAATGATTTGAAATTTTGCAAGGTGGTGAGTTTGAAATCTGGAAAAATGATGTTTATATATTGTCTAAACACCTCCTCAAATGAATGCAATAATCCAAAGGATGCCATGGTTCATGGTAAAGAAAACAGAAAAGTTTTAATGAAGAGATGCAATGATTTTTAACTCTGGATCATTGGTAATCGATTACCTTAATATGGGTAATCGGTTACTTGCATTCAACATTAAAAAAAAATTTGAAATTTTCTCATAGTAATCGGTTACCCTAAAAAGGATAATCGATTACTTGGTTCCAACATTCAAAAATATTTGAAATTAACATAGAGTAATCGGTTATCATAAAGTGGATAATCGGTTACTTTGTCACAAATTTGAAAAAATAGTTAAAAGAGTGAAGTGTTATGATTTGCTTAATGCATAAAAATACTTTCAATGATTATGGCATGAATGAAACATGTTTTGAACACTTGTATAACTATCTAGAGTTCAAGTGTTATATACCTTATCCATTTGAAAGACGTTTCTTCATGCGTTTCATCAAGACTTGATCATATAGTTGAAATACTTCGTTCATGAGCTTGAATCTTCATCAACCCTTTTTGTTAATCAGTCTTAGCTTTGTAGCAAAGTTTGTCATCATCAAAACATCTGAGAAGTCATGTCTTCACAATCTCCCCCTTTTTGATGATGACAACCCAAAAGAATGAAAGTTTGATCCAAGTATGTTTCTCTAGCAAATGCCCCCCTTAATTGATGCTCCCTCTTAATTTATGAATTAAGGAGTCTTTTAAAATCTGCATTTTGTTAGAGAAAAACAAAAAAAACAAAGAAATAACATAGTAACAATTTCTTCTCCCCCTTTGTCATTAACAAAAAGGGTGAAATAGTGAAATAAGTATCAATCATGCAAACAATATATACTAAGCACCACATAACACACAAGATAATGCAAACATATCATAAACCAATAGTTTTAGCAGAGTCTGAAAATAAACTAAAATTACTAACTTAAAAAGCATAAACTAAAAAATAAAAAGATGACCAACTTAATCACTTTCTGACATGTCGACTCCATCATCCTCTTCACCTTCTTCATCACTTTCCTCATCACCTTCTTCACTAGGGGCAGGTTGACGGTTCAAGGAAAGGAAGAGTTTCCGAAGAGATTTTATTCCATGTTAAGTGACCCTGTGATTATGGTGCATGGTGGTCTCAATAGAACATATCTTGTTATACAAAATAGCATTTGTAATTTCACCTTCCGAAATTGTTGGAGGAGCGAAAGAAGCGGCTGAATCTTTGTACCGAAACACTCCATTTGGTCCGATACTAATCCCGGTGTTCTTCGTTGCGGTAATCTCGTTGATTTCATAATTTCTAACCGTCATTGGAGTCTTTGGTTCCCTTTGAAGCGGAACACCATGAAATTCCAGAATCCTTGAAACAATTCTACCATATGGAAGTCCGCCACTTAGAGATAGTTGATGCTTCATGTGTTGGTAGATGACATAAGCCCAATTAATCTTCATATTTAGTTTCAAGGCTCTAATAAGCTGTAGTTCAAGTTCACTAACTTGGGCATGGTTAGAATGTTTTGGAACTAACACATAAGCAAGAACATAGTGAAGCATCCTATCGCTCACAAATAACATGTTAGCAAACTTCACTACCCTTGAGGATTCTGATCTTTGCCGGCTCATGAGGCTAGCCTGAGTGCCTCTATAAATTGAAACAAAATACTCCAAACTGTTATAATTGCTTCATGCATCATTGTCGGGTTCAGTACCTTGACGAAATGCTTCTCCTTCCGAAGGGATTTCTAGACATGTTCCCAATTGATTAAGATCCATACAGATTTCAACATTTTTGACCTTAGCAATAAATACCAAATCTCCAAAATCATCGGTTCCAAACTTTATAGTGGTATAGAAATCTCTTATCATATCAGGGTAATAATCTCCAATATCAGAAACTAGTTTATCTACCCCTGAGTTTCTCAGTAAAGTTTCAAAGTTAAAGCTATGAGACGGAAAAGCTTGGAAGTTAACATATTTTACCGACATTAGAGTTCGAGTCCGAATTACATAGCTCAACCGTCTGGATTTCACAGTGCCAGCATGTTGTTCTTCTGCATGCTGAGAAGCTTCTTCATCCAATTTCTTCTTTCCCTTGTCTTGTCTAGGAGGTGCCATGGAATCTGTGAAAGTTAGGGTTTTGGAAAGTTTTTCTGGATTCTAGCTAGAGGGAGAATATGGTGAGTTGATGGAGAGTGATAATGAGAGTGGGGTTTTAATATAGCCTTGAATGGAATTAATGGTGATAATGGAGGAGAAGGAAGATAAAGAGTTTTGGAAGAGTGAGATGAATGTGAAGTTTGGAGAGAGAGTGCCAATGCTGAAGTGATTAACTTTTAAGTAAAATGACAAGAAATAAGCACTTAACACAAACAATGCAACAACTCACGTGTATTTAAAAATTAAAAAAAATTCTGGACAGAACAGTGGTAATCGATTACTCTAAAGAGGGTATTCGGTTACACAAATTAAAAATACGTGAGAAAAATAAAAATGTGCAGGGTAATCGATTATCCAGAAAGGAGTAATCGGTTACACAGAATGAAAGTTTGTGATTCAGGCAAAAACATACAGGGTAATCGATTATCCAATATGGAGTAATCGGTTACACAGAATGAAAATTTATAAAGAGGGCAAACATATGAAGGGTAATCGATTATCCAATATGGAGTAATCGGTTACACAGAATGAAAATTTATAAAGAGGGAAAAAATATGAAGGGTAATCGATTATCCAATATGGAGTAATCGGTTACACAGATGCAAAAAGTTCATATACAAATTTTTTAAAGAGAAATTTCAGAAAATAAGAAAGATTAAGAACTTGTGTACCTTGGCCTCATAATAGTGTATAGTGAATAATTGTGAGATAGTTATATTTCACCTTCATCCAAAATTCCAAGTTCTCTTCGAATCTTATAGAATGGTTCTTTTGCGAGTGGTTTTTTGAAAATATCGCCAGTTGATTATGAGTATCGATAAAGGTAACTTCGACATCGCCTTTAAGCACATGATCACGAAGGAAATGGTGTCGAATGTCTATGTGTTTGGTCCTTGAGTGCATGACCGGATTCTTTGTGATGTTAATCGCACTTGTGTTGTCGCATCGGAGTGGTATACATCCAAGATCGATTCCATAGTCACTTAATTGTTACTTTAGCCAAAGATTCTGTGCACAACAACTACTTGCTGCTATGTATTTTGCTTCAGCCATACTAAGAGCAACACACACTTGTTTCTTACATGACCATGAGACTAATGCATTACCAAGGGTGTGACACGTTCCACTAGTGCTTTTTCTATCTAATTTACAACCTGCATAATCCGCGTCAGAATAACCAATTAACTTACAAACACTACCTTTAGGATACCATAATCCAACGTTGGTTGTTCCCTTGAGATACTTCATGATTCTTTTGACTGCCGTGAGATGTGACTCCTTTGGATTTGCTTGGAAGCGAGCACATAAACACACGCTAAACATTATGTCAGGACGACTTGCCGTCAAATGTAATAAAGAACCAATCATACATCGATACTTCGTGATATCAATTGACACACCCGATTCGTCTTGATCAACATAGGTTCCGGAGCCCATTGGTGTTGACATTTCTTTACAACCATCCATTTCAAATCTCTTTAATAGATCTTTGCAATACTTTGATTGGTTGATAAAGATTCCGTCTTTTAGTTGCTTGATTTGCAATCCAAGGAAGTAGTTCATCTTTCCCATCATAGACATTTCAAATTCACCTTGCATTATCAACGCAAATTCTTCACATAGTTCTTTGTTGGTTGAACCGATGATTATGTCGTCTACGTAGACTTGAACAAGTAAGGTGTTCCCTTTTATCTTCTTGATAAATAAAGTCTTGTCTACTTTGCCTTTTTCAAAACCTTTTTCACATAGAAAATTACTTAGACGATCATACCACGCCCTTGGTGCTTGTTTTAATCCATAAAGCGCTTTCTTCAATTTGTATACATGTGAAGGATGCTTAAAGTCTTCAAAGTCCGGGGGTTGTTTGACATAGACTTCTTCTTTGATTTAGCCGTTCAAGAAGGCGCTTTTGACGTCCATTTGAAATAGCTGAAAATTCATTGAACATGCGTAAGCAAGTAATAAACGAATAGCTTCTAACCTTGCAACCGGAGCGAAAGTTTCTTCAAAGTCGATTCCTTCTTCTTGCTTATACCCTTGAGCGACCAATCTTGCTTTGTTTCAAACAATTATTCCATTCTCATCAAGTTTGTTCTTAAACACCCATCTTGTTCCAATGATGTGCTTACCACTTGGCCTAGAAACAAGTTCCCAAACTTGATTTCTCTCGAATTGGTTTAATTCTTCTTGTATAACAACAATCCATTGATCATCTTCTAGAGCTTCATCAATTTTAGAGGGTTCTATTTGCGAAACGAACACCATGTTTAAGCATGCATCCTTGAGATTCAATCTTGTAGCAACACCTTGACTAATGTCACAAATTACTTTGTCAATAGGATGATCTTTATGAGTCCTCCATTCCTTAGGTAGATCATTTTCATTTGACTCTTGTTGAATCGGTGCTTCTTGATTCTTGTTTGAAGTATCTTCTTTAGGAATTTCTACAAAATCATCATCATCATCATCACAAACAACAATTTCCTCTTTCGAGGGGTTAGATTCGTCAAACTTAACATGCATGGATTCTTCTATATTTAAAGTTCTTTTATTATATATTCTATATGCCTTACTTATAAGAGAATAACCAAGAAAAATACCTTCATCCGATTTTTTGTCGAACTTACCAAGGTTGTCTTTGTCATTGTTAAGGACAAAGCACTTGCATCCAAAGATGTGAAAGAAAGCAATGTTGGGTTTCCTTCCTTTGAAGAGTTCATATGGAGTCTTCTTTAGGATAGGTCTTATGTTAAATCTATTACTTACAAAACATGCCGTGCTAACCGCATTCGCCCAAAAATACTTAGGAAGATTTGAGTCGTTAAGCATTATTCTTGCAAGTTCCACCAATGACCTATTCTTTCTTTCAACTACTCCATTTTATTGAGGAGTACTTGGAGCCTAGAAGTTGTGAAAAATTCCTTGATCTTCACAAAAATCTTCAAAGGAGGTATTCTGGAATTCTCCACCATGATCGCTTCTTATGGAGGCAATTGTTAATGATTTCTCATTTTGAATTTGCTTTGCATACTTCTTGAATGCTTTGAATGCATCACTTTTCTGCAATAAAAAGAATGTCCAAGTATATCTAGAACAATCATCGACAATAAGTAAGCATATAAGTTACCTCCGAAGCTTCTGGTTCTTGATGGACCAAATAAGTCCATATGTAACAATTGTAGTGGCCTCGAAGTGGACACCACATTTTTGGATGTGAAAGTTGATTTGGTTTGCTTCCCCTTTTGACATGCATCGCAAAATCTATCTTTGATGAATTTTAACTTTGGAAATCCAATGACAAGGTCATGTTTTACTAACTTATTCAAGTGCTCCATGTGAATGTGAGCAAATCTCTTATGCCATAACCATGAGTCGTTGTTATTTGCCACAAGACACTTAACCTTCAAAGAAACATCATCAAGGGAAATCATGAAAATATTATTAAATCGCTTACCTATAAGCATTACCTCTTGTGTGACTTCGTCTTCAATTAAACATTCATCTTTTGTGAACCTTATTTTGAATCCTTTGTCACATAGTTGGCTTATGCTTAAGAGGTTGTGCTTTAGTCCTTCGACATATAGCACATCTTCGATGGATATGAAATTTGGTGCACCTACTTTGCATATGCCAAGAATTCTTCCTTTGTTGTTATCTCCATAAGTAACATAACCCTTGGCCTTAAGCTTTAGATCTGAAAATTTGTCACATCACCGGTCATATGCTTGGAGCACCCACTATCCAAATACCAAAGATTTGATGTGGCCTTCAAGCATACCTCTTCTTCATCACCAGAATTATGTGAAGCCATTAGTGCCAAGTTTGCACATTCCTCGGTATCCGATCCGGATGAAGAGCTAATTTCATTGTCCTCCCATGCAAGATATGCCCTTTTGTTCTTGAAATTCATCTTGCTCTTGAATCTGACTTTTTTTTGAAAGTTTAGGGCATTCCGGCTTTATGTGGCCTTGCTTTCCACATTCGTAGCATGTTATATCTTGCGTAGGTGTGGTGGCCTCCTTTTTCCTGAAATGTCTATTCTTTTTAGCGTTAAAGGATTTATCATTTTTGTTAAAGAACTTACCGAGCCTTTTAACAAGGAGCATGCAATTCTCATCTTCTTCCAATGCGTCATCATCTTTATCTTCTTTTGAGTCTACCTTCAAGGCAACCCTTTAGGTTTCTTTTCTTGGCTTTCATGTTTCTCAAGCCTACCAAGTTCTAACTCATGTTCTTGAAGTTTGCCAAAGAGTGATGCAGACGTCATTGTTGAAAGACTTTTCTTTTCGGAGATAGTCGTCACCTTCGGTTGCCATTCTCGAGTCAATGATCTTAGTACTTTAAGATTGAGATCGTCATTTGTAAATGTTTTTCCGAGAGCAATCAAGTGGTTTGTTAAGTGAACAAATCTCCTTTGTAGCGCCACGATGGATTCTCCGGGCAGCATTCTAAACATCTCATATTCTTGATTTAATGAATTCAACCTTGATCTCTGTACTTCGGCGGTGCCTTCATGTGTCTCCACTAAGGTGTCCCATATTTCTTTCGCCGTCTTGCATTGAGATATACGGAAGAATCATCCATGCTTAAAGCACTTTGAAGAATTTTTATTGCTTTCTTTTCATTTAAGATTTTTTTCTTATCATCTTCATCATACGAACTCTTTATCTTTGGATACCAACGCCATTGACCATACTCATAGGATTATGTGGACCATCTTCAACGGCTTCCCATATGGCTTCTCCTTGGGCTTTTAGATGTGCCTTCATACAGATATTCCAAAAATCAAAATATTCTCCAGAGAATAGTGGTGGTTTGTTACTACTTCCACCGTCTTTAAAAACCGGATTCGTGCTTGTGGAAGCCATGCAGATCTTTTAGGAACAAGTTACCTATAACCTGCTCTGATGCCAATTGTAAGTTTAAGGATTGCCTTAGAGGGGGGGGGGGGGGGTGAATGAGGCACTTAGACTAATTTACAGATTTTTGACGATTTATGACTTTTACTATCTTGAGTTGCTTATGTGATGAAAAGCGGTAAAGTGCGGAAAGTAAAGAATACCATGATGTATAGTGGTTCCCCTTACAGATTGAGAGTACTCCACTCCCCTTTCAACACGAAAGAGAATTTCACTATAATGTTAGATTCCTAGATAAGACACTTTAAGGTCTTTCTATCTAATTCTAACACACCAAGAACAATCCTCTTGGATTTACAATGTTTAAAGTCCAATCGAGACTCAATTTCTCACACATGGACCTCTTGTATCCACACACAGGATAACACCTTTCAAACTTTTTCTTAACAGTCCTAAAAATAAGTTGTAATCAAGAAATATAATTCTGAATGTTTTGTAGAAGATGAAATAGTTGGAATTTTGAAGTATATCAATTTATCAATTGATCTTCTCCTTTGTAACACTCAATTCTCACAATAATTATACAAGTGTTCTTTGTATGAAATGAAACTATGATGCTGAAAATGAAAGTTTATGCAAGGTTTCACTCTTAAGAAAATTTGGAAGAACACTTAAAAAGTTTGAGAGAATGTGTGTAAATGATTTGAAATTTTGCAAGGAGGTGAGTTTGAAATCTGGAAAAATGATGTTTATATATTGTCTAAACACCTCCTCAAATGAATGCAATAATCCAAAGGATGCCATGGTTCATGGTAAAGAAAACAATTTTTTTTAATGAAGAGATGCAATGATTTTAACTCTGGATCAGTGGTAATCGATTACCTTAATATGGGTAATCGGTTACTTGCATTCAATGTTAAAAAAAATTTGATTTTTTTTAGAGTAATCGGTTACCCCAAAAAGGATAATCGATTACTTGGTTCTAACGTTAAAAAATATTTGAAATTAACACAGAGTAATCGGTTATCATAAAGTGGATAATCGATTACTTTGTCACAAATTTGAAAAACTAGTTAAAAGAGTGAAGTGTTATGATTTGTTTAATGCATAAAATACTTTCAATGATTATGGCATGAATGAAACATGTTTTGAACACTTGTATAACTATCTAGAGTTCAAGTGTTATACCTTATCCATTTGAAAGATGATTCTTCATGAGTTTCATCAAGACTTGATCATATAGTTGAAATACTTCATTCATGAGCTTGAATCTTGACCAATCCTTTTTATTAATCAGTCTTAGCTTTGTAGTGAAGTTTGTCGTCATCAAAACATCTGAGAAGTCATGTCTTCACATAATATACCAAAATGGGGACCACCGGAATTGAGGGGATCTGAAAATCTCATCCACTATAGACAAAAGGAATCCAATTCATTCCTAACAGATTCGGAAGGTACACCAGATCTCCGGAAAATATTTTCTAGTAAATGACGGTTTTGCCAGCACACAATTGCGGGGCAATTTGGGAGACCCCACCTCACTCTATATAAGGTGCACCCAATGATTGAACCGGAGAGGATGGTCACCTTGTAAAAAAAAATTCATCTGCTAACCCTACCACAGCTGAAAAAATACAAAAAAAGTGGTTCAGAGTTCATCATCAAAACTCCGAATGAATTGAGCTAGCCTTGGACCAAATCAATACCAAAGCGAGAAGAAGGGAAAGGAAATTTGAATCTATAGCAAGAAAGGAACTACCACACGGCTATCGAAGAATACTTACTCAAGGTAACTTTGGTCACGGAAACTTCAAATCTTCGACGAATTTTTCACCTTCTGATTTAAGCTTCTGAGCACACTATAGTCGGTTTATTTATCGCTTCCTTTCTTGATATGATGTTGGTAAACGTTCCTTCACCGATTTGTGATGGTTTCTTGAATTAGGAAATGATTGACATCATAGATCCGTAGAACTTATTTGGCATGTTCGCAAGATCGGAGTTGGTTTTCTTTTAGATTCATTGCGTTTATTCGAACTTGCATGTTTTTTGTTTTGTCTCTTAATTGGCCATTATCGGACAAGGTCTGGTTTGAGATAAAGGAACGAAAAAGGTTTGTTCATCAAAGTGCAGTTCTAATATTTTAATAATCGTTGGGTTTTGTCTCAAATGTGTATGTGCATTTTTTTGAGGTAGCAGAGAGTGTAGGATGGAGGTGACGTTAGGTTGAATTTAATATAAGAAAAAGCAAATGAGAGGAGTGAGGAATAGATATCGGTTCATGAGCATTTTCGGTTAGGGTGTTTTCGTTTCTTATTAGTAACATATTTATTATTGTGATAGTGGCTGGTTTAAACCTCCATTAAATAACTTGCTGTATTGGATTTAACACATATCCATGCTTTTAATATTTTGCCTTTTAAATTCTCGATGCCGTTTCAAATACCAGTAGCTGTACAGATAACATTTATTGTTATAAGTCAGTCAATTTTTTTTGGAAAACGTGGGGAGGCTACCGTGAGAAAAGGGAGCAGCTACCCTATATCACTTCTTTCTTATTTCATTTTTTTCTGGAATTAATTAGAATTGGGCCTTATATGGGCCTGACCCGAATTTTTCCTCACATCACCACGAATTTGCTATTCCAACCCCCTTTGCCCATTGGGATATAGTGGGCTTTATGCCTTTAAAAGCCCACTCTGTTTTAATAATCGACATCTTTTGTCTATATATATCATATATTCTTTTATTAATTAAAACATGGTTAAGTCGATTAATTGTTAATCTAAGTTGCAATTGGGGCGATTATTCTTTTCAAATTATTTAATCAATTAATTTTGTTCATTGACTTTTTAGTTAATTTAATTAATTGAATCATTCCACTTTTTTTTCAATTAACTGATTAAATTTGATCAAACCATTTTCCCGACTAATCCTCACGAGTTTGAATCCAAATCTCTCTTTATTCCTATGTCCCTTAACTTTAAATGAAAAGGAGAATAATGAGCATCCTCTTTATTATCTCTCGATTATTCAAATGATTGGCGTTCACCATATTGCTCGAATTTTCGTCATTTAATTAAAACCCTAAAACTCCATAAAATTAAAATCAGTTCTCTAAATTAATTATAATTTCTAAAGGCTTTATTTTAATAAGTAATTTTTGGATGAAAAGGAGAATAGTAAGCGTTCACTTCACTCTCTCTCGATTATTCCAATAATTGGTGTTCACCACATTGCTCGAATTCTCTTCGTCTAATTAAAACATTAATCGCACAAAATACAAATCATCTTCCTAAATCAAGGCAATACCCACAAATGTATGTTAAACTTTGGATGAAAAGGAATATAGGAAGCGTTCGCTTCACTATTTCTCAGGTACTCGAATGATTAGCGCACGCCATGTTACTCGAATTCTTGTCACCCAATTAAAAACTTACAAATTCAAATCCCAATTCCAAATTAACACAACTGTGAAGACATGACGTCTCAAATGTTTTGATGACAACAAACTTCTCTACAAGTCTAAGATTGATTAACAAAAAGGATTGATCAAGATTCAAGCTCATGAAGGAAGTTTTCAACTAATGATCAAGTCTCGATGAAACTCATGAAGAATCGTCTTTCAAATGGATAGGTATAACACTTGACCTCTAGATATTTATACAAGTGTTAAAAACATGTCTCATTCATGCCATAATCATTGAAAGTATTCTTATGCATCAAAGAAATCATAACACTTCATTCTTTAAACTATTTTTCAAATCTGTGACAAAGTAATCGATTATCCATTTTAAGGTAATCGATTACTCTGTGTAAAATTCAAATATTTTTGCACGTTAGAGACAAGTAACCGATTATCCATTTTAAGGTAATCGATTACTCTGGGAAAATTTCAAATATTTTTGCACGTTAGAGACAAGTAACGGATTATCCATTTTAAGGTAACCGATTATCCATTAACAAGGAGCATGAAATTCTCATCTTCCTCCAATGCATCATCATCTTTATCTTCTTTTGAGTCTACCTTAAAGGCAATCCGTTTATATTTCTTTTCTTGACTTTCATGTTTCTCAAGCCTACCAAGTTCTAACTCATGTTCTTGAAGTTTGCCAAAGAGTGATGCAGACGTCATTGTTGAAAGACTTTTCTTTCCGGGGATAGTCGTCGCCTTCGGTTTCCATTCTCGAGTCAATGATCTTAGTACTTTAAGATTGAGATCGTCATTTGTAAATGTTTTTCCGAGAGCAATCAAGTGGTTAGTCAAGTGAACAAATCTCTTTTGTAGCGCCACGATGGATTCTCCGGGCAAAATTCTAAATATCTCATATTCTTGACTTAATGTATTCAACCTTGATCTCTTTACTTCGGCGGTGCCTTCATGTGTCTCCACTAAGGTGTCCCATATTTGTTTCCCCGACTTGCATTGAGATATGCGGAAGAACTCGTCCATGCTTAAAGCACTTTGAAGAATGTTTATTGCTTTCTTTTCATTTAAGATTTTTTTCTTATCATCTTCATCATACGAACTCTTTATCTTTGGAGTACCAATGCCATTGATCACACTCATAGGATTATGTGGACCATCTTCAACGGCTTCCCATATGCCTTCTCCTTGGGCTTCTAGATGTGCCTTCATACGGATCTTCCAAAAATTAAAATATTCTCCAGAGAACAGTGGTGGTTTGTTACTACTTCCACCGTCTTTAAAAACCGGATTCGTGCTTGCGGAAGCCATGCGGATCTTTTAGGAACAGGTTACCTATAACCTGCTCTGATGCCAATTGTAAGTTTAAGGGGTGCCTTAAAGGGGGGGGGGGGGTGAATGAGGCACTTAGACGTTTTTCTAGTTTTTTTTTACGGTTTATGACTTTTACTTTCTTGAGATGCTTATGTGATGAAAAGCGGTAAAGTGTGGAAAGTAAAGAACACCACGATGTATAATGGTTCCCCTCATAGATCGAGAGTACTCCACTCCCCTTTCAACACGAAAGAGAATTCACTATAATGTTAGATTCCTAGACAAGACACTGTAAGGCCTTTCTATCTAATTCTAACACACCAAGAACAATCCTCTTGGATTTACAATGTTTAAAGTCCAATCGAGACTCAATTTTTCACAAAAAGACCTCTTGCATCCACACACCGGATAACAAGGATAAAACCTTACAAACTTATTCTTAACAATCCTAAAAATAAGTTGTAATCAAGAAATACAATTCTGAATTTTTGTAGAAGATGAAATAGTTGGAATTTTGAAGTATATCAATTTATCAATTGATCTTCTCCTTTGTAACACTTAATTCTCACAATAATTATACAAGTGTTCTTTGTATGGAATGAAACTATGATGCTTAATGTCATACCCCAAAATTTGCCTGTTAATTTTTATGATAAATTGATTCATGCATGGCATGCATTTCACATTTGCATTCATTCATTAGCATACATTCTCATATAAATTATAAATTTTAATTTGTTTATTATGTGATACAGATATAAAAAATAATAATAATTTTGGTTATCTGTATGATATAAATAAATTATATATATATAAATAAAATAGTTTTAATTTAATGATAAATAAAAATATATTTGAATTTTAATTGTATAATTAAAATTTTAAATTAGTTTTATTTGTTAAAGCTCATTAAATTATAATAACTATTTTTTATAATTTAGTGACTCATGTTCCATTTATTCATTATTTATAAATAGTATTTATTTAGTAATTCACGTTTTTTACTTAATAAAATTTATTTATAAGAGTAACATTTTTTTAAAAGCCCATAAAATATAAAATAATTTTGGTTGATATAAGTAAGAATAATTTTGATTTTTTTAAATGATGAAAGTAAAAATAGAAATAGGTTTAAATTTTAATTCAATTATGTAACTAAAATTTAAATTAAATTTTATTTAAATTATTCATTATTTATAATAATATTTGTATTTAATAAATATTTAGCAAGGTTAAACCCTAACTCTCCTAAAGTATAGGAATGGATCCAAATATTTAGCAAGGTTAAACCCTAACTCTCCTAAAGTATAGGAAGGGATCCAAATATTTAGCAAACTTAAACCCTAACTCTCCTAAAGTAGAGGAAGGGATCCAAATATTTAGCAAGGTTAAACCATAACTCTCCTAAAGTATAGGAAGAGATCCAAATATTTAGCAAGGTTAAACCCTAACTCTTCTAAAGTATAGGAAGGGATCCAAATATTTAGCAAGGTTAAACCCTAAAGTATAGGAAGGGATCCAAATATTTAGCAAGGTTAAACCCTAATCCACACCATTATAAATACTTCATATGGCTGCAGCGAGAGAGGGGGAGACGGAAAAGAGGAGAGACACAGCAGAAGAAGATACACAAGGCAAGGAAGAAGCAAGAAGATTCACGGGCAGGGAAAAGAGAAGCAACCATAAAGCACTAATAGCCTGAATAAGAACAACACACATACAGTGAGCAAGCTAGAAGAATCAAATCCCCAGTAAGTGTTCATTATGGAATTTGCATCCAGCATGATTACCTTGCAATACTCCTTAATTCATGCATGAATAATATTGGTTTAATATATATATTGAGATGATGTATTCATGGTTTGGTGGATGTTGATATTGCTTTATTCAAGTATGCATCTGTTCTTGATATGTCATAGCATGTTGGAGAAATTCTGTTTGCATGATTAAAGAATTATATCTGCCATTTAATTATTATTATTATTATATGAATGTTGTTTCTAGCATGATTATGTTTATTTCACATGCTGTTATTACATAATAATGATGATGATGATATAATGGTGATAATATAAATCCTTGGTTGTCTTTAACATGTATGTGTAAGGTTTGTTTTATCATTATCACTTGCAGTAAAGAGAACTAATACATGAGTAAAATAATATAAGCTTCTTGATTTGTGCATGGCTATTTTTATTATTGCATGATGATTACATATGATCTTATTTTATGTGTGTGGTTTGATATAAGATGAAGTTACAGGTTTGTTGTATTCACATGAAAGAAACAGCATGAGAAAAAATAAAGTAGCTTGCCGTAAGAGAGAAAGTTGTAACATGCATGGTGGTGTTGTGTCAAAAATGGAAAAATCCATGTAGAATTAATATATATTTTAATGAAGGCGAATAAATAACGAATGGACCAACATGGCTCGTTGGTAACTCCCCCCTCCTCACTGCAACGTAGAGGTCCTGGTAGCTTTTCTGTGTTTTTACTATGTTTACTCCCTTTCCACTATAATTAATTCACCCCTATTTTTCTATTATTAAAATAAAACCCATTAATTAGTTTTATAATTAATATATTATATTAGTTATTTAAACTAGGATATAATTTACTCTAGTTTATTAATTAAATTTTCATATATTACTTAATTAATTAAAATGGGCTATTTTGAATAATAAAAATCTAATTATTTTTTTTCTCTTTTCTTTTAAAATTTCTATCAATTTAGTCTAAGATTTTCCATAAATTCATAAAAAAAAGTTTCTATTATTATAGACTAAAAATATTCTTAATTCATTCTTAAATTTAGTTTATTTATTTCATTTGTCATGAACTTTCTATGTAATAGATTTAATTAGGATTTTTTTATTTCTTTCTTTTTAGTTTAATTAGGTTTTATTATTTTGCATGCCCTTTTAATTTTGTACTCGTTAATTAAGATTTAGATATTTTATATCCCCTTTTAAATTATGTACCCCATCCCGAAGCCATGTAATAGCGTAGTCTTATTTTTCGCACTTTAATTTTTCCATACTGTGAATATAACTGTCTAGATGTATGCTAATAGGATTGCATGGAAAGATAAATAATCGAACTTAGATAAATTAATTCAAGATAATATATCCGAATCCAATCATTTCCACACTTGCACCTCTATGGTAACCCTCTCTTTGTTGCCTTACGATATTACGGTCATGTCCCGCGAATGTGGGGATACCCTTAGCAAAGACCCTTTCGATTAAATCATCATCATCCCAAAACAGATAAGTCATAGTCCGTTCGATCAAAAGGTCAATGTCCCTACAAGATAAATCATAGTCCCTCGAACGTTGCCTTCGAATATATGACCTTGTCCCTCGAACGTTGCCTTCGAATATATGACTTTGTCCCTCGATGACCCTTCGTTGTAGCCTACGATTAAATGATGATCGTCCCTTCGAATGCTAAGGTATCCTTACAAATGTTGCCTTCAATGACCAATCGACGACCCCACGATGTCCCTTTACATCCAAAGGATAAGACTACTTACTTCTCAATAGTAAGGACAATTTTACCCTCCTAAGGATAGGAAATACCTATAAAGACCTTGATTAGGTATAACTCTTAAATGCTTGCTCACAGCTTAAAATACTTTTCACACCTCACACTTTTCAAAACATCTTTTAGAAAATCACCACTTGGTATACATTCGCACCAGAATCATCGCCGAGTTATATTTTTCTAAACATCTTTCAAAATCAAACGAGATAAACACTTTGTATACATTCATACAAGAATCATTACAAAGTTAAACTCTCCTTTCAAAATATTTTCTAAACACACCACATTTCTCAAACACTTTCTCAAACAAGGAAAACATAAGTAAGTTAATCAATTAAGAGCCCATGGATAACCATGGATACAAAGGGTGCTAACACCTTCCCTTTGTATAATGTACCTCCCGAACTCAAAATCTAATCAAGGTCTTTCCTGTTCTTTTCCGCCTTTCCTTATTGGATAAAAGAAAAGTCCGTGGCGACTCTTGCTATCCGCAACATTACTTTTCAAAGCAAAAACACAAAGTCAGTTCACCGTATCACACTTAAAAAGAAAGTTTATGCAAGGTTTCACTCTTAAGAAAATTTGGAAGACACTTAAAAATGTTTGAAAGAATGTGTGTAATTGATTTGAAATTTTTGCAAGGAGGTGGATTTGAAATCTGAAAAAATGATGTATATATATTGTCTAAACACCTCCTCAAATGGATGCAAATACCCAAAGGATGCCATGGTTCAGGGTAAAAAAAAATAGAAAAGTTTCCATGAAGAGATGCACTGATTTTTGAACGTGCAAAAATATTTGAATTTTACACAGAGTAATCAATTACCTTAAAATGGATAAACGATTACTTTGTCACAGATTTGAAAAATAGTTTAAAGAATGAAGTGTTATGATTTCTTTGATGCATAAGAATACTTTCAATGATTATGGCATGAATGAGACATGTTTTTAACACTTGTATAAATATCTAGAGGTCAAGTGTTATACCTATCCATTTGAAAGACGATTCTTCATGAGTTTCATCGAGACTTGATCATTAGTTGAAAACTTCCTTCATGAGCTTGAATCTTGATCAATCCTTTTTGTTAATCAATCTTAGACTTGTAGAGAAGTTTATCGTCATCAAAACATTTGAGACGTCATGTCTTCACAGTTGTGTTAATTTGGAATTGGGATTTGAATTTGTAAGTTTTTAATTGGGTGACAAGAATTCGAGTAACATGGCGTGCGCCAATCATTCGAGTACCTGAGAAATAGTGAAGCGAACGCTTCCTATATTCCTTTTCATCCAAAGTTTAACATACATTTGTGGGTATTTCCTTGATTTAGGAAGATGATTTGTATTTTGTGCGATTAATGTTTTAATTAGACGAAGAGAATTCGAGCAATGTGGTGAACGCCAATTATTCGAATAATCGAGAGAGAGTGAAGTGAACGCTTACTATTCTCCTTTTCATCCAAAAATTACTTATTAAAATAAAGCCTTTAGAAATTATAATTAATTTAGAGAACTGATTTTAATTTTCTGGAGTTTTAGGGTTTTAATTAAATGACGAAAATTCGAGCAATATGGTGAACGCCAATCATTCGAATAATCGAGAGATAATAAAGCGGATGCTCATTATTCTCCTTTTCATTTAAAGTTAAGGGACATAGGAATAAAGAGAGATTTGGATTCAAACTCGTGAGGATTAGTCGGGAAAATGGTTTGATCAAATTTAATCAGTTAATTGAAAAAAAAGTGAAATGATTCAATTAATTAAATTAACTAAAAAGTCAATGAACAAAATTAATTGATTAAATAATTTGAAAAGATTAATCGCCCCAATTGCAACTTAGATTAACAATTAATCGACTTAACCATGTTTTAATTAATAAAAGAATATATGATATATATATATATAGAAAAAAGATGTCGATTATTAAAACAGAGTGGGCTTTTAAAGGCATAAAGCCCACTATATCCCAATGGGCAAAGGGGGTTGGAACAGCAAATTCGTGGTGATGTGAGGAAAAATTCGGGTCAGGCCCATATAAGGCCCAATTCTAATTAATTCCAGAAAAAATGAAATAAGAAAGAAGTGATATAGGGTAGCTGCTCCCTTTTCTCACGGTAGCCTCCCCACGTTTTCCAAAAAAAATTGACTGACTTATAACAATAAATGTTATCTGTACAGCTACTGGTATTTGAAACGGCATCGAGAATTTAAAAGGCAAAATATTAAAAGCATGGATATGTGTTAAATCCAATACAGCAAGTTATTTAATGGAGGTTT
Organism: Lathyrus oleraceus; assembly: GCF_024323335.1. Taxonomy (NCBI): domain Eukaryota; kingdom Viridiplantae; phylum Streptophyta; class Magnoliopsida; order Fabales; family Fabaceae; genus Lathyrus; species Lathyrus oleraceus. The sequence goes on from NC_066584.1 coordinate 365,677,878, forward strand.
AAACCAACCACTATCACAATAATAAATATGTTACTAATAAGAAACGAAAACACCCTAACCGAAAATGCTCATGAACCGATATCTATTCCTCACTCCTCTCATTTGCTTTTTCTTATATTAAATTCAACCTAACGTCACCTCCATCCTACACTCTCTGCTACCTCAAAAAAATGCACATACACATTTGAGACAAAACCCAATGATTATTAAAATATTAGAACTGCACTTTCATGAACAAACCTTTTTCGTTCCTTTATCTCAAACCAGACCTTGTCCGATAATGGCCAATTAAGAGACAAAACAAAAAACATGCAAGTTCGAATAAACGCAATGAATCTAAAAGAAAACCAACTCCGATCTTGCGAACATGCCAAATAAGTTCTACGGATCTATGATGTCAATCATTTCCTAATTCAAGAAACCATCACAAATTGGTGAAGGAACGTTTACCAACATCATATCAAGAAAGGAAGCGGTAAATAAACCGACTATAGTGTGCTCAAAAGCTTAAATCAGAAGGTGAAAATTTCGTCGAAGATTTGAAGTTTCCGTGACCAAAGTTACCTTGAGTAAGTATTCTTCGATAGCCGTGTGGTAGTTCCTTTCGTGCTATAGATTCAAATATCCTTTCCCTTCTTCTCGCTTTGGTATTGATTTGGTCCAAGGCTAGCTCAATTCATTCGGAGTTTTGATGATGAACTCTGAACCACTTTTTTTGTATTTTTTCAGCTGTGGTAGGGTTAACAGATGATTTTTTTTTACAAGGTGACCATCCTCTCCGGTTCAATCATTGGGTGCACCTTATATAGAGTGAGGTGGGGTCTCCCAAATTGCCCCGCAATTGTGTGCTGGCAAAACCGTCATTTACTAGAAAATATTTTCCTGAGATTTGGTGTACCTTCCGAATCTGTTAGGAATGAATTGGATTCCTTTTGTCTATAGTGGATGAGATTTTCAGATCCCCTCAATTCCGGTGGTCCCCATTTTGGTATATTATGTGAAGACATGACTTCTCATATGTTTTGATGACGACAAACTTCACTACAAAGCTAAGACTGATTAATAAAAAGGATTGGTCAAGATTCAAGCTCATGAATGAAGTATTTCAACTATATGATCAAGTCTTGATGAAACTCATGAAGAATCATCTTTCAAATGGATAAGGTATAACACTTGAACTCTAGATAGTTATACAAGTGTTCAAAACATGTTTCATTCATGCCATAATCATTGAAAGTATTTTTATGCATTAAACAAATCATAACACTTCACTCTTTTAACTAGTTTTTCAAATTTGTGACAAAGTAATCGATTATCCACTTTATGATAACCGATTACTCTGTGTTAATTTCAAATATTTTTTAACGTTAGAACCAAGTAATTGATTATCCTTTTTGGGGTAACCGATTACTCTAAAAAAAAAATCAATTTTTTTTAACGTTGAATGCAAGTAACCGATTATCCATATTAAGGTAATCGATTACCACTGATCCAGAGTTAAAATCATTGCATCTCTTCATTAAAAAAAATTTGTTTTCTTTACCATGAACCATGGCATCCTTTGGATTATTGCATTCATTTGAGGAGGTGTTTAGACAATATATAAACATCATTTTTCCAGATTTCAAACTCACCTCCTTGCAAAATTTCAAATCATTTACACACATTCTCTCAAACTTTTTAAGTGTTCTTCCAAATTTTCTTAAGAGTGAAACCTTGCATAAACTTTCATTTTCAGCATCATAGTTTCATTTCATACAAAGAACACTTGTATAATTATTGTGAGAATTGAGTGTTACAAAGGAGAAGATCAATTGATAAATTGATATACTTCAAAATTCCAACTATTTCATCTTCTACAAAACATTCAGAATTATATTTCTTGATTACAACTTATTTTTAGGACTGTTAAGAAAAAGTTTGAAAGGTGTTATCCTTGTTATCCTGTGTGTGGATACAAGAGGTCCATGTGTGAGAAATTGAGTCTCGATTGGACTTTAAACATTGTAAATCCAAGAGGATTGTTCTTGGTGTGTTAGAATTAGATAGAAAGACCTTAAAGTGTCTTATCTAGGAATCTAACATTATAGTGAAATTCTCTTTCGTGTTGAAAGGGGAGTGGAGTACTCTCAATCTGTGAGGGGAACCACTATACATCATGGTATTCTTTACTTTCCGCACTTTACCACTTTTCATCACATAAGCAACTCAAGATAGTAAAAGTCATAAATCGTCAAAAATCTGTAAATTAGTCTAAGTGCCTCATTCACCCCCCCCCCCCCCCCCCCCCTCTAAGGCAATCCTTAAACTTACAATTGACATCAGAGCAGGTTATAGGTAACCTGTTCCTAAAAGATCCGCATGGCTTCCACAAGCACGATTCCGGTTTTTAAAGACGGTGGAAGTAGTAACAAACCACCACTATTCTTTGGAGAATATTTTGATTTTTGGAAGATCCGTATGAAGGCACATCTAAAAGCCCAAGGAGAAGGCATATGGGAAGCTGTTGAAGATGGTCCACTTAATCCTATGAGTGTGGTCAATGGCATTGGTACTCCAAAGATAAAGAGTTCGTATGATGAAGATGATAAGAAAAAAATCTTAAATGAAAAGAAAGCAATAAACATTCTTCAAAGTGCTTTAAGCATGGATGAGTTCTTCTGCATATCTCAATGCAAGTCGGGGAAACAAATATGGGACACCTTAGTGGAGACACATGAAGGCACCGCCGAAGTAAAGAGATCAAGGTTGAATACATTAAGTCAAGAATATGAGATATTTAGAATTCTGCCCGGAGAATCCATCGTGGCGCTACAAAAGAGATTTGTTCACTTGACTAACCACTTGATTGCTCTCTGTAGCACCTCAAATTTGCACCTATCATTGTACATACATTTTCATATTAGGTCATAGCATATCATGATCCATTGCATAGCATTGCATTGCCTCTTTTGCCTCAAGTGCAAGCCAATCAAGAAATTAGGTCAAACTGATCAGGAGATCAGTCAGTTAATCAAGCAAAGGTGTTTTTCATTGAGCCAAGGCCCTAGGGTTTGTCCAACAAGTTCACATAACTTGGAGGTCCATTTGAAGTGTTCATGTCAAGGGTTGAAGGCTCAGAGGTCATCAGTTCATATACAGACAGTCAAAAACCCTAGACAGTCAACAGTCAGTCAAAGCAGTGGATGGTGGCCATTCTTGTGGAATTTGGGCACCATGATCAATAATCAAGAGTTCATATGTCTTGGGATATCATTTGAAGTCAAGTTCTCAAGGAATTAGGGTTTGGAAGTCATCAGTCAATGAGCAGACAGTCAGAAACCCTAAAAGTCAACTATTGGTCAACTGTTCATTTAATCAGTAATTTGATGATGGAAATTGGTTTGTGAGAGTTCATTCATGTCCAAATAGTCATCATATATCATGCCAAACACCATCATGGAAGAATTTGAAGCCAGATCAAAAGTTTCCCAAAATGGAAACTGGGCCTGTAACTGAAACCTGCCATAAATGGAAAGTCTTGATCCTCAAACTTACATCATGATACAAGCCTCAAATGAATTTTTGCCCAACATGAAAGTTGAAGATCTTGTTCTCCCATTTCCAAAAAGTCCTAGAACTCTCAATTCCCATGTGTGGATGGCAAGTTATGATCGAATCGATTTCAGAAAATCTTGAACTTCAGAAGGCCATATCTCTCAAACCGTTTGGCCAATTTTGGTGGGGTTTTTTCCTACAAGTCACATTTGACCCCCTCTTTCCAAAAATATAAATTTCATGAGCCAAAACTTCACCAATCAAAATGGAATATTTTGACTTTTCTCATTTAAATGCAAGTTTGACCAAGAGTTGACTTTTTGATTTAAACATTTTTCTAACATTTGGCCAATTGGAACAGCTCAGAAATATCATTTTAAGTATGTTTGCAAGCTCAAATTATGCAGTACTTGCACCCATCATGAATCCATACTTGGTTGCTTGAATTGTAAGGAAAGTACAAATTCACCATGACTATCCATGCTATCCACCATACCACACTTTGTACTCCTAAACAGAAACTTAAACCTGATTTTGCTGTCAACCTTGAACACAATTGTGCAGCCACAACCAACAGTACAAGGAGGCCATGCCAAGATGCTAAAGAATTGGAAAAAGTACATGTTTGCACCATACTTCCACAACCATGCTTGTACTTACACATAACAGTTTGGTGCATCAGATTTTCTGTCATTCTTGAATATACTACTACTGCTGCACCATACCACAGTTGAAGGACATTGCCTTGCCACCAGAAGCAGCACTCCATAGCAGATTTTAGGGAGGTATTTTCTGTCATATTGAGGACAGTAGCAGCAAGGGCAGGATAACAAAAAACCATTTTGGCCAAGGCAAATTGGGAGAGCATTCTCATTCTGAAAAACTCACTGTGTTTGGCATTTCTAAAACAGTCAACAAAAACATTAAAATGACCAAGCCTTGCACTGTACCTTCATGATCCTTTCATCTTATTAAAACATAACCAACTGAACAAACCAAGACTTCACTTACTCCCTCATTTTGAAACCCTGCCTGGCCACAAAAGCAATTTCTCAATAGCAGGCTTTCTTTTCTCCAAAACCTGTCAAAGGCAAAACCAATAGGACTTCATGGATTGATGCTCTCACATTCTCAAAACTCACCTTGCTATTCTCTTTGCATTTTCAAACTTTCTGTCAAGCACCACAGACCAACAAGTAGCAACCATACACAACCACCTTACACTCATTCTAACCACATCTTGGCATTCACTAAAAATCTGTCAAACAGCAGAAGAACCAACTGCATACAGCATTCTCAAACCTCACTTGGCTATTGGCTTTGCATTTCAAAAAATCCTGTCACAACATCCAACAGAAAGAAACCATTGACTTTCACTCATGCATAAAAAAAACTGACTTGAGCATTTCTTCAAAAACAGTAAAAACTCCCAAAACTCACAAATCCAAAAACTGCATTCAGTTTGCATTTTGCATTTTCTACTTTTTTTTCTGTCCAAAACCTTGGCTTGGCTTGTAACAAAAAAGAAACTCCCTCTTCCTGTCATGAGAAACTAACAGACCAAACACTTGCCCTCTCATCCTTCTCAAACCTCACCCTGCTATTTGCATCTCATTCTCCCTGTCCAAACACCAGAGCACCAAAACCCTGCATGAACCAAACCTGAAGCCTTGCACTGTGATTACCAACATAACATGACCTAGCCAACATAACACAACCACCTTCATTCATTTTCTAAACATCACCTCATCTTGACATTTATCAAAACCAGTCAAAAACTTCTAAAAGAACCAAGCTTGGCTAACCTTGTTCCACCATCCAAGCATCCTTATGAGCTTGTTCTCACCTTGTTTTCCCATTTGTGAGCCCTCCTTTTAGCATTGTTCTTAAGGGGGTCATTCATGGCACATTGGATTTAAAGCTACTACAAGTTATTTCAAGGCAAACAATCTTCACCAACCCTCATTTGAAGGACCATTGAGCATCTGTTTCAGTCATTGGACACCAAAAGGTCATTGCATCTCACCTGCCTTCCCAATTTGGTAAAAATTCAATCTCCCTATTTTGTCAAATTGCTACATGTTTTAGATAGGTCTTTTGTTGCTGAGCTTGGAAGTGATTTTAGTTTTGAAATTGGTTTGGTATTTTGTAAGTTGTGTTGAGTCAAATTTTCGCACCCAAACATGTTTTGCCCAAGATCTTCTTGCTTAGCTTGATTTAATGAAAATAGGGTTTGGATTGTTGTTGTATGTTGTTTGATGATTACAATGGTATGCTCAATTGACATTTCTGGAGAATTTTGAAAATCACGATTTGGGATTGCACTGTTCATTGAAACCCTAGAAATTACATTCTCCAGCTTTTCTTTCATTTTCACGTGCATGGCCTTGCAATATCATCAACCAATCACAACATTTCCTTTGCCTGGCTTAAACGGTGTCGTTTCAATTAGTGGACTCACATATTACCAAAATGCCATTCTTTCATTATTATTTCAATTAATTTCTTCATGTTATTTCATTTTGATATCCCATCTTCCAAAATTCATAACTTGCTCATTTTTGATCCAATTTGAATGGGATATTTTGTGTTGTGTTCATCATGATCTCTACTTTTTTATCATTATTTTTCCAGAATTTTTGGATGAGTGGTTTTTAAATGGCCTTAGGGTTTGTGACATGTGACCAAATTTTGTGCACTTTGCCAAATCAATTGTGAAATGATGAGAATGTATCCAGTGGCTCCCAAATGTTTTGTGCTTAAACTAGACACATTCATGGTGATTTTGGTGTAGAGTTTGTGAATTTATCATTTGTGGTTTGTGAGATATGATTTTTTGAGTTAGGGTGTGACAATTTGTGTCACACCATTGATGTCCAACTTCATGATTTTCATTGCCATGCTTCCTTACCTCCAAATGACTTGATTTTTTGCATGAACCTGCTCTTATATGTCTAGTTTACATGTGAATTTTCTTGGAATTATTTGTGGCATTTTCCATTTGTTTGAGACTTTTCTTCCCTGCCTAGTCAAATGTTGCCCTTGTGTGACACATGTTCCCATTTCATTTGAGAAATTCTCATACTTTATTAGATGGACATGAAATTTTACATGAGATAACTAGACATACTCATCTTTGCCATGGTTTTGATCCCATTCATTTATCATACACCATTCTTGACTTATGATTTTTCTAAGTTGATGCATGTTTGGTTGACTTCTTTGGGCATGTTCAAAATTTCTTTGACTTTCTGATTTTCATTGACTGCCTTCCACTTGTCTAAATGAGATGAAATTTGACATGCTTATCATGCTATGTGTTAGGTTTGATCATGATTTATTTGGTGATTTTTGGAAAATGTTTAGATTGCTTTTGATGCAAGTCTTGCTGTTGACTTCTATGA